>NC_143585.1:154584111-155322274 GCF_048544385.1 Mastigoproctus giganteus
CCAAAGAGGTAAGTGGAGACGAGCCCCACCAGGCGAAGTATGGGGGGTAGGCAGGGAGCAGGGGAGACAGAGATCCGTCTTCCCCCATGCCTGAGGATGGGGTTTTAAAGGGAACCAGGTTAGAGTACCCAGTCCAGATCGGCAATGGCGTGTTGGCAGCAAAGCAGCAGAATGTCTTCGTCAATGTCATGTCCAAGCAGTGTCTAATCTGGTATGAAGGTCAAGCTGCCCATCCCGCTCCGGGGGTGGGATATGCGAGCTGACAGTGGGGAACCCGCCATAAATGTGTGTCTGTCCCACCAGGGGGTGGGAGAGACACACATTTATTTCATTCATAATCTGCATCTCACTCTACTTCCATTTTTTTTATTTATTTATTCATTTATTTATTTTTTTATATATATACCGTAAACTCCCCGCTGTTCATGGTGTCTGTATTCGCAGTTGCTGATTTAATATAAAATTAAACCTAAAAAAATGTGAATTTTAAAGTGCTGTGAACATTTTACGCCATAAAAAACATGAGTGTGGCTAAAATTATCTTTCCCGGTCAAAACAGTGTGTGGGGAGAGAGAGAGAGATGAAAAATCAGGAGCATGGATGTTTCTTGCTAATTCTTGTTCAGTATGTGTTATGCGCTTGCCATGGAAGGTTTCGCCATTTGCTTTTAATTTATATGCTTATAAATTGAATGAATTTATCAATTTATAAATTGATATTCTTACAAAAGTGATAAATCTACCGTTTTGCAGTGTAAAACAGACTTTTTTTTGTGTTAACAGAAGAAAGTGATTTTATTGTGGACAAATTCTTTCTAACCCGTACAAAAATATGGCTACGAATAACAAGAGAAATGTGAAAATATCAAAAAAGGTGATGACATTAGCGAATAAAATTGAGTTATTAGACAAAATTTCTAATGGTGAAAGTGTCTCTTCAGTGGCAAAACATTATAAAATCAATGAGTCAATGGTACGATAAATCAAAAAATCGGAAGAAAAAATCCGCCGTAGTGTACGTGAAAATGCGCTAATTGCTTAAAAAATTTGCTCTGTAACTTGTGATGTTAAATTAGAAAAAATGGAAAAAGCTTTAAATCTGTGGATAGAAGACCGAACTCAAAATAAAATTCCGTTAAGTTCCCTCATCATTCGTGAAAAGGCAAAACTCCTTTATCAACACTTGAGCGAAACTTGTGATAGCACTGACAGGATAAGTTTTTTTGCTAGCAAAGGCGCTGGTTTGAGAGATTTGTTTGAAATTTCTAATAAATATTACATTTAATATTAAATTGTTTCTTATTTTCATTTCGAGGCCATATGCTTGCATTTCTCTATGTACTGTCTATGTACATATAATACATACATAGACAAAATTTTAGACTAGTTTTTCTTATATATTTCATACTTTGGAACGGAACCCCTTTATTACTATGGGAGCCATTACTCAGTATTCACGTTTTCGGTATTCGCGACATTTCTCAGGAACGTAACCCCCGCGAATAGCGGGAGTTTACTGTATACAAAACAACAGTGGACCTAACACCGAACCCTGGGAGACTCCACTAATAACATTAGTTCACGAAGAGCAGCACCCATTGATTACCACCCTCTGTCTTCTCCCACTTGACCATCCTTTTATCCATTATAGCAACTTACCCTTAATACCATTCTGCTCCAATTTGTACAATAGTCTTCGATGCGCAACAGTGTCAAAAGCTTTCCCGAAATCCAAATATATGATATCAAAATTATTTTTTGCATCCAGTTCCTTTGTAACCACATCATAATATCCTATCAAATTTATAAGACAAGACTTTCCCTGAACAAACCCATGCTGTGTCTGAATTATTTCTTCAGTCTTGTCTAGATGATCCTGCAGTGCATCTTTAACCTGTGACTCCATTATTTTATCCTGAACAGAAGTGAAACTAACTGGTCTGTAATTACTCGTGTCACCCTTGGATCCCCCTTTGTGAATTGGGGATACCTTTGCACATCTCCTGTCTGTGGGAACCTCCCTTGAGTCCAAGAATGCTCTCATAATTATGGCTAAGGGTAGGCTTAGTTGCTTTGCCGCCTTCTTTAATAAAATGGGATAGATCCCATCCACCACAGATGCTTTTCTTATGTTTAACTTCAACAATTTCTCCTCCACTTTGCTCTCATTTATTACAAAATCATTAAGTTTCCTGCTACAATTTGATAACCTTCTGCCATTTTCAAACCTTAATAATTCCTCAAGTGTGAAAGTAGATGCAAAATACTCATTCAGTTTGTTTGCTATCTGAGCAGGATCGTCAACAGTCGAACCATCGATGTCAAGTGGACCAATCAGATTCATCCCCTTCCTTTTAGAGTTTATATAAGTAAAGAATTCCTTGCTGTTTTTCTTAGCATCTTTTGCCAAGAATTTCTCGTACTCTGCCTTCGCCTGCCTAACCTCCTTTGTGACCTGATTACAGACTAGCTTATATCTGCCATAGGCTTCTGATTCACTTGATAATCTATATGCATCCCATGCATTTTTCTTCTCTGTTATGAGTCTCATTAGTTTATTAGATAACCATTTAGGCCTAAAAATCGAACAATATTTCTTAATAGGTATGAAACACTATAGGTGATAGTACTGACGTTGATAAGTTTTTTAATTAGCAAAGGTGCGGTTCCAAAGATTTGTTTGAAATTTCTAATAAATAGAGTGGAAAAGTAAATCAGAGAGTCTTATAATGGGGGATTTTAATTTTCCAGATATTGACTGAAATTTGGGGGCTGGTCACTCACACACTAGCAAGGCTTTTGTGGATTTATTGGATGATTGTTTACTACATCAGCATGTTCGGGAGGCAACTAGATGGAGTAATACTCTTGATTTGATTATCGGAAGTGATTCTTCATGCATTAAGAATCTGCGGATAAATGAACCACTAGGTGGTAGTGATCACAGTGTGCTGAAGTGGGATTTACTCAAAGAGGGAACTACCATTAGGGGTAAAGCGAATGGTTATTGCTTTCGTAAAGGCGACTACGATGGACTGAAACAGTATTTGAATTCTATACAGTGGGATCAACTGATGATGTTACCTACAGCAAATTCAAAATGGAAAGCATTCAAAGAACTTATCTTGGAAGCTACTAGGCTTTACATACCAACTAAGAAATATTGTTCAAGGTTTAGGCCTAAATGGATGTCAGATGAACTGATGAGGCATATTTACCCCTTCATTTACCTCACCAATCTTGTTGCACTTCTCTGTATATGCTCAAGCAAATATACATCCTTCCTAAAACGAAGCCTCCAGCTGTACATAGTACTCAAGGCGTGGCCTGACCATTACCTTATATAGAGGGACAGTCACCTCCTTTTCCCTGCTAACAAAATTCCTATGTATCATTGACAAAACCCCATGACCTGCCCTGGCAGCCTGTCTGCATTGCTCAGAAAACTTCATATCTGACTGCGCAATTACTCCCAAGTCTTTTTCATTTTCTTTCACCTTACGTCTAGTACCACCGAGTTGTACGTTTCTCTGGGGTTACATCTCAAATCCCCTAAAAAAAGATATCAAAGGGGGTTTATCATATCCAAGGATCTGGCTGACTATGCGATGGTTGTTTTACAACCATTTTAATTACATCAATCACATAGCTCTGTGATTGATCTCCAACATTGTAAATTCTGTCTGCTAAAATTTCCCTTAGTGATGAATCATGTCTTATTGTTGACAGTGAGACATACTCATTAGCCATCTTACAGATCTAGTCACAGTACTCAAACCTCCTGTCAAGATTACCTTCAGTTAGCCTATTCAAATTTTCCATATGATATGTATATAGTTCCTTATCATAATGTAACATACGCTGCTTTGAGAAATATTGGCTTCTGCTGCCCTCTTATGGGTTTCTGATGTCTCTGGGGAGTCTTAGCAAGGAAATCTGTTGTGTTTTGGTCATTTGTCACCAAACAACATCTAGCTAGTTATGATAGACATGAAGATTTCCTAGTGGCCAGTGACATCTCTGGGGCTTGTCAGTCATAAAATTTGCATAACCCCAGGGGCTCATATCTGGTGAGTATGGGCTTGGCATATACAGGGTCCTGAGCTGGATATCGTCATTCTTCTCTTTCTTGATGATTCCCTTCTACTTCTGATTCATGCCTTCCTAGCCAGGTGGGAAAGAGCATCAATGCGTAGCACATGCTTCTTGATTAGACCGGGGTTCAAGCCCATCACCACCAAATATGGAAGATGCGGAAAGGTCAGGGAATGACCACCGCATATTCCCGGAGCAATATGGCCTTAGTTGCTAATGCTCCTAAAAACTGAGCGCCTCCCTAGCCAACTGGGCAAGAGCAGCAGTGCATAGCACATGCTTCTTGATTAGACCGGGGTTTGAGCCTGTGACCACCAAATATAGAGGATGTGGAAAGGTCAGGGAATGACCACCGCATATCCATGGAGCAATATGGCCTTAGCTGCTAATGCTCCTAAAAAAAAATAACAAACATAACTTCTGACTCTTGTTCCCTCTCTCTCTCTCTCTCTCTCTCTCTCTCTCTCACTCTCTCTCTCTCTCTCTCAGGGTAATGCAGAAAATTTTTTTTTTTTTGGCTGGTGCAGCATAAGTCTCAGGCTTCCTTGCACCATATGGCTAATGATAATAATAATAATAGTATATATATATATATATATATATATACATATATATATACTATTATTATTATAGTATATATACTATATACTATAATAATAATAGTATACACACCTTCCATAATGGGCAGGTGCCCCATCATGTTGAAACCAAACGTTGCGTCTCACATTTGCTGGAACATCGTCAGGTAACCCTGTCAACAAAATAGGGAACCCATATACCAACCGGGTCCACCGGTTGGTGTATGAGTTGCCTATTTTGTTGACACGAATTTTCCCAAACTCGGAGGCCTTTTTCAGGATATGTCAAGTAATCCTGGTAGAACTTGTTCAAGAAAGATCCGATATTTAGCGGAGTTCATGCTTGATGGTAACAGGCATGGGTCGGCTAAGAAGTCACCGACCAATATCTGCCCACATTTATTGCAAAGCGATGTTGTGCCGCATGGGGGCTCACACCATGTGGGTTGTCGTGAGCCCATACATGAGCATTGTGCTGATTGAAATAAGCCTCATCTGTGACCAAAACACAGGCTGGAAAATTCAAGTCTTGAACACTTTCTTGGAGAAACCACTGCGCAAAAGCCACACATGCAGGATGATATTGGGCGAGCAGTAACTGAAGATGAAAGGGGTGTAAAGAGTTTGGAGATGAAAGGGGTATAAGGAATTGTGCCAGACACGCTGTACATTGCAACGAGACATTCCTAAGGCAGAGGCAATGGCACATTTGCTGGTAGTAGGATTATTCTGGATGACATTCAACATACTTTCTTCCATGGTGGGAGTTTGCATTGAACGTGGTCTGCCTGCACTACTCCTGTTACCTCTAAATGAACTATAATTGCACAAATTTTGATGACGGCACCTCCGTAGCCAGGTGGGAAGGAGCAGCAGTGCGCAGTACACGCTTCTTGATTAGACCGGGGTTCGAGCCCGTCACCATCCAATACGGAGGATGTGGAAAGGTCAGGGAATGACCACTGCATGTTCCCGGAGCAATATGGCCTTCGTTGCTAATGCTCCTAAAAACCAAATAACAAACAAACAAATTTTGATGCACATGTGCAAACAAACGGTTGTCCGTTACATGTCTGTCTGGGAAGCGTTCTCCATAAATTCAATGAGTGGCTCGTCCATTTCCCTCTGCTAATCCATACACTAGGTGCATGTCTACCAGCTCACAGTTCGTATATCGATGTATGCTCTTCGTGCGGCGACTACTGCTTGAATGAGTAAACCAGAAATTTTCCCTCTCGCAAACTGATGAACAGCGCCGTGTACTGACTTACAGCGATGTTTCTGGTTATGGGTTCCTATGCAATTCACATTCCTTTAGATGTTACCTACCTCCTCTCAACGTGTGTACCAATATTTTTGGGACACCCTGTATATATGAATTATAACCATATACATAATACTGTGTTTGACCCCCATTGCATGGCTAACAGCCACTATTTGCTTAGGCATTGACTCCACTAGATATCAAAAAATGTCCATAGGGATATGTAGCCATGCTGCTTGCGAGGCATTCCACAGTGTTGGAATAGATGATAGTTGCATGCCCATATGCCTCACTTCCTGTTACAAAAAATCCCACAGGTTTTTAATTGCATTGATGTCAGGTGAATTTGGAGGCCAGTCAAGATTGGTGATACTTAAAGTTATTATTATTTATTTTTTTTTTAATTTGTATATTTATTTCATTATAAATAGGTGTACAGTATCCATTATATTGTATCTTTTTAATTTTGGGTGATCTATAATTGATCTTTATTTAGTACCTCTATATAAAGAATAAAATTATTATATAGGTATATATTAAAAGGTCGAAAACCCACTGTGTTAGGTATTTTGGCCTGGGGATGCTGTGAAAAAATTACTGGGACACTAAGAGCGCCGTGAACCGAGAAAATTTGGGAACCTCTGGATTACACCATGATTTATTATTATTAGCTACATGGTGCAAGGAAGCCTTATGCTGCACCAGCCAAAAAAAAAAAAAAAAAAAAATCCCAGAGTTACCTTGACACAGAGAGAGAGAGAAAGAGAAAGAGAAAGTGTCAAAAGTAGAAGGGAATCACCAAGAAAGAGAAGAATGATGATATCCAGCTCAGGACCCTAGGTGTGCCAAGTCCATAGAACAAACTTATCTGCAAAAAGATCTAAACCTCCCAAACACTTCCTCATTCATTTCACAAATATACGTGGTCTCAGTTCTAATCTCAGTGATGTCCATTTCCACTTAGTCTGCCAAATCCCATGTACTTTTTCTGATAGAATCTCGGTTATTGTTTGATTCAACCGCTGCTCATTTCAGTTGTCCAAATTATTTGCTGTATGATTCCTTTCGCTTCAAAGGTGATACTTGTGCATATGTCCATTCTGATATTCCCTTTCAGAGACTTAGTAATTTGGAATCTTCTCTGGCTTAAAATCTCTCTACCACATTCTGTCAAATTCATCCGTTCATTGAACTCGTGTTATGTAAGGTCTGGCTGTATAAGGCCTTGAATGGTTGAGCAGACTCTATTCTAATGGAATTCTTCCTCTTGCTGAGATTTCACATCTGAATAGGCATAAATTCAAATTGAGGAAAGACATTTGCAGAATAAATATGTGGAAAATTGCATTTATCCAGTGGGTTGTTGATTGCTGGAATAAACTTCCATCTTTCGTTGTGGAAGTTGATAGCTTAAATAAATTCAAGAAGGAACTCAACAAACATTTAGAGGGAATGGATGTGTGAAATGGTTTTTTTTTTTTTTTTTTGTCTGATGATACATAAGCTTGCTTTCTTGCATCATATGCCTCTACTACCTCTACTAATGCCAATGCAATTCAGTCCAGTCTTATATCTCGCAGAAAGGATTCTTCTGCTCATGTTTATCTTCAATGACCTCCGATTTTTAGATAAGATCACATAACCATTTTGGGGATTACCCTGGCTTTTACTCCCTCTTGTCTTAATTCCTCTGCATCTAAAAAAACTGGGTTTTAACTTTTGCCCTCAGCTTTATTTTGCTTCGAAACAGCTGTTCACTCTGTACAAATCTCAAATCCACCCCGCTATGGAATGTTATTCACAAATGTGGGGGTCTAGAAGTCTGAGGGTTGGTGCCCACAAAACCTCTCTCTCTCTCTCTCTCTCTCTCTCTCTCTCTCTCTCTCTCTTCTCTCTCTCTCTCGCTCTCTCTCTCGCTCTCTCTCTCAGGCTTCTAGATTTCATTGAAAAGAGGATAGTTAGGTTAATTAATGGCTCGTCTCTAAGAGAACCTTTCCACTCGCTGTCTCAGATGTTCTGCTTCTACAGCATGCCTTTTCTCTAGGTACTTACATGGGTACTGTTCTTCTGAAATGGCTTATATAATTCTCACTCACTCTTTCAAAGTAGTCCAAACATTTGCTGGAATCACCCAACATCATTTTAGTGTCCTACTTCAAACTCACAGAACCAACTTTTCTTCTTCTTTCTCATTTATTCATTCAACTTTGGTTTTCTGGAACAACCTTCATTCATACATTCCTGAAAATTACAATCTACAGAATTTCAAGTCTAATGTCAATAAATACCTTCTTTCATCTTCTCAACCTCCTACTCATGCACTGTACTAAGTACTATAGGTTCTAATACATCTTGTGTTTGGGGTTTTCATAAAAAAAAAAAAAAAAAAAAAAAAGGAAGTCTAATTACGATCTTTCGAAATGCCTGAGCTTTTTAATCTAGGAGACCTAAACTTTATTATTAATGTGTCTTCATAAGATGTTGTCACGCTGCTGCCTGAAAGTTTAAGATTATCTTTCAGACCTTACAAAAACAGCTTATGCAAACACAGTTTATGATCCTTCTTGCAACCTACAGAACCTTTAATTTGATATCAACTCTGGCACTGCAGGTATTATGTGGAAAATTACCCATTCACCTTGAAATCATTTGTCATTATTTTTCATATTGGCATAGACAGGGTCTTCCTATATTTAACAAAATTCAACTTGATTTAATAGCTCTTTTTAAAGAGGAACTGAAGAGGATACATAGTTAACTTAGCCATAGGCCCCAAGTGCCATAGGCAATCGTTCCCGAGCAATCTTTCTAGTGTGATTTTCTAGCATTATTCCTAGGGCTTGTACTAGTGCCTTCATAAACCCTCCACCCCTCACAACATTACTGCTTCCCTCACTGAGCAATGTCACTGCTTCCACCACTAGCAATGTTACTGCTAAATCCACTTGCAACATTACTGCTATCACTAGCAATGTACTGCTCTCCTCTTCTGCCAATCACATGGTCACTGGTTGGCAGCACTCCTGCCTTCACGTGGTGAGGCCGGTAACCTGGGAGAAGGAATTCCCTCTTCCAGGGCTAAAAGGAGCAGCACTGGATTGCAATGCATATCGACTGCTAGAGCCCAGAGCCTCCAGACCTGTTAACACTGACTCAGAGCATGACTTGAAGCCGACCGGGCTAGCTGGGTGGGTAAAGTGCCTGCCTGGCAACCCAAAGGTCATGGATTTGAATCCCATCTTGGGCTTGGATCATAGTAGAAAATACAAAAACCTTGGGAGGTACAATACAAAAGCCGATGTGCCAACAACTAATAAAAAAAAAAAAAAAAAAACCTTAACTCGAATCGTCCGAAGAGACTATGGACAGAAAAATAAACTACAGACATGCTGGCATTTCTCATAATGCATTCATTATCCATACAACCTGATGGCAAGCTATTTAGAATCAGTTGTTGGATCTCTTAAAATGGTTAAATGTCTGCAGTTTGGAGACCTTCTAATTGAAGCTTCTAAGCCAAATCACTTAGAAAAATTGTTAAAATTGATGAATTTTAACAATATTCCATTGTCAGTAATTACCCATAACTCTGAACATCTCTAAAGGAGTTATCAGCAAATGGGACTTACTACATGTGTCTGAAGAAGAGATAATACAAGAGCTTAGCGAACAAAAAGTGACTCATGCACGGAAAATTATGACAAAAAAAGATGGCAGTCTACTACCAACCAGGTCCATTATTTTGACATTCAGTACCCCCAATCTCCCATCTTCTGTTAAAGTAGGTTACTTGAACTGCAAGATTTGACCTTATGTCTTGAATCTCATTTGCTGCTATTTTTGGCTCTGAGGAGTGTTTCCAAGGAGCCTATACAGCTTCCACTCTCACTTGCCCAAACTGTAAAGGAAGCCATCCTGCATTTTCTAAAGTGTGTGACCTTTGGAAAACAAGGAAAAAAATACAGAAGTATAAAGTCTGATCAGTCACCAAAAACAAAACCCAAACAAATGTCTCCATAGAACCAAATATTTCCTTTGCCACCTGGGCCGAAACTCTGCTAACATGCAATAAGAAACCTACAGTCAATGAAACTAGCAACACACTGATCAGTATCCCAGCTGATGCTATATCATCTTTGCCTGAAACAACAAAATCAGCTACTGTTGAAAAAAAAGTGAAACCATGAAATATCAACATGGAAATGGAGGTTCAATGAGATGACGACACAGTGCTACAGTTACATGCTAATGATACATGGATATAGGATGCCCAGCCTTTCCCAGAAATGGAAAATCAAAACTAAGCAGACAAAATCCTTCTCAGAAAAACAGTCGGATCCGTCTTCTTCAAATAAATCCGATCAATGAATAAATTCCTTCAATGGAATTGTAGAGGATTATGCAGTAATATAGATGGCCTGAATGATTTACCCATACAAACTAATGCAATAGGTGTATGTTTACGGGAGACCTTTTTATCACCAGAGACATATCACTAGAAATTTTATTATCAGAGACACTTGTTTCTGAAAATTAATTTTTAATTTTCAGAGACAAGTGTCTCTGAAAATTAAAAAATATACTATGTTTAGGTGAGACAGGGATTCCAACAATCCTGCTTGTGGTGGGGTGGAAAAACTACCATACCATCAAGACATCTCCAACTGCAAACCTCCTTAGAAGTTGTAGCAATGTAAATATCATTAACCCTTGCAATGGATAGCAATGGAAATATCATTAACCCTTGCATCCATTTATATCCCAACCGAATTATTTGCTTCCAGACTGAACTTGTCAATCTTATATATCAATAAGAGAGGCTAATTAATCGAACATTCCTGGATAACCATAACTAGCTCTGTTAAATTCTGGCTCTCCCAACTATCTACAGGTACTATATTAGCCATAGACTTATCCATATGTTCAGCATCTCTTTTTCCAAGCATGGAATGGTTACTACTGAATGATCCATTCCACAGTGACCATTTTCCTATTATAAGTTAAATTCAAACATAGGTCGTGTCATGCCCTAAAGACCATGCCACAAAGCAGACTACTGGAAAAACTATTCTACTTGTGTCCTACTCAACAAACAGCAAAAACATATTGATGACGTAACTGATCACATTACCGGCCATATATTATCTGCAGCAGAAATTTCCATTCCAAAACCTGTCAGCACAAGCTTGTACCCCAAAATCTGTGGTGGAATGAAGAATGCTTCAGTGAAATGAGAAAAAAACTGTTCCTGGAATCAGTTTTGCAAATTTCCAACTACCACCAACATAATTATTTACAATAACTCAGAGCCAAAGCAAGATAAATTAGGAAGAAAGCAAAACATGACTTCTGGATTAACTTTGCCTCAACTATTAACAAAAATACTTAAACTCGAATTATCTGGAAAAAAATACAAGCTCTCAATGGGAAATTTCTACTACTACAATTCCCGATAAGACACCGGGGTTCGAACCCGTCACCACCAAATACAGAGGATGCGGAAAGGTCAGGGAATGACCACCGCATATTCCTGGAGCAATATGGCCTTAGTTGCTAATGCTCCTAAAAACCAAATAACAAACAAACAAACCTGATAATACAGTGCAATGGGCAGGACTTATCCTCTCCTGCTGACATTGCAAATGTTTTAGCAGAATCTTTTTATAACATTTCCGCCTCTTCCTCTTATGTGACCTCCTTTCAATGCATTAAAACTGATGAAGAACGTCTTAATTTAATTTTTCAAGTAGACCCTCACTTCCGTATAACCAGCCGTTTACTTTAGCTGAGCTCAAAGAATCTTTGAGCAAATCTCCGAACAGAGCAGCAGGATCAGGTGCCATTCACTACAGTATGCTGAAGCATCTATATGAACCAATCTCTACATACTATTACTCTTTTATAACTGGATCTTCTCATAAAATACATATCCTGTGTCATGGCATCATTCCTGTATTTGTGCTATTCCAGAACCAGCCAAAGATCCTTCTCTAGTTCAGAATTACAGACGAGTATCATTGACAAGCTGTTTGGGCAAAATCTTTGAAAGGATGGTGCATAAGAGGTTCACCTTGTTTCTAGATTCCCAGAATCTTCTTTCTGATCACTAATATGGCTTCTGTATAAACAGATCTACCCTAGATTTACTTGTAAAACTTGAATGCAACATACTAAATGCCGTCGTCATGAAACAGCATCTAGTGATCGTCAACCAGGATATTCATAAAACATTTGACACCATGTGGCATCATGGTGTTATTAAAGATATGCATTAGTTGGGGCTGAGAGGTTACTTCCCATTAATAATTCAGAACTTTTTTAAATTATGTGCATTTCAAATCTGATATAAAAACACTGCACTCACGCTCCTGACCACTCGGCTATGTCAGGCCAGGTACGAGGGTAGTTCAATAAAGAATCGCCCTCACCTACTTCCAAATATCTCAGAGTCATGATATTTTGTGTGTCGCATCATATATATGTTTGTATTGAAGGTGTAAAATTTCAGCCCTGTGTCTTAATTTGTTTTTCTCTTACAGAGCTGAACGTGTGACGAAGTAGCATCATGGACAAAGTTGTGAAGCCAGAGTTGTAATCTGGCATCTGTTCTTGAAGGGGAAATCTCCTAAAGAAATCCACAAGGAGATGACTGCTGTATATAAGGATGAAGCCCCCATTGTGAAGCACTGGCATAAACAGTTTAGGTATGGTTGGACATCGGTAGAATCTGAGCCCATTCCAGGTCGTCTCCATTTAGCCACTGATGACAGCACAATCAGAAAAGTGGAGTCGTTAATCATGGAAGATTGCCAGATATCTGTGCATGAATTGTCCCAGGAGGTGAAGATTAGTCTGTTGAAACAGTTCTTCATGACAAACAACTCCATTTACGGAAATGGAGTGCAAGATGGATTCCCTGATTATTGACTGGTTTCCAGAAGGCTGATTGACAACAGAAATCACAAGAGTTTTTGGCCTGTGCCAAAAAACAAGGAAGACTTTTTCTCTCATCTAATCATTCAGGATGAAAGTCGGATACACCATTTTGACCATGAAAGTAAAAAGCAGTCCATGGAATGGCTTCATCATGGTCCCCCCCCCAAAAAAAAGACAAGGGTCCAAACGTCAGCAGGAAAGGTCTTGTTGACAGTGTTTTGGGATGAGAAAGGCATAATAATGACTGAATACCTGCTGAAAGGCAGAACAATTACAGTTGCCTATTATGCCAATTTACTCACAAAATGACAGGAGAAAATCAAAACATGTAGGTATGGCATGCTGTCCAAAGGTGTGAGAATGCTTCAAGACAATGCCCCATTCACACTTCTGAAATTGCAACCACACAAGTGGCTGCTTATGGATATGAAATGCTGCCCCATCCAGCCTACTCACCTGATCTTGCACCATCAGACTTCTTGTTTCCTTCCCTCAAATCATTTCTTCGGGGGAACCACTTCCCTGACAACGAGACACTCGTTTCTGCTACAGAGTCATGGTTCAAAGACCATCCTCACAACTTCTACAAAAACGGTATCTGTAGCCTCAACCATCGATGGGAAAAATGTGTTAATCTGCATGGTGGCTGTGTAGAGAAGGACTAAATGTTGTGCCAAGGATCAATGACACTACTCACCACCCCTTGTGTGTTGAATATTCTAGGGATATCCTTATGCATTGGTAATAGGTTTTGATTATAATACATTAAACCCTCGGTTTATTGGACTCCGACATAACAAATTTCGGATTTAACGGACCGGACAAATAATAATACAGTAATGTACATATTAATCTCAACCATATTATTTTTTTTAGGTTATACAAAACTTCAGTGTTATCATTAATTAAAAATTAATAATAATTACCTATTTCTATTATTGTTTTGATAATTGCCTACTTTTATTTTTATAATCAAATTCAGGAAATTGTTTTTTATTCTTTCTGAAAATGTGTTCAAATAGCTGTTTTCCCAGATTGCAGATAACAGATAAGAGCAGGCGGTGATTTGCGAGTGGAATGTGACTTGGGACACTAAACTGCAAGTCTGGAGTCTTCTACTGAGACCAAAACAAAGTCTTGCTTTGTTTTGGTCTCAGTAGTGTCTAATTTTTGTGATTTCTGAATTGTGAATTTATTTGTTAAATAATTTTGCAATTCTTACAACTTAAAATGGCATCAAGTGATAGATTAATTAAAAGAAAGGGTGTGAACTTAAATGTGGCACAGAAATTAGAGCTAATTGAGAAATTAGAACAAGGCTTCTCAGTAGCACTTGTTTGTGAAATTTATGCCATTAAAAAAAAAAAAAAAAACTGTTTCTGATATCTGTAAATCAAAGGCCAAATTGCAACATTTTTCTTTAAAATATATTGTTGATAGCTCTAAATGTGATTCTACAGACGAGAGTATAAAACACATGAAAGTTGCATGAAAGAAAAACTTAGAAGAACCTGTGTATAAATGGTATGTTCAACAGAGATCTAGTGGTGTTAACGTATGAAGTTTTGAGTTGAAATCTGCATGTGAAACTCTTGGAAAACACATGGGACTTAATGTTAAGGCAAGTGATGGGCTGTGGCATTTTAGAAAAAGGCATGGCATTGTGAACAAGAAAACCTGTGGTGAATCTTTAAGTGCAGACACTGCACAAGTTGAGCCATTTAGAAAATTTATAAATGAACTTATTAAATCTGATGGCCTTATTTTAGCACAGATTTACAATGCCATTGAAACTGGCCTGTTCTATCGTGCTGTTCCTGTTCCTAACACAAATTCAGTTATTCAGCCAATGGATCAGGGAATAATTGCAGCCTGCAAGAGGCTGTATAAGAAAAACTTTTTTGGAAGAAGTAATGGTCGTGTTGGAGGATAAAGAAGACACAAGAGGAGCCAGGACACTTCAGAATCTACGAGCCTATAACATTAAGTCTGTGTTCTTTAACTTTGCAACTGCTTGGAAGGAGATGAAGACTACGACTTTGGATGGTTGGAAGAGTTGTCATACAATATTGAATCGGATTTGGATTTTGAAGGATTTGAAGCAAGGGTGCTCATAAATCCTGGTTGCCAGCATTTACGGGCACCCTTGTAAATGCTGGAAACCAGAAAACAACTGAAGATGATGTTCTGAAATGGCTTGAAAATTATGAAGGTGATCCTGGCTACCAGGTCCTCACTGAAGAAGAAATTGTGGATGGGGTTCAGTATGTCAAGGCATGGAAAGAAGACATTGAGGAAGAGCAAATTACACCAGCACTGCCTACATTGTCTGAAATGAGAAATCTCATGGACATTGCCATCCGCTACATAGGGACATCTTCTGCCCTTGAAATTGTCTCTTACTATGAACATTACTATTCTTGATGAATTACAGTATCTAAAGGAGGTCACACAAGCAAAAAGAATTATGCTGAAGAAAGTTGCCAAACTTATTACAATTCAAAGCATCATACTAACATTTAGTTAACCAACCTGCTTCCATCATCAAAAGTCTGGTATTAGGCTCTTCTGACACTTAATAGCATGGGTGACTTCTCGTTGATGACAAGGAGATGCTATTAGTGTTGGCGCCTCCGTAGCCAGGTGGGAAGGAGCAGCAGTGCGTAGCACACGCTTCTTGATTAGACCGGGGTTCGAGCCCGTCACCACCAAATATGGAGGATGCGGAAAGGTCAGGGATTGACCACCACATATCCCGGGGCAATATGGCCTTAGTTGCTAATGCTCTTAAAAACCAAATAACAAGCTATTAGTGTTAGAAATTCAGACACTCTCAAACTGTCTGTTGAGGTGGTGCAGTATGCCCTAACTGTGGAGTGAAGTAGCATGCCCATTCTGACAAATCGTAGTCTTTAGTTTGTCCACATTGTAAAGGCAGTCATCTAGCCCTCTCTAAAACTTGTGATCAGCAAAAATATAAAAAAAAAAACAGAAATACAAGATAGAAACAGTCTCATTTGCAGAAACAAGAAAACAATTAAAACAAGAGATACCAAGATGTACATATACTGATACATCTCAGAAATTTCATTCAATATCACTTCAGACAAATTCATCAATTCTGCCACTCATTTCTTTTTCTGAATGGACTTGATGTTTGCTCCCTTCTGTACCTCAGTCCAGACTACAAAAGAACAGACCTCAAATAGATATAACAACACACCAGCGACGATACTGCCTGCTGTCTATACAACTCCTGTAAAACTTGTAAAACCCAAACAGAAATCTCACCTCACCTTGAGCAAACAGCACACTGACTCCTTCCTTATGGATGCAAATGAAATTTCCAGTCAAGAAGAAATTGAAACTATTTTGGAGAACCATCCAGAAGATGAAATAGATGTAAGACCTATTTTTCTAAAGAGAGAACAATTTAAAATTGACTCCCTCAAACAGACTTTGGAAAGCAGACAGTCTTAGCCTCTCCATTTAAATCCAAACAGTGAGAAACATTGACCAGTGGAATTTCTGAGGCTCCCACTGCAATATTGATAACATCCACAAGATAATTAAGCATCATAATCCACTTGGAATCTGCTTTCAGAAGACATATATTTACTACCTTATGTATCATCCTCAATAATAAAATTATACTTTCTTTCGATAAGGAAGATCTGTTGAAAATAATGTTCATGGAGGGGTAGTTATATTCATAGATTAATGAGTCCCTTGAAAATACATTCCTTTAAAAGCCCTTTTTTGAAACTGTTGCTACACATATGGCGATTAGCATTACTCTGACAGTTGTTTCAATTTATCTGCTGCCCAATCACCCTTGTACAATTCATGAACTTGATCTTATGCTGCAGTTGGCAACCCCTTTCTGTTTATTGGATGACTTCAGTGGACATCATCCATTGTGGGTTCCTCCCAATGCAAGGTTCCTCACAGACAAGGACAACTCATTGAAATGCTCATTGACAGAAAATCTAACCATATTAAATGCCAGCTAACCAACTTATATCCATCTCCCAATAGGAACAACCTCTGCAAAAGAACTATCTATCTGCTCTCCGAACCTCTTTCCTATTATTGAGTGGAGAGCTCTTGATGATCCATTCAGTGATGACCGCTACCCATTAATCTGTAAAATTCAAACATTACAGTTCATAACTTCAGAAAATTGCGTAAAATGGGAATTTTCCAAGGATTATTGGGCAAAGTACACTTATCATGTATCCTTTGACAATCACATCATCAAATCTCATCTAGTTGACACAGTCGCTGAATACAAACAAATTCTAGCAATTGCCTCTATTGCCATCCTACAGTCACTGTCAGAAAAATTGACAGTGTCACTGTCAATTAGAAAGCAAGTGAAAACAGACGCTTGGGTTCGATTTGCTAACTCAATTAATAAAAATCCTGTGTAAGAATAATATTGAAAAAAATAAATTGATTAAATGGCAAATTACTCTCATTATTCTTTTTACTTTTTAGCTGGAATGGGCAGGAATTGGCTATTCCTGCAGAGATTGCCAATGCCCTAGGGTGGTTCCCACTCGTGGGCCACATCACGTTTTCTGGGGGGTACCTCTGTAGCCCTGGAAAACGTGATGTGATGGGCAGGAGCAGCAGTACGTAGCACATGCTTCTTGATTAGACTGGGGTTCAAGCCTGTGACCGCAAATACGGACAATGTGGAAAGGTCGGAATGATCATCGCATATCCCCAGAGCAATATGGTCTTAGTTGCTAATGCTCCTAAAAAAACCAAATAACAACAATGCTTTCCAGGTGGCCATAGAGACTGCCCAATTCTTGTCTTTTTTTTTTTTGGACAGGCATATGGCCACACCATTTTCGAGTTGTAATTGAAAAATTTGGCAGAACATGCTATGACTCATGCAACTTGCATGAGTCATGTTCTGCGTAGTGTTAGTGTTCTGCATAGTGTTCTATGTTGTGTTTCTGGCAGCTGCTGACAACTTATTCACTTGTGTTTTGTGGTGTGCTTGAGTCAGACTTGCGTGTCACTCTCTCATGTTTATCACATTTCACATTTCAAGACTATTTCTAGGTAAGTTATCTTGTTCATATATTTCATAGTGACAACTTCTATAGTGAAGAACATATATGTTATAATACACGTATATATATATATATATATAGTATAATATGGTGAAAAGATACATAAACATGGCCATCCCTCAAGTAGCATTGATTCATTGCATACTGATAAAAAATTTAGAGGCCATGCTACTCAAACTATTCCTGGATCTGAAATTCGATCTCATGGCTATGATCATATGTCTATTTTTTCTATTCCCTATATTTTTTTTAGTCTTGTTTTTTTACATTATTTTTTATTTGCTGTTTCCTAGGTATTTCAGAGTTTTACTCCAGAAACCCTTTTGAAATGACAAAACAAGGATACGATGAGCAATACAAAAAGTTTGGATTCACATCTTTCCATGATCATGGAGAATTAAAGGGACAGTGTGTCCTGTGCCAGAAAGTTCACAGAAGTCACTCTTTGCTCCCATTGAAGTTGAAGCTCCATTTAGAGAAGGTGCATTCATAACATCACCATAAGGATGTGGACTACTTCAAGCAAATGGAAGAGAATGTGAAGCTCCAGCACTTGGAGCAAAGTGGAGCATTGTTTCAGCAAGACAAGCATTTACTGAGACTTCTTATGCTGTCAGCTTCCTCATTGTGCAACAGAAGAAACCTCACACTGTCGGAGAGACTCTGATCAAGCCATGTGCTCTGAAGATGGCTCATATTCTGCTTGAAGAAGAAGCTGAAAAAAAAGTTGCAACAAAATTTCTTTATTGAATAATACGGTTTAAAGAAGGATTGCTGACTTGTCTAGTGACATAAAAGAACAGATGATTGCTGAAATCAAAGACGCTGCATTTGGATCGGCCTCAGTTCATTTGGATGAATCCAGAGATGTTTTATCCTGTTCCCAGCTTCTTTTCTTCATTCAGTATATGAAGGGTGATTTCATCAAGGAAGAATTCTTAATCTGCCATTCTCTTGAAAGAAATACCATCTCTATGGATGTGATAGAAATAGTATCAGAGTTCTTTGACCATGAGGGACTGAACTGGCATAATCTATGTGGAGTGTGCACCTCAGCTGTGCTGAGCAAAAAGTGGCTTCCAAACGCTTGTTCGAAATCGATCAGCAGGCATCATTGGTGTTCACTGTCTGATTCATCTGCAAGCTCTTCCTTCAAAAACTCTTCCATTTCATCTTCAGGATGTTCTTGAATAAGTCATCAAAATTGTGAACTACGTGAAAAGCAACTTTTCACACAGTTCACACAGGCACTTCCATAGCCAGGTGGGAAGGAGCAGCAGTGTGTAGCACACCCTTCTTGATTAGACCGGGGTTCGAGCCCATCACCAGCAAATACGGAGGATGCGGAAGGGTCAGGGAATGACCACCGCATATCCCGGAGCAATATGGCTTTACTTGCTAATGCTCCTAAAAATAAACAAAACAAACAAGTAGTTCACAACTCTTCTCCTGACTGTTCAAGCAACTGTGCACAGAATCTGTGGATTCAGAGCATAAGATCCTGCTCTACTACAGCAATGTGCGTTGGTGATCGAAAGGCAGTGTTGTGGCATGACTGTTTGAACTACGGGAAGGGTTGCAGAGTTTCCTACAGATGCAAGAAAAGCACAAACTTGAAGCTTCCTTCTATTAAAAGCTGTGGGTCTTTTCCTGTGCATGCCTTGTAGATATTTCTGATTAGCTGAACAGACTGAATCTAAAGCTGCAAGGAAAGGGAACAACTATTATTCAGTTCATTGACACTCGCAGTGCATTTATACAGAAGATTGAAAACTGGAATCGAAAGGCTGAGGAAGGGAACTTTGCCATGTTTGAATCTCTTTCAGGAGTCACTATCAATGATCCACTGGATTCTGGAAGAATTTCTGCAGTACTTTCCAGAAATTGGAAGAGAAGAACTGGCGCTCATGAGGAATCCTTTTCTTGTTAAAGTCAGTGATGTCCAGGATGACCTGCAAGATGAACTGATTGAATTTCAGAATGATTCTGGATGCAGCAATGTCTTTGAAGCTTCCTCTTTCTATGATTTTTGGGCAAAAATGATGGAAAGCTACCCCAACATTGCAAAGGAATGCCTTCGGAAGTTTCTGTCCTTTGCAACAACTTATCTTTATGAATCAGGCTTCTCAACATTGGTGTAGTTGAAGACAAAGACTTGGAACTGCCTTGAATGTTAGCATTAGTTGAGGTATATGCTGCAAGAAAGCAAGCTTATACAGCATCAGCCAAAAAAAAAACCCTTCCTATTTAATCCATCCGGTCACTCCAAATGTTTGTCTAGTTCAGCCTTAAATTTATTTAAGCTGTCAGCTTCCACAACAGCAGATGGAAGTCTATTCCAGCAAACAACTACCCTCTGGTTATAGGCAAGCTTCCGTACATCTATTCTACAACTGTCTTTCCTCAATTTGAATGTATGCTCCTCAGGTTCTTAATCTGCGCAAGCAGAAGTATCCCATCAGCATTGAGCCTGATCAAACCATTCAAGGCCTTATACACCTCGATCAGATCACCTAGCAGGTGCCTAGTCTTCAGATGCTGCAACTTGCAGAACTTAAGCCTTTCTTCGTAAGTGCACCCCTTTGTTCCTCTGACCAATCTTGTTGCCCTTCTCTGTCCTCATTCTAGCGCTTCCATTAGCTTGAGCCTTTTGCTTTGCTGCTCTGGTCTGAGTCATGATTCTATTAATTTATTAATTAATTATAATTAATTATGTTATGTTATTAATTATGTTAAATATAATTAATTATATTACGTTTGTAATCTAAGTCGTTATATGTATTTATTTAAACGTACAATTTAACTGCTAACGAAGTTCAACTAACGCTATCTAGTGCGGCATACAACTATCGTATCACAATGGCGGGAAAATTACGAACGCTAGCGGAGTTGAAACACGTGGAAACCTTTACCGATACTTTTATGCAATTACAAGGCCGAGTAAAGAATAAATACACCAAGTTAATCAGAAAATCACAAAATAATGTTATACTACTAAATTTAAATCAAAAGTTTTAGAAAAACAATAATTTCAAATCAATAAATAAGAAAAATCCACTTAGCGGCTTGGAACACGACCGTCTCTAGTAGCCTCGTCAGCAGACTCCACAGCATGTTCAGGAGGCAACTAGAGGGAGTAATACTCTTGATTTGATTATCAGCAGTGATTCTTCATGCATTAAGAATCTGCAGATAAATGAACCACTAGGTGGCAGTGATCACAGTGGGCTGAAGTGGGATTTACTGAAAGAGGTAACTACCATTAGGGGTAAAGGGAAGGGTTATTGCTTCCGTAAAGGCGACTACGATGGACTGAGACAGTATTTAAATTCTATACAGTGGGACCAACTGATGATGCTACCAACAGCAAATTCAAAATGGGAAGCATTCAAAGAACATATCTTGGAAGCTACTAGGCTTTACATACCAACTAAGAAATATTGTTCAAGGTTTAGGCCAAAATGGATGTCAGATGAACTAATGAGGCATATGGCAGAGAAGAAAAATGCATGGGATACTTACAAATTAACACATGACACAGAAGCCTATGATAGATACAAGTTGATATGCAACCAAGTTACAAAGGAGGTTAGGAAGGCGAAGGCAGATTACGAGAAATCCTTGGCAAGGGATGCAAAGAAAAACAGCAAAGAGTTCTTTACTTATGTAAACTCTAGAAGGAAGGGGATGAATCAGATTGGTCCACTTGATATTGATGGGTCAACTGTTGATGATCCTGCTCAGGTAGCTAACAAACTAAATGAATATTTTGCATCGACATTCACACATGAGGAGTTATTCAGCAAGGGGAATGCCAGAGGTGTATTCAACTCTAGCAGTAAGCTACAGAATCTTGAAATAACTGGGAGTAAAGTGGAGGAGAAACTGTTGAAGATAAACACAAGAAAGGCACCCGGGGTGGATGGTATCTATCCAGTTATATTAAAGGAGGCAGCAAAGGAAGTAAGCAAACCCTTAGCCATAATTATGAGAGCTTCCTTGGACTCAGGGGAGGTACCCATAGACTGGAAATGTGCAAATGTGACCCCAATTCACAAAGGAGGATCAAAGGCTGACACAAGTAACTATAGACCTGTGAGCTTAACTTCTGTTCCAGGAAAATTAATGGAGGCACTGGTTAAAGAAGCACTGCAGGATCATTTAGACAAGACTTCAGTTATAGCTCAGACACAGCATGGTTTTGTTAAGGGGAAGTCTTGCCTGACCAACTTGATTGGATACTATGATGCAGTCACAAAAGAACTGGATGCAGGGAATAACTTTGATATTATATACTTGGATCTTAGAAAGGCTTTTGATACTGTTGCACATGGAAGACTGCTACACAAATTGGAGCAGTGTGACATTGGAGGCAAATTGCTGCTATGGATAAAGGGGTGGTTGAGTGGGAGAAGACAGAGAGTGGTAATCAATGGACACTGCTCATCGTGGACTAATGTTATTAGTGGAGTCCCTCAGGGCTCAGTGTTGGGTCCATTATTGTTTTCTGTATTTATAAATGATATTGATGATGGTATATCAAGCTTAATGTCCAAGTTTGCAGATGATACAAAGGTTGGCAGGGTTGTCAAGGACACTACTGACACTACACTGCTGCAACAGGATCTGGAAAGGTTGAGCAGATGGGCTGAGAGGTGGCAAATGAAGTTTAACATTGACAAATGTAAAGTACTACACATGGGAAACAGCAACCCCAGGGCAACGTATCAACTCTGTGGTACTACACTGACAGTGGTAGAGAATGAAAGGGACTTGGGGGTGATTGTGCAGGCAGATATGAAGTTCTCTGAGCAGTGCAGACGGGCTGCAAGAGTAGCTCATGGAGTATTGTCAATGATATACAGGAATTTTTCCAGCAGGGATAAGGAGGTGATTATTCCATTGTATAAGGCAATGGTCAGGCCACACCTAGAGTACTGTATACAGGTCTGGAGGCCTCATTTCAAGAAGGATGTAGAGCTGCTGGAACGAGTACAGAGAAGGGCAACAAGATTAGTGAATGGAACAAAGGGGTGCTCTTACGAAGAAAGGCTTAAGTTTTGCAAATTACAGTGTCTGGAGACTAGGCACCAGCGAGGTGATCTGATAGAGGTGTATAAAGCCTTGAATGGTTTAAGCATGCTCAATGCTGATGGGATTCTTCCTCTAGCTCAGAAAAATCACCTGAGAGGGCATAAATTCAAATTGAGGAAAGACAGATGTAGGATAGACGTGCGGAAATTTGCCTTTAGCCAGCGGGTGGTTGGTTGGTGGAACAGACTGCCATCCCTTGTGGTGGAGGTTGATAGCCTAAATAAGTTTAAGGCTCAGCTGGACAGGTATTTTGAACGAACAGAGGGGTGAAGTGGAAGTGGGTTTTTTTTTTTTTTTTTTGGCTGATGCTGCATAAGCTTGCTTTCTTGCATCAAATGCCTCTACTAATGCTAACTCTACATCCCTCTTAAAATGAGGCCTCCAGACCTATATACAGTACTCATAGTGTGGTCTGAACATTGCCTTATACAATGGGATAATTACCTCCTTGTCTCTGCTAGCAAAATTCCTATATATCATTGACAAAACTCCCTGACCTGCTCTGGCAGCCTGTCTTCACTGATCAGAGAACTTCCTATCTGACTGCACAATATCTCCAGATCTTTTTCACTCTCCACCTCCCTGAGCCTAATACCACATAGTACATTTCTCTTGGGTTACTGCTGCCCATATGTATTATTATTATTAGGCACAAAGAGGCCTGAGACTTATGCTGCACCAGCCAAAAAAAATTTCTGAACTACCCTGTGAGAGAGAGAGAGAGAGAGAGAGAGAGAGAGAGAGAGAGAGAGAGAGAGAGAGAGATAAAAGGGAACCACTAAGGAAGAGAAGAATGATTATATCCAGCTCAGGACCCCGAGTGTGCCAAGCCCATAATTACCTGATGTGAGCCCCTTGGGTTAAAGTACTTTGCATTTGTCAATGTTAAACTTCAGTTCCCACTTCTCAGCCCATTTAACATGTTACCTTTCTAGATCCTGTTGCAGTAGCATACTGTCTTTACTGTCATTAACAACACTGCCAACCTTTGTATCATCTGGAAATTTGGACATTAAGCCTGATATACCTTCATTGATAAATACACAAAACAACAATGGGCCTAGTACCAAACCCTGGGGGACTCCGCTAATAACCTTATTCCACTGTAGTGTACATATGTACAGCAGTGTCCATTTATTAGCACTCTCTGCTGTCTTCCACTCAACCATCCCTTTATCCATTTAAGTAACTTGCCCTTAATGCCATGCCACTCCAATTTGTACAGCAGTCTTCTTTGTATAGGCAACAGTATCAAAAACTTTTCTGAAATCCAAGTATATGATATCAAATTTATTTTTTGCATCCAGTTCCTTTGTTACCACATCGTAGTATCCAATCAAATTGGTCAGACAAGACTTCCTCTTAACAAATCCATGCTGTGTGTGATCTATTACCGCTGTCTTGTCTAGGTGATCCTGTATCACCTCTATAACCAGTGACTCCATTATTTTTCCAGAATAGAAGTTAAACTAACAGGTCTATAAAATACTTAAGAGCAAAGACCTCATGCTACGAGCTAGAATGACTAACATATAGGTTAGTGCAAAAGCATCATTTTAATTTAGCCATCTACCAAAGTAGTTAAATTAATTAATTAAATTTTGGTTATATCTCATATTGTGAATGCCTACATGAGTTGCCATGGTATCGTACTACATTGAAGAAATCTTCTCCACTGGTGAAGTGTTACTTATTCAAGGTAGTACAATACCATGGAAACTCATTGTGAAGGCATTCACAATATGAGATATAACCAAAACAATACCAATTTAATTAATTAATTTAACTACTTTGGTACATGGCTACATTAAAATGATGCCAATTTAATTAATTAATTTAAATACTTTGGTAGATGGCTACATTAAAATGATGCTTCTGCACTAACTTATATGTTAATCATTCTACCTCGTAGCACGAGGCCTTTGCCCTTAAATATTTTATAGTCTATATCACTGCACATCATCAGGCAACTCTCATATTGTGAAGTTATACTTCATAATTGGGTTGTCACTATTGCAACACTAGGGTACCTGCCCACACACACTGAGGAGAAACCAACAAGCTTTGAAATGGTGCCGTCTGGGAGGTGGTATCTGCTGAGAATAAGTAACAATAGTCTTCTCCACTGGTGAAGTGTTACTTATTCGAGGTAGACAATACCATGGAAACTCGTTGTGAAGGCATTCACAATATGAGATATAACCAAAACAATGCCAATTTAATAAGGTAGTTAAATAAGTAATTTAACTACCTTGGAAGATGGCTATGTTAAAATGATGCTTTTGCACTAACCTATACTAACAGGTCTATAATCATTTGTGAATTGGAGATGCATTTGCAATCTCCAGTCCATGAGGACCTCCCCTGACTCTAAGAGTGCTGTCATAATTATGTCTAAGTGTTTGCTTACTTCCCTTGCTGCCTGCTTCATTATGACTGGATAGATTCCATTGCCCCAGGTGCCTTTTTTTATGATTAAGTTTAACAATTTCTCATCCACTTTCTCTTTCAATTTCTCTTTCAAATCACTTATCTCCCTGTTAGAGTTTGATAACCTTCTGGCACTCCCTTCCTTGAATAACTCCTCATGTGAATGTAGATGCAAAATACTCATTCAGTTTTTCAGCTACTTGAGCAGGATCATCAATAGTCGAACTATCTATGTAAAGTGGACCAATCTGATTCATCCCCATCCTTCTAGAGTTTACATAAGTAAAGAACTCTTTCCTGTTTTTCTTTGTGTCCTTTACTAAAGATTTCTCGTAATCTGCCTAACCTCCTTTGTGACTTCATTACAGACTAGCTTATATCTGCTGTAGGCTTCTGTGTCACCTGATAATTTATATGCATCACATGCATTTTTCTTTTCTGCCACAAGTCTCTTTAATTCATCTGACATCTATTTAGGCCTGAACCTTGAACAGTATTTCTTAGTTGGTATGAAAAGCCTAGTAGCCTCCAAGATTAAGTTCTTGAAGGCTTCCCATTTAGAATTCACCATTGGTAACATCATCAGTTGCTCCCACTGTATAGAATTTAAAAACTGTCTGAGACCACTGTAGCCAACTTTACGAAAACAAAAACCCTTCCCTTTGCCCTTGATCATAATTACATCTTTAAGTAAATTTCACATCAGTATACTGTGATCACTGTCACCTAGTGGTTCCTTTACTTGCAAATTCTTAATGCATGAATAATCACGGCTGATAATCAGAACATGGGTATTACTCCCTCTGGTTGCTCCTCGAACATGTTGCTGTAGAAAAGAGTCCTCCAATAAAGCCACAAAAACATCTTGCTAGCGTGTGAGTGACAAACCCACAAGTTCCAGTCAATATCTGGAAAGTTAAAATCCCCCCATTACAAGACATTCTGATTTACTTGCCCATTCTGTTTCTCTGCACAACTGTTCATTGTACTCATCAGAGTCATTAGGCCTATAACATACTCCTGCTCTCATTTAACCCTTCCCAGTGTTTATGTTAGACCAAACGGACTCAACCCATGTCAACTGGATGCACTCCTTAGATTTTATGTGTTTCTTAACTAACAGCATAACCGCTCTCTCTTCTTACCCTGTCTGTTCTCTCTGTACACATACTTTCCAATTTCCAATTCTGCACTGCTTATATCTGTGTGACACCATATCTCTGATATCCCAACAATATATGCCTTTGATGTCTAGATCAGCACTTAAAATTCATCAATTTTATATACTTTACTTCTTGCATTAGCATACATGCAAGTATACATGCACTTGTTCTTAAGTACATGTATACTTGCATTTAAGAACCCATGTGTTTACTTGTTCCATGATGACTGACAGCAGCTGTTGAAGTCCCCAGCAACTTGCTCTTTAGGCTGCTGCTGCTCATTACAATAGAAGTAGTGCAAGAATCACTTTCGCCTCTGCCTGCAGCTACCCTTAATCTTTTAGTCTGTGAATCCCCCCCCCCAGTCTGGCAGTTTTCTGACCTACCTAACACTGACTCGATAGCATCAGCAAATATTCTTGCACCCTTATTATTTAAGTGTATCCCATCCCTGTAGAAGCAGTCTCTCCTGTTAGCAAGCACAGACTGCATTGAAAAAAGTTCTACCCCTCAGCCTTGCACAATATCTCCAGGGTTGCATTGATTGACATGGCTCTCCTCATACATCTTAGGCAGAACTTAGATATGCGCACTTTCTGCAACAGAACCTATGATTGAGAAACTAGTGTAGAAAATTCAATAGAACATCTCTCATTAGCTTCAGTAGCTTCAGCTTAAACTGGTTTTAGTTTTTTTTTTTTTTTTTTCATTCGGCAGATGCCTGCAATGTTTTGTTTTCATATAAATCTGGTACATAAACAGTAGAACACCTGTCATTAAAGTAGCTTGAGCTTAAACTGGTTTCAGTTTTTCTTTTCATTTGGCAAATGTCTGCAGCATTTTGTTTTCACATAGAAATTGTTCAAATGAGATACATTGTTAAATTAAATACTTTTAAATTGAACTAAGTTGTGGTTGTTATTGACATTTGTTTGGTTTCAAAAAATTGCTCAGCTATTGCCCACTAATCCATGACATGTCAGGCCAAAAGCCAGTTGGGCCACATAGTGGAAAAAGTTGGGAAACACTACCCTAGGGATTGTATTTTCACAGTTGTCTTACTTGACTGCATATGATATATCATTTCAAAAGGTTAAAGGCTTAGCGGAAAAATCCCAACTGAATTTCAGAACTACATTCTCTTTACTTTACAATCAATCGCTTACTGTGTCTGAACTTCAAGAGGCCATATCCTCTTCAAAGAACTGTGCTGCTTGCCCTAACAGAATACTGTAGACTTTCAGAATAATGTCACTTTCGGGGATTCAAGGTACTGCTATTTCAATATTTCCGTTATCTAGAAAGTTTTATTTTTAATATACTTAATGCAGAAATAATAAGGCTAAATAAGAAATATGGAGATTAAGAATGCAATTTTATTAAAATTCAGAGTGTTTTTTTTTTTTTTTTTTTTTTTTTTTGTTTGGCTGGTACAGCAAAAGCCCCAGGTTTCCTTGCACCATATGGCTAATAACTGCACATAAAAAGCACAAACATGTTGACGATCCAATGTTGTATTCTGCCATTAATACACACCTACTTATGCCCCATTCTATTTTATTTATAAAATAATGTTTTGTTTGTGCGGGTAGCACAGTGCTATCGTCATCTTTTTCCCCAGGGTTCGAATACCGTCGATGACGCAAGGAACTTTTATAGGCTTTTCTCACTCTGTCTGAGTTAGTCAGTCTTGGGCTCAGATAGCAAGGTTTTTTTCCAGCAAAATAGGCAAATCGACCAGAGAGCACCTGCACTGTATGTAAATATCTGATCTGAATGTGCAGTTAGCTCGAACGTTCCATTATTTTGGGTGCCATTATTTCGACAGTCTACTGTATATTATATAATGCTAAACACTTAGATAATAAATTACTATCCTTGCTGTTGACCCTCTACAATTGCATCTTCATTGAACATTCATTCCTCAGTTCCTGTTATCATTCCTGTGTATTGGTAATATCCAAACTAGGGAAAGACCACTCTATTCCTCAGAACTGGGCTCAAACCAGGGAAAGATCATTCAAATCTTCACAACTGGGCTCAAACCAGTGTAAGATAACTCTATTCCTAACCATGAATAAATCCCTAGGAAACATGATACACTGTGCATTGACATGGTATCTTGATTCTCAAAATATGATTTCAACAAGAATCGATCATCCTTGAATCTCATAGTCATAGCTGAAACAAACATCAAGAATTCTTTTATTGGAAATGAACATCTCATCATGGTATGCCTTGACATGGAGAAGGCCTTTGACACCACTTGACGTTTTGGTATCCTGAGAGATCTTCATTCCCTTGGTCTTCATTCACTTACCATATTTCATACAGAATTTCCTTTAGCATAGGTCCTTTCAATTTTAGTATTGGCACGTCCTTTCACAAACATATATACAAGAAGAAGGAGTCCCTCATGGCTCTATACTAAGTGCAACCTTATTTGCAAGGCCCCGGGTGGCAAGCGATTGTGATCGAGCATTTTCTCTGTGCTTAAAGTACGATTGTATAAAAACGATTTATAGTTCTTTTAAGTTCCTATCCTTAAGAAATTTCTTTATTTTATATCAGCTACTGTTATAAAAGTACTTGTACAAAGCAAGAAAGAAAGGCTACATTTCTTTATTTCTCATATTTCTATTACTAATACCTACTACTTTATGCTAGGTCACACAGGACACTGCTCCTGCCTCAGTGATAGATTTCCTTGCATTTCTCATAATGCAGGGAAATCTGTCACTCTCACAGATTGGCCTCTGACTAAACTGTCTCCGTTTCTTATCCAGAAACACCTGGAAAGTCTGGCAGGATCTCCTAAGACAGTCAAGAGACTGCAATCTGGGGACCTACTAATATAAACAAACAGCCAGAAACATTCAGAGCATCTACTGAAAATTACAAATTTTGCTGGAATTCCAGTAAAAGTTTCTCCCCATGGAACCCTAAACACATCTAAGGGAGTTATATTCAGCTGGGATCTAATGAATGTCTCAGAGGAGGAGATAAGTCAAGAGCTTCAGGAACAAAATGTAATTGCGGTGAAAAGAATCATCATTAAAAAGGACAATACACTCACACCTACAAGGAATATTATACTCACTTTTAATACGAGGAGCTGCTGACGAGGCTAGTAGAGGCCAGATGTGTTCAAAGCCGCTAAGTGGATTTTTCTTATTTATTGATTTGAAATTATTGTTTTTCTAAAACTTTTGATTTAAATTTAGTAGTATAGTATTATTTTGTGATATTTCTGATTAATCGGGTGTATTTATTGTTTACTCGGCCTTGTAATTGCATAAAAGTATCGGTAAGGGTATTAAATCCACGTGTTACAAGTTACAACTCCGCTGAACGAGAAGTTTTTTAGCCATATTTAGCTGCTTATTGAATATTTTTTACATCAAATTATTTTTTGTAAGTAGCTTATAGACCTAGTAAGGATCGTTAGTTTATACTGAATCGGGACAGCGAGATTTGAAAGTTAATTAATACTTAAGTGTCCATAGATTACCGTTCGTAAATTACCGCCTTTGTCTTTGTCGTACGATCGTTATATATCGAACCTAGTTGGTGTTAATATAGTATAGGTTATAATAGTTTCAGCGAACGGTAAAATCTATTAAACTTATTGAACTTCGTTCGCATTTAAATTGCACTTTAACTAAATACATATTCCGACTTAGATTAAAAACGTAACATAATTAATTAATACACAACTGATACGGAAGTTATATAAAGGGAACTTGGAGATAGTTAATACTTGACACTAAAAAATATATATACCATTATAACTGTGTTGGGAGATAAGTTAGGATTATAAACTGAAATTGGGGATGTCTTTGTGTGTGCGCGCGATGCAAGGAGTGTATCGAAATAAGGCAACAACTCAGCGTTCTTATGGGCCTATATGAAAGCTTGAAGGACAGGGTGGATGCCCTCGAAGGAACTAAATTGAGGAGCCCATCAAGCTCTCAGCTGCCCACATCAACACCAGAGATTGCACTTGGTCATCGTGAAACACAGCGGCAACCCCGAAGGCAGAATGCGCTGGTCCCAAAGGAACTGGTAGTTGTTGGTGACTCTATTGTCAGGGAAACGGGGAACATGCATTGTAAAAAGGATAGGTGGAACAGGACCAGGGTATGTCTGCCAGGGGCAAAGGTTGATGACGTTGTAGAGCAGATATCATCTTTTAAGGGGACAAAAGGTGTTATAGTTGTACACGTTGGCACTAATGATATCAAGAGTAGGAGACCAGCAGAATTGCTTAACAAGTACAGGTCACTGTTAAAAAAAAAGCCTTGAAATAGGGTTGCATTTAAAGTGTCTGCAATTCTGCCCAGACACGATAGGAGGGAGTATATGATGAGAGCCTTGTCGATCAATTCGGCCCTGGAAAGATTGTGCAAGGCTCAAGGGGTAGAATTTTTTTCAGCCTGGACTGTACTTGTTAAGAAGAGATTGCTTCTACAGGGATGGGATACACTTAAATAAAAAGGGTGCAAGAATATTTGCTGATGCTATCGAGGCAGTGTTAGGTGGGTCGGAAAACTGCTAGCTTGGGGGGATACTAAGACGAATAGATTAACAGTAGCCACTGGCAGAGGTGAAAGAGATTCTTGCACTGCTTCTATTGGAATGAGCAGAAGCCTGAAAAACAAGATTCAGGATATTTCAGAGACTGCTGGGAGTCATTGCGGTACAAGTAAATACATGGGTTGTGTTAGGGTAGGTAAGAATAGAAATAGGTGCATGCATACTTGCGTGTACACCAATGCTAGGAGTTTAGTAAATAAATTTGATGAATTTGAGGTATTGCTCAAAACATCAAAGGCAGATATTGTTGGGATATCAGAGACGTGGTGTCACACAGATATAAGGAATGCAGAACTGGAATTTGGGGAGTACAACGTCTGCAGAAAAGATAGACTGGATAGGAAGGGAAAAGGGGTTATGCTATTAGTTAAGAAATATATAAAATCCAAGGAAGTGAAGCCAGTGGACATCGCTGGACAGTGCAGTGTCGAGTCAGTTTGGTGTGACATAAGCATTGGGATATCAAAATTGAGAGTAGGAGTGTGCTATAGGCCTAATGACTCTGATGAGTATAATAAGAAACTGTACAGGGAAATAGATTGGGCCAGTAAATCAGAGAGTCCTATAATGGGAGATTTTAATTTCCCAGATATTGACTGGAGTTTGGGGGCTGGTCACTCACACACTAGCAAGGCTTTTGTGGATTTATTGGATGATTGTTTTCTACATCAGCATGTTCGGGAGGCAACTAGAGGGAGGAATACTCTTGATTTGTTTATCAGCAGTGATTCTTCATGCATTAAGAATCTGCAGGTAAATGAACCACTAGGTGGCTGTGATCACAGTGTGCTGAAGTGGGATTTACTCAAAGAGGTAACTACCAATAGGGGTAAAGGGATGGGTTATTGCTTTCGTAAAGGCGACTACGATGGACTGAGACAGTATTTAAATTCTATACAGTGGGACCAACTGATGATGTTACCAACAGCAAATGCAAAATGGGAAGCATTCAAAGAACTTATCTTGGTAGCTACTAGGCTTTACATACCAACGAAGAAATATTGTTTAATTAAGGTTTAGGCCTAAATGGATGTCAGATGAACTGATGAGGCATATGGCAGAGAAGAAACATGCATGGGATACATACAGAAGCCTATGATAGATACAAGTTGATCTGTAACCAAGTTACAAAGGAGGATAGGCAGGCGAAGGCAGAGTACGAGAAATCTTTGGCAAGGGATGCAAAGAAAAACAGCAAAGAGTTCTTTACTTATGTAAACTGTAGAAGGAAGGGGATGAATCAGATTGGTCCACTTGATATCGATGGGTCAACTGTTGATGATCCTGCTCAGGTAGCTAACAAACTAAATGAATATTTTGCATCAACATTCACACATGAGGAGTTATTTAGCGAGGGGAAATCCAGGGGTGTATTCAACTCTAGCAGTAAGCTAGAGAATCTTGTAATAACTGAGAGTAAAGTGGAGGAGAAACTGTTGAAGATAAACACAAGAAAGGCACCTTGGGTGGATGGGATCTATCCAGTTATATTAAAGAAGGCAGCGGAGGAAGTAAGCAAACCCTTAGCCATAATTATGAGAGCTTCCTTGGACTCAGGGGAGGTACCCGCAGATTGGAGATGTGCAAATGTGACCCTAATTCACAAAGGAGGATCAAAGGCTGACACAAGCAATTATAGACCTGTGAGTTTAACTTCTGTTCCAGGAAAATTAATGGAGGCACTAGTTAAAGAAGCACTGCAGGATCATTTAGACAAGACTTCAGTTATAGCTCGGACACAGCATGGTTTTGTTAAGGGGAAGTCTTGCCTGACCAATTTAATTGGATACTATGATGCAGTCACAAAGGAACTGGATGCAGTGAATAACTTTGATATTATATACTTGGATCTTAGAAAGGCTTTTGATACTGTTGCACATGGAAGACTGCTGCACAAATTGGAGCAGTGTGACATTGGAGGCAAATTGCTGCTGTGGATAAAGGGGTGGCTGAGGGGGAGAAGACAGAGAGTGGTAATCAATGGACACTGCTCATCGTGGACTAATGTTATTAGTGGAGTCCCTCAGGGCTCAGTGTTGGGTCCATTATTGTTATCTGTATTCATAAATGATATTGATGATGCTATATCAAGTTTAATGTCGAAGTTTGCAGACGATACAAAGGTGGGCAGGGTTGTCCAGGACACTACTGACACTATGCTGCTGCAACAGGATCTGGAAAGGTTGAGCAGATGGGCTGAGAGGTGGCAAATGAAGTTTAACATTGACAAATGTAAAGTGCTGCACATGGGAAACAGCAACCCCAGAGCAACGTATCAACTCTGTGGTACAACAGTGACAGTGGTAGAGAATGAAAGGGACTTGGGGGTGGTTGTGCAGGCAGATATGAAGTTCTCTGAACATAGCAGATGGGCTGCAAAAGTAACTCATGGTGTATTGTCGATGATATATAGGAATTTTTCTAGCAGGGATAAGGAGGTGATTATTCCCTTGTATAAGGCAATGGTCAGGCCACCCCTAGAGTACTGTATACAGGTCTGAAGGCCTCATTTCAAGAAGGATGTAGAGCTGCTGGAACGAATACAAAGAGGGGCAACAAGATTAGTGAATGGAACAAAGGGGTGCTCTTACGAAGAAAGGCTTAAGTTTTGTAAGTTACAGTGTCTGGAGACTAGGCACCAGCGAGGTGATCTGATAGAGGTGTATAAAGCATTGAATGGTTTGAGCATGTTCAATGCTGATGGGATTCTTCCTCTCACTCAGAATAATCACCTGAGAGGGCATAAATTCAAATTGAGGAAAGACAGATGTAGGATAGACGTGCAGAAATTTGCCTTTTGCCAGCGAGTCGTTGGTTGGTGGAACAGACTTCCCTCCCTTGCCGTGGAAGTTGATAGCCTAAATAAGTTTAAGGCTCAGCTGGACAGGTATTTTGAACAAGCAGAGATGTGAAGTGGAAACCTTCGTCCATAAAAGCAGGTTACCTTCTTTGCCACATTCAACCATACATTCCTAATCCCTTGAGATGTTATAAGTGCCAAAAGTATGGCCACTCTCAAACAGCATGTAGAGGAAACCCAGTTTGTCCCAACTGTGGGTCCTCCGATCACACTCAAGATGATTGTTCAGCAACAGAAATTATCTGCCCTAACTGTAAAGGCAACCATCCTGCATTATTCTAGGAAATGCAACAGGTGTTAAATTGAAAAGAAAATTGTGAAGTATAAAATGTAAAATAAAGTAAGCTTTCAAGAAACGAGGAAATAATTTCTCTCAGTATTACTAACCTTACATATGCACAAAAATATCAATCAGTGGCCACCCAAACTGATGTTACAGTTCCTACAAACACCTCAATCTCTGACTGGGCATGAACTGTTCTCTTCCAGCAACAGTCCAATATCCCCAAACAGTTGAACTAGGCAAGCAATACTGCTCTTCACTACCTGCAAAATCTCCTTCTTCTCCTCCTCCAGTGAATGCTGCTGTATCAAATAATCAAGGTTTAAACATAAAGACAAATATTCAGGATACATCTGTGGATACAATTGACTCGTCTAGACAGGAAGACCCAGTCTTAGAAATACACGTGGAAGAAGATATGGACACCAGTCGGCCATTCTTCTTCAAAAAAGACAAACTGAAACTGAACGCTATAAACCAGTCACATAAAAAAAAACAGTCAGATACATCTTCTTTTACTAAACACCAATAATGCCTTATATCCTTCAGTGCAATTGTAGAGGGTTTCGTATCAACCTTAACGATATTCAAGACTTAATTAACCGCTACTTTCCAGTTGGTTTCTGTATACAGCAAACCTGTCTAACTTCTCAAATTTCTGCCAGCATAAAGAACTGTTCTATCTATCGACATGATTGTAATACTTCAATTCAGTCCATGGAGGTGTGGCCATCTTGGTCAGCTCAAAGATCCCAACCAAGCAAATTGTTTTAAAAACTGAAATTGAAGTTATTGCTGTACGTTTGATAACCCAAATTGAGTTAACATTAGTATCAGTTTATCTCCCACCAAGTCATACCTTCTCTTACCAAGATCTTGAAAACCTGCTAATTAATACTGCTGCCTTTCCCTATCTTTCTCTTGGGGAATTTCAGTGGCCACCACTCCTTATGGGAGTGGTGGCCACTGAAAAATTGGATAGGCATGGTCGACTGATTGAAACTTTCATAAAAACGCAAAACTTTACCGTTCTTAATACTGGTGCACCTACTCACACACAATTACCAACTGGACAGACTTCTGCAATCGATCTGTCGATATGCTCCTCGATTCTGTTTCCAATTGTGGAATGGTCTGTTATGGATGATCCCATAGGCAGTGATCATTTTCCAAATATTTGTGATTTGCACAACCACCATTAACCAAACCATGCAAGAAATGGAAGTTCTCTCGAGCCAACTGGGTCAAATTTCAGTCAGTTTGGATGAGAAATTTATTCAAACAGTTGAATGAAGCCACAGATTATATCACTTCACATCTACTATCTGCATCTGATTGTTCAATTCCATTGTCGAATCCCTAGTCCTGACAGCACCTTAACTATTGGTGAAATGAAGAATGCACGGAAGGAAAGAAGTTAAAAAATAAAGCATGGAATTTATTTTGTAAATCCCCAACCACAGCTAATCTTTTCAACTACAAGAAATTAAGGGCAAAAGCACATCTCATTTCTATTTATGGTAGATGCAAACTGAATCCAAGAAGAATTCTTGGATTCAGTTTCATAGAGGAGATTTGATTGAGGTGTTTAAGGCTCTGAGAGGCATCAGTAAAATGAATGAGGACAAAATTTTCAAGATTATAAATGATGCTAGAACTAGGGGACATAAATTCAAGTTACATGGGGAAATGTTTAGATTGGACTGCAGGAAGTTTTATTTTAGCCAGCGAGTTATAAATTACTGGAATAAGTTGCCTTCATGGGTGGTAGAGGCCGACAGTTTGGGGAAATTCAAAGGTCATCTGGATAGTACTTTCGGGTAAGGGAAGCGCATAGGATGATAGGATTAATTTCCTTTTTATTTAATTTTTAATTTCATTTTATTATTTTTATTTATTTATTAATTATTATTATTTATTTATTTAATTTTTGTTTTTATCATTGTTTTGTTCGGATTTTTTTTTTTTTTTTTTTTTGGCTGGTGCAGCATAAGCCATAGTCTTTCTTGCACCATACGGCCGTTACTAATACTAATACTAATACTAATAGAAACACTAACTCCAGGTTAATATGGAAGAAAATTAGGCAGATTTCCGGCAAATTTCCAACCACCCCCTTCACCAATTCTTTCATGGAATGGGCAAGAACCCTCTGCTCCTGAGGACATAGCAATTGCCTTGGGCAAAACCTTTGCCCAAGTTTCTGCAGTATCAAATTATTCTCAGGATGTCCAGAAAATAAAGACCACGACTGAACGACATGCCATCAACTTTTGAACCTCAGTTTCCCTTCCGTATAACAAGCCTCTTCAATATTCTGAACCTTTACATGCCATTAAAACAACACGCAACAGTGCTACTGGGCCAGATGGAATATCTTATATCATGTTTCAAAAGCTTGTTGACAACAATTTGAAAATACTGCTGATCTAGTATAACCAAATATTTCTGGAAAACATTTATCCTCTTGGCATCATGCCACAGTCTTGCCTTTTTGAAACCTGGAAAAGATCCTACCAGTCCATACAGTTACAGACCAATTTTTCTCTTCAGTTGCTTGGTAAACTACTTGAAAAAATTATCCGTAATCGACTTGTTTGGATCATAGAAACGGAACACCTAATGAGTAATCATCAGCATGGGTTTCGTAAGGACAGGTCCTCCTTAGATCTCATGATCAAAGCTGTCTGAAATTCGTAATGCCTTTGTAAAAAATGAACATCTTGTTATGGTTTCCATAGATATAGAGAAGGCATTTGATACTACCTGGTGTCATGGCATTTTCAGTGACCTTTATGTTCTTGGTACGAGGTAACCTGCCTATATTCATTAGGAACTTTCTCCAGAATCGTTCGTTCCAAGTTCGATATTGCATCTCACTTTCTGTGACATTTTTACAGAAGGAGTGCCACAAGGTTCTTTACTGCGTGCAACCCTTTTTTCCTTTAGAATCAATTCGATCACAAAAGAACTTCCAAGTACTGTTCAGACCTACCTTTACGCAGATGATCTTTCTATTTCTTGCCATTCTCAGAACATGAGATCCATTGAATGGCAACTGCAGATATCCCTGAATAAAATCCAAAGGTGGGCAAGGTTAAATGGCTGTTGTCTATCACAGCAGGACTGTTTCAACCCACTTTTGTAATCAACGGAAAATGCATACAGTTCCTGAACTTGACATGTCAAACTTTACCATTCCAGTGACTAATGACATCAGATTCTTTGAATTAATCCTTGACTGGAAATTAAATTCCTTGAGCACATTAAATTTGTACATACTTCCTGCCTCAAAAAACTAAACATACTAAGAGTTTTATCTGCCTTGTCTTGGGGAGTAAACTGTGCATCTTTGCTGCTCTTATATAGACCATTGATCAGATCCCATTTGGATTATGGTGCTCCACTCTATGATTCTGCCTGTAAGACTACACTACAATGGCTGGATCCTATAAAGAATAGTAAACTGCAGATTGCACATGGTGCTTTCAGGACATCTCCTATTCGTAGTTTATATATTGAAGCTAATGAGCCCCCTCTTTACCACTGCAGAAAAATGCTGCCTCTTAAGTATGCAGCCCGAATACAAAGTTGCTGGCAGCATCCTGTTGAGCCATGCCTCTTTAATCCACCACTGCAAAATCTCTATAGAAACAAACCCACTAAAATAAGACCAGCAGGCTTACACCTTATTGAATTAACACAGAGTTAGAATGTTCCTATTTTCAACAGGCAACAAGTAATGAATTACTCTCAACTACCAAGGACTTCTCCTCTGCAATTAACCTGCGATACTTATCTTCAGAAGTGGGGAAAGAATTGCCTATCAATAATCAATGTGAAACAACTCCATGCAAGCCATATTCAAAAATATGCTGATTTTGTTCCAATATATACTGATGGCTCCAAATCACATTCAGCCATTGGAGCAGCAGTAGTATTTCCTTCTACAATCATTTTAACTGCTCATACAGCTGAGTATAGCAGCTTCTCAGCAGAACTCCATGCAATAAAATTGGCCGTAGAAAACCTGAATCACTACCCTTCTGCAAAATACATAGTATACATGGACTCGCTCAGCTCAATTACAGCAATGCAAAATTCCTCCTACGTGGTTCACCCTGTGTTAAATCAAATCAGAAGTATCCTATTGTAAATTGTTATTGTTGTTGTTTGGTTTTTAGGAGCATTAGCAACTAAGGCCATATTGCTCTGGGCATATGTGGTGGTCATTCCTTGACCTTTCCGCATCCTCCATATTTGATGGTCACGGGCTCGAATCCCGGTTGAATCAAGAAGTGTGTGCTATGCACTTGCTGCTCTTGCTTACCTGGCTACGGAGGCACCTGTTGCAAATTGAAGAACATCATCAATCTGTGATATTTTGCTGGATCCCAGCATATTCAAGGATAAAGGGGAACAAACCCTCTGAAAAAACTGCTAAAAATCCATCAAATTTTGATAATAACCTCTATCCATGTTCCAGCCTCTGACTACAATCACATCATACAAACAGCGTGTATCACTCAGTGGAAAGATCTGTGGCACACCCAAACCAATAATAAACTCTATTAGTTGAAACAGCACCCAAAGCCTTGTCACTCTAGCACCAAAACAGTACAAAGAGAAGAAGTGGTACTTGCACAGGCATGAATAGGACATACATATCTGACTCACTCCCATCTACTCACAGGAAAGGATCCTCCTCAGTGTCCACACTGAGAAGGATCCTCTTTCACTGATAAATGTGCTGTTCAGCACATTTATCGGTGAAACATATCCTAATTGATTGCCCACAGTATCAACAGGACAAAACATCCGTCCTGTCTTCCCTGACAAATTTACGAGAACCGATGACATTAAAACATATTATTGGCGAGGAAGCAAATATCAATGAATTTTTCTCTTTTCTGAAAAAAATTAGACTTTACCATAAATTCTGAAAGATCTCCTTAATAAAAATGAAGTCATTACAACTGAATTTTGTTTTTTAGCATTTCACTAATGAATAGGCACACTGTGACCCCAGAAGCTTATGTGCCATTAAACCTCCATAATACACACACACACGCACACGCACACGCACATGCACACACACACACACACGCACACACACGCACACACACACACACACACACTTATATGCAATAAGAATAAATCAGATAACCAAAAATATTTCCGACACTTTGAATTCTTACCTATATACCAATGATCTGACTGGCTCTTGCAGTTCACAGAACATAAACGCTAATCAGATCTTGCCTTCATTATGGTGCCTGAGTGTATGATTCCGCTAGGGAAAGCATTCTAACTTCGCTTTCCTCTATTCAATGATCTACACTCAGGAATGCCATAGACCATATATGTTAAATCCATTGTTTGTAGGGGTACAGGCATGAGGGGGGGGAGAGAATGTAAACTTTGGCAGGGGCATGTCTGGTATATGTGTATATTTTTTTATTATTATTTAATATTTACAACATATGTATATATTACCAACAAATCTATGTATTTATGAATGTTGTAATAAGAGAATATGAAAAAACAAAATAGGAAACAAAAGGAAATATTTATTATTTAACCTCTAAATACTGATCATCAGTTCACAAAAACCACATTACTGACACTAATTACAGTTTAATAATATGAAAATCATCGGCCACAAAGTATGCCCCTAAAGAGTGCAGTAAGAACAAAATTTCAATTAAAATTAAACAAAGAATGTGGTGAAAATTTCAGTGTTGTCTGAGGTCATTGAATGAATATTAAAATAAAAATTATTTTAATTTTAATATTCTCTGGGGGGGGGTTATTTCACTGAGGGCGAAACTCACCCCTGGTCACCCACACCTCGATTCAACACTATAGTTGCTTATAAAATGTGGCTGTCACAAAGCCTTTATATTGAAGACTGTTAACTTCCTTTGGATCTCAGGCGAAGATATTACTTCTGAACTAAGCAGCCGAAATTCGAAGTCCACTTACCATTCCGATTAGGGAGATTGTTAAGGATCCACAGTTCATAATGTAATATAGAAATAAACTCAGGGCAGGTCAGCCTACTGGTATCAGATTGCAGGCATTATAATAAACTTGGAATATACATCTTGAACCAAGTCCTCCAAGATACAAACAGTTCAGGTCCTCAATGGGCCTCTTTTTAACCATCGTGTGATAGTTATTTCCTAAAGTGGGGTAGACATTCCCTTGCAAATATCAACATGCAAAAACTCCATATTGCTCACACACAAAATTATCCAAATTTTACAAAAATGTACAATGAGGGATAAAGGCTGAGAGTGGAGTTGGTGCTATAACCATCTTCCCATGTAATACCATCTCTGTATCACTAAATGCACCAGTTATACAGCAGAATTATGTTCTGTCTAGCTTGCCCCAGAATACATTCTACATCTCTACCAAAAAAAGTGTAATTTATAGAGACTCGCAGAGTGCACTTTTACCATTACAGAATTCCTACTCATCAGCTCATTCTTTAACATAAACCGAATTTAAAATTATAGCTAGGCCTATACGGAAGTTACACACTATACTGAACAATCGCTCGGTTCTTTCGGCGTTCGCAACACAAATTAATGATCTAGTATACAACATTTCTTGCGGTGATTGCGACTCGTCTTATCAGGGTTCCACGCGGTTTTCTCTTAATATCCGTGTAAATCAACACGAAGCCTCTGTTCGTGCTTCTCGTTCAGCAGCGTCAGAATTAGCCTTTCATGCCATTAACGAAAAACATACTTTTTTATTTAACGAGGCCAAAATACTTAACGTTCAACGTAATTATACGCGACTATTAATTGCAGAAACCGTTGAAATTAAATTACACGAGAATTCTGTTAATGTTCGGCGGCCATATTTGATCTCCGATGCGTGGACCTTTACGCGCATGCGCGAAGACACATAATCACTATTTAAGTTACAGGTTTAGCCTGATTCGATAATTTTCATTCCTGTGATCACGACAGTCGGTCGAAAAGCATTGTCAGCTTCAGGAAGGAAAATCGTTTTGAATATTTTCGTTAGCTTCTTTTAATTGCGTTAATTTGAATTTTAATTGTTTTGAATTGATTTTGAATTGTGTTAAATTGATTATTTAATTATTTATAATTTACTTTAATTATTTATATTTTACTTTAATGTACCGGTAAGTTGTCGATTTTTTCGTTTTTTCCGTTTTAATTTCTGGAGGGTATCATACGGAAGTGTTCCACGTACTATATTGAGGTAAACTCCTCTTATTAATTTACTAATATCATTATCAACGTAGAACATATTGAGTATTACAGCTCTGATTCATACTATCTAATTAATTTTCATACTCTTATTGACTATTTCATTCACTTCCTGTCTCTCCAGTAGTATACAATCGATACACACATTATGGGAGATTTTTTGAATGGCTTGGTACAAAATTACATTAAATCTACACTAAGGTACTCGGCCCAAAGTTACCATATTTCTTTCCTAAAATATTGCCTTCAAAACAACATCGTTCCGAAGTTTGCCAGGGTGAATTTAAATCAAAAAATTTCAGGCATAAAACAACTATCACTGGCGACATCACGTAATATTGTTAAGCTTGCCTTAAAATCTCGATATTCGGATAAACAAAAATACCTTTCCCAGGTTAGGAAGCTTCGCGATAAATTAAAAAATTATCTACATCCGAACGATTGGTCTGTATTGAAGACCTCCATAGATTTGCGACGGGAAGCACAAACCTCAGAAATAAAAAACGGACACGTTAATAAGTTGCAAACATTATCGAATAGTTCAAGACACGTTCATACGAATTCTAACACATTGTCGCGAGCTTGCGACCAAGTTCACACGAGTTGGGTGACATCCCCCCCACAGACACATAACGCACTACCACAGAATATGTCGGCTAGTTCACGAACACCCCCTCACCCAGTATCCAACGAACCGACACATCAACAGGTTACAAATCTTTCCTCGTGTACACTATCGCAGGACCAGATTTCACTTTTATCCAAAGGATTAAATTATAATTTACCACCTCGAAAGCTGCCAAAAAAACAATGCGTAATTGATTTTGAATTTGGACTTCGTAGTGTTCCACAAAAAGATGTATTTATTCAACAAGTTAACCAAGTAGTGAATAACATAAAAGAAACACGACTTCCTAAATTGAATACACATGACAGTTCAGCTTTACGAGAACTTCGAGAAAATAAGGACATTATTATACAGAGGGCAGATAAAGGAGATACAGTGGTAATACTAGATAAACATGATTATATTAATAAGTTAGATTCAGTTGTATCTGATAGCTCCACTTATTGTGAAGTGGACCCGACACTGTTTACCAATTTGGTAAATCAATACAATAAAACGTTAACCACATATCGTAAAAACGACTACATTACTATGGTTCAGTTGAAGGAATTGAAGTCCAGAACATACAATATTCCTGCACTTTTTGGTCAGGTAAAATTACACAAGCCTGGATTTCCGATTCGACCTATTGTTTGCTACAGGAACTCGGCATTTTCAGCCTTAGCCACACATGTATATAACATTATAAAACCTTTTAGACAGGTTATACAATTTGGGATTAAGAATTACGATACATTATTTAATAATCTTAAAGACTGTAGACTCGGCGACAATGACAATTTATTCTCATTAGATGTTACATCATTATATACGAATGTAAACGTTGAATACACATTAGATATTATTTGGGATATGTTAAATAAAAACTCGACACCGATTAATTATACGAAGCTGCCTATAAAGGAGATTTTTCACTTAATTAAACTATTAGTTGAGGCCAACTACATCACCTTTCGAGACAAGGTGTACAAACAAATTTTTGGATTACCAATGGGTTTGAGCCTGAGTGGCTTAATGTCAGAGATCTATCTCTCAACGATTGAGCAGATACATTTGACACCTTTTCGTCCCCGTATCACATACTATGGGAGGTATTTAGACGATGTTCTAGTTATTACCGATAGTAGTACTATCCAAGATATTTTACATTCGTTTAACAATATTCATTCTAGACTCAAATTTACATTGGAAAGGGAAGATACGGATACTAAGTCATTAAACTTTCTAAATTTCACGCTTACCCGGGACTCGAACAAAATACAATTTAGCATCTATCGAAAACCCACAAACACCGGTATGCTTCTACATTATAATAGCTACCACCCGTTCACCTACAAAAGATCGATTATCTTTAATCAATTTCTAAATGCCTATAAATATTCAACGACGGATTCTGCTTTAGACTCAGAAATACAAATATTAACTAGCAGATTCTTGAACAGGGGTTATCCCATTAACACAATAAATCGAATTAGGGCACAAGCTAAGGATAGGATACAAAATACTGCACCAATCAACAATAGTAATATCAAAAAATACTTTATTTCTGTCCCATATGTTGAACAGTGGCACAAACAGCTTAACAGATTCTTTAAAGATACCGAATTTAAAATTATAGCTAGGCCTATACGGAAGTTACACACTATACTGAACAATCGCTCGGTTCTTTCGGCGTTCGCAACACAAATTAATGATCTAGTATACAACATTTCTTGCGGTGATTGCGACTCGTCTTATCAGGGTTCCACGCGGTTTTCTCTTAATATCCGTGTAAATCAACACGAAGCCTCTGTTCGTGCTTCTCGTTCAGCAGCGTCAGAATTAGCCTTTCATGCCATTAACGAAAAACATACTTTTTTATTTAACGAGGCCAAAAATACTTAACGTTCAACGTAATTATACGCGACTATTAATTGCAGAAACCGTTGAAATTAAATTACACGAGAATTCTGTTAATGTTCGGCGGCCATATTTGATCTCCGATGCGTGGACCTTTACGCGCATGCGCGAAGACACATAATCACTATTTAAGTTACAGGTTTAGCCTGATTCGATAATTTTCATTCCTGTGATCACGACAGTCGGTCGAAAAGCATTGTCAGCTTCAGGAAGGAAAATCGTTTTGAATATTTTCGTTAGCTTCTTTTAATTGCGTTAATTTGAATTTTAATTGTTTTGAATTGATTTTGAATTGTGTTAAATTGATTATTTAATTATTTATAATTTACTTTAATTATTTATATTTTACTTTAATGTACCGGTAAGTTGTCGATTTTTTCGTTTTTTCCGTTTTAATTTCTGGAGGGTATCATACGGAAGTGTTCCACGTACTATATTGAGGTAAACTCCTCTTATTAATTTACTAATACTTTTAACATAAACCATAAAAACTAAGCTGATCCATATCCAGGAACTCCAGCAAATAGTTATGTTTTAGCATTAGCATTAGTAGAGGCATTTGATGCAAGAAAGCAAGCTTATGCAGCATCAGCCAAAAAAAAATAAAGTAAAATAAATAAATAAAAAATAACCACTTCCACTTCACCCCTCTGTTCTTTTGAAATACCTGTCCAGCTGAGCTTTAACTTATTTAGGCTATCAAAAGACCAAGGGGGTGGCAGCAATTACAGTGTACTAATGTGGAATTTAATTAAGGATATAAGTACTGTCAAGGGTAAATGGAAAGGCTTTTGCTTTCATAAGGGTGACTAGAGGTCTCAGACAATTTATAAATTGTGTACCGTGGGACCAACCGATGATGTTACAAACAGCAATTTCAAAATGAGAGGTATTCAGGGAAGTGATCAAAGAAACTGCTAGGCTTTTCATACTAACAAAGAAATACTGTTCAAGGCTTACACCTAAATGGATGTCAGATGTGCTGTTGAGCCAGAAAAGGAAAGAACTTGGGATGCATATAAATCGAGTGTTTAGTGTCAGACAACATTAACTACAAAATCATTTTGTATACTGTTCAAAGCTTAGACCTAAATGGATGTCAGATGAGTTATTGAGACATGAGACAAAAAAGAAAAGATTATGGGATGCGTATAAATCGAGGGTTTAGCATTAGTATTAGTAAAAGCATATGATGCAAGAAAGCAAGCTTATGCAGCATCAGCCAAAAAAAAAACAAAAAAAACCACGCCTATTTCACCCCTCCGTTCTTTCAAAATACCTGTCCAGCTGCGCCTTAAATTTATTTAGGCTATCAACTTCCACAACAAGGGATGGAAGTCTGTTCCACCAACCAACTATCCGCTGGCTAAAGGCAAATTTCTGCACATCTATCCTACATCTCTCTCTTTCTTCAATTTGAATTTATGCCCTCTCAGCTGATTATTCTGAGCAAGAGGAAGAATCCCATCAGCATTCAGCATGCTCAAACCATTCAAGGCTTTATACACCTCTATCAGATCACCTCGCCAGTGCCTACTCTCCAGATACTGAAATTTGCAAAATTTAAGCCTCTCTTTGTAAGAGCAACCCTTGGTTCCATTCACTAATCTTGTTGCCCTTCTCTGTACTCGTTCCAGCAGCTCTACATTATTCTTGAAATGAGGCCTCCAGGCCTGTATACAGTACTCTAGGTGTGTCCTGACCATTGCCTTATACAAGGGAATAATCACCTCCTTATCCCTGCTAGAAATATTCCTATATATCATTGACAATACACCATTAGCTACTCTTGCAGCCCGTCTGCACTGCTCAGTAAACTTCATATCTGCTTACACAATTACCCCAAAGTCCTTTTCATTCTCTGTCACTGTCAGTATAGTACCACAGAGTTGATACAGTTACTCTGGGGTTACTGTTTCCCATATGTAGTACTTTATATTTGTCAATGTTAAACTTCATTTGCCACCTCTCAGCCCATCTGCTCAACCTTCCCAGATCCTGCTGCAGAAGCATGCTGTCAGAGTGTCCTTAACAACCCTGCCAACCTTTGTATTGTCTGCAAACTTGGACATTAAGCCTGATATACCATCATCAGTATTATTTATAAATACAGAAACCAACAATGGACCCAACACTAAACTCTGAGGGACTCCACTAATAACATTAGTCCCCGATGAGCAGTGTCCATTGATGACCACTCTCTGTCTTCTCTCCCTCAACCACCCCCTTTATCCAAAGCAGCAATTTGCCTCCAGCGCCACACTGCTCCAATCTGTGCAGCAGTCTTCTTGTGCAACAGTATCAAAAGCCTTTCTAAGATCCAAATATATAATATCAAAGTGTTTTTTTTTGCGACTGCATCATAGTATCCAATCAGATTGGTCAGGCAAGACTTTTCTTTAACAAAACCATGCTGTGTCCGAGCTATAACTGAAGTCTTGTCTAGATGATCCTGCTGTGCTTCTTTAACCAGTGCCTCCATTAATTTTCCTGGAACGGAAGTTAAACTCAAAGGTCTATATTTACTTGTGTCGTCCTTTGATCCTCCTTTGTGAATTGGGGCCACATTTGCACATCTCCAGCCTATGGATACTTCCGCTGAGTCCAAAGAAGTGCTTATAATTATGAGAGATCTATCCACCCCTTGTGCCTTTTTTATGTTTATCCTCAACTATTTCTCCTCAACTTTACTCTCAATTATTACAAAATCATCTAGCTCACTGCTAGAGTTTACTTCACCTCTGGCATTCCACTTCCTGAATAACTCCTCATGTGTGAATGTAGATGCAAAATCTCATTTAGTTTGTCAGCCACCTGAGCAGGATCATCAACAGTTGAACCATCAATATCCAGTGGACCGATCTGATTCATCCCTTTCCTTCTAGAGTTTACATAGGTAAAAACTCTTTTCTGTTTTTCTTTGCATCCTTTGCCAAGGATTTCTCATAATCTGCATTTGCCTGCCTAATCTCCTTTGTGACTTGGTTACAGACCAGCTTATATCTATCATAGGCTTATATCTATCATGTCACGTATTAATTTATATATATCCCATGCATTTTTCTTCTCTGCCATATGTCTCATTAGTTCATCTGACATACATTTTTGCCTAAACCTTGAACAATATTTCTTAGTTGGTATGTAAAGCCTAGTAGCTTCCAAGATAAATTCTTTGAATGCTTCCTATTTTGAATTTTCTGTTGGTAACGTCATCCATTGATCCCACCATATAGAATTTAAATACTGTCTCAGACCATCATAGTCGCCTTTACAAAAGCAAAAACCCTTCCCTTTACCCCTGATGGTAGTTACCTTTTTGAGTAAATCTCACTTCAGCACACTGTGATCACTGCCACCTAGTGGTTCCTTTATCTGCAGATTCTTAATGCGTGAAGAATCACTACTGATAATCAGATCAAGAGTATTACTCCCTCTAGTTGCCTCCCGAACATGCTGATGTAGGAAACAATCATCCAATAAATCCCCAAATGCCTTGCTAGTGTGTGAGTGACCAACTCACAAATTCCAGTCAATATCTGGGAAATTAAAATCCCCCATTACAAGACTCTCTGATTTACTGGTGCACTCTTTTTTCCCTGCACAGTTTCTTATTTTACTCATCAGATTAATTCGGCCTATAGCACACTCCTTCTCTCAATTTTGATCTTGTAATGCTTATGTCACACCAAAGTGACTCGACACTGCACTGTCCAGCAATGTCGACTCACTTCACTTCCTTGGATTTTATGTGTTTCTTAACTAATAGCATAACCACTCCTCCCTTCCTATCCTATCTATTCTTTCTCTACACATTGTACACCCTAAATTCCAGTTCTGCATTCCTTATATCTGTGTGACACCACGTCTCTGATATCCGAACAATATCTGCCTTGATGTTTTGAGCAATACCTCAAATTCATCAAATTTATTTACCAAACTCCTAGCATTGGTATATATGCAAGTATACATCTACCTGTCCCTATTCTTAGCTATCCTAACACAACCTATGTGTTTACTTGTACCGCAGTGACTCCCAGCAGTCTCTGAAATACCCTGAATCGTGTTTTTCAGGCTTCTGCTTATTCCAATAGAAGCACTGCAAGAATCACTTTCACCTCTGCCAGTGGCTACTGTTAATCTGTTAGTCTTTGTATCCCCCCCCCAAGAGTTTTAGACAATGTTAACTACAAAATCATTTTCTAGTTAACGTTTTTTTAATTTTCCAAGAAAAAGTAATTTGACATTTTCTTATTTTACTGGAAATGTGTTTATAGCGCAAGCTAACTTGTAAACTACTAGAGAAATACATTTCTATGACATGATATCCATTGTTCTTTGTATAAAATTAAACTAAATTTGTCTCAAAGCAAATATGCAATTTAGCATTAGCATTAGTAGAGGCATTGATGCAAGAAAGGAAGCTTATGCAGCATCAGCCAAAAAAAAAAAAAAAAAAAAAAAAAAAAAACCACTCCCACTTCACCCCTCTGTTCGTTCAAAATACCTGTCCAGCTGAGCCTTAAACTTATTTAGGCTATCAACTTCCACGACAAGGGATGGAAGTCTGTTCCACCAACCAACCACTCGTTGGCTAAAGGCAAATTTTCGCACGTCTAGCCTAAATCTGTCTTTCCTCAATTTGAATTTATGCCCTCTCAGGTGATTATTCTGAGCGAGAGGAAGAATCCCATCAGCATTGAGCATGCTCAAACCATTCAATGCTCTATACACCTCTATCAGATCACCTCGCTGGTGCCTAGTCTCCAGACACTGTAATTTGCAAATCTTAAGCCTTTCTTCGTAAGAGCACCCCTTTGTTCCATTCACTAATCTTGTTGCCATTCTCTGTACTTGTTCCAGCATCTCTACATCCTTCTTGAAATGAGGCCTCCAGGCCTGCTCTAGGTGTGGCCTGACCATTGCCTTATACAAGGGAATAATCACCTCCTTATCCCTGCTAGAAAAATTTCTATATATCATTGACAATACACCATGAGCTACTCTTGCAGCCCGTCTGCACTGCTCAGAGAACTTCATATCTGCCTGCACAACCACCCCCAGGTCCCTTTCATTCTCTACCACTGCCGGTGTAATACCACAGAGTTGATACGTTGCTCTGGGGTTGCTGTTTCCCATGTGTAGTACTTTACATTTGTCAATGTTAAACTTCATTTGCCACCTCTCAGCCCATCTGCTCAACCTTTCCGGATCCTGTTGCAGCAGCATAGTGTCAGTAGTGTCCTTGAAAATCCTGCCAACCTTTGTATCGTCTGCAAACTCCGACATTAAGCTTGATATACCATCATCAATATCATTTATGAATACAGAAAACAATAATGGACCCAACACTGAGCCCTGAGGGACTCCACTAGTAACATTAGTCCACGACGAGCAGTGTCCATTGATTACCACTCTCTGTCTTCTCCCCCTCAGCCACCCCTTTACCCACAGCAGCAATTTGCCTCCAATATTACACTGCTCCAATGTGTGCAGCAGTCTTCCATGTGCAACAGTATCAAAAGCCTTTCTAAGATCCAAGTATATAATATCAAAGTTATTCCCTGCATCCAGTTCCTTTGTGACTGCATCATAGTATCCAATCAAATTGGTCAGGCAAGACTTCCCCTTATCAAAACCATGCTGTGTCCGAGCTATAACTGAAGTCTTGTCTAAATGATCCTGCAGTGCTTCTTTAACTAGTGCCTCCATTAATTTTCCTGGAACAGAAGTTAAACTCACAGGTCTATAATTGCTTGTGTCAGCTTTTGATCCTCCTTTGTGAATTGGGGTCACATTTGCACATCTCCAGTCTATGGGTACCTCCCCTGAGTCCAAGGAAGCTCTCATAATTATGGCTAAGGGTTTGCTTACTTCCTTTGCTGCCTCCTTTAATATAACTGGATAGATCCCATCCACCCCAGGTGCCTTTCTTGTGTTTATCTTCAACAATTTCTCCTCCACTTTACTCTCAGTTATTACAAGATTCTCTAGCTTTCTGCTAGAGTTGAATACACCTCTGGCTTTCCCCTCACTAAATAACTCCTCATGTGTGAATGTCGATGCAAAATATTCGTTTAGTCTGTTAGCTACCTGAGCAGGATCATCAAGAGTTGACCCATCGATATCAAGTGGACCAATCTGATTCATCCCCTTCCTTCTAGAGTTTACATAAGTAAAGAACTCTTTGCTGTTTTTCTTTGCATCCCTTGCCAAAGATATCTCGTAATCTGCCTTCACCTGCCTAACATCCTTTGTAACTTGGTTACAGATCAACTTGTATCTATCATAGGCTTCTGTGTCATGTGTTAATTTGTATGTATCCCATGCATGTTTCTTCTCTGCCATATGCCTCATCAGTTCATCTGACATCCATTTAGGCCTTAACCTTGAACAACATTTCTTAGTTGGTATGTAAAGTCTAGTCGCTTCCAAGATAAGTTCTTTGAATGCTTCCCATTTTGCATTTACTGTTGGTAGCATCATCAGTTGGTCCCACTGTATAGAATTTAAATACTGTCTCAGTCCATCGTAGTCGCCTTTACGAAAGCAATAACCCTTCCCTTTACCCCTAATGGTAGTTACCTCTTTGAGTAAATCCCACTTCAGCACACTGTGATCACTGCCACCTAGTGGTTCATTTATCTGCAAATTCTTAATGCACGAAGAATCACTGCTGATAATCAAATCAAGTGTATTCCTCCGTCTAGTTGCCTCCCGAACATGCTGATGTAGAAAACAATCATCCAATAAATCCACAAAAGCCTTGCTAGTGTGTGAGTGACCAGCCCACAAATTCCAGTCAATATCTGGGAAATTAAAATCTCCCATTATAAGACTCTCTGATTTACCGGCCCACTCTATTTCCCTGTACAGTTTCTTATTATACTCATCAGAGTCATTAGGCCTATAGCACACTCCTACTCTCAATTTTGATCTCCCAATGCTTATGTCACACCAAACTGACTCGACACTGCACTGTCCAGCGATGTCCACTGGCTTCACTTCCTTGGATTTTATGTATTTCTTAACTAATAGCATAACCCCTTCCCCCTTCCTATCCTGTCTATCCTTTCTGTAGACGTTGTACTCCCCAAATTCCAGTTCTGCATTCCTTATATCTGTGTGACACCAAGTCTCTGATATACCAATAATATCTGCCTTTGATGTTTTGAGCAATACCTCAAATTCATCAAATTTATTTACTCAACTCCTAGGATTGGTGTACACGCAAGTATACATGCACCTATTTCTATTCTTAGCTACCCTAACACAACCCATGTGTTTACTTGTACCGCAATGACTCCCAGCAGTCTCTGAAATATCCTGAATCTTGTTTTTCAGGCTTCTGCTCATTCCAGTAGAAGCAGTGCAAGAATAATTTTGTAGTTAATGTTGTTTCACACTAAGCGCTCAAAATTAACTGGTAACACAGATGCATATTTTAGATATAAATTAGTCTATAATCAATTACAAAGGAAGTTAGTCAAGCTAAAGAAAATTATGAGATCTCTAGCAAAGAATGCAAAGAAAAACAGCAAACACTGCTATGCTTATATTAACAATGGAATGAAGGAATTGAATCATATTGGGCGACTTGTATGGGTTAACTGTTGATGACCCATTCAGGTTGCAGACAAATTGAATAGATATTTTTCATATAATTCATAAAGGGAGATCAAAAGGCAATATGAGTAGTTACAAACCTGTTAGCTTAATGTCTGTTTCAGAGAAAATAATGAAGCAGTGGTTAAAGAAGTAATTCAGGACCATATAGACAGTCATGCAATTATACGGCAACCACATCATGGATTTGTCAAGTGATAGTCATAATTAACCAATATGATAGGTTACTATAATGCAGTGAGAAGGAAATGGATACGAAAAATAATTTTGACATCATATTCAATTTCAGGAAGGCTTTTGGTACTATTGCTCATAAAAGACTTCTGCACAGACAAGCAATGTGGCATTATAAGCAAGTTACTGCTATGGATAAAGTGTTGTTTTAAGTGGGAGAAGAGAGAGTAGTTATCATTGGGCACTGAACAGTTCTTTGTGGAATAATAACATTGCTCCATGAAGGTATATCATGCTTATTGTCTAAGTTTGGAGATGATACCAAGCTTGACAGGATGGTTAATGACAATCATCAGGGTTAGCTACTACAACAAGATATAGGAAAATTGGGTCAATATGCTGAGAAGTGACAGCTGAAGTTTAACATTGACAAGGTACTGCACAGGGGTAGCAATAACCACAGGGGTACCTTATTAGCTTTGTGGTACTACACTTAGGGCAGTGGAAAATAGAAAAGACCTGGGGGTGATTATGAAGTCACACATGAAATTCTCTGAGTAGTGCAGACATGCTGTCAGGGCAGCTCATGGAGTTTTGTCAATGATATAACATAATTTCCTAGTAGGGATAAGAAGATGATTATCCCTTTGTATAAGTACTCAATATGTGGCCAAGGTTGGGCCACATATTGAGTACTCTGTACAGGCCTGGGGGCCCTTTCTGTAAACCTGCTGGAGCAGACGCAAAGAAAGGCAGCCAGATTTGTGAAGGGAACAAAAAGATGCTCTTACCTGAATGGTTTCAGTTCTGCAAATTGCAATATCTCAAGACTAGTCACCTGTGGGGAGATCTGATTGAGATGTTTAAAGCCTTGAATGGATTTAATGGTATTCTCCCACTTTCTGATAATACCCATATGAGTGGGCATAAATTCAAGTTGAGGAAGGATGGTTTCAGGATAGATGTGCTGACATTTGCTTTCAGACAATGGGTGGTTGATTGTTGGAGCATACTTCCATCTGTTGTTGTGGAAATGAATGGGTTGAATAAATTTAAGAGAGCACTAGGCAAGTTCTAGAGGGTATGTATGGGTGAGGTGAAGTGTGTGTGTGTGTGTGTGTGTGTGTGTGTGTGTGTGTGTGTGTGTGTGTGTGTGTGTGTGTGTGTGTGTGTGTGTGTGTGTGTGTGTGTGTGTGTGTGTGTGTGTGTGTGCGTGTGTTGCATAAGCTTGTTTTAATGCATCATTTGCCATTACTGCTATTACTACTACCACGCACCCCTTTTAATTTAAAATGAGTAATATAAATAATTTTTATATTTGCTAGTTGCTCTCCTGCACTAAAATATAGTGTTTAATCAACTAATCTGTTCTTATTTGTATAGATATGCATGCATACATTTATATATCTAAATGTGTTTACTCAGTTTTAAAAACCATGCAGATATATTTTTATTGTTCTTACTTAGATGTGTATTTCCCCTCTATCATGGTTACACCTGATCTACAAGAAATGGCTCCATCTTGCTGTTTGCACTTTTTTTATCATATTGGAGATGAAAGAGGTGAGTGTTGTTACAGTAACATAATTTTATTAATTTAGCATTTAAATATCAGTGCACTAAATATTTCTGATATTTCCCAAAGATACAGTAATCTTGTTTTCTTAGAAAGCATATATATGATTTTTTGTTTGTATTCTAAGGGGGTAGGGGTTCTCTCTTGCTAAGGCATATTATGAGAAGTCTCTGCCAAGGATGCAAAGAAATACTTGCTTTTATTAATGGTAGAAGGAAAAGGTCGAATCATATTGAGCCACATGATGTCTATGGGTTAACCATCGTTGACCCTGCTCAAGTTGCAGAAAAATTTAATACGTATTTTTCATCTATGTTCACACATGAGCAATTCTTTAGGGTAGGGGATGCCAGAATTTTAACTAGGAGTCTAACAGAAGTCTAACAAGGAGCTAAATAACTTGATGATAACGAAAAGTGGAGGAGAAAAATGTTGAGGATGGCTTATACAGGGTGTTTCAAAAGTGATGATCAGTAATTTAGAGGTGAACTGTACATGGGTCCTTAAGTGAATTGTTTTCAAGATATTGCACATTTCTAGTTGGGATCCACCGCTGACAAGGTGAACTGTACAGACTTGGAATCCACCAATGACTTGTTTGTTTAGGTTAAGTTATGCTCATTCTCTCCTTTTCCCCTCTCTCAATGTTCTGAGATGTAGCAGGCATACTAGTACTTGTCAAAGGATAGTCAACATGGAAAGAGGTTACAGCATTGAAGAGTATGCGGATATGCACTTCCTGTATAGTAAAGCCAACGGGCATTGCACTCGAGACTGCACGTTTGTACACGAAGCATTTCCATTCTGAAGGCAGCCCAATGGGTGTATATTCATCACGGTACATCAACGCTTTAGAGTGTGTTAGAATAAATAGACTTTTTCGTTTTGCAGTGTGTTAGAGTAAACAGACTTTTTCGAGTGTGTTAACGGTTAAAAAGTGACTTTATTGTGGACAAGTTCTTTTCTAACCCTTACAAAAATATGACTACGAATAACAAGGGAATTGTGAAAAGATCAAAGAAGATGATGACATTAGTGAGTAAAATTGAGTTATTAGACAAAATTTCTAATGGTGAAAGTGTCTTCTCAGTGGCAAAATATTATAAAATCAGTGAGTCAATGGTACGATCAAGTATAGTGATATACTCCTGCTCACCTGGCTACGGAGTAGCCAGGTGAGCAGGAGCAGTAGTGAGTAGCACACGCTTCTTGATTAGATCGGGGTTCAAGCCCATGACCACCAAATACAGAGGATGTGGAAAGTTCAGGGAATGACCACCACATATCCCCGGAGGAGCAATATGACCTTGGTTGCTAATGCTCCTAAAAACCAAAATAAAAACAATAACAACAATGATCAATCAAGAAATCGTAAATAAAAATCCAGCGTAGTGTCCATGAAAACATGCTAATTGCTTCAAAAATTTGTTCTGTAACTCGTGATGGTAAATTATAAATTTAATTAAATTAGACATTAAATTAGAAAAAATGGAAAAAGCTTTAAATCTGGGGATAGAATACCGAACTCAAAATAAAATTCCGCTAAGTTCACTCATCATTCGTGAAAAGACAAAACACCTTTATCAACACTTTAGCAAAACTGGTGATAGCACTAGCCGGTTATGTTTTTTAGCTATAGCAAAGGCGCTGGTTTTAAAGATTTGTTTGAAATTTCTAATAAATATTACATTTATTATTAAATTGTTTCTTATTTTCATTTCGATGCCTTATGCTTGTACTGTCTATGTACATAGTCATATTATGAAGGTACATATAATACATATATAGACTAATTTTTCTTTTATATTTCATACTTTGGAATGGAACCCTTTTATTACTATGGTAGCCATAACTCAGTATTCGCGTTTTCGGTATTTACAGCATTTGTCAGGAATGTAACCCAGCAAATAGCGGGGGTTTACTGCATTTTATGAAGGCATTTTATACTGTTACACATAAATGACTGCTGCACAAATTGAAGCAGTGTGGCATTAAGGGCAAGTTACTGCTATGGATAAAGGGTTGTTTAAGTGGAAGAAGACAGAGAGTAGTTATCAATGGGCATTGCTCTTCATGGTCTAATGTTATTAGTGGAGTTCTCCAGGGTCATTGTTTTCAATATTAATGAAGGTATATCAGGGTGAATGTCTCAGTTTGTATATGATACAAAGGTTGGCATTGTTAACAACAGTCATGGTGAGTTATTTCAACAAGATCTTAAAAAATTGGGTTAAGGTTTCTGAAAGACGGCAGTTGAAGTTCAACATTGACAAATGCAAGATACTGCACATGGGTAGCAGTAACCCAGAGTAACTTATCAAGTGTGTGGTACTACACTCAGGGTAGTGGAGAATGTAAATGACTTATTGGTAATTGTGTAATGAGGCATGGAATTCACTATCAGTGCAAACATGCTGCCAGGATAGCTCATGTGGTTTTGTCAATGATATACAGAAACTTTGGTAGCGACGATAAGGAGTTGATTATCACTTTGTAAGATAGTGGTAAGGCCACACATTGAGTACTGCATACAGTTATAGAGGCCTTATTTTAGGAAGGATAAAGAGCTGCTGGAATGAGTACAGAGAAGGGCAACAAGATTGGCCATTTGCCATTACTGCTACTATTTTAGTCATATATTGCTGTAAACTACATCTCGTGAAACATATTTATCCCACATTTCACTAAAACAAAATATTGTTTTGCACATGGCTTCGTCTGACAAGTTATTTGTTTTTAGTGAAAATTATTTCTTGTTTGCTCACTGTTACTGCAGTAAGTATACTTAATGTGGGATTGACAAATTCATTTGTCAATCCCTCGTTATAAATAATCCACATATAAGTGCATGATCCATGTTAGTGGCTAGAGATTTATAGTTGCAGGCTATGAGTCCAAAAGGTTTACAATATCTGAATATGTATATAATGTTCAGATTCTGGCAGCCTGTGAGAAGTAGGTCAGAAAATTTATTAATATAGCTATTGATGTTGTCCATGTTGGCATTATATTTAATTATGATTGTAGTATGCTTATGGTCATTCTGGTTAATGCTTGATTTTAACTTGAATTTACAAATATATGTTAAAAAATGAAGTAAGTGTTAAAAGTGAACTCAAAATTGAAGATGAATCTGTAAAGAGCTTCAGAATACTATTTTTATTACAAAATAATAGATCATGAATCTTCTGTACATTAAACTGGCTGTTGTTCCATTTAGTGATTGTCTGTTGAAAATCGCCCGGATTATATTTAAAAGTAGCATTATAGTTGCATTAGCATTAGCAAAGGCACATGATGCAAGAAAGCAAGCTTATATAGCATCAGCCAGAAAAAAAAAAAAAAAACCTTATTTCACCCATCCACTTGCTCCAAATGTTTGTCAGGTTCTGTCTTGAATCTATTTAAGCTATCAACTTCTACAACGACAGATGGAAGTTTATTCCAGCAATCAACCATCCACTGGCTAAAGGCAAACTTCTGCACATTATCCTACACGGCGCCTCCGTAGCCAGGTGGGAAGGAGCAGCAGTGCGTAGCACACGCTTCTTGATTAGACCGGGGTTCGAGCCCGTCACCACCAAATACGGAGGATGCAGAAAGGTCAGGGAATGACCACCGCATATCCCGGAGCAATATGGCCTTAGTTGCTAATGCTCCTAAAAACCAAATAACAACAACCTTATCCCTGCTAGAAAAATTCCTGTATATCATTGACAAGACACCATGAGCTCCTCTTGAGACCGTCTGCACTGCTCAGAAAACTTCATGTCTGCCTGCACAATTATCCCAGGGTCCTTTTCATCCTCTACCATTGTCAGTGTGTTACCACACTGACAGTTACGTTGATACGTTACTCTGGGGGTTCCGTGTGCCAAGCGATTGTGACTGAGCGATTTCTCTGTGCTTAAAGTGCGATTCTCCAAAAAGCGATTTATAGTTCTTTTACGTTCCTGTCCTTAAAAATTTTCTTTATTTAATAGCAGCTCTTGCTAAAAAAGTACTTCACAGAGCAAGAAAGGAAAGCCACCTTTCTTTATTTCTTATATATTTATTACTAACACCTACTACTTCTCGCTTGGTCACACCAGGTAAGGCACTGCTTCTGCCTCCCTGTGGCGGGGCTGAAAGCCTTGGCAGAACAGTTAATCTGCCAAGGGCCAAAAGGAGCAAATATGGAACACAGTAAGTTTCCTCCTCTAGTGCCGACAAGCTCTTGGCCAGATATGGAAAGTGAACATGACATGGCTCAACCCAAGAGGTTTAAGACCAACTCCTCAGACATAGATTTTCCTGCATTTCTCATAATGCACTCTCTTACAGAACAGGCACTCACCAAATCGTCGCCGTTTCTTATCCAGAAACACCTCGAAAGTCTTGCAGGATCACCTAAAACAGTCAAGCGACTGCAATCAGGGGACCTATTAATAGGAATAATAATCAGGAAACATTCGGAACATCTACTGAAAATTACAACTTTTGCTGGTATTTTGGTGAAAGTTTCTCCCCATGGTACCCTAAACACATCTAGGGGTGTTATATCTAGCTGGGACCTATTGAATGTCTTGGATGATGAGATAAGTCAAGAATTTCAGGAGGAAAATGTAATTTCAGATAAAAGAATAATGGTTAAAATGGAAAATACACACCTACGAGAAATATACTCACTTTTAATACCCCAAACCTACCTTCTTCCATAAAAGCAGGCTATTTTCTTTGCCGCATTCGACCATACATACCCAATCCATTCAGATGTTATAAGTGCCAAAAATATGGCCACTCTCAAATGGCATGCAGAGGAAACCCAGTTTGTCTCAACTGTGGGTCCTCAAATCACATTCAAAGTGATTGTTCGGCAACAGAAATGAGCTGTCCTAACTGTAAAGGCAACCATTCTGCCTATTCTAGGACATGCGAGAGGTGGAAAACTGAAAAGAAAATTGTGAAGTATAAAATTGAAAATAAAGTAAGCTTTCAAGAAGCGAGAAAATTAATTGCTCCCAGTATTTCTAAACGTACATACTCCAGTGTGGTGCAAAAATATCAATCAGTGGGTATACAAACTGATGTTACAGTCCCCTCCAACACTTCAGTCTCTGACTGGTCTTGGACTGTTCTCTCTCAGGAACAGTCCAGTATCCCCAAGCACTTGAACCAGGCAAGCAATACTGCTCTTACAGTACCTGCGAAATCTCCTTCTTCTCCAATAATTGATATTACATCAAATAACCAAAGCTCAAACATAAAAAAGAATATTCAGGACACATCCATGGATAAAATTCACTCACCCAGACAGGAAGACCCAATCTTAGAGATATATGCGGAAGAAGATATGGACACAGGTCGACCATTCTTCTCCAAAAAAGAAAAACTGAAGCCTGAACGTCATAAACCAGTCACATGAAAAAAACAGTCAGATACAGCTTCTTCTACTAAACACCAGTAATGCCTTATATTCTATAATGGAATTGTAGAGGATTTCGTAGCAACCTTAACGATATTCAAGATTTAATTATCTGCTATTCCCCAGTTGGTTTTTGTCTACAGGAAACATATCTAGCTCCTCAAATTTCTACTACCAAGAACTATTCTATCTATCGACAAGATCGCAATACTTCAAATGCTTCCCGTGGAGGTGTGGCTGTCTTGGTTAGCTCAAATATCCCAACCAAGCAAATTGTTCTACAAACTGAAATTGAAGTTGTTGCTGTTCGTTTGATAGCTCAGATTGCGTTAACACTAGTATCAATCTATCTCCCACCAAGACACCTTTTTTATCGAGATCTTGAAAATCTGCTAATGCAGTTACCTTCATCTGTCTGTCTCTTGGGGAATTTCTGTAGCCACCACCCCTTATGGGGATCAACTAAATTAGATAGGCATAGTCGACTAATTGAAACATTTCTGGATGAGCAAATCCTTACCGTTCTTAATACAGGTCTACCCACTCACATGCAATTACCAGCAGGACAAACGTCTACGATCAATCTCTCAATATGCTCCCCGATTCTGTTTCCAATCATGGAATTGTCTGTCATGGACAATCCCATGGGCAGTGACTGTTTTCCGATTATTTGTGGTCTGCTCATTGCACAACCACCAGTATCCCAACCCTGCAGAAAATGGAAGTTCTCTCAAGCCAACTGGGTCAAATTTCAATGTTTTGTCACCCTGGATGAGCAGTCTATACGAACACAGTTGATAGATAAAGCCTAGGATTATATCACTTCACACCTACTAACTGTAGCTAAATGTTCAATTCCATTATCGATTCCTCAGTCCCGATAATACCTTAATTATTAGTCGAATGAAGAATGCACAAATGCAAAGAAGTTAAAAAATAAAGCATGGAATTTATTTCGTAGATCCCCAACCACAGCTAATCTTATTAACTACAAGAAGCTAAGGGCAAAAGCACGTCTCATTCAAAAACAAGCCAAGAAGAATTCTTGGGGTCTGCATCTACCATAAATAGAAACACTAACTCCAGGTTAATATGGAAGAAAATCAGGCAGATTTCTGGAAAATTTTCAACCACCCCTTCACCAATTCTTTCATGGAATGGACAAGAACTCTCTGCTCCTGAGGGCATAGCAAATGCCTTGGGCAAAACCTTTCCCCATGTTTCAGTGGCATCGACTTATTCTTCAGATTTTCAGAAAATTAAGACCAAGACTGAACAACACCATCAACTTTCGAACCTCAGTTTTCCTTCCGTATAATCAGCCTCTTCGATTTTCTGCACTTATACACGCCTTTAACACAACACGCAACAGTGCCGCTGGGCCAGATGGAATATCTTATATCATGTTACAAAACGTTGGTGACAAAAACTTAGAAATACTGCTGATGTACTATAACCATATATTTTTGTAAAACATTTATCCCAGTTCTTGGCATCATGCTACAGTTCTTGCTTTTTTGAAACCTGGAAACGATCCTAACAGTTATAGATCTATTTTCCTATCCAGTTGCCTCAGTAAATTACTTGAAAAAATGATTCACAATCGTCTTGTTTGGGTCATCGAAACGCAACAACTAATTAGTAATAGTCAGCATGGTTTCCGAAAGAACAGCTCTTTATTAGATGTCATGATCAAAGCTCAGTCTGCAATTCGTAATGCCTTTGTAAAAAATTAACATCTTGTTATGGTTTCCATAGACATAGAGAAGGCATTTGATACTACTTGGCATCGTGGCATTCTGAATGACCTCCATGCTCTTCGTCTATGAGGCAACCTTCCTATATTCATCAGGAACTTTCTCCAGAATTGTTTGTTCCAAGTTCAATACCAAAACTCGCTTTCTACGGCATTTTTACAGAAAGGAGTGCAACCCTTTTGCCCTTAGAATCGATTCCATCACAAAAGAACTTCCAAATACTGTTGAGCCTTTATGCCGATGATCTCTCTATTTCTTGCCATTCTCAGAACATGAGATCTATTGAATGGCAACTGCAGATATCTTTGAATAAAGTCTAAAGATGGGCAGAGTTAAATGGCTATCGTCTGTCATATCAGAAAACTGTTGAAATCCACTTTTGTAATCAACAGAAAATGCATACAGATCCTGAACTTCAGCTGTCAAAATTTACCATTCCAGTGACTAGCAACATCAGATTCTTGTGATTAATCTTTGACAGGAAATTAAATTTCCTTGAGCACATTAAATTTCTGCGTACATCCTGCCTCAAAAAACTAAACATACTATGAGCTTTATCTGCCTTATCTTCGGGAGCAGACCGTACATCTTTATTGCTCTTATATAGAGCATTGATCAGATCCCGATTGGATTCTGGTGCGCCACTCTATGATTCTGCTCGTAAGAGTACACTACAATGGCTGGATCCTATGCATTGCGGATTGTACTTGGTGCTTTCAGAACATCCCCTACTCATAGTTTATACATTGAAGCTAATGAGCCCCCCTTCGCAGAAAAACGCTGCTTCTTAAGTATGCAGCCCCAATACAAAGTTTCTGGCAGTGAGCCATAGAAACTAACCCAAAGACCAGCAGGCTTGCGCCTTATTGAATTAACCTAGAGTTGGAATGTTCCTATTGTCAACAGGCAACAAGTAATGAATGACTAATAACCACCGTGGACTCCCCCCCCCTCTGCAACTAACCTGTGATACTTATCTTAACAAGTGGGGAAAGAATCACCTACCCATAATCAATGTGAAACAACTCCATGCAAACCGTATTCCAAAATATGCTAATTTTTTGCCACTATATACTGATGGCTCTAAATTACATTCATCCGTTGGAGCAGTGGCAGTATTTCCTTCTACAATCATTTCAGCTGCTCTTCCACCTGAGTATAGCAGCTTCTCAGCAGAACTCCATGCAATAAAATTACCCTTAGAAAACGTGAATCACTACCCTTCTCTAAAATACCTATTATACATGGACTCGCTGAGCTCAATTACAGCAGTCCAAAACTCTTATATTCACCCTGTCTTAAATCAAATCAGAAGTCTCCTACTGAAAATTGAAGAAAATCACCAATCAGTAACCTTTTTTCTGGATACCTGCACATTCATTCCCTTCATTCCCTTTTATCCCTTTCGGGGATAAAAGGGAATGAATTAGCTGACAAAACTGCCAAAAATCCAGTAACTTTTGATTTAACCTCTGCCCCAGTCCCATCCTCTGGCTATAATCACATCATACAAACAGCATGTCTCGTACAGTGGAAAGAGCAATCGCACACCCAAACCAATAATAAAGTCTACCAATCAAAACAGGAACCAAAGCCTTGGTGCTCTAGCGCAAAAACAGTGCGAAGAGAAGAAGTAATACTTGCACAGGCACGAATAGGACACACATATCTGACTCACCTCCATCTACTGAGAAGATCCTCCTAAGTGTTCACGCTGTTCAGCACTCTTGACAGTGAAACATATCCTGATTGAATGTCCGTACTATCAACATGACAAAATATCCATCCTGTTTTCTTTGACAAATCTATGAGAACCGATGACACTACGACATATTATTGGCAAAGATCGAAACATCCATGAATTTTTCTCTTTTATAAAAAAAATTGGAGTATATCAAAAATTCGAAACAATCTTGGTAATAAAAATGAAGCAGTCACATCTGAACTATGTTTTAGCTTTTTTCGCTCATAAACCCCCATAACACTCTCTCTCTCTCTCTCTCTCTCTCTCTCTCTCTCTCTCTCTCTCTCTCTCTCTCTCTCTCTCTCTCTCATTACTGCTTCCCATATGTAGTACTTTACATTTGTCAATGTTAAACTTCATTTGCCACCTCTCAGCACATCTGTTCAACTTTTCTAGATCCTGTTGCAGCAGTGTACTGTCATTAACAACCCTGCCAGCCTTTGATGGTTGCTATTAGGTTTGTGATTCTTATAAGGTCTGTGTTTACCTATGCCTTTGATGACTTGAAATTTGTGACGAATGCAAATATCTGTTATATTGTTGATAATGATTTTGTGATTGAACGTATTATTGAGTCCATATGGATAAAGGGTTTTTCATTTTAGCATGAATAATTCTTCTTGTCTATTTCTAGTGCCAGGGTCAGGTACTTGTGCTAGGATGGAGATGTAAATTTCAGTAATGCAATGTGACTGGAAATGCTTGTATTCAATTTCCTGTTCAGAGTTGCTACTGTTATTGCAATTACTGTAGTTCTTGATATCTGATCTGTGTATTACCATTAGCATTAGCATTAGTAGAGGCATATGATGCAAGAAAGCAAGCTTATTCAGCATCAGCCAAAATAAAAGAAAAAAAGAAAAAAAAAAAAAAAACAACTACTACTCCCATTTCACCCCTCAATTCGTTCGAAATACCTGTCCAGCTGAGCCTTAAATTTGTTTAGGCTATCAACTTCAACAACAAGCGATGGAAGTCTATTCCACAAACCAACTGCCCGCTGGCTAAAGGCGAATTTCCGCACATCTATCCGACGTCCGTCCTTCCTCAATTTGAATTTATGCCCTCTCAGGTGATTATTCTGAGCAAGAGGAAGAATTCCATCGGCATTGAGCATGCTCAAGCCATTCAAAGCCTTGTATACCTCTATCAGATCACCTCGGCGATGCCTAGTCTCCAGGCTCTGTAATTTGCAAAACTTAAGCCTTTCTTCGTAAGAGCAACCCTTTGTTCCATTCACTAATCTTGTTGCCCTTCTCTGTACTCGTTCCAGCAGCTCTACATCCTTCTTGAAATGAGGCCTCCAGACCTGTATACAGTACTCAAGGTGTGGCCTGACCAATGCCTTATACAGGGGAATAATCACATCCCTGTCCCTGCTAGAAAAATTCCTGTATATCATTGACAAGACACCATGAGCTACTCTTGCAGCTCGTCTGCACTGCTCAGAGAACTTCATATCTGCCTGCACAATTACCCCCAGGTCCTTTTCATTCTCTACCACTGTCAGCGTAGTACCACAGAGTTGATACGTTGATCTGGGGTTACTGTTTCCCATATGTAGTACTTTACATTTGTCAATGTTAAACTTCATTTGCCACCTCTCAGCCCATCTGCTCAACCTTTCCAGATCCTGTTGCAGCAGCATAGTATCAGTAGTGTCCTTAACAACCCTGCCAACCTTTGTATCGTCTGCAAACTTGGACATTAAGCCTGATACACCATCATCAATATCATTTATAAATACAGAAAACAACAATGGACCCAACACTGAACCCTGAGGAACTCCACTAATAACATTAGTCCACGTTGAGCAGTGTCCATTGATTACCACTCTCTGTCTTCTGCCACTCAACCATCCCTTTATCCATAGCAGCAATTTGCCTCGAATGCCACACTTCTCCAATTTGTGCAGCAGTCTTCCATGCGCAACAGTATCAAAAGCCTTTCTAAGATCCAAATATATAATATCAAAGTTATTCCCTGCATCCAGTTCTTTTGTGACTACATCATAGTATCCAATCAAATTGGTCAGACAAGACCTGCCCTTAACAAATCCATGCTGTGTCTGAGCTATAACTGAATTCTTGTCCAGATGATCCTGCAGTGCTTCTTTAACCAGTGCCTCCATTAATTTTCCTGGAACCGAAGTTAAACTAACAGGTCTATAATTACTTGTGTCAGCCTTTGATCCCCCTTTGTGAATTGGGGTTACATTTGCACATCTCCAGTCCATGGGTACCTCCCCTGAGTCCAAAGAAGCTCTCATAATTATGGCTAGGGGTTTGCTTACTTCCTTTGCTGCCTCCTTTAATATAACTGGATAGATCCCATCCACCCCGGGTGCCTTTTTTATGTTTATCCTCAACAATTTCTCCTCCACTTTCCTCTCAGTTATTAGAAAATCATCTAGCTCACTGCCAATGTTTACTTCACCTACGACATTCCCCTTCCTGAATAACTCCTCATGTGTGAATGTAGATGCAAAATACTCATTTAGATTGTTAGCCACCTGAGCTGGATCCTCAACTGTTGAACCATCAACATCCAGTGGACCAATCTGATTCATCCCTTTCCTTCTTGAGTTTAAATAGGTAAAGAACTCTTTTCTGTTTTTCTTTGCATCCTTTGCCAAGGATTTCTCATAATCTGCCTTTGCCTGCCTAATCTCCTTTGTGACTTGGTTACAGACCAACTTATATCTATCATAGGCTTCCACGTCACCCATTAATTTGTATGTATCCCATGCATTTTTCTTCTCTGCCATATGTCTCATTAGTTCATCTGACAACCATTTAGGCCTGAACCTTGAACAATATTTCTTGGTTGGTATGTAAAGCCTGGTAGCTTCCAAGATTAGTTCCTTGAATGCTTCCCATTTTGAATTTGCTGTTGGTAACATCATCAGTTGGTCCCACTGTATAGAATTTAAATACTGTCTCAGACCAGCATAGTCTCCTTTACGAAAGCAAAAACCCTTCCCTTTACCTCTGATGGTAGTTACCTCCTTGAGTAAATCCCACTTCAGCACACTGTGATCACTGCCACCCAGTGGTTCATTTATCTGCAGATTCCTAATGCATGAAGAATCACTACTGATAATCAGATCAAGAGTATTACTCCCTCTAGTTGCCTCCCGAACATGCTGGTGTAGAAAACAATCATCCAATAAATCCACAAAAGCCTTGCTAGTGTGTGAGTGACCAACCCACAAATTCCAGTCAATATCTGGGAAATTAAAATCCCCCATTATAAGACTCTCTGATTTACTGGCCCACTCTATTTCCCTGTACAGTATCTTATTATACTCATCAGAGTCATTAGGCCTATAGCACACTCCTACTCTCAATTTTGATTTACCTATGCTTATGTCACACCAAACTGACTCAACACTGCACTGTCCAGCGATGTCAACTGGCTTCACTTCCTTGGATTTTATGTGTTTTTTAACTAATAGCATAACCCCTCCTCCCTTCCTATCCTGTCTATCCTTTCTGTAGACGTTGTACTCCCCAAATTCCAGTTCTGCATTCCTTATATCTGTGTGACACCACGTCTCTGATATCCCAACAATATCTGCCTTTGATGTTTTGAGTAATACCTCAAATTCATCAAATTTATTTACTAAACTCCTAGCATTAGTGTACACGCAAGTATACATGCACCTGTTTCTATTCTTAGCTACCCTAACACAACCCATGTGTTTACTTGTACTGCAATGACTTCCAGCAGTCTCTGAAATATCCTGAATCTTGTTTTTCAGGCTTCTGCTCATTCCAATAGAAGCAGTGCAAGAATCTCTTTCACCTCTGCCAGTGGCTACTGTTAATCCATTAGTCTTTGTCTCCCCCCAAGCTAGCAGTTTTCCGACCCACCTAACACTGCCTCGATAGCATCAGCAAATATTCTTGCACCCTTTCTATTTAAGTGTATCCCATCCCTGTAGAAGCAATCTCTCCTGTTAACAAGTACAGTCCAGGCTGAAAAAAATTCTACCCCTTCAGCCTTGCACAATCTTTCCAGGGCCGAATTGATCGACAAGGCTCTCATCATATACTCCCTCCTATCGTGTCTGGGCAGAATTGCAGACACTTTCAAATTCAACCCTACTTCACGGCTTTTTTTCAACAGTGACCTGTACTTGTTAAGTAATTCCGCTGGTCTCCTACTCTTAATATCATTAGTGCCAACGTGTACAACTATATCACCTTTTGTGCCCTTAAAAGATGATATCTGCTCTACAACGTCATCAACCTTTGCCCCTGGCAGACATATCCTGGTCCTGTTCCACCTATCCTTTTTACAAAGCATGTTCCCCGTTTCCCTGACAATTGAGTCACCAACAACTACTAGTTCCTGTTGGACCAGCGCATTCTGCCTTGGGGGCTGCCTCTGTTTTGCAAGATGACCAAGTCCAAGCTCTAGTGTTGATGTGGGCAGCTGAGAGCTTGATGGGCCCCTCAATTTATTTCCTTCGAGGGCATCCACCCTGTCCTTCAAGGTCTCATATAGGCCCATAACAACGCCGAGTTGTCGCCTAATTTCCTTGCACTCCTTGCATCGTGCACACACAAAGACATCCCCCATGGCAGTATCATGTCCCGTACCCGATTGCTCCGCAAACATCAAGCAAACAGTGCATCTTAAAAGGCCGTGATTCAGGGGGCAACCGCCCCCCCTCAGTTCTCCCCTGAGTCACAGCACTCCCATTAGCTTGAGCCTTTTGCTTTGCTGCTCTGGTCAGAGTCATGATTTCGATTTAAATGTCAATAAAATTACAATTTCAGAACAAAATTAAAACCTTAAACTTGTATCTTAACACAGTTATAACGCTATATTTATTTTTCGGTATCGAGTGTTATCTACGAGTTCCCTTTATATAACTTCCGTATCAAGTATGTATTAATTATTTGCTACGTTTGTACTCTAAGTCGTTATATATATATAGTTAAAAGTACAATTTAATTGACAATGAAGTTTAACAAGATTAATAGATGTACTGATTAATTGACAATATTATATTATGCACTATACTATACAAAGCTAATGCTATCGAATTCCGGATATGCTGTATCGCGCTTCAGTAACGAGTGTTATCTACGAAATCCCTTTATATAACTTCTGTATCAAGTTATGTATTAATTATTTATTTTTACTAATTATTTATGTTCCGTAACCTAAGTGGTTATATGTATAGTTAAAATTACAATTTAATTGCCAATGAAGTTCGACAAGATTAATAGATTTTACTGATTAATTTTCACGTAGCAATGGCGGCCGTTTATGAACGGTAAACACGTGGATTTGATACCCTTTCCGATACTAAGTAATACCTACAAAATCTCTGTCTAAGTTATTTTAACTTTAAGTACCGTAAATAGGAATATAAAGCTACTCTAGAAATAAGTTAATATGTCAATTTAAACTAATAAAGCAGAAAATAAATCAGAAAAAACTTCTCTATTCCAAGAGCGGCAGAAAGGCACGTCCGCACAGGAAATCATGCAATGGAAGTCCCAGTGTAGGTTGAGTCAAAGGTACTGTTTATTACTAGTTTGGCGTATATTTCATATTACAGGTAAGGCATGTAATAAGGTTAACCACTTTGCTGTTTTTGCAGAAAACAGGTTAGCCTGATTGTTGGTATCATACTGAGGATGCATATAATACAAAGTTTGTTGGGGCGTTTACTAAATTTTAAATAGGAGTGGTGATGATCACAAAAGGAGGTTGTAAACTCAACATTATTTAGGCTGGAAGCGTTAAATGCTGGTTTTCTCTGTGTGGTGTGTGTTAAATGTGAATGTCCTAAATTTGAGATATGTGTCAAGGACAGAGAATACAGAGCATAATCTCCCATGGTAAAATTTATACTATTCTGCTCATGCAGTATGTTACTTGTAAGTGGACAATCCATAAAAAGCATGTAGACATAAATGCATAGAAATATAAAATAATAAATGTATAAAACACACACACACACACACACACACATGCAAAAGGTGATATAGTTGTACACGTTGGCACTAATGATATCAAGAGTAGGAGACCGGCAGAATTGCTTAACAAGTACAGGTCACTGTTGAAAAAAAGCCATGAAATAGGGTTGAATTTGAAAGTGTCTGCAATTCTGCCCAGACACGATAGGAGGGAATATATGATGAGAGCCTTGTCGATCAATTCGGCCCTGGAAAGATTGTGCAAGGCTCAAAGGATAGAATTTTTTTCAGCCTGGACTGTACTTGTTAACAGGAGAGACTGCTTCTACAGGGATGGGATACACTTAAATAGAAAGGGTGCAAGAATATTTGCTGATGCTATAGAGGCAGTGTTAGGTGGGTCGGAAAACTGATAGCTTGGGGGTATACAAGGACTAATAGTGTAAGAGTAGCTGTAGGCAGGGGTGAAGGTGATTATTGCACAACTTCTATTAGAATAAGTAGCGACCTGGAGCGTGGGGTGTTGGGGGTTTCAGGGGCGGGTGGTGGTCATCTTGGAACGGGTGGGTATATGGGATGTGTTAGGGTAACAAAGAATAGGAGTAGGAGAATGTATGCTTGCATGTATACAAATGCTAGAAGTGTAGTGAATAAATTTGATGAATTTGAAGTGTTGGTCAAGACATCAAAGGCGGATATTGTTGGAATATCAGAGACATGGTGTCACACTGATATAAGGAATGCCGAACTGGAATTTGGGGAGTACAATGTGTACAGAAAGGATAGAAAGGATAGGAAGGGAGGAGGTGTTATGCTGTTAATTAAGAAAAACATAAAATCAAAAGAAGTGCATCCAGTTGATATAGATGAACAGTGCACTGTTGAGTCAGTTTGGTGTGACATAAGCACTGTGAAAGCAAAAATGAGAGTAGGAGCGTGTTATAGGCCTAATGACTCGAATGAGTACAATGAACAATTTTACAGAGAAATAGTGGGCTAGTAAATCGGAATGTCTTATAATGGGGGATTTTAACTTCCCAGATATTGACTGGAACTTGTGGGTTGGGCAATCACACACTAGTCAGACATTTGTGGATTTATTGGATGATTGTTTTCTGCAGCAGCATGTTCGAGAGGCAACCAGAGAAAGTAATACGCTTGATCTGGTTATCAGCAGTGATCATTCATGTATTAGGAATTTGCAGATAAAAGAACCACTAGGTGGCAGTGATCACAGTGTACTGACGTGGGATTTACTTAAAGATTTAATTACCATCAGGGGTAAAGGAAAGGGTTTTTGCTTCCGTAAAGGGGAGTACAGTGGTCTCCGAAAGTTTTTAAATTCTGTACAGTGGGATCAACTGACGATGTTACCAACAGTAAATTCTAAGTGGGAAGCATTCAAGGAATTAATCGTGGATGCTACTAAAAGTTTCATACCTATTAAGAAATATTGTTCAAGGTTTAGGCCTAAATGGTTGTCAAATGAACTAATGAGATTCGTAACAGAGAAGAAAAATGCATGGGATGCATACAAATTAACACGTGACACAGAAGCCTATGATAGCTACAAGTTGATCTGTAACCAAGTTACAAAGGAGGTTAGGCAGGCGAAGGCAGATTACGAGAAATCCTTGGCAAAAGATGCTAAGAAAAACAGCAAGGATTTCTTTACTTATATAAACTCTGAAAGGAAGGGATGAATCTTATTGGTCCACTTGACATCGATGGTTCGACTGTTGATGATCCTGCTCAGATAGCAAACAAACTGAATGAGTATTTTGCATCTACATTCACACGTGAGGAATTATTAAGGTTTGAAAATGGCAGAAGGTTATCAAATTGTAGCAGGATACTTAATGATTTTGTAATAACTGAGAGTAAAGTGGAAGAGAAATTGTTGAAGTTAAATGTAAGAAAAGCACCTGGGGTGGATGGGATCTATCCAGTTATATTAAAGGAGGCAGCAAAGCAACTAAGCAAACCGTTAGCCATAATTATGAGAGCATCCTTGGACTCAGGGGAGGTCCCACTGACTGGAGATGTGCAAATGTATCCCCAATTCACAAAGGGGGATCGAAGGGTGACACAGATAATTACAGACCAGTTAGTTTAACTTCGGTTCCGGGTAAAATAATGGAGTTGCTGGTTAAAGATGCATTGCAGGATCATCTAGACAAGACTGCAGCAGTAATTCAGACACAGCATGGGTTTGTTAAGGGAAAGTCTTGTCTGACAAATTTGATAGGATATTATGATGTAGTTACAAAGGAACGGGATGCAAAAAATAATTTTGATATCATATATTTGGATTTCAGGAAAGCTTTTGACACTGTTGCGCATGGAAGACTATTGTACAAATTGGAGCAGAATGGTATTAAGGGTAAGTTGCTACAATGGATAAAAGGATGGTTAAGTGGGAGAAGGCAGAGGGTAGTAATCAATGGGTGCTGCTCTTCTTGGACTAATGTTATTAGTGGAGTCCCACAGGGTTCAGTGTTGGGTCCACTGTTGTTTTGTATATTTATCAATGATATTGATGAAGGAATATCAGGCTTAGTGTCGAAGTTTGCAGATGATAAAAAGGTTGGCAGGGTTGTTAATGACAGTAATGGCAGTGTGCTACTGCAACAGGATCTAGATAATTTGGGCAGATGTGCTAAGAAGTGGTAACTGAAGTTTAACCTTGACAAATGCAAAGTACCGCATATGGGTAGAAGTAACCCCAGAGAAACATACCAACTGTGTAGTACTACACTTAAGGTGGTAGGAAATGAAAAAGACCTGGGAGTAATTGTGCAAGCAGATATGAAGTTTTCTGAGCAATGCAGACAGGCTGCCAGGGCAGGTCATGGGGTTTTGTCAATGATATATAGGAATTTTGCTAGCAGGGAAAAGGAGGTGATTATCCCTCTGTATAAGGCAATGGTCAGGCCACGCCTTGAGTACTGTGTACAGGTCTGGAGGCCTCATTTTAAGAAATATGTAGATTTACTTGAGCGTGTACAGAGAAGGGCAACAAGATTGGTGAGGGGAATGAAGGGATCCCCTTATCAAGAGAGGCTTAAGTTCTGCAAATTGCAGTGGCGGGAGACTAGGCACCTGCGCGGTGATCTGATTGAGGTGTATAAGGCCTTGAATGGGTTCAGCATGCTGAATTCTGATGGGATCCTTCCACTTGTTCAGATTACTAACCTAAGGGGGCATAAATTCAAATTAAGAAAAGACAGATGTAGATTGAATGTGCGGAAATTTGCCTTTAGCCAGCGGGTGGTTAATTGCTGGAACAAACTTCCATCTGTCGTTGTGGAAGTTGATAGGTTGAATAAATTTAAGAAGGAACTGGACAGGCATTTGGAGGGAATGGTGTGATTTTTTTTTTTTGGCTGATGCTGCATAAGCTCATACATTTGCTTTCTTGCATCACATGGTACTACTACTACTACTACTAGTCTTTTTAATCCATTATGAAATATTGGAATAGATATAAAAGGTATGTCAGATCAGATTAATGCCATCAATTGTAGATTGAACATTACATGTTCAATCTACAATTACTGCTACAATTATAATTACTACAATAACATGTTCAATCTGTAATCTAATTACTATTGTAAGGGTATAATTGATACTCGTATATAGGTACTCAAAGTGTATTAAACATTGGCATAAAAGTACTCAGCGGGCCATTAGGCCAAAAGAACCTATAATGACTAAGATAACCTGTGTTGGCTTATATTTCTATACCCTAAAAATAAACATATAATTAGCAATAAAATAAATATATATAAAATAGAATAAAATAATGATTATGCAGCTAATTATTGATTAGCATTAGCATTAGTAGAGGCATTGGATGCAAGAAAGCAAGCTTATGCAGCATCAGCCAAAAAAAAAAAAAAAAAAAAAAACCCACTTCCACTTCACCCCTCTGTTCGTTCAAAATACCTGTCCAGCTGAGCCTTAAACTTATTTAGGCTATCAACCTCCACTACAAGGGATGGAAGTCTGTTCCACCAACCAACCACCCGCTGGCTAAAGGCAAATTTCCGCACGTCTATCCTACATCTGTCTTTCCTCAATTTGAATTTATGCCCTCTCAGGTGATTTTTCTGAGCTAGAGGAAGAATCCCATCAGCATTGAGCATGCTTAAACCATTCAAGGCTTTATACATCTCTATCAGATCACCTCGCTGGTGCCTAGTGTCCAGACACTGTAATTTGCAAAACTTAAGCCTTTCTTCGTAAGAGCACCCCTTTGTTCCATTCACTAATCTTGTTACCCTTCTCTGTACTCGTTCCAGCAGCTCTACATCCTTCTTGAAATGAGGCCTCCAGACCTGTATACAGTACCCTAGGTGTGGCCTGACCATCGCCTTATACAATGGAATAATCACCTCCTTATCCCTGCTGGAAAAATTCCTGTATATCATTGACAATACTCCATGGGCTACTCTTGCAGCCCGTCTGCACTGCTCAGAGAACTTCATATCTGCCTGCACAACCACCCCCAAGTCCCTTTCATTCTCTACCACTGTCAGTGTAGTACCACAGAGTTGATACGTTGCTCTGGGGTTGCTGTTTCCCATGTGTAGTACTTTACATTTGTCAATGTTAAACTTCATTTGCCACCTCTCAGCCCATCTGCTCAACCTTTCCAGATCCTGTTGCAGCAGCATAGTGTCAGTAGTGTCCTTGACAACTCTGCCAACCTTTGTATCGTCTACAAACTTGGACATTAAGCCCGATATACCATCATCAATATCATTTATAAATAAAGAAAACAATAATGGACCCAACACTGAGACCTGAGGGACTCCACTAATAACATTAGTCCACGATGAGCAGTGTCCATTGATTACCACTCTCTGTCTTCTCCCCCTCAGCCACCCCTTTATCCACAGCAGCAATTTGCCTCCAATGTCACACTGCTCCAATTTGTGCAGCAGTCTTCCATGTGCAACAATATCAAAAGCCTTTCTAAGATCCAAGTATATAATATCAAAGTTATTCCCTACATCCAGTTCTTTTGTGACTGCATCATAGTATCCAATCAAGTTGGTCAGGCAAGAATTCCCCTTAACAAAACCATGCTGTGTCCGAGCTATAACTGAAGTATTGTCTAAATGATCATGCAGTGCTTCTTTAACCAGTGCCTCCATTAATTTTCCTGGAACAGAAGTTAAGCTCACAGGTCTATAATTACTTGTGTCAGCCTTTGATCCTCCTTTGTGAATTGGGGTCACATTTGCACATTTCCAGTCTATGGGTACCTCCCCTGAGTCCAAGGAAGCTCTCATAATTATGGCTAAGGGTTTGCTTACTTCCTTTGCTGCCTCCTTTAGTATAACTGGATAGATCCCATCCACCCCGGGTGCCTTTCTTGTGTTTATCTTCAACAGTTTCTCCTCCACTTTACTCCCAGTTATTTCAAGATTCTGTAGCTTACTGCTAGAGTTGAATACACCTCTGGCATTCCCCTCGCTGAATAACTCCTCATGTGTGAATGTCGATGCAAAATATTCATTTAGTTTGTTAGCTACCTGAGCAGGATCATCAACAGTTGACCCATCAATATCAAGTGGACCAATCTGATTCATCCCCTTCCTTCTAGAGTTTACATAAGTAAAGAACTCTTTGCTGTTTTTCTTTGCATCCCTTGCCAAGGATTTCTCGTAATCTGCCTTCGCCTGCCTAACCTCCTTTGTAACTTGGTTGCATATCAACTTGTATCTATCATAGGCTTCTGTGTCATGTGTTAATTTGTATGTGTCCCATGCATTTTTCTTCTCTGCCATATGCCTCATTAGTTCATCTGACATCCATTTTGGCCTAAACCTTGAACGATATTTCTTAGTTGGTATGTAAAGCCTAGTAGCTTCCAAGATCAGTTCTTTGAATGCTTCCCATTTTGAATTTGCTGTTGGTAACATCATCAGTTGGTCCCACTGTACAGAATTTAAATACTGTCTCAGTCCATCGTAGTCACCTTTACGGAAGCAATAACCCTTCCCTTTACCCCTAATGGTAGTTACCTCTTTGAGTAAATCCCACTTCAGCACACTGTGATCACTGCCACCTAGTGGTTCATTTATCTGCAGATTCTTAATGCATGAAGAATCACTGCTGATAATCAAATCAAGAGTATTACTCCCTCTAGTTGCCTCCCGAAGATGCTGATGTAGAAAACAATCATCCAATAAATCCACAAAAGCCCTGCTAGTGTGTGAGTAACCAGCCCCCAAATTCCAGTCAATATCTGGGAAATTAAAATCTCCCATTATAAGACACTCTGATTTACTGGCCCACTCTATTTCCCTGTATAGTTCCTTATTATACTCATCAGAGTCATTAAGCCTATAGCACAGTCCTACTCTCAATTTTGATCTCCCAATGTTTATGTCACACCAAACTGACTCCACACTGCACTGTCCAGCAATGTCGACTGGCTTCACTTCCTTGGTTTTTATGTGTTTCTTAACTAATAGCATAACCCCTCCCCCCTTCCTATCCTGTCTATCCTTTCTGTAGACGTTGTACTCCCCAAATTGCAGTTCTGCATCCCTTATATCTGTGTGACACCACGTCTCTGATATCCCAACAATATCTGCCTTCGATGATAATTGGATACATTGAATGGCACTTTTTCGAGGGCTAACACCATTCGATATATTCCTCCAATAATTAGCATTAGTTGTTGTTGTTGTTGTTATTTGGTTTTTTAGGAGCATTAGCAACTAAAGCCATATTTCTCCGGTGCGGTGGTCATTCCCTGACGTTTCCGCATGCTCATTATTTGGTGGTGACGGGCTCGAACCCCGGTGTAATCAAGAAGCGTATGCTACGCACTGCTGCTCCTTCCCACCTGGCTACGGAGGCGCTATTAGCATTAGTAGAGGCATTTGATGCAAGAAAGCAAGCTTATGCAGCATCAGCCAAAAAAAAAAAAAACTACTTCCACTTCACCCCTCTGTTCGTTCAAAATACCTGTCCAGCTGAGCCTTAAACTTATGGAAGTCTGTTCCACCAACCAACCGCCCGCTGGCTAAAGGTAAATTTCCGCACGTCTATCCTACATCTGTCTTTCCTCAATTTGAATTTATACCCTCTCAGGTGATTATTCTGAGCGAGAGGAAGAAACCCATCAGCATTGGGCATGATCAAACCATTCAAGGCTTTATACACCTGTATCAGATCACCTCGCTGGTGCCTGGTCTCCAGACACTGTAATTTGCAAAACTTAAGCCTTTCTTCGTAAGAGCAACCCTTTGTTCCATTCACTAATCTTGTTGCCCTTCTCTGTACTCGTTCCAGCAGCTCTACATCCTTCTTGAAATGAAGCCTCCAGACCTGTATACAGTACTCTAGGTGTGGCCTGACCATTGCCTTATACAAGGGAATAATCACCTCCTTATCCCTGCTAGAAAAATTCCTATATATCATTGACAATACACCATGAGCTAGTCAGAGAACTTCATATCTGCCTGCACAACCACCCCCAGGTCCCTTTCATTCTCTACCACTGTCAGTGTAGTACCACAGAGTTGATACGTTGCTCTGGGGTTGCTGTTTCCCATGTGTAGTACTTTACATTTGTCAATGTTAAACTTCATTTTCCACCTCTCAGCCCATCTGCTCAACCTTTCCAGATCCTGTTGCAGCAGCATAGTGTCAGTAGTGTCCTTGACAACCCTGCCCACCTTTGTATCGTCTGCAAACTTCTACATTAAGCTTGATATACCCTCATCAATATCATTTATGAATACAGAAAACAATAATGGACCCAACGCTGAGCCCTGAGGGACTCCCCTAATAACATTAGTCCACGATGAGCAGTGTCCATTGATTACCACTCTCTGTCTTCTCCCCCTCAGCCACCCCTTTATCCACAGCAGCAATTTGCCTCCAATGCCACACTGCTCCAATTTGTGCAGCAGTCTTCCATTTGCAACAGTATCTAAAGCCTTTCTAAGATCCAAGTACGTAATATCAAAGTTATTCCCTGACTCCAGTTCCTTTGTGACTGCATCATAGTATCCAATCAAATTGGTCAGGCAAGACTTCCCCTTAACAAAACCATGCTGTGTCCGAGCTATAGCTGAAGTCTTGTCTAAATGATCCTGCAGTGCTTCTTTAACTAGTGCCTCCATTAATTTTCCTGGAACAGAAGTTAAACTCACAGGTCTATAATTACTTGTGTCATCCTTTGGTCCTCCTTTGTGAATTGGGGTGACATCTGCACATCTCCAGTCTGTGGGTACCTCCCCTGAGTCCAAGGAAGCTCTCATAATTATGGCTAAGGGTTTGCTTACTTCCTTTGCTGGCTCCTTTAATATAACTGGATAGATCCCATCCACCCCGGATGCCTTTCTTGTGTTTATCTTCAACAATATCTCCTCCATTTTACTCTCAGTTATTACAAGATTCTCTAGCTTACTGCTAGAGTTGAATACACCTCTGGCTTTCCCCTCGCTAAATAACTCCTCATGTGTGAATGTCGATGCAAAATATTCATTTAGTTTGTTAGTTACCTGAGCAGGATCATCAACAATTGACCCATCGATATCAAGTGGACCAATCTGATTCATCCCCTTTCTTCTAGAGTTTACATAAGTAAAGAACTCTTTGCTGTTTTTCTTTGCATCCCTTGCCAAAGCTTTCTCGTAATCTGCCTTCGCCTGTCTAACCTCCTTTGTAACTTAGTTACAGATCAACTTGTATCTATCATAGGCTTCTGTGTCTTGTGTTAATTTGTATGTATCCCATGCATGTTTCTTCTCTGCCATATGCCTCATCAGTTCATCTGACATCCATTTAGGCCTAAATCTTGAACAATATTTCCTAGTTGGTATGTATAGCCTAGTAGCTGCCAAGATAAGTTCTTTGAATGCTTCCCATTTTGCATTTGCTGTTGGTAACATCATCAGTTGGTCCCACTGTATAGAATTTAAATACTGTCTCGGTCCATCGTAGTCGCCTTTATGAAAGCAATAACCCTTCCCTTTACCCCTAATGGTAGTTACGTCTTTGAGTAAATCCCATTTCAGCACACTGTGATCACTGCCACCTACTGGTTCATTTATCTGCAGATTCTTAATGCATGCAGAATCACTGCTGATAATCAAATCAAGAGTACTCTTCCCTCTAGTTGCCTCCTGAACATGCTGAGGTAGAAAACAATCATCCAATAAATCCACAAAAGCCTTGCTAGTGTGTGAGTGACCAACCCACAAATTCTAGTCAATATCTGGGAAATTAAAATCCCCCATTATAAGACTCTCTGATTTACTGGCCCATTCTATTTCCCTGTACAGTATGTTATTATACTCATCAGAGTCATTAGGCCTATGCATGTTTCTTCTCCCAATTTGTATCTCCCAATGCTTATGTCACACCAAAGTGACTCGACACTGCACTGTCCAGCGATGTCCACTGGCTTCACTTCCTTGGATTTTATGTATTTCTTAACTAATAGCATAACCCCTCCTCCCTTCCTATCCAGTCTATCCTTTCTGTAGACGTTGTACTCCCCAAATTCCAGTTCTGCATTCCTTATATCTGTGTGACACCACGACTCTGATATTCCAAGGATATCTGCCTTTGATGTTTTGAGCAATACCTCAAATTCATCAAATTTATTTACTAAACTCCTAGCATTGGTGTACATGTAAGTATACATGCACCTATTTCTATTCTTAGCTTCCCTAACACAACCCATGTGTTTACTTGTACCGCAATGACTCCCGGCAGTCTCTGAAATATCCTGTCTCTTGTTTGTCAGGCTTCTGCTCATTCCAATAGAAGCAGTGCAAAAATCTCTTTCACCTCTGCCAGTGGCTACTGTTAATCTATTCGTCTTTGTCTCCCCCCAAGCTAGCAGTTTTCCGACCCACCTAACACTGCCTCGATAGCATCAGCAAATATTCTTGCACCCTTTCTATTTAAGTGCATACCATCCCTGTAGAAGCAATCTCTCCTTTTAACAAGTACAGTCCAGGCTGAAAAAAATTCTACCCCTTGAGACTTGCACAATCTTTCCAGGGCCGAATTGATCGACAAGGCTCTCATATACTCCCTCCTATTGTGTCTGGGCAGAATTGCAGACACTTTCAATTTCAACCCTATTTCACGGCTTTTTTTCAACAGTGACCTGTACTTGTTAAGCAATTCTGCCGGTCTCCTTCTCTTGATATCATTAGTGCCAACGTGTACAACTATATCACCTTTTGTGCTCTTAAAAGGTGATATCTGCTCTACAACATCATCAACCTTTGCACCTGGCAGACATACCCTGGTCCTGTTCCACCTATCCTTTTTACAAAGCATGTTCCCCGTTTCCCTGACAATAGAGTCACCAACAACTACTAGTTCCTTTGGGACCAGCGCATTCTGCCTTGGGGGTTGCCGCTGTGTTGTGCAACGACCAAGTGCCAGCTCTGGCATTGATGTGGTCACCTGAGAGCTTGATGCGCCCCCTCAATTTAGTTCCTTCGAGTGCATCCACCCTGTCCTTCAAGCTCTCATATAGGCCCATAAGAACGCTGAGTTGTTGCCTGATTTCGATACACTCCTTGCATCGTGCACACACAAAGAAGTCCCCCATGGCAATATCATGTCCCGTACCTGAATGCTCCACAAACATCATGCAAGCTGTGCATTTTAGAAGGCTGTGATTCAGAAGGCAACTGCACCCCTCAGTTCTCCTCTGAGCCACAGCACTTCCATTAGCTTGAGCCTTTTGTTTTGCTGCTCTGGTCTGAGTCTTGATTTCTTTTAATTTAAATAAAATTTCAATTTCAGTTTATAACCCTAACTTATCTCCCAAAACAGTTATAACGGGATATATATTTTTTAGTGTCAAGTATTAATTATCTCCGAGTTCCCTTTATATAACTTCCGTATCAGTTATGTATTAATTAATTATGTTACGTTTGTAATCTAAGTTGGTATATGTATTTAGTTAAAAGTACAATTTAAATGCCAACGAAGTTCAACAAGTTCAATAGATTTTATGAATCACTGAAAATATTATAACCTATACCATACTAACGCTAGCTAGGTTCGATATATAACAATCGTATGACAAAGACAAAGGCGGGAAGTTACGAACGGTAATCTATGGACACTTAAGTATTAATTAACTTTCAAATCTCGCTGTCTCAATTTAGAATAAACTAACGATCCTTACTAGGGTCTATAAGCTACTTACAAAAAATAATTTGATGTAAAAAATATTCAATAAGCGGCCAAATATGGCTAAAAAAAAAAACTTCTCGTTCAGCGGAGTTGTGACTTGTAACACGTGGATACGCTTGCCGATACTTTTATGCAATTGCAAGGCCGAGTAAAGAATAAATAGAATAGAATAAAATAATGATTATGCAACTAATTATTGATAATCGGATACATTGAATGGCACTTTTTCGAGGGCTAACACCATTCAATATATTCCACCAATAATTAGAAAGGCTATCTGTTTGTGATTGTTATCTGCCTGTTTAACTAGGTCTGAATAATAAACATAAAGGCAATCTATGCTAAACTTTAAATTTAACAGCAAACTGGCAATTTGAAACAGAGCATAAGCTTCTGTGGTAAAATTTATACTATTCTGCTTATGTAGTATGTTACTTTTAAGTTGACAATCCATAAAAGCATGCAGACATAAAGACATAGAAATATAAAATAATAAATAATTCATAATGTTAATGATTGTATTCATAATGTTAATGATTGTATTCATAATGCTAATGATTGTATTCTATGTCATGCTGATTAACTATAAACTCCCACCTCTGACAAATTAGTCAAGGCAGAGAATAAACAAGAACCTTTGAACAATACAAATAGTGTGTGAAATAGTGTTATAAATATGAAATTTACAATAAATATTCTTTATTTTGAAGTACCAGCAATGTTCTAAAACATGTTTCATCATGAATAGTTATGCTGTTATCATGATATGATCATTTTCAATACATTTTATGTGACAACTTAAGTCATTTAAGGGAGTCTGGGTGCGAGGTTAGCCTTGGCAGGCATTGCTCCTTAAAGCTCTTCAAACAGAGAAGTTTTTCCTGATTTATTTTCTGCTTTATTAGTTTAAATTGTCATATTAACTTATTTTCTAGAGTAGCTTTATATTCCTAGTTACAATACTTAGTTTAAAGTTTAACTTAGACAGAGATTTTGTAGATATTACTTAGTATCGGTAACGGTATCAAATCCACGTGTCACAAATTGAACGAGAGGTCTTTTTTTTTTTTAACCAAATTTAGTCGATTTATTAACCAACTGTTATAATCAAATTATCTTCTATAAGTAGATTATAGACCTAGTCAGGATCCTTAGTTTATTCTAAATTGAGATAGCGAGATTTGGAAGCTAATCAATACTTACGAGTCAGTAGAAATACCGTTCGTGAATTCCCGCCATTTTTAGACGATAGCATAAGCTTAGTGTAGTATACTGCATAATATAATATTGTCAATTAATCAGTAAATCTATTAATCTTGATAAACTTTATTGTCAATTAAATTGTACTTTTAACTCTCTCTCTCTCGATATATATATATATATATATATATATAACGACTAAATCGTAACAAATAATTAATACATAACTATAGTGGTACACGTGATACGGAAGTTGTTTGTATAAAGGAACTCGTAGAAAACACTAGATACCGAAAAAATATATATATATAACATAACTGTTTTGGGATATAACTTAAGGATTTAATTTTTGTTTTGAATTTTATTGAATTAAATCGGAATCATGACTCTGACCAGAGCAGCAAAGCAAAAGGCTCAAGCTAATGGGAGTGCTGTGGTTCAGGGGAGAACTGAGGGGGGCAGTTGCCCTCTGAATCACAGTCTATTAAAATGCACTGTTTGCTTGATGTTTGCGGAGCAGTCGGGTACGGGACATGATACTGCCAAGGGGGATGTCTTTGTGTGTGCACGATGTAAGGAGTGCAAGGAAATCAGGCGACAACTCAGCGTTGTTATGGGCCTTTATGAGAGCTTGAAGGACAGGGTGGATGCCCTCGAAGGAAATAAATTGAGGGGCCCATCAAGCTCTCAGCTGCCCACATCAACGCCAGAGCTTGCACTTGGTCATCAGGCAACACAGAAGCAGCCCCCTAGGCAGAATGCGCTGGTCCCACAGGAACTAGTAGTTGTTGGTGACTCTATTGTCAGGGAAACGGGGAACATACTTTGTAAAAAGGATAGGTGGAATAGGACCAGGGTATGTCTGCCAGGGGCAAAGGTTGATGACGTTGTAGAGCGGATATCATCTTTTAAGGGCACAAAAGGTGATATAGTTGTACACGTTGGAACTAATGATATTAAGAGTAGGAGACCGGCGGAATTACTTAGCAAGTACAGGTCACTGTTGAAAACAAGCCGTGAATTAGGGTTGAACTTGAAAGTGTCTGCAATTCTGCCAGACACGATAGGAGGGAGTATATGATGAGAGCCTTGTCGATCAATTCGGCCCTGGAGGGATTGTGCAAGGCTGAAGGGGTAGAATTTTTTTCAGCCTGGACTGTACTTGTTAACAGGAGAGATTGCTTCTACAGGGATGGGATACACTTAAATAGAAAGGGTGCAAGAATTTTTGCTGATGCTGTCGAGGCAGTGTTAGGTGGGTCGGAAAACTGCTAGTTGGGGGGGATACAATGACTAATAGGTTAACAGTAGCCAGTGGCAGAGGTGGAAGTGATTCTTGCACTGCTTCTATTGAAATGAGCAGAAGCCTGAAAAACAAGATGCAGGATATTTCAGAGACTGCTGGTAGACATTGCGGTACAAGTAAACACATGGGTTGTGTTAGGGTAGCTAAGAATAGAAACAGGTGCATGTATACCTGCGTGTACACCAATGCTAGGAGTTTGGTAAATAAATTTGACGAATTTGAGGTATTGCTCAAAACATCAAAGGCAGATATTGTTGGGATATCAGAGACGTGGTGTCACACAGATATAAGTAATGCGGAACTGCAATTTGGGGAATACAATGTGTATAGAAAGGATAGACAGGACAGGAGGGGAGGAGGGGTTATGCTATTAATTAAGAAACACATAAAGTCCAAGGAAGTGAAGCCAGTCGACATCGATGGACAGGGCAATGTCGAGTCAGTTTGGTGTGACATAAGCATAGGGAAATCAAAATTGAGAGTAGGAGTGTGCTATAGGCCTAATGACTCTGATGAGTATAATAAGATATTGTACAGGGAAATAGAGTGGGCCAGTAAATCAGAGAGTCTTATAATGGGGGATTTTAATTTCCCAGATATTGACTGGAATTTGTGGATTGGTCACTCGCACACTAGCAAGGCTTTTGTGGATTTATTGGATGATTGTTTTCTACATCAGCATGTTCGTGAGGCAACAAGAGGGAGCAATACTCTTGATCTGATTATCAGTAGTGATTCTTCATGCATTAAGAACCTGCAGATAAATGAACCACTAGGTGGCAGTGATCACAGTGTGTTGAAGTGGGATTTACTCAAGGAGGTAACTACCATCAGAGGTAAAGGGAAGGGTTTTTGTTTTCGTAAAGGCGACTATGATGGTCTGAGACAGTATTTAAATTCTATACAGTGGGACCAACTGATGATGTTACCAACAGCAAACTCAAAATGGGAAGTATTCAAGGAACTAATCTTGGAGGCTGCCAGGCTTTACATACCAACTAAGAAATATTGTTCAAGGTTTAGGCCTAAATGGTTGTCAGATGAACTAATGAGACATGTGGCAGAGAAGAAAAATGCATGGGATACATACAAATTAATGGGTGACATGGAAGCCTATGATAGATATAAGTTGGTCTGTAACCAAGTCACAAAGGAGATTAGGCAGGCAAAGGCAGACTACGAAAAATCCTTGGCAAAGGATGCAAAGAAAAACAGAAAAGAGTTCTTTACATACTTGAACTCGAAAAGGCAAGGGATGAATCAGATTGGTCCACTGGATATTGATGGTTCAACAGTTGAGGATCCTGCTCAGGTGGCTATCAATCTAAACGAGTATTTTTCATCTACATTCACGCATGAGGAGTTATTCAGGAAGGAGAATGATGTAGGTAAAGTAAACATTGGCAGTGAGCTGGATGATTTTGTAATAACTGAGAGGAAAGTGGAGGAGAGATTGTTGAGGATAAACATAAAAAAGGCACCTGGGGTGGATGGGATCTATCCAGTTATATTAAAGGAGGCAGCAAAGGAAGTATGCAAACCCCTAGCCATAATTATGAGAGCTTCTTTGGACTCAGGGGAGGTACCCATAGACTGGAGATGTGCAAATGTAACCCCAATTCACAAAGGAGGATCAAAGGCTGACACAAGTAATTATAGACCTGTTAGTTTAACTTCTGTTCCAGGTAAATTAATGGAGGCACTGGTTAAAGAAGCACTACAGGATCATCTAGACAAGAATTCAGTTATAGCTCAGATGCAGCATGGTTTTGTTAAGGGCAGTTCTTGCCTGACCAATTTGATTGGATACTATGATGTAGTCACAAAAGAACTGGATGCAGGGAATAACTTTGATATTATATATTTGGATCTTAGAAAGGCTTTTGATACTGTTGCACATGGAAGACTGCTGCACAAATTGGAGCAGTGTGGCATTGGAGGCAAATTGCTGGTATGGATAAGGGGATGGTTGAGTGGTAGAAGACAGAGAGTGGTAATCAATGGACACTGCTCAACGTGGACTAATGTTATTAGTGGAGTTCCTCAAGGTTCAGTGTTGGGTCCGTTGTTGTTTTCGGTGTTTATGAATGATATTGATGATGGGATATCAAGTTTAATGTCCAAGTTTGCAGATGATACAAAGGTTGGCAGGGTCATCAAGGACACTACTGATGCTATGCTGCTGCAACAGGATCTGGAAAGGTTGAATAGATGGGCTGAGATGTGGCAAATGAAGTTTAACATTGACAAATGTAAAGTACTACATATGGGAAACAGTAACCCCAGAGCAACGTATCAACTCTGCGGTACTACACTGAGAGTGGTGGAGAACGAAAAGGACCTGGGGGTAATTGTGCAGGCAGATATGAAGTTCTCTGAGCAGTGCAGACGAGCTGCAAGAGTAGCTCATGGTGTCTTGTCAATGATATACAGGAATTTTTCTAGCAGGGATAAGGATGTGATTATTCCCTTGTATAAGGCAATGGTAAGGCCACATCTTGAGTACTGTATACAGGTCTGGAGGCCTCATTTCAAGAAGGATGTAGAGCTGCTGGAACGGGTACAGAGAAGGGCAACAAGATTAGTAAATGGAACAAAGGGTTGCTCTTACGAAGAAAGGCTTAAGTTTTGCAAATTACAGAGTCTGGAGACTAGGCACCGGCGAGGTGATCTGATAGAGGTGTATAAGGCTTTGAATGGTTTGAGCATGCTCAATGCCAATGGGATTCTTCATCTTTCTCAGAATAATCACCTCAGAGGGCATAAATTCAAATTGAGGAAGGACGGATGTCGGATAGATGTGCGGAAATTTGCCTTTGGCCAGCGGGTGGTTGGTTGGTGGAACCGACTTCCATCACTTGTTGTTGAAGTTGATAGCCTAAACAAATTTAAAGCTCAACTGGACAGGTATTTCGAACGAACGGAGGGGTGAAATGGGAGTGTGTTTTTTTTTTTTTTTTTTTCTTTTTTTTTTGGCTGATGCTGAATAAGCTTGCTTTCTTGCATCATATGCCTCTACTAATGCTAATGCTAATGCTAATTTCAGAGGATAATATTACTTTTAAATTTCATGCATCTTGCACAATTTTACTCAAAGTAGTGAATGTCAGATGAACTAATGAGACTCGTGGCAGAGAAGAAAAATGCATGGGATGCATATAAATTATCAAAAGACACAGATTCCTATGGTAGATATAAGATGGTTTGTAATCAAGTCACAAAGGAGGTTAGGCAAGCAAAGACAGATTACGAGAAATCTTTGACAAAGGATACAAAGAAAAACAGCAAATGCTTCTTTACTTATGTAAAGAAGCATTTACTGTTTGGTCTACTTAATATCGATGGTTTGATTGTTGATAATTTTGCTCAAGTAGCTGTTGAAGTAAATGAGTGTTTTGCTTCTACATTCACGCATGAGGAAGTAGAGGTCAGAAGCTTATCAAACGCTAACAGTGAGTTAATGATTTTCTGATAACTGAGAACAAAGTGGAGGACAAATTGCCGAAGTTAAACTTAAGGAAGGCACTGGAGTAGATGTGATCTATCCAATTATATTAGAGCAGGCAGCAAAGGAAGTAAACAGGCCCTTAGCCATGAACACTGCTCTTCATGGACTAGTGTTATTTGTAGAGTTCCCCAGAGCTATGTGTTGAGCCCATTGTTGTTTTCTGTATTTATCAATGATATTGGTGAAGATATATCAGGCTTAATGTTCAAGTTTTCAGGTGATATGAAGGTTGGTAGGGTTGTTAATGACAGTAATGAGAGCATGCTATTGCATCAGGATCTAAAAAAGTTGAGCAGATCGGCTGAGAGGTGGCAACTGAAGTTTAACATTGACAAATGCAAAGTATTGCATATGAGTAGCAGTAAACCCAGAGTAACATACCAACTGTGTGGTACTACACTCAGAATAGTGGAGAATGAAAAAGATCTGAGGGTAATCGAGCAGTCAGATATCAAAGTTTCTGAGCAGTGCAGACATGCTGCAAGAGTTATGGGTTTTGTCAATGATAATTTGGAATTTTGCTAGCAGGGATAAGGTGGTGGTTATCCTCTGGTCAGGCTGCACCTTGATTACTGCATACAGGTGTGGAGGCCTCATTTTACTAAAGATTTCTTTACATAAAAAGAGTTCTTTTCATATTTGATCTCGAGAAGGAAAGGGATGAATCAGATTGGTCCACTGGATATTGATGGTTCAACAGTTGAGGATCCTGCTCAGGTGGCTAACAATCTAAATGAGTATTTTGCATCTACATTCACGCATGAGGAGTTATTCAGGAAGGAGAATGATGTATATAAAGTAAACATTGGCAGTGAGCTGGATGATTTTGTAATAACTGAGAGGAAAGTGGAGGAGAGATTGTTGAGGATAAACATAAAAAAGGCACCTGGGGTGGATGGGATCTATCCAGTTATATTAAAGGAGGCAGCAAAGGAAGTATGCAAACCCCTAGCCATAATTATGAGAGCTTCTTTGGACTCAGGGGTGGTACCCATAGACTGGAGATGTGCAAATGTAACCCCAATTCACAAAGAAGGATCAAAGGCTGACACAAGTAATTATAGACCTGTTAGTTTAACTTCTGTTCCAGGTAAATTAATGGAGGCACTGGTTAAAGAAGCACTGCAGGATCATCTAGACAAGAATTCAGTTATAGCTCAGACGCAGCATGGTTTTGTTAAGGGCAGGTCTTGCCTGACCAATTTGATTGGATACTATGATGTAGTCACAAAAGAACTGGATGCAGGGAATAACTTTGATATTATATATTTGGATCTTAGAAAGGCTTTTGATACTGTTGCGCATGGAAGACTGCTGCACAAATTGGAGCAGTGTGGCATTGGAGGCAAATTGCTGCTATGGATAAGGGGTTGTTTGAGTGGCAGAAGACAGAGAGTGGTAATCAATGGACACTGCTCAACGTGGACTAATGTTATTAGTGGAGTTCCTCAAGGTTCAGTGTTGGGTCCGTTGTTGTTTTCGGTGTTTATGAATGATATTGATGATGGGATATCAAGTTTAATGTCCAAGTTTGCAGATGATGCAAAGGTTGGCAGGGTCGTTAAGGACACTACTGACGCTATGCTGCTGCAACAGGATCTGGAAAGGTTGAGCAGATGGGCTGAGAGGTGGCAAATGAAGTTTAACATTGACAAATGTAAAGTACTACATATGGGAAACAGTAACCCCAGAGCAACGTATCAACTCTGCGGTACTACACTGACAGTGGTGGAGAATGAAAAGGACCTGGGGGTAATTGTGCAGGCAGATATGAAGTTCTCTGAGCAGTGCTGACGAGCTGCAAGAGTAGCTCATGGTGTCTTGTCAATGATATACAAGAATTTTTCTAGCAGGGATAAGGAGGTGATTATTCCCTTGTATAAGGCAATGGTTAGGCCACATCTTGAGTACTGTATACAGGTCTGGAGGCCTCATTTCAAGGAGGATGTAGAACTGCTGGAACGGGTACAGAGAAGGGCAACAAGATTAGTGAATGGAACAAAGGGTTGCTCTTACGAAGAAAGGCTTAAGTTTTGCAAATTACAGAGTCTGGAGACTAGGCACCGGCGAGGTGATCTGATAGAGGTGTATAAGGCTTTGAATGGTTTGAGCATGCTCAATGCCAATGGGATTCTTCAACTTGCTCAGTATAATCACCTCAGAGGGCATAAATTCAAATTGAGGAAGGACGGATGTCGGATAGATGTGCGGAAATTTGCCTTTGTCCAGCGGGTGGTTGGTTGCTGGAACCGACTTGCATCACTTGTTGTAGAAGTTGATAGCCTAAACAAATTTAAAGCTCAACTGGACAGGTATTTCGAACGAACAGATGGGTGAAATGGGAGTGGGGTTTTTTTTTTTTTTTTTGTATGGCTGATGCTGAATAAGCTTGCTTTCTTGCATCATATGCCTCAACTAATGCTAATGCTAAGATGTTGAGCCACTAGAACAAGTACAGAGAAGGGCAATGAGATTAGTGAGTGGAATGCAGGATTGCTCTTACAAAGGTAGGCTTTAGATCTGCAAATTGCAGCATCTGTAGACTAGGCACTTGTGAGGTGATCTGATTGAGGTGTATAAGGCCTTGAATGTTTTGAGCAAGCTCAATGTTGATGGGATTCTTCTCTTGTTTTACTTACGCACCCAAGGGGGCTTAAATTCAAATTGAGGAAAGACAGTTGTAGAAAATATGTGCGGAAATTTGCTTTTAGCCAGCAGGTGGTTGATTGCTGGAACAAACTTCCATCCGTCATTGGGGATGTCGACAGCTTAAATAAATTCAAGGCTGAACTAGACAAACTTTTGGAGTGAATGGATGGATGAAACAGGAAGGTGTTTTGATTTTAATTTTTTTTGGCTAATGGTATATAAGCTTACTTTCTTTCTTCATATGCCTCTACTAATGCTAAGTTACACATTTTTATGTGGTCTCATTTAATATGCCTCCCTTGTGTGATTTCTAATTTGCAGTATTTTGTATGTTAGAAGTATGATTATTAGAAATCAATTCAGCGCTTTCAGGATTATATTGTATTAATTTTTGTGGCTGGAGACTTTTGATTAAAGTACGTGATTACAATGGTGTTGCTGACCGGGTTAGCTGGGTGGGTAAAGTGCCTGCCTGGCAACCCAAAGGTCACGGGTTCGAATCCAGCCTTGGACTTGGATCAAAGTACTGCAAAAACCTTTTGAAGTGCATTATGTCCACAGAAGCTGATGCGCCAACAACTACAAGAAAAAAAAAAAAAAAAAAAAAGCAATGGTGTTATGTTGTCCTCATGATACAAAACCTTTTGTTATGCACACCTTATATTGATATCACAATTTATCTCTAAGATATCAGTAAGTAGCTGAAAGGCTATTTCTGGTGAAGCCTCCATTCTGATTTTTTTCTCCAAATTTGCTAGTATTCCTGTTCATTACAACTGTGACATTCATTATCTGTAGTATTTTCTTACTCCCAGTTTTGTTTGCTCCATTTTTTGTTAATAACTGTATTGTTGAGAATTATTTTGATGTTTCCCCCTTTGGTTTTGAATCTGTGTGTTATCCACAAGCTGTGGATATCATTAGCAGTAGCATTAATTGGGGCATATGATGTAAGAAAGCAAATTTAGCCAGCGGATTGTTGATTGCTGGAACAAACTTCCATCTGTCGTTGTAGAAGTTGACAGCTTAAATAGATTCAAGGCAGAACTTGATAAACATTTGGAGCGCGTGGATGGGTGAAATAAGGTTTTTTTTTTTTTTTTTTGGCTGATGCTATATAAGCTTGCTTTCTTGCATCATGTGCCTTTGCTAATGCTAATGCTATACATCAGCCAAAAGAAAAAAAATACCTTTCCATTTCTTCCATCCAGTCACTCCAAATGTTTGTGTATTTCTGCCTTAAATTTATTTATACTATCAACTTCTATAACAACAGATGGAAGGTTGTTCAGCAATCAACTATCCTCTGGCTAAAGGCAAACTTCTCCACATCTTTTCTGCAACTATCTTTCCTCAATTTGGATCTATGTTCCCCTCAGGTTCTTTATCTGAGCAAGGGGAAGAATCCCATCAACATTGAGCCTGTTCAAACCATTCATACACCTCAATCAGATCATCTCACAGGTGCCTAGCCTCCAGATGCTGCAACTTGCAGAACTTCAGCCTATCTTGGTGAGAGCAAACCTTTGTTCCTTTCACCAATCTTGTTGCCCTTCTCTGTACTCATTCTAGAAACTCTATATCCTTCCTAAAATAAGGCCTCCAGATCTGTATGCAATAGTCACGGTGCGGCCTGACCATTGCCTTTTACAAGGGAATAACCACCTCCTTATCCCTTCTAGCAAAATTCCTATATATCATTGACAAAACCCCACGAGCTACCCATGCAGACTGTGTGCACTGCTCAGAAAATTTAATATCTGACTGCACGATTAACCTCAGGTCTTTTTCATTCTCCACTACTCTGAGTGTAGAACCACCAAGTTCATATGTTACTCTGGGGTTACTGCTACCCATATACAGCACTTTGCATTTTATGCAAAGTGCTGTATATGGGTATGTTAAACTTCAGTTGCCACCTCTCAGCCGATGTGCTCGACTTTTCTAGATTCTGTTGCAGTAGTGTACCATCCTTACTGCCATTAACAATCTTACCAGCCTTCATATCGTCTGCAAACTTGGACATTAAGCCTGATATATACCTTCATCAGTATCATTGATAAATACACAAAACAACAACGGGCCCAGCACGGATCCCTGGGGGACCCCAATGATAAAATTAATTCATATAGAGCAGTGTCCATTTATTACCACTCTCTGCCATCTTCCACTCAACCATCCCTTTATCCATTGTAGAAACAAATATCCATTGAGTCTATTGATTATGAGCATATCTGGAATCCGTGGGTATATCTATTGGATAGAAAACATCCAATGGATATACTCTTTATGAATTTATGTGCCTATAATGTAATTATTCTTAATGTGGCTGTGTACTGCATTCTGAATCATAGATTCCATAATTTTTCCAATCACAAAAGTTAGATTTACAGGTCTGCAGGTCTATACTGGCCACGTCACCCTCGTAGCTCCCCAGATACGTGGAAAAGATATCTACACATTTCCAGTCTTCTGAAACTTCACCCAACATTAAAGCATACCTCTCTTTCTATAAGTTTAGCAAACACCTTAACTACTTTATTCAGCATAACTAGATAGAGCAGCATGTGACTGTGTATATCTGAAGCTTTTCATTGCAGTTTAGTTTTTGAATTAATTTTGAAGTTTTTTTTTTTTTTATAAATTTAATATACTAAACAGTAGTTAATAAAAAAAAAGTGAAGTGCAGCCATTATCAACCCACTGCAGGATGGAAGCCTCCTCAACAATTCATGCTGAGGGAAATGGACCATAATCTGCCACGCTGGTCCAGTGCGGGTTGGCAGATAGACCGTATTCAGCAGTCAGAGGCTTGAACCCCGGTCTACTCAAAGAGCGTGTGCTACTGCACTCCCGCTCCTGCCGACTCGGCTATGGAGGCCGTCATAGTAGTTAATATATAGTTTGAATTCCTATAGTCATGTAGGTTAGTTTAGTTTTGATAAGTATTTGGTAAAATTAATATTCAGATAGCCTTTGCTATCAATATTTTAGCAGGAACGTTGCAACTTTTGTTGAGTAGCTTAAATTTAATTTCACTAGTGGTTAAAAGTTTTGTCAGTGGTATAATTTCTGATTAACTTAAATTCTATAGTATATTGTAAATTTAAATTTGTAAACTATTTGGAAAGCGACAGCTTACTATCCTGACAGTCTCTGTTATCAATATTTTGGTGGGAATTGCATAACTTCATTCGGTAGCTTAAATTTATCTTCTTTAAAGATTTAATTTTTTTTTCTTCAGTTTAATTTCTGAATTATTTTGTTAACATAATTTTTGTAATATATTGTAAATTTAAATTTCCTAATCTTTCTAAAGATCAGATTTAAGTAAAATCTGAATCTTTTGAAAGCTACAAGATCCACTTAAAATACAAAGTGTAAGGACATTGGGACACAAATGGAAATATCTGTGGGCATTTCCAGTGTGACTCATGACTTCATTGTTTGTATATCCTGTTGCTTGCATTCTAAAGCTGGTCTAATTCATCTGGCGATATTTTTCTTTGCAACCAATGTAATGAATGTACCAATCTGTGAAATTATATCTTGGTGCATTATCAGAAAAATTTAAGTCACTAAAGAAATGTGTGCTTGCCCTAGAAACAAATGTAACTGGGAGCTTGTCAGGGACACAAGTATCTCCTGATCTGTCAAGTTATGCACCCTGATTAGGGTCCCAGAAAAGAATAAAGTGCAGACTGCCCTCCTCGAAGGTGATCCAGTTTTATCGAGAGACTCTTCTGTCAGGGAAACAGGTAAAATTTTTTGTAATAAAGATAGATGGTCCAGAACCAGTGTGTGCTTTCCAGGAGCAAAAATTGATGATATTACCAATAGATTCTCAGATTTTAAGGAGGTAAAGAGAGAACTATTATTTGTGTGGGCTCTATTTTTATCAGTGTGGTCCACATTTGTAGGTAGAAGGATTCTATTTTGTAGAAATGGTATTCATTTGAACAAACATGGTGCAAAGATTTGCCAGTATCATTGAGGATACCATGATGGTTCAGGGAAACTGCTAGTTTCATTTGGGCAGAAAGGAGATTTTGATCTGCATTTATCTGATGACATAGGTCAAAGTAATGCTTGCACTCACCTCAGGACATCTTATCAACAGCCAATGTTGATAAGATGTCCTGAGGGGTAGGAATGTTTGAAAAGATAAAGCTTTTTATCTTTTTGAAAAGCTTGGGATACAAATCTAAATAACTTCAAGGGGTATATCAGGATAGTAAACTATAGAAGATTACTTAGTCTTAACTGTGTCTACAGTAATGTCAGGAGTGATGTCAATAAAATGGCTGAATGTGAACTCCCATTTAGGGCAACTGATGCTGATATAATAGGGCTAACAAAAGTGTGGTGCCACGCAGAAATTGGTGTTGATGACTTCCATTATAGTGCGTATAATGTATTTAGAAAAGATAGGGAATATAGAAGGGATGGAGGGGGTCATGCATCTTATCAAAAGCTACCTGAGGGCAAAAATGAGTGTTTGAGAGTCTGAAGTTATATCTGCCAGCATAGAATCCATGAGGTGTGAGTTAGTTGGAAGTGAAGGAACAATAAGAGTAGGGGTAATCTACAGACCAGAGGACTGTGAAGAATATGAAGAGTCTTTACTTGCAGATGGAATGAGCATGCAAGCATGAATGAATGTCTTATTATCAGTGACTTTAATCTTCCCCAGATTGATTGGAATAAATGGAAGGGAATCTCACTATGGGAAACATTTCTTTAAATAAACTTGATGATGATTATTATTTGCCTTATACAAAGGGATAATCACCTCCTTTTCCCTATCAGCGAAATTCCTGTATATCCTTGACAAAACCCCATGACCTGCTCTGGCAGACTGTCTGTATTGCTCAGAAAACTTATATCTGACTGCACAATTACTCCCAGATCTTTCCCATTTTCTACCACCCTAAGTATAGTACCACACAGTTGGTACGGTTCATTGGGCCTTCTACCTGTATGCAGTACTTTGTATTTTTAAATGTTTAACTTTAGTTGCCACTTCTCAGCTCAGCTACCCAAATTTTCTAGATCCTGTTGCAGTAGTACACTTCCATTACTGTCATTAACAACCCTGACTACTTTGGCAGCAAATGTTTACTTCTTGTGAATCACTCATCTTATTGAACAGACTTATATGCCTTGTTGAGGTCATAAATAATCTAGTTTTTTATGGGGGGGAAAAAAAAAAAAGCAGAGTTGCTACTTAAAACTTGTGATATCAGAAGGTCTCTTTAGCTGAATATAATTTGCTGTATCTATAATCATCAGAATTTTTATTTTTATTTTATTTTATTTTTTTTAGAATCTGATGTTCTGTTCACTCTCAATAACCAAAATTTAAAAAAAAAAAAAAAAAAAAATTGATTTCAAGCCAGATACTTCTATTGGCTGCATAATAATGTGGAAGTTGATTAACTGCTTTAAGATATCTTACCTTAAAAATTTCCCAATCACACGTGGTCCAGATATTAATTTGGGAATAAATTAAACTTTATTTAATTAGATTTATACCAAGCTTTTTAATAACCATACAAAATAACATAATTTAATTCTCATACAATAAAAATAGACTTTATAATATGTATAATAATTGAATTTTGTAGTGTAGATAGAAATGCCTATCCTTTATCAAAGAAAATATGCACTTTTTATGTATGAGAACCTCATGTAAGCTGAGTTTGTGTTAATGAGATTCATTTGCTATAAATAAATACAATTTTTATGAATAGTCTGAGTTGATTTTTTAAATTGATAAAATGTAAAAGTAAAATAAAAATATATACTACAGAAAAAATTTTTACTCAGTGTTTTTTTTATTTATTTTTTATTTTTTTTGATTGAGAAACATAAATTATAAATATATGTTCTTAATAAAGTAAAAACTAACATACATTGAAATGTATTTTTGTTTTATTTTTATTCTTTTTTGTAAAATAATAAGAGGAGTTTACCTCAATATAGTATGTAGAACACTTCCGTATGATACTTTCCAGAAATTAAAACGAAAAAATCGACAACTTACATTAGAGTAAAATATAAATAATTAAATAATTAAAAACCAATTTAACACAATTTAAAACAATTAAAAATCAATTTAACATAATTAAAGAGAATCTAATGAAAATATTCAAAACGATTTTAACGAAATATTTTCGTTAGATTCTTTTTAATTGGGTTAAATTGATTTTTAATTGATTTGAATTGTGTTAAATTGGTTTTTAATTATTTAATTATTTATATTTTACTCTAATGTAAGTTGTTGATTTTTTCGTTTTAATTTCTGGAGAGTATCATACGGAAGTGTTCTACGTACTATACAGAGGTAAACTCCTCTTATTATTTTACAAATATTAATATCAACGTAGAACATATTGAGTATTACAGCTCTGATTCATACTATTTATTTTATACTTTTTGTATTTTTTTATTTTGACCATTAATTTATGCATGATTGCAAGCTAGTTATTTTATATTTCTTCATTATATATATATATATATATATATATATATATATATATATATATATATATATATATATATATATATCTGTCATAATTAATTTTTAGTTTATATTATTTTTCTGATTAGGCAAGCTAGCACTTAGCATAAATGGTCTATATGAAAACAAGAGATTGCTTTTTTCTGTGACTACTAATACCCCTAACAGAAAATGGGTTCAACAATCAGTGAATATTGGGAATTGGCCACCTGGACATAGGGTAATTTGATCACAAAATAAAATTATATTATTTTTTTTAATATTTCCTGTTGTGATGTGTTAATATAACTTTGTGCTTTAAAATTCATTTTAAAATTATTGAAGTTCAAATCATAATGCCATAGTTTCATATCATATCTTTCTTACTTCAATTTATGAATAGCTTTATTTTATATTTTTATATAATTTATATATCAATTTTATGGAATTGACAGTAAATCAAATTTGGGTTTTGTAGCATTTTAATAGGGTTATTAATCCTATTGAAAATGTCAATGAAAATAAATTTATTAATATGAAATAAGGCAATTTTATAGTTTCATATTGCTTGATAATCAATGCTGTATTAAAGTTAGAGGAGAAAAGGTATAATGTTTTAATAAACTTATTGAATTACTTAAGAATAAAAATCTAGAAGTATAGTGATCAAATTGATTACTAAAATTATTGTTGCCCACTTTGTCTTTCTTTGATGAAATATCTTGAATTATAGAATTAATATATTTCTTTTAACCAGAGGCTTTTGATATAGTGCAGTTCGCTGTTTATTATTATTATTAGCCATATGGTGCAAGGAAGCCTGAGGCTTATGCTGCACCAGCCAAATAAAATTTCCTCAGTTACCCTGTGTGTGAGAGAGAGAGAGAGAGAGAGAGAGAGAGAGAGAGAGAGAGGGGAATCTCCAAGAAAAAAAAGAATGATGATATCCAGCTCAGGAGCTTGGGTGTGCCAAGCCCATGCTCACTGGGGATGAAAGCTTTAAACTTTGAAGACTTTTATACTACTTTAATGTTCTCAATTAGCACCCAGCATGCTCTGGATTACACTGTTTCTTATTAAATTAAAACTGTGACAGTTTCAAATTGCAGGACTTCAGTCTAATTAATTATTAATTAATCTTTAGAAATAAATTTCTCTGTAATTTTCTTGTGAAATGTTAAATGCAACAAGTAATGTTGGATTGTGCAAAGTGCTTCAAGCAGCTGAATATTATCTAAGACTCATCATCCCTCATCAACCATGAATAACAACACACACAAAAAAAAAAAAATAAGTCGTAGATGTCTGAATTTGTACAGTTGTTTTGTAATCATTCTGTATGAATATTATTTATTGATTTGAACAACTGTTGTAGAAACACAAATTGTGTCCATCAGACTGTTTTATAAAACTGTCTGTGCTGTATTCACTTTGCCAAATTGCAATTGATATACCCATAGTAAGCCTTGGATGGGGAGATGCCAATGGCTTCGAATGGAAGAGGGCCTCAGAATCCCTTCCGGTGTCTGACATGGCAGTAACCCAGTCCTCTGCATATGAGGGATATGTTACATAGTGTTTTTTTTTTTAGTTTGCTTTGCTAAATATTTTTAACCCTGAATGTTGGCACCACACCTTTGATATGTAAGGTGTGGTGCCAACACTTGTTTGTACCAATTTCAACCAAATATTGGTTGAAATATTTAATATTTCAACCAATATTCCCTTTGGTTGAAAAATATTGAGCCCATTTTAATTGTTTGGTGAAGATAAACATCTGTGATTTTCTGTACCTTCTTAAATATTAGCATTTTACTTGTTATGGTTTTTTAATTTTTATTTATTGCTTTCTCAGAATTATAGTGCGAGTCACCGATCAAGGTATAGCCACACCACTTTTGTAATGTTAGCATGGAAAGCTGAATGCTACTGATACTATAAAGATTAGAATTTGTGTTTGTTTCTAGGTCAAATTATAAAACTCTCCAGATCTAACAGTTAGTAATTATATTTAATGACGATTTTTAACGATCATAAACTATGATTTTTAAAAACCGTTGAAAAAATCATTGAAGAATCCATTTTCAAAATTTAAACTATGATTTTGAAACAGTCATTTGAAGTATTTTTTATTATTTTTGAATAATTTACATGGAAACACAGAAAGTAATAATCACTCAGGATAGAGAATTTATTTATTTATTTATATATACACATTAAAGTTCTTTGATTCTTTGATTTATATGTTTGTTTCTAGTTCAGGTTATTTTTAAAACTCTTCCATGTGATGCAATGATTAAGAGTGGTTTATATATCTTTTTGAAAGATTCATTTTGAAATATCCATTATTATTTTTGAAAAATAAACACGGAAAGTGATAATTAGTTAGGATAGAGAGTTAGTGACTTGTGCAATATTAAAATTTTGTGTGCTTCATGGCGCACTATATTTGAAATAAATTTTGGCAAAATTTGAAAATGGAAGTGAATAATACCATCTTATATATGCATATGTTTTTAATTTTTAAAACTATTTATATATATATAATAAACAATTGCAGTACTTCAAATAAATAACTCTTCTCTAGTAGAAAAGACTACTGTTATTTATTTTCAGTGGATACCACCACCACCCAGATGATTCTTTCAAAGCTGGTGGGCTTCATCATCAGTGGGTGGGTAGGTACCCTGGTAATGCAACATGCCATCACCCACTGATTATGAAGCCAACTAGCTTCGAAATGAACATCTGGGTGATGGTATCCACTGAAAATAAATAACAGTAGTCTTCTCTACTAGAGAAGAGTTATTTATTTGAAGTAGTACAATACAAGCTATATCATTGTGAAGGCACCCAACAATATGAGATACAATTAAAATTATGCCTTTACACTACATAAGTAGTTCAAATTTATAAGTAAATTATGTTGTATCTATACCTAAATTCCTAAGAATTTATGTCTTGTGCATTTCATCTTCTAATACATTATTATTAGCTACGCCATTTGGCATCTCTCATATTGTGGAAATAACTTCACAACTGTAATGGCATGTTACATTACCAGGGTACCTGCCCACCCACTGATAATGAAGCCCACTAGCTTCGAAAAGATTGTCTGGGTGGTGGTATCCACTGAATAAATAACAGTAGTCTTCTCTTCTAGAGAAGCGTTATTTATTTGAAGTAATGCTATACCACCTATCTCATTGTGAAGGCACCCACAATATGAGATACAGTTAGAATGATGCCTTTACACTACACCTGTAGTTCAAATTTATGGATAAATTATGGTGTATCTACACCGATATTATATAGTTAATTACCTAAACCCATAAGAAATTATGCCTTGTGCATTTCATCATCTAGTGCATACATATTGAATCTCATGTCTTTAACAGTTTTAAACTGGGAAATTAAAGAGACTAATAACTTCATATGTGTACTTTATGCATATACTGGGTTTTTTTGTTTTTTTTTATATAATTTATTTTTTTGTTTTTCTGAAAATAAAAGGTGTAAAAGATGGCATTTAAATATTTATTTTTTATGTGAAAGGCAGAAAAGTGTGTTTGTACCCTAATTATTAGGCTTCACCTCCACATAATTTTGCCACTAAACAACTTTCCTTCACATCCAGGCTTTTTTTACAGTGGCTTACTGTCCACCTTACCGTGAAGCTCTTTTCATCTAGTATATCCCTTTACCTTCCCTTTGGTTGAAGTCAACCCTATTAGAAGATAGTCCATAATTCTTAATCCTGATTGATCAAACCTCCCAGTTCAGCTATCCTATTCTAACAATCTGCTTCAAGCTCTCTCTCTCTCTCTATCTCTATATGAAATTTAGGTATGTTTCATTTGATAGTAATTTAGAATTTACTTCCATATTCCCCCCCCCCCCTCCATTCAGAGTTAACTTACCTTAATATTCTGTAAGTTTATTGTGCACCTCCTTTCTGTAACACCAGGTGGTTCCTTTGGTTTCCAAATTTAAATTTAAATCTTCTCAATATTCCTTGTAGCTTGAAGAGAATTTCTTATGAATATATAGTCTTCGTAATTTTGTAAAGAATTTGATTGAAAGGATTCTATCCTAACTTAATTATCATAATTTCAGTATTGTATTAAAACTTCATAATGCAATCTTGTTGTAACTCTATAATTGCTAATTTGATTTCTTTCATGTTTTAACTTCTCCCCCCCCCCACATAGGCATGATGACAATGTCCAGTTGTACCTTGCATGTCACCAAAGTATTTAGCGTATATTGATGTGATTCAATTCAATAAACATTTAAAACTTATATCACATGATGAAACAGTATTTTTAATTTCCTTTAAATCATATTTAAATTTTTATTTAAGACCTTTAAAAAAATTACATCCAGCAAGTATTGTATAGGAACCCATTAAAAAAACATGAAGTATTTTCATACCCCAAGCAGAATTTAAAAAAAAAACAATATAATTTTTCCACAAATTAAAAAGAAAGTTTACACCCAGTGGTGTATCAAAAACAAGTTAGCATTACCATTAGTAGAGGCATATGATGCAAGAAAGAAAGCTTATATTGCATCAGCAAAAAAAATTGCTGTCCTCCACTAACCAGATGGAAGTTGGTTCCTATTATCAACCACCCGCTGGCTAAAAGCAAATTTTTGCACATTTATTTGAATTTATGCCCCCTCAGGTGAGTAATGTGAGCAAGAAGAAGAATCCCGTTAGCATTGAGCTTGCTCAATTCGTTCAAGGCCCTACACACCTCGATTAGACCATCTCACAGGCACCTAGGCTCCAGAAGCTGCAATTTGCAGAATTTAAGCCTTTCTTGGTAACATCAACCCTTTCTTCCACTCATCAATCTCGTTACCCTTCTCTGTACTCGTTTCAGCAACTCTACATCTTTCCTATAATATGAGGCTTCCACACCTGTATACAGTACTCAAGGTGTGTTCTAACCATTGCCTTATACAAGGGGGCAATCACCCCCTTATCTCTGCTAGCAAAATTTCTGTATATCATTGACAAGACACCATGAGCTACTTTTCCAGATTGTCTGCACTGCTCAGAAAACTTCATATCTGACTGCACAATTACCCCAGGTCCTTTTCATTCTCTGCCACAATTAGTGTAGTACCACATAGTTGATATGTTACTCTGGGGTAACCGGCCTCCGTAGCCGAGTGGTCAGGAGCCGGAGTGCAGTAGCACATGCTGTTTGAGTAGAATGGGTTCAAGCCCCCTGACTGAAACTGCTGAATACAGTCGATCTTCCAACCCACACTAGACCAGCATGGCAGATTATGGTCCATTTCTCTTACCATGAATTGTTGAGGAGGCTTCCATCCAGAAGTGGGTTGATAATGGCTGCACTTTACCTTTTTTTTTTTTTTTTTTTTTTTTTTCTCCTTTGGATAACTGCTTCCCATATGCAGTACTTTACATTTCTCAATGTTAAACTGCAGTTGCCACTTCTCAGCCCGTCTGCTCAACTTTTCTAGATTCTGTTATACTGTGATACTGTCATAGAACTAGCATACTGTTGTTAGTATCATTAACAATCCTGGCAACCTTTGTATCGTGTGCAAACTTAGACATTAAGCCTGATATGCCATCATCAGTATCATTAATAAACACAGAAATCAACAATGAACCCAACATAGAACCATGGGAGAATCCACTAATAACATTAGTCCATGAAGAGCAGTGTCCATTGTTTACCACTCTCTGTCTTCTCCCACTGTACTATCCTTTTATCAACTAGCCTTTATGCCATACTGCTCCAAGTTGTACAGTAGTCTTCCATGTGAAACAATATCAAATGCTTTCCTAAAATCCAAGTATATGATATTAGAATTATTCTTTGCAACCAATTCCTTTGTGACAACATCGTAGTATCCAATCAAACTGGTCAGACAAGACCTCCCTTTAACAAATCCATGCTGTTACTTATCTACCTTCAGTCTTGTCTAGATGATCCTGCAGTGCTTCTTTAACCAGTGCCTCTATTATTTTCTATGGAACAGAAGTTAGACTAACAGGTATGTTTTTAGTGAAGAGTAATTACAGGTATGTAATTACTCTTCACCCTTTGATCCCCTTTGTGAATTGGGGACACGTTTGCACATCTCCAGTCCATGGTAACCTCACCTGAGTGAAACCGAGTCCTCATAACTATGGCCAAGGGCAGACTCACCACCTCCTTTAATATAACTGTAAAGCTCCCATCCATCCCAGGTGCCTTACTTGTGTTTAACTTCAGCAATTTCTCCTCCGCTTTGCTCTCAGTTATTATAAAATCACTTAGCTCCCTGGTAGAGTTTGATAAGCTTCTGGCATTCCCCTCCTTGAATAACTCCACATGTATGAATGCAGATGCAAAATACTCATTCAGTTTATCAGCTACCTGAGCATGATCATCAATAGTCAAACCTTCTATGTTAAGTGGACCAATCTGATTCATCACTTTCCTTCTAGAGTTTACATAAGTAAAGAACTCTTTGCTGTTTTTCTTTGCATCATTTACCAAAGATTTCTTGTAATTTGCCTTCATCTGCCTGACCTCTTTTGTGACTTGATTATAGACTAGCTTATATCTGCCATAGGCTTCGGTGTCGCCTGATAATTTATATGCATCCCATGCATTTCTCTTCTCTTCTCTTCTCTGCCATGAGCCTCATTAATTCTTCTGACCTCCATTTAGGCCTAAACCTTGAACAGTATTTCTTAGTTGGTATGAAAAGCCTAGGTACCCTCCAAGATTAAGTCCGGAAGGCTTACCATTTAGAAGTCACCATTGGTAACGTCATCAGTTGATCCCACTGTATAGGCACCTCCATAACCATGTGAGCAGGAGCAGCAGTGCATAGCACACGCTTCTTGATCAGACTGGGGTTCGACTCCGTGACTACCAAATACGGAGGATGCAGAAAGGTCAGGAAATGACCACTGCATATCCCCAGAGCAATATGGCCTTAGTTGCTAATGCTCCTAAAAACCAAATAACAACAACAACAAAAACAACGACAAATCCCACTGTGTAGAATTTAAAGTCTTTGAGACCACTGTAGTCACCTTTACGGAAGCAAAAACCCTTCCCTTTACCCCTTATGATAGTTAAATCTTTAAGTAAATCCTACATCAGTACACTGTGATCACTGCCACCTAGTGGTTCCTTTATCTGCAGGATAAAGAATCACAGCTGATAATCAGATCAAGAGTATTACTCCCTTTTGTTACCTCTCAGACATGTTGCTGTAGAAAAGTCATCCAATAAATCCCCAAGAGTATTGCTAGTGTGCGAACGACCAACCGAAAAGTTCCAGTCAATATCCGGAAAGTTAAAATCCCATTATAAGACATTCTGAATTTCTGGCCCACTCTGCACAATAGCTCGTGGGAATGGTGTGATTAGTGCAGAAACAGTGCCTGACTGTTTCTGCACTAATCACAGCATTTTGTTAATAATTATTTGAGTATGATACATTGGCACTACTGATGTGTAAATTTATTCTTAACATATTTAATGTATTAAGTTTATAAAGTTAAATTTTAAAATTTTCTTTATCAAAGGAATTTAAAGAATTGATTAGTTGCCTTCTAAGCATAGCAAAGCAGTTGTACAGAAGTTGTATAGAAGGCCATAATTGCGAAAAAAACATGAAAATAATTGGTAGTGTAACTACCAAATCCAGTGTTAGAAAAGTGTGCAACAACTACAAAAGTTACTAACAGTAACAAAACTACTCCAGGAATGGGCAAAAATAATAACACAAAAATGAAAGAAGAATTTGTGAGCATGCCCAGCAGGATTGCAGAAGTTCTAGAAATGTAAAAGACATTTTAAAAGTGTCTGGAATGACCCTTTTAATGTATGTAGTTCATTCATTTAGCTAATGTATGCAGTTCGTTTCAGTTGGTTCAGTTTTTATTTTTTGAATTAATTGAAATTATTTTTTTTTCTTTGATTGACAGATGTGAAGAGTTAATAACTAATGAACTGATTACCAACTGATTATTAATTAATTACCCGATAATATTTATATCAATGTATTCGTTCTCACTTCATTTCACATACTTCACAATATTTATTTAACTTTCTAATGTAGTTCACTTATTTTCTCTGGATTCTAATAAAAATTGAAAGGCCACACATGTTTTATGGGTCTTCTATTATTTAATAAAAAGCAAAAAACAATACGTATATCTCATATCATAGTATGCAGTTTTACCAGGTTTATAATATGCTTTATTTATTTCCTATTAATTTTATAGCAAATTAAAATTAATTATTAGTGGAGTTCCTCAGGGTTCAGTGTTGGGTCCGTTGTTGTTTTCGGTGTTTATGAATGATATTGATGATGGGATATCAAGTTTAATGTCCAAGTTTGCAGATGATACAAAGGTTGGCAGGGTTGTTAAGAACACTACTGACGCTATGTGCTGCAACAGGATCTGGAAAGGTTGAACAGATGGGTTGAGAGGTGGCAAATGAAGTTTAACATTGACAAATGTAAAGTACTACATATGGGAAACAGTAACCCCAGAGCAACGTATCAACTCTGCGGTACTACACTGACAGTGGTGGAGAATGAAAAGGACCTGGGGGTAATTGTGCAGGCAGATACGAAGTTCTCTGAGCAGTGCAGACGAGCTGCAAGAGTAGCTCATGGTGTCTTGTCAATGATATACAGGAATTTTTCTAGCAGGGATAAGGAGGTGATTATTCCCTTGTATAAGGCAATAGTTAAGCCACATCTTGAGTACTGTATACAGGTCTGGAGGCCTCATTTCAAGAAGGATGTAGAGCTGCTGGAACGGGTACAGAGAAGGGCAACAAGATTAGTGAATGGAACGGAACAAAGGGTTGCTCTTACGAAGAAAGGCTTAAGTTTTGCAAATTACAGAGTCTGGAGACTAGGCACCGGCGAGGTGATCTGATAGAGGTGTATAAGGCTTTGAATGGTTTGAGCATGCTCAATGCCAATGGGATTCTTCATCTTGCTCAGAATAATCACCTCAGAGGGCATAAATTCAAATTGAGGAAGGACGGATGTCGGATAGATGTGCGGAAATTTGCCTTTGTCCAGCGGGTGGTTGGTTGGTGGAACCGACTTCCATCACTTGTTGTTGAAGTTGATAGCCTAAACGAATTTAAAGCTGAACTGGACAGGTATTTCGAACGAACGGAGGGGTGAAATGGGAGTGGTGTATTTTTTTTTTTTTTTTTTTTTTTTTTTTTGGCTGATGCTGAATAAGCTTGCTTTCTTGCATCATATGCCTCTACTAATGCTAATGCTAATAATGTAGAAGCATACTGGTGTTTGTAGATTTTCGATAGATGTTAAATTGGATTTTATGTAAGTCCTGAGTAAGCATGAAATTTAGAAAATTTAATGACTTTGTATCCGTATCCTCCCTTTCCAATGTAAACTTGAGTCTAGAATGAATATTATTAAATGAATGTAAAATGTCTTGGATTGTACTACTACTATCAGTAATAACTAGAACATCGTCTAAATATCTCCCATAGTATGTGATACAGGTTCGAAAAGGCGTCAAATGTATAAGCTCAATTGATGAGAGATTGATCTCTGATATTAATCCGCTCAGGCCCATTCCCATTGGCAAACCAAAAATTTGTTTGTACACTTTGTCTCGAAACGTGGTTTAGTTGGCCTCAACTAACAGTTTAATTAAGTGAAAAATTTCCTTAATAGGAAGTTTTGTATAATTAATCGGTATCGAGTTATTATTTATGATATCCCAAATAATATCTAACGTGTATCCAACATTTGCATTCGTATATAATGAGGTAGCAGCTAGTGAGAATAAATTGTGATTGTTGCCAAGTGTACAGTCCTTAAGGTTATTAAATAATGTATTGTAGTTCTTAATCCCAAATTGTATCGCCTGTCTGAAGGGTTTTATAATGCTATATACATGTGTGGCCAAGGATGAAAATGCCTAGTTTCTGTAGGAAACAATACTTCGAATAGGAAATCCAGTTTTGTGTAATTTTACCTGACTGAAGAGTGCAGAAAGATTGTGTGTTCTATCCTTTGATTCTTTTTACTGAGCCATAATCGTTTTTTCGATATGTGGTTAACGTTTTATTCTATTGATTGACTACATTGATAAATAGTGCCGGGTCTACTTCAATATAAGTGGAGATATCTTAAACAACTGATTCTAACTTATTAGTATAATCAGGCTTATTGAGTGTTACCACTGTATCTCCTTTATCTGCCCTCTGTATAATAATGTCTTTATTTTCCCGAAGTCGTGTATTCAATTTAGGAAGTCGGATTTCTTTTATGTTATTCACTACTTGCCTAACTTGTTGAATAAATAAATCTTTTTGTGGAATATTACAAAGTGCAAATTCAATATCAATTATGCACTGTTTCTTAGGTAGTTTTTAATTTAATGTGGTGGTAAATTGAGGTGGTAAATTATAATTTAATTTGAGTTGGTTTTAATTTGAGGTGGTAAATTATAATTTAATCCTTTGGAAAAAAAAGTGAAATCTGGTCCTGCAATAGCATATACGAGGAAAAATTTGTAACCTGTTGATATGTCAGCTGGTTCATTGAATGCTGGGCAAGGGAGTGTTCGCGAACTAGCTGACATATTCTGTGGTAGCATGTTGTGTGTATTCGTGGAGGTCATCAGCCAACTTGTATGCACTTGGTCGCAATCCCACGACAATGTGTTAGAATTCGTATGAAGGTGTCTTGACCCTCCCAATAATGTTTGTAATTTGTTAACGTGTCTGTTCTTTATATCTGAGACCTGCAGAGTTTTAAGTGATTTGTACACAAGGCAAGTGCATCTTTCAGTAGAATGGAATACCTTTTTTTTTTTGCCAAAAAAACATGAAATTGCTGAAAAACTTGGTAATGGTCCAGACCTTTGTCTTATTGATAGTTTGGGGTCAAGGCTGAAAGTTATTGTTACACAGAAATCCGAGCAATAAAGGGAACTGATCAAAGCTACCTTTCATTTTGGTTCATGATCATCACAAGTGAACATGAACACATGTTCTTCATGGTGATAATGTTTAGCCAAAGTAGATAAGAGGTTTGAAGTAAAAATGCTTCCCCTCAAGATATTAATATTAAAAATGTTTTACACTTAAGATATTTACTGATTGAAGAGATATTATAATTGTCCATTTTCTTTTATAATGAATGTATTTTCTTTGACTTGTTTTTTAGTTCATTCAAAACATAAGGTGGGTGGAGTATTAAATTTTAACTAATATGATATTTTGTCTTCAAAATAAAATATATACACCTCTGAATTCAAAATGAAGAGACAGGACATCGATTATAGATTTATATGTAGTTTTTAAAAATGTCCAGAATTTATTCTGGTGATGTATACAATCTTACTTTTTGTTGAATCCCAAGTTATTGTGTATGCAGAGTTTTAGTTGAATCATGTAAATAGATGAGGTGCCACCAAATGTATCACTCTTTTTTTTTCTTCATTGTTTATATAATTCTGGTTCTTATCATATAGCTGATGGTGCTGCTATGACACACACACACACACACACATGCACATGCAGTAGTAAGATTCTGTTTGAATTATATAAAATGATTTCTTGTCTTGAATACACAAATCTGCATAGATTTTGATCCTAAAAATTAATATTATTTGTGCCTATTATTTACGGCATTACGAACAGTACGAATTATTTTCTTAGATACATATTCTATGTATATGTGTATTATTTCTTTTGTGATTGAGAGATATAAACATGCTCAGATGCATCTCGACATTTAGATATCTGAATACCTGACTTGCATGTCTTGACACATGAAGTATAAACCTATGAAGTATGCAATACTCAAGGTGTGGCTTGATCATTGCCTTATACAAAGGGGTTATTACCTCCTGATCCCTACTAGCAGCATTCCTGTATATCATTGATAAGTTCCCATGACCTCATCTGGCACCTGTCTGCACTTTTCAGAAAACTTCATATCTGACTTCACAATTACCCCCAGGTCTTTCTCATTCTCCACTGCTCTGAGTTTAGTACCAGGGTAGTGGAGAATGAAAAAGACCTAGGAGTAATTGTGCAGTTAGATTTGGTTTTCTGTGCAGTGCTTCCAACTGCTTGGTATGTAGTCTCGACCTGTACATTGTCATATTGGTCTCTAGCTTCGTTATTTCGTAGTATGCTTGCATGACGTACATATTCATTTCGATGCTCTCCTTCATGCATTACTGTTTTCTTCCTTCCTGTGTGGTCACTAGCCTAGTTGCGCAGGAAGCACTTCCAGTTGGAGGCGCCTCCGTAGCCAGGTGGGAAGGAGCAGCAGTGCGTAGCACACGCTTCTTGATTAGACCGGGGTTCGAGCCCGTCACCACCAAATACGGAGGATGCGGAAAGGTCAGGGAATGACCACCGCATATTCCCGGAGCAATATGGCCTTAGTTGCTAATGCTCCTAAAAACCAAATAACAACATAACAACTTCCAGTTGGTGGGGCTGGTTGGTCTTGCCGTTCTGTTGTGGTAGCTGTAGGGAGGACAGTGCCAATGTTCCACTGTGATGAAGGAACTAAAGGATGACCTTAAAGCTAATAAGATAAAGTCCATCCAGAAAAAACGAGAAATATAGGACTCATTATTGAAATGGAGGGAAAACGAAGACGTACAGTCGATAATGGATAACCCAAAAATTGCAACCTTGACTTTGACTGCAGAATTGCCAAAAAAGAGAGGACCTGCTATCAATGTCTTTGACATAGATAAGGACCTAACCACGGAACAGTTAGCCGTAGAGATCATAAACAGAAATCTGAAAGACCCGCCTCCAGCAACTACAGGAACAGTGAACAACTACAGATGCAGCCCAGATACTCCACCAGATCTAGGGCAGGACTGAACAGAAACTGGGTCCTAGAGCTGGCCCAAACTCTCTGGCAGCAGCTAAAGAATCAAGAGAGAATCTACATTGAATGGGGATCACACCGATTCCGGGAGCATGTGGCAATCCTGAAATGCTTCTGATGTTGTAAAAACGGCCACACAACCATGTACACAAACAGGGCCACACATACATGTACACAAACAGGATCAACCTGTGGTCACTGCTCTGGCAGGGAACATGAATATAAAACATGTCCAAACAAGGAGCAAGATCCAATCTGTACAAACTATAATGCAGGGAAAAGACCACTCGCATTCTATCAGAGACCCGAACCGTCTTAGTTTATCTTAATGTAAATTAAGATAATTTACATGAATTAAGGTCACTGTTGAAAAAAAGCCATGAAGTAGGGTTGAATTTGAAAGTGTCTGCAATTCTGCCAGACACGATAGGAGGGAGTATATGATGAGAGCCTTGTCGATCAATTCGGCCCTGGAAAGATTGTGCAAGGCTCAAGGGGTAGAATTTTTTTCAGCCTGGAATGTACTTGTTAACAGGAGAGATTGCTTCTACAGGGATGGGATACACTTAAATAGAAAGGGTGCAAGAATATTTGCTGATGCTATTGAGGCAGTGTTAGGTGTGTCGGAAAACTGCTAGCTTGGGGGGAGACAAAGACTAATGGATTAACAGTAGCCACTGGCAGAGGTGAAAGAGATTCTTGCACTGCTTCTATTGGAATGAGCAGAAGCCTGAAAAACAAGATTCAGGATATTTCAGAGACTGCTGGAAGTCATTGCGGTACAAGTAAACACATGGGTTGTGTTAGGGTAGCTAAGAATAGAAACAGGTGCATGTATACTTGCGTGTACACCAGTGCTAGGAGTTTAGTAAATAAATTTGATGAATTTGAGGTATTGCTCAAAACATCAAAGGCAATATTGTTGGGATATCAGAGACGTGGTGTCACACAGATATAAGGAAATGCAGAACTGGAATTTGGGGAGTACAATGTGTATAGAAAGGATAGACAGCACAGGAGGGGAGGAGGGGTTATGCTATTAGTTAAAAAACACATAAAATCCAAGGAAGTGAAGCCAGTCGACATTGATGGACAGGGCAGTGTCGAGTCAGTTTGGTGTGACATAAGCATAGGTAAATCAAAATTGAGAGTAGGAGTGTGCTATAGGCCTAATGACTCTGATGAGTATAATAAGATACTGTACAGGGAAATAGAATGGGCCAGTAAATCAGAGAGTCTTATAATGGGGGATTTTAATTTCCCAGATATTGACTGGAATTTGTGGGTTGGTCACTCACACACTAGCAAGGCTTTTGTGGATTTATTTGATGATTGCTTTCTACACAAGCATGTTCGGGAGGCAACTAGAGGGAATAATACTCTTGATCTGATTATCAGTAGTGATTCTTCATGCATTAGGAATCTGCAGATAAAGGAACCACTGGGTGGCAGTGATCACAGTGTGCTGAAGTGGGATTTACTCAAGGAGGTAACTACCATCAGAGGTAAAGGGAAGGGTTTTTGCTTTCGTAACGGCGACTATGATGGTCTAAGACAGTATTTAAATTCTATACAGTGGGACCAACTGATGATGTTACCAACAGCAAATTCAAAATGGGAAGCATTCAAGGAACTAATGTTGGAAGCTACCAGGCTTTACATACCAACCAAGAAATATTGTTCAAGGTTCAGGCCTAAATGGTTGTCAGACGAACTAATGAGACATATGGCAGAGAAGAAAAATGCATGGGATACATACAAATTAATGGGTGACATGGAAGCCTATGATAGATATAAGTTGGTCTGTAACCAAGTCACAAAGGAGATTAGGCAGGCAAAGGCAGATTATGAGAAATCCTTGGCAAAGGACGCAAAGAAAACAGAAAAGAGTTCTTTACCTATTTAAACTCAAGAAGGAAAGGGATGAATCAGATTGGTCCACTGGATGTTGATGGTTCAACAGTTGAGGATCCAGCTCAGGTGGCTAACAATCTAAACGAGTATTTTGCATCTACATTCACACATGAGGAGTTATTCAGGAAGGGGAATGTCGTAGGTGAAGTAAACATTGGCAGTGAGCTAGATTATTTTCTAATAACTGAGAGGAAAGTGGAGGAGAAATTGTTGAGGATAAACATAAAAAAGGCACCCAGGGTGGATGGGATCTATCCAGTTATATTAAAGGAGGCAGCAAAGGAAGTAAGCAAACCCTTAGCCATAATTATGAGAGCTTCTTTGGACTCAGGGGAGGTACCCATGGACTGGAGATGTGCAAATGTAACCCCAATTCACAGAGGAGGATCAAAGGCTGACACAAGTAATTATAGACCTGTTAGTTTAACTTCGTTTCCAGGAAAATTAATGGAGGCACTGGTTAAAGAAGCACTGCAGGATCATCTGGACAAGAATTCAGTTATAGCTCAGACACAGCATGGTTTTGTTAAGGGCAGGTCTTGTCTGACCAATTTGATTGGATACTATGATGTAGTCACAAAAGAACTCGATGCAGGGAATAACTTTGATATTATATATTTGGATCTTAGAAAGGCTTTTGATACTTTTGCGCATGGAAGACTGCTTCACAAATTGGAGAAGTGTGGCATTGGAGGCAAATTGCTGCTATGGATAAAGGTATGGTTGAGCGGCAGAAGACAGAGAGTGGTAATCAATGGACACTGCTCAACATGGACTAATATTATTAGTGGAGTTCCTCAGGGTTCAGTGTTGGGTCCATTGTTGTTTTCTGTATTTATAAATGATATTGATGATGGTGTATCAGGCTTAATGTCCAAGTTTGCAGACGATACCAAGGTTGGCAGGGTTTTTAAGGACACTACTGATACTATGCTGCTGCAACAGGATCTGGAAAGGTTGAGCAGATGGGCTGAGAGGTGGCAAATGAAGTTTAACATTGACAAATGTAAAGTACTACATATGGGAAACAGTAACCCCAGATCAACGTATCAACTCTGTGGTACTACGCTGACAGTGGTAGAGAATGAAAAGGACCTGGGGGTAATTGTGCAGGCAGATATGAAGTTCTCTGAGCAGTGCAGACGAGCTGCTAGAGTAGCTCATGGTGTCTTGTCAATGATATACAGGAATTTTTCTAGCAGGGACAGGGATGTGATTATTCCCTTGTATAAGGCATTGGTCAGGCCACACCTTGAGTACTGTATACAGATCTGGAGGCCTCATTTCAAGAAGGATGTAGAGCTGCTGGAACGAGTACAGAGAAGGGCAACAAGATTAGTGAATGGAACAAAGGGTTGCTCTTACGAAGCAAGGCTTAAGTTTTGCAAATTACAGAGCCTGGAGACTAGTCATCGGCGAGGTGATCTGATAGAGGTGTATAAGGCTTTGAATGGCTTGAGCATGCTCAATGCCGATGGGATTCTTCCTCTTGCTCAGAATAATCACCTGAGAGGGCATAAATTCAAATTGAGGAAGGACGGATGTCGGATAGATGTGCGGAAATTTGCCTTTAGCCAGCGGGCAGTTGGTTTGTGGAATAGACTCCCATCGCTTGTTGTTGAAGTTGATAGCCTAAACAAATTTAAGGCTCAGCTGGACAGGTATTTCGAACGGAGGGGTGAAATGGGAGTAGTGGTTGGTTTTTTTTTTTTTTTTTTTTTTTTTTGGCTGATGCCGAATAAGCTTGCTTTCTTGCATCATATGCCTCTACTAATGCTAATGCTAATGCTAAAAGGGTTATACCAGTCATGAACTGACTATGGAGATACCCCCTAAAGAGTACAACAGATCCGAAATTGCAATAATACAGCATAACACGCAGGGAGCTAGGCCAGTGGCTCAACAAATTAGGGTCATAGCGGACGACGAAGCAGCTGACATTCTATTATTACAGGAACCGTATATCCACTCAAAACAAGTGTACTGATATCCAGCAGCATACAAAATAATCCATGACAAGAGTGACACCCCCATGGGCTGCAGTTGTGGTCCGCAATCCCAATTATACTGTGACTAAAGTAACACAGCTTTGTGCACCCTGGGCGGAATGTGCCCACATTTTAACACCATTGGACCAAATCTATGTTGTGACCCTTTACAGCAGGCTGTGTGAGGACATTGCACCTATCACCAGGTACTTGCAGGCCTTGACCGACATGCTCCCTGATCAAAGAATCATAATTCGGGCAGATGTAAACTGCCGTTCCCCAGCCTGGCACAGTTTGACCCCAGAAAGAAGAGTTACCAGAAGAGTTATTATTACAAAATGCAGATGCCTGCATTTTGTAATACCCTGTGGGAGTTGACTGTTGATGTCACATTGTCCCTGGAAAACCTTGCGGGGTATGTTGACGATTGGATCGTCAGAAACTCACGGACAACTTCCGACCACAGGGTGATTACCTGCCAAATCAGATCATTAAATAGCCTCTCGATATCTAAACAAACACTAAATCGCTTCGTCATCAGTTGGGCGAACTTGGAAAGGTTCAGAGAGGTCTTAATAAACAAGAGCAGACAAAGAGCCTGGGAAAACTTGGTAGCATAACAGGAAATACTGAGCCCTAGGGGGTAGTCTGTACGATAATCACAAAGAAACTCCCCAGGGGGAAGTTATTTCTACCACATTGACACCAGAGAGAAGCCAAACCACCACATGGCAACATTCAATCACAAATATTCTGGGCGCTATTTTCCCAGAGACTGCCATGCATACTTCACCTGAACAGCATAGAATATACCAAGAAAATGACACATACACCACTGACTCCTGTGAACCACCCTTCATTAGAGGTGGCACCTCCGTAGCCAGGTGGGCAGGAGTAGCAGTGCGTAGCACACGCTTCTTGATTAGACCGAGGTTCGAGCCTGTGACCACCAAATACGGAGGATGCGGAAAAGTCTGGGAATGACCACCATATATCCCGGAGCAATATGGCCTTAGTTGCTAATGCTCCAAGTAACAAACAAACAAACAAACAAACAAACAAAAAAACCCTTCACTAGATGTCATCAAATCCGTGGCAAATCACATAAGAAATAATAAGTGCCCTGGCCTCGATTACTTTGAGCCGTAAATTATCAAAGAAGTAACGGAACTGACCCCCAAACTCCTTCTAAATCTGTTCAATAACTGTTTGGATCAAGGTATTTTCCCAAGAAAATGGAAGACTGCGGGACTCAAGCTGATCCAAAAAAAACCCAAGAAGCCTCCACAACAGCCAATCACCTACAGACCAATAGCTTTGCTACCGGTGATCAGCAAACTATTTGAGAGAATGCTATACGCCTGAATTGATGCACATTACAAGAGTGCTGAACTGTACATTTCTACCCAGTTCGGCTTTAAGCCCGAGCCTTCTGCAGTAGAGGCAGTTAGACATCTGCTGCACAGTGTGGCCAGCTCCATCAGTAAATACTACCTAATCATCTCCATTGATCTTGTCGGGCTGTTCGACACCGTTTGATGGCTGAGCATTCTGGAAAGACTAAGGCAGGCCAACCTTCTCTGTGCATTACTATCAAGTCTTACCTTACCAACAGGAGTATTAGTGTCATGGTACCCTATGGTAGGGTAAACAGCAATGTCTTCAGGAGTTGTCCCCAGGGTTCCATCCTGGGGCTGCTCCTGTGGAACATTGTCTTGGATGAGTTCCTGGCCATGGATATTGGTGACATCAAACCCAAGCTTTTTCCAACGACTTGATCTTGAAAATTGCTGGCTACAGTAGAGCACAGCTGGAGGCAAAAGCAAACCTTGCCATCAAGATACTACAGGAATGGACCCTCTTTACAGTGCCTAAAAATCTCACTGACTAAGACATCCCCAATCTTACGGAAAGGCTCCCTTGATCTGCGCAGGCCACCTCAAATAAAGGTAAACAACACCACAATTAAACTCCAAAGCCAGCTTAAGTACCTGGGGGTGATATTAGTTTGTAATCTTTCCTTCAAGCAGCATCTCTCACATCTAAGAACCAAAATAAGGAAGTATTTTGCACTGTTAGCCCATATGGTCTGTCATGACTGGGGACTTAAACATCGCATACTCTCCTTATATTATAAAACGTTCCTACCAGCTATAACATATGCCTCTGCGGTTTGGTATCATAAGGCATCAACTGCCGTAAATAGATGCATATTTGACCCAATCCCTAGAACTATTCTGTTAACCATTACCAGAGCCTGCAGTACCACTAGCATTGTTGCCCTACAGGTCTTGGTCGGAGCCTTTTCCCTTGACTTGGACATCCCAAGATACACACTGATTATGATCCAAAGATACACACACTGGAATAACCTATTACATAACCAAAAGAATGCCTTGCACCCATCTAGACTACACAGTGGATAACAGCACAACCCACAAGACTGAAAAGAACAGGCTGCAGAAATACCTAAAACAAAATTGGTAAAACCGCTGGACAAACATAACAAAAGGGAATATCACCAAAAGGTTCATCCCAGACATAGGCAGAGTGTACCCCATTCTCCCAACCTGGCTGCAACCTGGACTTTACATGACCTACCTTCTGACGGGTCATGAGGCTTTCAATGCAAAGCTCACAGCATTGGGAAAGTGGAGAACCTGCGCTGTACTTGCGGAGAACAAGAAAGCTCTGTACACATTATGTTTGAGTGTGCCCAGTAATGAGATCTTAGATGCAGACTGATGACTAGAGTTTACTATCTACCGAGGGATCTTGAGTCACATCTACTAGATACCCAAGAGGAATACTTAACCTTAACTGATTTTGCCCAGGAATTATTTGTCAGCCACCAAACACTAACTGCCATATACAGAAGACCTTATCGGAATGAGACAAACCAAACCTGCAAATAGCGGCGAGACAACGCAGAGGAACCGACTATACAGACCTTGGACTGACTACAAAATGCACTGCAAAAAGACAAGTGACAATATGTCTAACCACAAGAGGCATAATTACTATCAATGGAAGCGAAAACACCTTTAAATAGTCATGACAAAAGAACAAAGGGACACTGCCCCAAGACCTTGCAGTATAGACCCACTACATAGGGAAGGGATAGATCCCCATAGTGACAGCCAGAAGACTTGATTATGATCCCAAGATAATGACCAGAAAATAGGACCCAGACTATATGCAGTCTGGAACGATGATATCCCAGATTTAATCCCCTATTAGTGTCCCACCTTGATGAGACTCAACAGCCAACTTTTCAGGGCTGCAAACTGACAGAGACAACATACGGTGGCACTCTCCTGCCGGGACAGCCCATTAGAGACCCAAATCTGCAATCTCTTGAGCGGATCTTTCTTTCCAAACCCTTGGGGAGGGGTTTGGAAAGAAAGGCTTGCCTCTCCTCGCCTCCTCAATTTTCTCATTCTAGGGAGCACGGGCATGCCTCACTGCACTGCCTGCAGGGGCCATCTGCTCTATTGGCCCCTTACTTCCAATTGCTTCCCCCCAGTCTTCAGCCTCCCCCTAAACTTTTGTCTTCCACATTGTTTAGCCCTACATGTCAAAATTAAAAGAGAACTTAAATTCTTGCTTGAACCTATTTGGTTTTTAAAACTCCTTTTACCGCACAGCCCCATGTCACATACTATTAATACTAACTTGTTAAGGATCACTAATTTCAACCATGATTTCTTTCTTTTTTTTTTTTTTTGGTCCTTGACTGAAATTCTAGGAAAGTAAGTGGCGGGACCCGCCAGAGTATAAATATTGGCGACACCTGGCCGGCCCCTCTGCAGCTGGTATTGGTAATGTCGGGCCCCTAGTGAGGCATGACAGCTAACAGGCCGGATGAACAATGGGTACTATATAGTACATATCCCACATACTTTTAAATGGAATAAATAAAAATTGGGTAGTTGAGCTTACCCCAGAGGCCTGGAAGGTCCTGAAAAGACCAAACAAGGGTTTTCATTGAATGGAGAATCTACCGTTATCACAAATGAGTAATCATACCAAAATGCTACTGTTGCTGCAAGTTTGGCCACACGACACACACATGTGCACAAACCACCCAATATGTGGCCACTGCTCTGAAAAGGGTCACGATCTTAATGCTTTCCCCCACAAAGATAAGGAACCCACCTGCATTAATTGCAAGACTGTGAAAATTGACCACAAGCACTCACTTATGGACCCGAAATGCCCTATGTACCAACAAATCAAGACCTTATACCAAAGCAGATTAACTATGGGAATGAGAATTAAGAATTTTAACACAAATATGCTGAAAATAATCCACATTAATGCACAACGGGCCAGAGCAGTGGCTGACCAAATATGGACCAAAGCCGAAGACGAAAACTTGGATGTCATTATAGTCCAGGAACCATATACACATCTAAAGCGGGTTGCAGGGTACCCACACAATTACAAGATGATCCACACGGATGACGACACCCCGTGGTCTGCTGTTCTGGTAAGAAATACCAACATTGCAACTAAAATCACACAGCTGTGTACTCCATGGGCTGCTTAGGCACAACTTGGCACAGCATTAGGATCCCTATATGTCATGGCACTCTACTGCAGACAGGACAAGATATAGACTTTGCAGTCGACTACCTCCGATGCCTACAGGATACCCTACCAAATCAAAGAGTCATCATTGGAGTTGACGTCAACTGTCGCTCCCCAGAATGGCACAGCGTCACCCCAGACAGGCGAGGAACTCGAAATGGACAACTCTTAGAAGACTACCTTGCAGGATCCTATCTAACTCTACTAAATCGATCTCACCATCCGCCAACATTTTCGAGCACCCTCTGGGAGGCCAGAATTGATATTTCCCTGGCCATCAGGAATATGACCGGACATGTGACTGATTGGAGGGTAGAGGAAGCATGGACCACCTCAGACCACTGAACAATAACCTTTTCTATTCTTCAAACAGGCCTCTGAGGTTGGGTATATTCATATTGTAATTTTAAATGTTTTTCACCAACCTTATGTGGAAATGAAACAGAACGAAAATGAAAACTGGAATCTTGATAACTATGTATTTATAATAAATTATATTTGCCTGTATTTACAATAAATTATATTTAACTTTACAACTAAAATATATAAAATATACATTAAAATATACTGGGTAAATTAAAAGTGATAAAACCATATCTTTCGAAGGCTCCTGCCTTCTTCTTCTTCTTCTTCAACGGTATTTTCTTTGTTCTGTGGTGCATCTTTAAATACCAGCAGGATCACGGTACTCATCACGTGTTTCATTCCCATGTGTTCCGTTCTCTGGTGTTATGGAACCGGAAGTGGCTTGGGAGTGGGTCATATGGAACCGTTCATCCCTTCCGAGGATAGTAGCCTCGAAGAGGGGATGCATCCGCGTTCCTTTATCTCTATTAATGTTCACTGTGGAACAGATCTGCAAACTCTGGAGCCACTTGAGATCCCAGAACTTGTGCGCCCGATCGGTGATGATAGCATCGTCCGGGGTGATCTGGTGCTGCTTCTCCCAAAAATGCCCAGCCACAGCGGACTTACCATACTCCGCGTTTCTTATTGCCTTAGTGTGCTATCATCACGATCGGGTGCATAAGTTCTGGGATCGCAACTGGCTCGAGAGTTTCCGGATCTGTTCCACAGTGAACGTTAATAGAGATAAAGGAACGCGGATGCATCCCCTCTTCGAGGCTACTATCCTCATAAGGGATGAACGGTTCCATATGACCCACTCCCAAGCCACTTCTGGTTCCATAACACCAGAGAACGGAACACATGGGAATGAAACACGTGATGAGTACCGTGATCCTGCTGGTATTTAAAGATGCACCACAGAACAAAGAAAATACCGTTGAAGAAGAAGAAGAAGGCAGGAGCCTTCGAAAGCTATGGTTTTATCGCTTTTAATTTACCCAGTATATTTTAATGTATATTTTTTATATTTTAGTTGTAAAGTTAAATATAATTTATTGTAAATACAGGCAAATATAATTTATTATAAATACATAGTTATCAAGATTCCAGTTTTCATTTTCGTTGTGTTTTATTTCTACATAAGGTTGGTTAAAAACATTTAAAATTACAATATAATAATAATAATCTTTTCAGTTGAAAGACAACTAACAAGAATAACTCAAACAAACCAACCACAAAAAGAGATATGCAGTTGCAAATGCAGACTGGACACTGTATGGAGAGCTGCTCACCACGGCAATTAGACACAATCTGGAAAACATAACCCCCGGAGCGACCCGGATGACCTTCAGAGAGAAACTACAAAATTATTACTGAACATCAGTGATCGAGCGATAAAAAGAAAAAACTCAAAACGTGGTGCAGTACCCTGGTGGACACCAGAAATTGCAGTACTACGACGACAAATGCAAAAAACAAGAAAAGACTTCCAGTGAGCTCGCAGAACCTCGCCTGAATATGAGGTGGAGGTAGTGAGACAACATTACAGAGAAGCTAGGAACCGTTACATAGACACTATAAAAAAAAGTAAGAAGCGTTCCTGGGAGCACGTAGTGTCTACTTCTGGAAACACCAACCCCTGGAGCTTAGTCTACAAGGTGATAACCAATAAGCTCCCCCAGGGGTGAGGTCATTAGCACTACCAGGACACCAGAGGGAAACCTAACGACCACCTGGGAGCAGTCAATGGGCAACACACTGGACAAAGTCTTTTAGGAACCAGCAATACTAACCATGCAAGAGCAATGTGAAATTTGGAAGGACAACGCAAACTATAACACCTCAGCAATCGACCCCCCCCCTTCACCCTGCAGGAGCTCACTGAGGCTGCCACCAAGATCAGAAATCACAAATGCCCAGGACCAGACATGATTGAACCAGAGATCTTGAAGGAAACTGCAGAATTTGCACCGCACTTACTATTTACTCTATACAGCAGATGCCTGGAAACAGGCAAATTCGCCATAGCATGGAAAACAGCAACCACCAAGTTGTTACTTAAAAATCCTAACATAAAACCGGACTGCCCAGGTTCATATAGACCTATCGCACTGCTCTCGGTGGTCAGCAGACTATATGAGAGACTGCTGCACAAGCGAATCAAAAATCACTATGAGAGGACAAACCTGACGGCTAGGAATCAGTTTGGATTTAAGCCGGGTTCCTCCACAGTGGATACACTTGGAAACCTGCTTCGGAAGGCACAGGAATGCAGAAAAAAATACCTACTAGTCATTTCAATTGATTTTGCCAGGGCGTTCCACTCACTATCATCCTAGGCAGAGGACTACCTATCTTGCAGGAAGGTAGAAATAAATGCCAACTACCAAAAAAAAGTCACAAGATCTGTACACAGGGTCTGTCTTGGGGCCACTGCTTTGGAACATGGTCCTTGACGAGCTCTTAAACCTGGACCTGGGGCTGATTGGGACCCAGACCTTTGCGGACGACTTTATTCTTGCCATTGAGGCTGACTCAAGAGCCCAACTGGAAACCACCGCAAACCAAGCTCTACAGAAAATACAAAACTGGGCTACAAGAAACTAGTTAAAAATTTCACCGACGAAAACAACATCTATTCTATATGAATAGATGTGGTTTAGAATGGATATGAATAGATATGTGACCATTAAACTTGCTAACCAAATGAAATATCTAGGAGTTATCTTAGACAAAAACTTATCCTTTCAACCTCATCTATAATATATAAGGACCAAGATAAGTTACTCGACACTGGTGGCGAGGGTTACAAGAAAAGACTGGGGATTAAAAAAAATCAACACTAATGTTGTATTGTAAGGCAACCTTCATCCCTGCGATAACTTATGCTGCTGCAGTGTGGTACAGCAAAACAACGCATGCAGTCAATAGGAGAACTCTGGATATGATACAAAGGACCATTTTATTGACAACCACACGAGCATACAGAACAGTAAGCACACCATCGTTGCAGGTGCTTGCTGGAGCGCTCCCCCCCCTCGATTTGGAGACTGCAAAAGCTCTTCCTGCACACTAGGGGGGGGGGGTTGCTGCCACCTTCCAGGATTTCATAATTGACCCAGAGTATAGTACAAAAACAGAAAAAGTCCAATTAGGCCTACCTACTTTGGGAGTGGCAACAAAGATGGACCGATACAAGAAAAAGAGAAATCACAAGAAAATTCCTCCCCGACCTCAGCAAAATATACCCCAAGCAACCGGCCTGGTACTTTTTGGGGAAGCACTTGACTTCGCGCCTTACTGGTTACGGTCCCTTAAAGGAGAAGCTGCTCGGGTTCGGCCTCATTGAGGACCCCAACTGCATGTGTGGGGAGATTGAGAACTGGAATCACTTGGTCTACGACTGCCCAGAATACGAAGATCTCAGAGACATCCTGATCACAATGATACACTATCTTCCAAAAGGGCTGGAATCCCATTTCATTGACACAGAAGAGGAATACAGAGCACTTTCTCAATATGTGCAGAACCTCTTTGAGAGGAGAAAACTACTAATTACCATAAATCGTGTCTGACGAAAGACCACCACAAGTTAAACTGTACAAGACCATAAAATACTATCCAATGGAGTTTTACTACAGAGAAAAACCCTGAGACAAGAAAGTGAAAAACACAAGGACAGGGCCTACCCCATGAACGACTGGACTGAAATCGACTCAACATTGAAGAAAAGAAACGTAACGCAGCACAGCTGCCAAATACCATTTGGCGACTTGAAGAGGGCGCCCTAGCCTCCTTCATCTTTAATACCACTATCCCCGGTGCGGGGGAGAGGAGATGGTCTTACTGTCTCCTCCCCTCCTTGCCATCTGTCTTCCCCCCCAAAGCTTTATTCCTCATTGAATTTACCAAAAAAATATATATATATTTTTTTTTATATTTTTCTCTCTTCTTTTCTCTCTCTCTCTCTCTCTCTCTTTTTTTTAAAAGGTCCTAGTCGCTGAAATCTCAGGAAATTAAGTGGCAGGACCTGCCAGAGTAAATCTTAGTCTACTGGTGTTTCCTGGTCTGCCTCCACGGGGCGAAAGTGGGGCAACATTGGGCCTAAGTAGGGGTCCAGTGGCTAAATGACCAGATGAACAATGGTACATGACACTACACATATACAATATCCATACACTTTTAAATCTCTGGCATTTCCCAGCGAACTGGTTCACCCACAATGAAAGCAATGCGGAGATGGGGAAACCCCTGGTGCCGTTTGACCCTAAACACACTTTACACTTTACACTTTTAAATTCCTGGCTTGTCCAATGCAAAGAACATACACGGAGATGGGAGAAATCCCAGGAGCAGTCAGACCCTCAACATACCTAATACCTAATGTCTTTCTTGGGTGACTCTCTCCGACTTTTTGAGCTGACCCCTGTGTCTAATGTCTGAATGCAAGTGACTTTATCTCGCGCCACACTCAATATGAATATTATTTCTATTTGACATCATCCTAATTCATTTCACAAATATACGTGGTCTCAATTCTAATCTCAACGATGTCCATTTCCACTTGCAGTCTGCCAAACCCCATGTACTTTTTCTGACAGAATCTCAGTTATCGGTTGATTCAACTACTGTTCATCTCAGATGCCCAAATTATTCGCTGTATGATTCCTTTCGCCTCAAAGGTGGTACTTGTGCATATGTCCGTTCTGATATTCCCTGTCAGAGACTTGGCAATTTGGAATCTCCTCTCTTTGATCTTCTCTGGCTTAAAATCTCTCTACCTCATTGTGTCAAATTCATCTGTTGTCTCTACCGTTCTCCCAACTCCACTAATCACTTGGAGCTCTTTGACTTCCTCTCGTTGCAACTTGACTTTCTCCAGTCCAACTTTCCTAACAGTGAGGTAATTTTCCTTGGTGATTTTAATGTTCACAACTCCAGCTGGCTTCCGTTTTCTAGTCACACCGACCCAGCAGGTCGAGATGCTGAGGCTTTTGCAATTACTAATGACCTAGCACAGATTGTTCATTTACCTACAAGAATACCGGACAATCCGAATCATACAGCCAATACGCTTGATCTTTTTCTCACAAACAACCCTTCTAAGTACACGGTCGAAGTGAGAGGTCCTTTAGGCACTTCAGATCACAACTTGGTGATTGTCTCTTCTCCAATGGAACCTTTATCTCATGGCTATTCCCAACCTCGTGTTGTTTGGCATTACAAGAATGCAAAATGGGATGACCTGCGAGACTTCTTTTCTTCTTTTCCTTGGTCAGATTACTGTTTCAAAACTCCTGATGTCAACGTTTGCTCAGATCGTGTCAGTGAAATTATTCTTGCAGGAATGGAATCCTTTATCCCACACTCCACTTTAAAATCTCGTCCTTTATCTAAACCTTGGTTTTCCAATAAATGTGCTAAGGCTGTTCAAGAGAAGAATGTTGCATATCGTAATTGGCTTGTTTCTAATTCTTCAGTTTCATTTTCTGCCTACACCAAAGCTCGCAACAATTGTAAAGCAGTTATTAATCAGTCCAAACTAGAGTTTGAACAGGCTAAGAGTAGAAAACTTGCTTCTTGCCCTAATGGTAGCCGAGCATTCTGGTCTCTTGCCAAAGTTATTGGCCGCAACTTTTGCCCATCTCTGCTTCCACCTCTATCCAAACCAGATGGTTCTGTTGTCACTTCAGCCAAGGATAAAGCTGACCTGCTAGCATCCCATTTTTCTTCCAGCTCATGTATTAATGAACTTGGTAAAACACCTCCCACCATTCCCAACACGGTCCATTCAATGCCTCCTGTGGTCTTCCGTCAAAAGGATATCAGAAGGATTTTGATGAATCTTGATGCTAAGAAAGCTCCAGGTCCTGATGGTATTTCTCCACTTGTTCTCAAAATCTGTGCTCCTGAACTTACTCCTATTCTTTGCCGCCTTTTTTCACTTTCTTATTCCAAAGGTGTTTTTCCTTCTGCTTGGAAATTTGCTCATATCCAGCCAGTTCCTAAAAAGGGTGACAAATCCCTCCCATCCAATTATCGTCCCATTGCAATTACTTCTACTCTTTCTAAAGTAATGGAGAAATCAATTAACCGCCAACTCTTAAACTACCTAGAAACCTTCCGTCTGATCAACGATCGCCAGTATGGATTCCGTCGGTGTCGATCCACTGGTGATATTCTGGCTTATGTTACCCATTTATGGACTACTTCAATGGAAAGGTTCGGTGAAACACAAGCAGTTGCTCTTGACATCTCAAAGGCTTTCGATCGTGTTTGGCATAAAGGTCTTCTAAACAAGCTTCCATCTTATGGTTTGCCAACTGTTTTTAGTAATTGGTTATCCAGTTTTCTCTCTGATCGCTCACTGAGGGTGATGGTAGATGGCTCTCTGTCTTCTAACTTCTCCACTAATGCCGGTGTCCCCCAAGGTTCAGTTCTTTCCCCCACTCTTTTCCTCTTGTATATCAATGACCTTCTTCCATTGACTGGAAATCCTATCCATAGTTTTGCCGATGATAGCACATTGCATTCAACTTTCCATTTTGAGAAACCTTGCCCTGCTCAATCAGCTTCAACTTCTCGAAAATCTGCTACCAATTCCTTAAATGCCGATCTTCAGGTAATTCTCCAGTGGGGCAAAGACAACTTAGTTGATTTCAACCCTTCTAAAACTCAGTCTTGTCTTATATCTCGCAAAAAGGATTCTTCTGCTCCTATGCTTATCTTTAGTGACACTCCAATTTCTAGGCAAAAGGATATATCTCTTTTGGGGATTACCCTGACTTCTAATCTCTCTTGGCACAAGCACATTACAAATATTGCTTCCTCTGCATCTAAAAAACTTGGTTTTCTCTTTCGCTCTCAGCGTTACTTTTCTTCCAAACAGCTGCTCACTCTGTATAAATCGCAAATCCGCCCTGCCATGGAATATTGTTCCCACATTTGGGGTGGTGCCCCCAAAACCTCTCTCAGGCTTCTTGATTCCATTCAGAAGAGGGCAGTTAGGTTAATTAATGATTCATCTCTAACGGAGTCTCTCCACTCGCTTTCTCATAGACGTACTGTTTCTGCTGCATGCCTCTTCTACAGATATTTCCATGGGCACTGTTCTTCTGAATTGGCTTCTATAATTCCCGCTCTCTCTTTCAAAACAGTCCGAACACGTGCCGCCACCAGCCATCATCCATTTACTGTCCAACTTCAAACCCACAGAACCAACTTTTCATCTTCCTCATTTATTCATTCAACTGCCGTTTTCTGGAACAACCTTCCTTCATACGTATTTCCTGAAAATTACAATCTACAGAAGTTCAAGTCCAATGTCAACAAATATCTTCTTTCGTCTTCTCAACCTCCAACCCAAGCACGGTACTAAGTACTATAGGTTCTAATACCTCTCGTGTTTGGGGTTCACATAAAAAAAAAAAAAAAAAAAAAAAATCCATCAATGTAGGTGGAAAATATATTGATGGATGATGATGGACGTAAGCCAAAGCGATATTGATGTGGATGTAAGCCGAAGCTAAACAGGTGGACCTGTTTAGCTTTGGCTTACGTCGAGTGGTAGTGTTAGTTCTTGGGAGTAACACCAGATAGTGCCTCTGTCTGCCTTAGCCCTCATTCTGACCTTGGGGAAAGTAGGTGCACTGGGGCAACTTTCATGATGTTATTATTATTATTGTTGCTCTCACATATTATTTCTCCCTGATTGAGGAATTCCACTCCGTGCCGGGTACTACTACCAATTATACAGGGTTGTGATATCTTGTGTTACTGTTAGTTGACGAACTCTGACTATCCTACTGGTGTTCAGGATTAAGTCTTTCTCGAGTTCCTTGTAGGTGTTCGCTGGCAGACCTATTCTTGCTAGGCAGCTGTGTAGGGTCTTGGTTGACACGATGATCGGGATGATCGTTACTTCTTGCATATGCTACATCTCCTTGACCTCGTGTCTTAGGTTTGTGTACTTCCTAATTTTTCCCTCATGGGTTTTCTGGACATTGCTAGTGTTGGGCACCGCTGTGTAAATCAGGTAGGTAGGTTTTCCATCTTGTCCACAAGGGTTATGTCCAGTCTGTTGTGTGGAATGGTCTTATCTGTTTTTATTGTGCAGTCTTAGTACAGCTTATGGGTTGGAGTCTCTATTACTACGTGGGGATCATATAGTATGGCACACTTTCTTTTGTCAAATGGTATTTCCTTGCTAGCTACTGATGTATTATCAGGCCTACCTGATTGTGTCTATGAGTGTACTCAGTCTGAGTACACCCATAGACACGATCACCTTGCATCCACCTGTGATGTGTTGAATCATTTCTGAGGCCAGGTGACATCGTCGACATGTGTCATCTGATATCCGGGCTGATTTGCGATTTATTTTCTATAGTTTCTGCTGTTGATTACCTAGTTGATGGCCAGTATGAATCATTTTGTCTTGGGGGAAGAGTATCCTTCTTCTGAGCCATGCTTGTTATTTGTTATTTGGTTTTTTTTTTTTAGGAGCATTAGCAACTAAGGCCATATTGCTCCGGGATATGCGGTGGTCATTCCCTGACCTTTCCGCATCCTCCGTATTTGGTGGTGAGGGGCTCGAACCCCGGTCTAATCAAGAAACCTGTGCTACGCACTGCTGCTCCTTCCCACCTGGCTATGGAGGCGCCTCTGAGCCATGCATTGGAAGTAATGTTATAGATGTGATCTTGATGGAGTCATTGTAGTGTCTGCCCTGGAGTGTCTTCTTTGCCCATCTTACTAACTTTGTTTATTGTGTGCTGTCTGGGAGGGATGGGGCTCCTCGCTTAGGTTGAGTGGGGTCATCATCATCAGCCATTTTCAATCCACTGCAGAGTGAAAGCCTCTCCAGCGACTTTCCAGTTCCTTCTGTTTTGTGCAATGGCCATTCATTTACTACCCACCAACTCATGAATTTCATCTATCCTGCTGTTGTCTTCCAGATTTTCTTTTAGCTCCTCTTGGGTACCATTGTGTTATTTTCTTAGTCCATCTGTCATCATGTCTTCGAGCTATGTGCCCTGCCCAAGACCATTTTAGTTCTTTTGTTTTGATAACAATGTCCTTTACTTGAGTTTGCTCTAATCCATGTGTTTCTCTTCTTATCTAACAGTCTGATTCCCAGTATAATTTGTTCCATTCTTCAGTGTATAGTACTCAGCTCCTCTTTCATTCTTTTGGTGAGTGCCCAAGTTTCACTTCCATAAGTCATGGTGGGGAGTATACATTGATTCATTATTTTACATTTCAGACAAACTGGGATATTGCTCCTCAGTATGTGACTATATTTCCTGAATGCTATCCATCCAAAATTTATTCTTCTCTTGACTTCCAGCCATTTATCATTATTACAGCTAATAACTTGTCCCAGATAAGTATATGACTCCACCTTTTCAATTAGTGCTCCTTCAATAAGTATGTTCCTTTCTGTGGCATACTTGTTCATCATTACTTTTGTTTTAGCCATATTCATCTTTAGTCCAAAATCCTTACTAACTGTGCATAACTGATTAAGATTTTCCTCTAATTCTTTGGGATCGTGGCTTATGACCACAATGTCATCTGCAAATCGTAAATGGTTTAGGTACTCTCCGTTCACATTGACTCCTTTCTGCGACCAGTCTAATCTTCTGAAAGCTTCCTCAAGGGCACCAGTAAACAGCTTCGGAGATATTGTGTATCTTTGTCAAACTCCTTTCTCGATTTTAAATTTGCCACTGACTTTGTCTAGTCTAAAAAAGGATATAGCATTCTCATATATTTTCTTCAAAATCATAATATATGGGGTATCTATGTCTCGTCTTTCCAGTGCCTGAATCATTGCCTTATGCTGTATGGAGTCAAATGCATTTTCATAATCTACAAATGCCAGCATAATGATGTTTTATATTCATTTGCTTTCTCCATTACCTGTGATACTACATAAAGATGATCTATAGTTGAGAATCCTGTCCTAAAGCCAGCTGGCTCTTTCGGTTGATTCTCATCAAGTATATTTCTAATCTGTTAGTAATCACCCTTGTGAACAACTTGTAGATGTGGGATAACAAGCTGATTGGTCTATTATTTCCAATTTCTGATTTATCTCCTTTCTTATGCAGCAAAACTATGATTGCATTATTCCACTCCTTAGGTGTCACACCGTTTCTAATGCATTTTGTGAAGAGCCTTGCCAGTTTTTGTGTCATGTCTCTTCCTCCCAATTTTAACAACTCTATAGTAACTTCATTTTCCCCCGGGGCTTTCTGATTTTTCATTTTCTTCAACACATGTTCTACCTCATCATGAAGAATATTTGGTATGTCGTATGTGTTACTAATTTGTGATCCATCTTCCCCACTGCTGTCATCATTCCCTCGCTACTTGTATAATTCTCTATAGTAGTTTGCTATTTGAATTATGCCTTCTCTGCTATTTGTAAGTACACCATCACTATTCTTTAGTTTCAGTATCATTTGCCTTTCTGTATTACTGCTCATGGCTGCTGATTTAACTCCTTTGTTTTCCCTTAATGCTTGTTCTACTTTTCTTGTGTTAAATCTTCTTATGTCCTCTCTGAGTCTTTTTCTAATAGCTTTGCATAACTCAGTATACTCAATTTTCTCCTTGTCAGTGTTTATCTTGCTCTTCATTTGTTGCCTTCGGTTTATCATGACAAGTGTTTCTTGACTAAATTTTTCTTCTTTAGATTTCTTTTCCCCTATAGGTTTCTTTGGCTTTATCATTTTCAGAAAGTTGTAATATTCCTCATCAATATCTTGGTCCTGAGCAGTCTGCAGAAGCTCAAACTTGTTCTTAAGTTCCAGTACATACTGCTTTTTCTCCTCTTCTGTTATCTCAAAGACTTTCGTGTTATTTACTCGAGTCAATTTTTTTCCTTTCTTTTCCTGCATCTATATCAAGTGAGCATCTTACCATTCTGTGATCACTTCCAACATTAACCTTATTCAGGACGCTAACATCATTTATGATATATATCTTTTGTTAGTGGAGTATACCACTTATCTATCTTCCTTATGGCCTGGTGGAATGGTGCTGTGTGGTTCTCGAAGTAATTGTTATTATTATTACTATGTATATAGAACATTATCATCTATGCCTCCCTATTGAGCTGTATGCTTTATGTGCTCATGAGCCTAGTTTTATGTTGTACAGGCTGTCAAAAACCTATAATTATTTCAATAGTAATTGCAAATAACCGCAGAGTAATGTACCAACTGTGTGGTACTACACTCAGGTTATTGGAGAACGGAAAAGGCTTGGGGGTAATTGTGCAGTCAGATATGAAGTTTTCTGAGCAGTTCGGAGAGGCTTCCAGAGCAGTTCATTGGGTCTTGTTAATGATATACAGGAATTTTGCTTGCAGGGATAAGGAGGTGATTATCCCTTTGTATAAAGTACTGGCCAGGCCACACCTGGAATATTGCATAAAGGTCTGGAAGCTTCCTTTTAGGAAGGATGTAGATGTTTATTTGTTATTTGGTTTTTAGGAGCATTTGCAACTATGGCCATATTGCTCCAAGAATATGCGGTGGTCATTCCCTGACCTTTCTGCATCCTCCGTATTTGGTGGGCACAGGCTCAAACTCTGGTCTAATCATGAAGCGTGTGTTAGGCACTGCTGCTCTTGCACACCTGGCTATGGAGTTGCCCCGAAGGATGTAGAGCTGCCGGAATGAGTAGAGAATAGGGCAACAAGATTGGTGAGGGGAACAAAGAGTTGCACTTACAAAGAAAGGCTTAAATACTGCAAATTACGGCATTTGTTGACTAGGTACATACGAGATTATCTGATTGAGGTGCGTAAAGCTTTGATTGGTTTGAGCAATATGAATGCTGATTGAATTCTCCCTCTTGCTCAGATTATGCATCTGAGGGGAAGTATAATTCAAATTGTGTGAAAACAGTTGCAGAAATTTTCCTTTAGCTAGCAGGCGGTTGATTACTGGAACAAATTTCTATTTGTTGTTGTGGAAGTTGATCACTTAAATAAAATTCAAGGAAGAACCAGACACTACCAATGGACTAGTGAAATGGGAATTTTTTTTTTCTGATGCTTTATATATGCCTATGTGAATGCTAATGATTAGAGAGAGAGAGAGAGAGAGAGAGAGGGGTATAATAATTAAATTAGTTAATAATGATAATTTTAGTAATAACACAATAATAATAAAAAAATATTGATGAATGAATAACTCAGAAATAATAATAACAATATAAAGAAATATAAAAGTAAATACAGATATCCCCCGTATAACACGGTAGTTAGGTTCCTATAAAATGCTGTGTTGTGTGAAACTGTGTTATACAGGACTAAGTACAAAAACTGGAGTTACGTTCCAAAAGCTAATAAAAATACACTATTTCGTTAATAAAATGTAACAAAAATACATCATTCTAGAATTCGTGTATCTTCTATTTTCCTTAAAAAACCTGTAATCTGGGTTTGTTTGCTTTTGCTTGATAAATCTTTGTGAATTTCATTGTATGGAACTAAACATTTTTGAAGCACCCTTTTGAACTTTGGGCTCCTTTCATTCAAGAATCTGCATTAAAAAAATAAGATTCTAATTGTTCAGCTGACTTTATGACCTTCCCCTATGCTTTTTAGTGTAAAATTTGGACGTTTAGAATTTTCTAGCCTGTCATCCTCTGAATTGATTTGGTTTTGCCTCCAATGCCATTTGCACAAAATCGCTTCGCCAGCCTTTTTCTACTAATAATTCTTGAACATCTTCAGTAATCATATCTTTTTTTTTATTATTTTTATTTTTTCAGGAGAGTAGGTGACTAAGGCCATGTTGCTCTGTGTATATTGTCTATAAATTGTGTCTCCTGAGGTCGATTTTGTTTTGCTATACGAAAAACCTGAGATTCCGGGAGGGAAAAACCATGCTACCCTCGCCTGAGCCTGACTAAGCCGCATTGTGGAAAAGACCCATAAGGGGGAGGTGGGCGATTCTATCAACTGTGGTACCCACGAGGGCTTTAGTCATATCATAAAAATCTTTCCCCTCCTACCGATGTAGCAAGTCCTGCTATCGCACCGATTCCTTTTTTCTGCCCGTTCGATCATATTTCCTGAATGAACTGACTCTGGCCATACATTTTCCCACATGCACTTAATGTTGACAGTTTTACTTCTTTGAGTGATAAAGCTATGATTTTGATACAGTCTGCAATTGAGAAATGTTTCCATGCCTCCATTACTTCAATAGATTCGGAATCAAATTTTTCCAAAATCCATTGTAACGATTTTGTGATGTAATGAGTTTTAAAGGTGGATATCATGCCTTCATCTAATGGCTCAATAAAAGAAGTTGTATTAACCTAGTATAACTGTGGTGGTAGGAAAATAACTTCAGTGTTTGGATGACTTAAATCTTTTGGATGACCTTGTATGCTATCCAATAGTAATAAAACTCTGAAATCTAGATTTTTTCACAAGTTCAACAAGCACAAGTTCAATAGCACAGAACGTAACATGGGGATTATCCAACAAAATAAAATACAGGTATTTCTCAATATATATATATATATATATTTTTAATAGCAAGTCCACAGCGGGGATTCAAAAAGATTATAAATTTTGAAAAATTCATCATCATCATCATCATCAGCCATTTTCAATCCACTGCAGGATGAAGGCCTCTCCAGCAACTTTCCAGTTCCTTCTGTTTTGAGCACTGGCCATCCATTTACTACCCAAAAACTCATGAATTTCATCTATCCATCTCTGCCTTTGTCTTCCAGGTTTTCTTCTAGCTCCTCTTGGGTACCATTCTGTTATTTTCTTAGTCCATCTGTCATCATGTCTTCTAGCTATATGTCCTGCCCAAGACCATTTTAGTTCTTTAGTTTTGATAAGAATGTCCTTTACTTGAGTTTGCTGCCTAATCCATGTGTTTCTCTTCTTATCTAACAGTCTAATTCCCAATATAATTCGTTCCATTCTTCGCTGTGTAGTTCTTAGCTTCTCTTCCATTCTTTTGGTGACTGCCCAAGTTTCACTTCCATAAGTCATGGTGGGGAGTATACCTTGATTCATTATTTTACGTTTCAGACAAACTGGGATATTGCTCTTCAGTATGTGACTATATTTCCTGAATGCTATCCATCCAAAATTTATTCTTCTCTTGACCTCCAGCCATTTATCATTATTACAGCTAATAACTTGTCCCAGATAAGTATATGACTCCACCTTTTCAATTACTGCTCCTTCAATCATTATTTCTCTTTCCGTGACATACTTGTTCATCATTACTTTTGTTTTAGCCATATTCATCTTTAGTCCAAAATCCTTACTAACTGTGCATAACTGATTAAGATTTTCCTCTAATTCTTTGGGATCGTGGCTTATGACCACAATGTCATCTGCAAATCGTAAATGGTTTAGGTACTCTCCGTTCACATTGACTCCTTTCTGCGACCAGTCTAATCTTCTGAAAGCTTCCTCAAGGGCAGCAGTAAACAGCTTCGGAGATATTGTGTCTCCTTGTCGAACTCCTTTCTCGATTTTAAATTTGCTGCTGTCTTTGTCTAGTCTAATAAAGGATGTAGCACTCTCATATATTTTCTTCAAAATCATAATATATGGAGTATCTATGCCTTGTCTTTCCAGTGCCCAAAACATTGCCTTATGCTGTATGGAGTCAAATGCCTTTTCATAATCCACAAATGCCAGGCATAATGGTGTTTTATATTCATTTGCTTTCTCCATTAGCTGTGATATTACGTGAAGGTGATCCATAGTTGAGAATCCTGTCCTAAAGCCAGCTTGCTCTTTCTGTTGATTCTCATCAAGTATTCTTTCGAATCTGTTAGTAATGACCCTTGTGAACAACTTGTAGATATGGGATAACAAGCTAATTGGTCTATAATTTCCAATTTCTGATTTATCTCCTTTCTTATGCAGCAAAACTATGATTGCATTATTCCACTGCTTAGGCATCACACCTTTTCTAATGCACTTTGTGAAGAGCCTTGCCAGTTTTTGTGTTATGTCTCTTCCTCCCAATTTTAACAACTCTACAGTAACTTCGTCTTCCCCGGGGCTTTCCGATTCTTCATTTTCTTCATTGCATGTTCTACCTCATCAGGAAGAATATCGGGTATGTCGTATGTGTTGCTACTTTGCAATCCATCTTCCCCACTGCTGGTATCATTCCCTCGCTCCTTGTATAATTCTCTATAGTAGTCTTCTGCTATTTGAATTATGCCTTCTCTGCTGTTTATAAGTACACCATCGCTGTTCTTCAGTTTCAGTATCATTTGTCTTTCTGTATTACTGCTCATGGCTGCTGATTTAAATCCTTTGTTTTCCCTTAATGCTTGTTCTACTTTTCTTGTGTTAAATCTTCTTATTTCCTCTCTGAGTCTCTTTCTAATGGCTTTGCATAACTCAGTATACTCAATTTTCTCCCTGTCAGTGTTTTTCTTGCTCTTCATTTGTCGTCTTTGGTTCATCATGACAAGTGTTTCTTGACTAATTTTTTCTTCTTTGAATTTCTGTTTCCCTATAGGTTTCTTGGGCTTTATCACTTTCAGAAAGTTGTAATATTCCTCGTCGATATCTTGGTCCTGAGCAGTCTGCAGAAGCTCAAACTTGTTCTTAAGTTCCAGTACATACTGCTTTTTCTCCTCCTCTGTTATTTCAAAGACCTTTGTATTATTTACTCGAGTCAGTTTTTTCCTTTCCTTTCCTACATCTATATCAAGTGTACATCTTACCATTCTATGATCACTTCCAACATTTACCTTATTCAGGACGGTAACATCATTCACAATATATCTTCTGTTAGTGAGGATGAAGTCGATTTCATTAGTTGTTAATCCATTTGGACTCTTCCATGTCCACTTTCTGTTCACCCTTTTCTTGAAAAAAGTGTTCATTACTGACATTCCTTGAGATTCTGCAAATTCCACAAGTCTTTCACCTCTTTTATTTCTTTCACCAATTCCAAAATTTCCTATAGTTCCTCTTTCTGTGCTGTTTTGCCTTTTTCCAACCTTAGCATTGAAATCCCCCATAATAATAGTGTAGTGGGTTTTCTGCTCATCTAGAAGACTCTCAATTTCAGTGTACATTTCTTCAACCTCTTCATCATCATGGCTCGATGTTGGTGCAAAAATCATTATAATCTTTAGCTTGTACCTCTTAGAAATCTTGAGTATTAGTCTTGACACCCTTGGTGATGTACTTTTGAATTCCAAAATGTTGTTTTTAAAATCTTTATGGACCAGAAACCCAACTCCACCTTCACTCCTTTCACTGTTTCCATTGGTGTACAGCAGATTTCCACTTGATAGACTTATAAGTGACTCATTTCTTCTTCTTGTTTCAGCCAAACCGATGATATTCCAATTCACATTTTCTAATTCCTTTTCCAGCTCTAATATCCTGTCTTCACCGATGAGTGATCGTACGTTATAACAGGCCAAGTTCAATTTCCGTGCATGGCAGCCTGGTCGTACCCAGAGATTCTTAGCACCCTCTGCTTCCACTCTGATCCTCTCGCTGCCGTAAGAGGGAGAGTGAAAGCTGCTGGGGACTGAGGGCCATTTGTATTGTTGTGCTCTCATTGCTGGAGGGTTTGGTCTTTTCCTCTTCACGCTGACCAGGCGTCTTGAAGAGAACCACTCTACACGTTCGTTGCCACCTAAGTGACGTAACAGGGCTTACCATCGAGAAGGTGTGCATGAGTGGATTTTAGGGAGGCAGGCCAACCGGACTTCTCCTAAATCTTCTGTAATAGAGAGATATTGGATCCATCAGTGTTTTAGGCTGAGTGTCTGATAACACACAGGATACCTGTTCCCCTCTATGCCCCTGTTGAAAAATTACATCCAACATAATAGCAGGGTTTCCTCTGCATGAAAGTTCAAAAATACCCTGTTATACGAGGTTTACCAAGATTCTCTAACCATATAATATAAGTACTGTGTTGTGCAAGGATTATTGCAATTTATCAATCGTGTTAGAGCGAAACCGTGTTGTAGAAGTACCGTGTTATACGGTGGTTGCATATATATTAAAAAAAAAGTATTTAAGCATTTGGACTAATTATGTAGTTCCCATTCTCACATAAGGTAATTATTCCTTTGGCTGCACTATCAGCCACAACCATTCCATTCCAATAATTAACAACTTGCTGGCTAAAATAAAACTTCTTTCATTCCAGCCAAAACCTTTTCCTCTGTAATTTGAATATTTGTGACCTCCAGTTATGGAGTCTTTTATAACAGTGAAAATTTTGCCATTGTTTTTCTTTCCTCTCTCAAAGCCTTCAAAGAATTCAATCAGGTTACCTTTCTCTTTTGTTTTTTTCATTTTTTTTCATTGCTATTTTTGTGTATCCCACATAAGTGAAGTCTTTCCTCATATGGTTATCCTTTTGCAATGTGAGGTGCCCATCTTTGGATTCTTTTAAGAAGCTTGTTTTTTTAGGTAAGATGTCCTTATCTGGACACAATATTCCAAGCACAGTCATACAATTGCCTTATATAGTGGGGTTATGTAACTTCCCCATCTAGTGACTATTGATAGATAAATCTTTGATAAGACACCGTGGGCTTTCCTGGCTATCTAACTTCACTACTCAGAGAACATCATATCTGTCTGTATCTTGACTCCACGATCCCTTTCTTCCTCTACTATTTTTTATATCAGTCTCAATTGGAGTATAAATTATATTGGGTTTGCTTTTCTCAAAGTGTAAAACCTTCAGTTTGCTACATTAAAACATAACTGTCATCTTTCTGACTATGATCGAAACCTGTTCACATCCTGAAAACTGATAATTAGCAACTTTTGCAAATCTCATTATTCCTTTGCTTCCAAATAACTCACACCACATAGATTTCAAACTGGCATTCATAACTTCTGAATCTTTTAATTTAGATTGCACTCATGCTGCTTTTGATAAGAAGTATGACATCTACCCCACCTCCCTTTCTGTCTTTCCTAAATACATTATTCATATGGTAAAAATTTGTCCCCAAAATCCTTGCAGCCCCTCAAGTCTTGATTTAATCTGTAAGGCTTTCAGCATATAATTCCTCTTATCGTGTCTGATACCAGAATTGCAGAAAAAGTCATATTCTGGCCTAATTCGCAGCATTATTTAGCGTGGTTCTATATTTAACCAACAGGTTTTCTTTTGTTAGTTTAATGTCACTAGTCCACACTTGAATAATAATAATACTCTTTATCCCCCTTAAAATCTGAAAATTTATTGATAGCATCATCAATTTTTGTCCACCTATCATTATTAGAAATAACTCATGTGAGGAAGGTGGAAAGACTGCCTTCAAGCCTTTAAGAATTCTGCTCCTCCAGTCTCCTACAGGACCTAAACCAAGATCTTACCAAATGTATGATAAATGATGAAACTACTACACTGTCATGGAGGAAGAGCACACAGCAAAGAGCAATCTAAGTGTGCTCTGGAATGCATCACTCTCATGTTGTAAAGCAAGTAACCACTTGTTCGGTTGGTATAACTTATGCCCATCAAATAAAAAGTACTGCTCCCAAAAGCGAAGTATGCTGCCATTTATCTGAAATGTTTGCAGTTACCCATGCAGCCATTTTGATGCCCATTGGCATCTTATCACTAGATAAGTCGTACTACAATCAGTGCAAGAACTCATGTCCAGTGATGAAATGTTTCCACTTAACATAATTATACACTACTTCACATAGAAATTTGTTAATAACTGGAGTTAAAAGTTGAAAACTGAAGTAAATAGTAAAATACAGTAAAGGCTTTGGGCGTATGAGAGTTACAAGTTGAAAAAAGCCTTAACTGAATGGAATAATAAATCTGAAAGGTGAGCATTTTTTTGTTTTTTTGTTCATCTGAAAGGAATATGATATAAGTAATTTTACCAACTACGCTATGCATTCAGCTACCAAGTTGCAATTGAGAATTGCAATTTGGTATCTGAGTGCACAGCGTGGTTGATAAAATGATTTCTCCTATCAAACTATTCTGTTCTTTTCAAGTTTAAAAAAAATTAAAAATATTAAAGAGTAAATAAATAACAATAGTTATCAGTCATGATTAAGAGCCACCATCGAAGGTGATCAACAGCAGAAAATATTTCGCTTTGGGAAGACTTGCTGCTTCCCAAAAAAGTTTCCTGTGGTGATATTTAGTTTATTATTTGCATCTTTGGCTGTTTTATTTTTTCATTTACTTGTTTTTTTTTATTCTTAACCCCAGGGGCTCACATCTGGTGAGTATGGGCTTGGCACGCCCAGGGTCCTCAGCTAGATATCATCATTCTTCTCTTTCTTGGTGATTTCTCTCTCTCTCTCTCTCTCTCTCACGCACACACACACACACACACACACACACACACACACACACACACACACACACACACACACACACACATTTTTTTTTTCTTTTTCTTTTGTAGTTGTTGGCGCATCGGCTTCTATGGCTATAGTGCACCTCCCAAGGTTTTTGCAGTACTTTGATCCAAGCCCGAGGCGGGATTCGAACCCGCGACCTTTGGGTTGCCAGGCAGGCACTTTACCCACCTGGCTAGCCCAGTCGGCGCACGCACACACACACACACACACACACACACACACACACACACACACACACACACACACACACACACACACACACACACACACACACACACACAGGGGTAACTCAAATTGTTTTTGGCTGGTGCAGCATAAGCCTCATGCTTCCTTGCACCATATGACTAATAATAATAATAATAATAATAATAAAGTGAATGATATGCGATAATTGTGGTAATGTGGATGTTGGTCGGTTGTTGTTGGAAGATTGCGTAAATTTTAGCATAGTATTAGAATATCTGCAATTTAATATCAGTGAAGATGCATAGTACAGGCAACCCCCATATAACATGGTACTTCTATAACAAGGTTTCGCTCTAACATGATTGATAAAATGCAGAAATCCTCGCACAACATGGTACTTATTCATTCTAGCATGGCTAGAGAATTTTGGCAACCCTGCATAACACAGTATTTTTGAGCTTTTGTGCTGGAGAAAACTCTGCTATTATGTTGGATGTAATTTTTCGACATTTCCATTCTTTTTTGTGAATCCTTGCTTTTGGCTTACTAATCGTTTTTCAAAAAAAAATTATTGGAAAATTCCCATTTAGTTTTGTAATATTGAACTTGTGGAAAAACCTAAATTTCAAAGTTTTATTACTATTGGGTAACATGGCAGGCCATCCAAAAGATTTAAGTTATCCAAACATTGAAGTAATGTTCCTACCACCTATTACAACTTCTTTAATTAGATCGAGGCATTATATCTACCTTTGAAACTCATTACATCAGAAAATCGTTACAATGGATTTTGGAAAAAAATTATTCCGAATTGAATTGATGGAAAATTGAAATGATGGAAGCATGGAAACATTTTTCAATTGTGGACTGTATTGGAATCATAGCTTTATTGCTCAAAGAAGTAAAACTGTCAACATTAAATGCATGTTGGAAAAATGTATGGCCAGAGTCAGTTCATTCAGGAAATAGGGTCATCCCGATGGAAAATGGAATCCATACAGTAACAAAACTTGCTAAGTCAGTAGGAAGGGAAGGTTTTGATGGTATGGTCACTGAAGCCCTCATGGGTAGCACAGTTGGTAGAATCGCTGTCACCCCATCCAGGTGGAAAAGACCAAAGTTTGAATCCTGTCGATGATGGGAGGAATTTGTATAGGTATTTTTTACAACACAGCTGAGTTAGTTGGTCTCAGGTGAGGGTAGCATGGTTTTTCCTCCTGGAAACTCTGGTTTTTCATCCAGAAAATCGACCTCATAACACATGTAATTTGAACATAGAGTAACATAGCCTTATTCATCAATGCTCTTTAAGAAAAAAAATAAAATAATAAAATAAATAAATAAAATTATGATTACTGAAGACGTTCAAGAATTACTGGTAGAAAAAGAGGCTAGCGTACGGGACTTGGTGGAAATGGCATCAGAGGCAAATCAAATCTGTTCAGAGGATGATAGCTCAAATTAAAATTCTGAACTTCCAAATTTTACACTAAAAAGTATACGGAAAGGCATAAAGTTAGCCAAGCAATTACAATCTCATTTTTTTAATTCAGATTCTTTGACTGAAAGGAGCCCAAAATTCAAAAGGGATCTTCAAAAATTGTTAGTTCCATATGATGAAATTACAAAGATCTATCAAGCAAAATGAAACAAACCCAAATTAATGATTTTTTAAAGAGAGCAGGAGATACATGAAATATAGAATGGTGTATTTTTGTCAGTTTTGTTAACATTTTGTTTAACAAAATAGTGTATTTTTGTTAACTCTTGGAACGTAGCCCCCTCCCCTTTTTGTATTGGTTCTTAGGCCCATATAACAGTTTCACTGGGCACCAGGTGTGCAGGACCTGCAGTGCGTAGCACACACGTCTTGATTAAACCGGGGTTCGAGCCCGTGTCCACCTACGGAGGATGCGGAAAGGTCAGGAAATGACCACCGGATATCCCCATAGCAATATGGCCTTAGTTGCTAATGCTCCTAAAAACCAAATAACAACAACACGGTTTCACACTACACGAGATTTTATAAGAACCTAACTACTGTTTTATACGATAGTTACCTATACTATAAGAAATCTGGAATAGATCCTTGTTTTACCTGATGCATAAAGCTTATATATAATATTTTATTTTATTTACCTTTTGGTCTGTAGCTGCAGTTTTCATATCAGTCAGATGAAAAGTCAGATGTAGCAATAGACAATGTGAAATATGAGAACTGTAATGTTAACTCACTTCCTGGTGGTAAGTAGATTTTTTATTTTGTTGTATAATAATCTCTCTCTCTCTCTCTCAGGTTAACTCAGAATTTTTTTTTTCCTGGTGCAAGAAAAGCATGAAGTTTCCTTGCACCATATGACTAATAAGGATAAATGATAATATTTAGTTTCATTTTGATATATCGTAGGTTTCCTAATATGTAAAAAATACATCTTTCATTTGTTATATCTAAACTGATTAAAAGTTGTAAAGAGAAGCTATAGTATTGCTATAAATATTGTAGATAGTTTTAAATTATCAATAAATAAACTGTCCTCTCATTTTATACACTGTGATAAATATTTTAATAGATGAACATTTTGCCTCTTATTTCTGTTTAAAGCAATTCTGAAATTTCTTGATTTCAAAGGCCTGTTTTATTTTTCTATTTTTAAAGTCCCTCCTCCCTTTCACTATTACTGCAAATATTCAATATCAAATATTTCTGAGTACAACCTAACTATGTTTTGTCAGTTCAAGTTTTTGGTGTTCTCTTAGTCTCTTTAGACATGCGCTTGTGTTCATTTGTGCACATTTCAAATCTTCCACCTTACCTTGCCACATTTACTCTACTATTTGTGATGCCTCTGTAGCCAGGTGGGCAGGAGCAGCAGTGCATAACATACGCTTCTTGATTAGACCGGGGTTCGAGCCTGTGCCCAATATGGCCTTAGTTGCTAATGCTCCTAAAAAACAAATAACAAATCTACTATTTGTATATTGCATGCCTTCTATTATAATGTGGTGTTAGATCTTTAAACAAACACCTTACCCTATTAATCTGCTTAAAGATCACCTTAAAAACATACCTTTTAGGGGAGTCTTTCTGTGATTTTTTTTTTTTTTTTGTTGATGCCTGTTACGTATGTAACCACTCCTCTTCTGTATTAGTGTTTGATGCATGTTGTGTTATTGTATTATGTTGTTTGAATATTTTCCTTTGGTCTTGTTGATTAAATATCTTGGGTACCCATTATTTAATAATAATCCTTTAATAGTGTTGATTTTATCCATTTTTTGCGGTGTAATGTACATTATATAGTGAATGGTACTTTACTATGGTGAGTCCATCATAATGTGATTTTATTGTACAGTGAACTAATTGTAAAGCGGGTGTCCATTGCATTTTTAACTATTTACGTGAGACTTCGGATAATTGGGGCAGCGGCTTAATCGGGCCAAAATGCACTAGTCCCGATGTGTCCCAAATAACCAGAATCGACTGTATATGATATAAAATTATTTTTTGCATCCAGTTCATTTTTGGGACCACATTGTAATATCCAGTCAAAATGGTAAGACAAGACTTCCCTTAACAAACCCATGCTGTGCCGGAACTATTACTCCAGTCTTCTCTAAGTGATCTTATATCATTTCTTTAACCATTGATTCCATTATTTTCTCTGTACCAGAAGTTCAGCTAAGAGGTCTGTAATTATTTGTGTCACTCATTGCACCTCCTTTTTGAATTGGGGACACATTTTCACATCTCCAGTCCATGGGGACCTCCCCTGACTCCAAGGATGCTCTCATAATTATGACAGAGTTTGTTTACTTCCTTTGCTGCCTCCTTCAATATAACTGGATAGATTCCATCTGCCTCAGGTGCCTTTTTTTATGTTTAACTTCAGTAATTTCTCCTCCAATTTGCTCTCAGTTACAACAAAATCACTTAGCTCCTTCTTAGAAGTTGATAAACTTCTGGCATTCCCCTCTTTGAAGAACTCTACATAATTCAACATCAATAGTTGATTCAACACTTAATTGATGTTGAATTAAGTCCACTTAATTCAACATCAATAGTTGAATTAAGTGGACCAATCTGCTTCTTTCTAGAATTTACATAAGTAAGGAACTCTTTGCTCTTCTTCTTTTTCTTCTTCTTCTTCTTTGCATCCTTTGCCAAAGATTTGTCATGATCTACCCTTGCCTGCCTAACCTCCTTTGTGACTTGATTACAGACTAGCTTATACTGTCTGCTTCTGTGTCGCCTGGTAATTTATATGCATCCCATGCATTTTTATTCTCTGCCACAAGCCTCATTAATTCATCAGACATCCATTTAGGCTTGAACCTTGAACATTATTTCTTAGTTGGTATTAAAAGCCTAGTAGCTCCAAGATTAAGTTCCTGAATGTTTCCCATTTAGAATTCACCATTGGTAACATCATCAGTTGTTCCCTCTGTATAGAATTTAAATACTGTCTGAGACCACCGTACTCACCTTTACCAAAACAAAAAAACCTTCCCTTTACCCTTGATGGTAGTTACATTTTTAAGTAAATCTCACAGCAGTACACTGTGATAACCGTTTCATGTGCTTTCTTTATCTGCAAATTCTTAAGGAATGAATAATCACGTCTGATAATCAGATCAAGTGTATTACTCCCTCTTGTTGCCCTTCGAACATGTTTCTGTAGAAACAATTGTCCAATAAATCTACAAAAGTCTTGCTAGTGTGTGCGTGACCACCACAAGTTCCAGTCAATATCTGGAAAGTTAAAATCCCACATAACAAGACATTTTGACATACTAGCCCACTCTATTTCTCTACACAACTGTTCATTGTACTCATCAGGATCATTAGGCCAATGAAACACTCCCACTCAAATTTTCCCTTTCCCAGTGTTTATGTCACACCAAATAAACTCAACATTGCACTGTCCACCCATGTCATCTGGAAGCACTTCCTTAGATTTTATTTGTTTCGTAACTAACAGCATAACCTCTCCTCTCTTCCTACCCTGTCTGTCCTTGCTGTACACATTGTACTCTCCAAATTCTAATTCTGCCTTTCTTATATCTGTGACAACATGTCTTTGATATCCCAACAGTATCTGCCTTTGATGTCTTGATCAGCACTTCAAATTCATCAGATTTATTTACTATACTCCTTGCATTGGTGTACATTCAAGTATACATTCACCTGTTCTTTATCTTAGTTACCCTAACACAGCTCATGTATTTACTTCTTCCATGATCACTCCCAGCAGCTCTTGAAATTCCCAGCAACTTGCTCTCTAGACTGCTGCTTATTACAGTAGAAGCAGTGCAAGAATCACTTTAGCCTCTGCCTGCAGCTAATATTAATCTTTTAGTCTGTGAATCTCCCCCCCCTCCCAAGTTCGCAATTTTCCAACCCACCTAACAGTGTGTTGATAGCATCAGAAAATATACTTTCACCCTTTCTATTTAAGTGTATCCCATTTCTGTAGAAGCAGTTTCTCCTGTTAGCAAGCACAGGCCATGCTGAAAAAAATTCTACCCCATGAGCTTTGCACAATCTCTCCATTGCAAATTGATTGACAAGGCTCTCAGCATGTACTCACTGCTATTATGTCTAGGCAGAATTGGAGTCACTTTCACATTCAACCCTAACTAGTGACATTTTTCAGCATTGACCTGTACTTGTTAAGTAAATCTGCAGATCTCTTAATCTTAAGGTCATTAGTGCCAACATATGCATTATGCTCTTTTGTGCCTTTAAAAGATGATATCTACCCTACAATGTCATTAATTTCGGCAGACGTACACTGGTACCCTGGCAGACATGCACTGGTCCTGTTCCACCTATCCTTTTTTGCATAATATATTCCCTGTCTCACTGAAAGTAGCGTCACCAACAATACCCACTTCCTGTGAGACCAGCACATTCTGCCTTGCAGATTGCTGCTGTGTTGCTTGATGCATAGGATTCAGGTGTGGCATTGAGTTTGACAGCTGAGAGCTTGATGTGCCCCTCATATTAATTTCTTCGAGGGAATCTACCCTTGCGCCTCAAACTCTCATAGGTGCCTATCAGAACGCTGAGTTGGCACCTAATTTATTCACAATCTCTGTACCTAAGACAAAGACCTTCCTTGGCTAGATCTTGTCCTGTTCCAGACAGGTCTGCAAATATGATTTTGCACATTTTTTTTAGACTGTGGTGCATTGGAGAATCACCCTCTTTGGTTCATCCACGAGCCACAGTACCAATACTTTGTAGTTGTTACATTTTTGCTCTAGTCTGGGTCATTATTCTGTTTAAGTATAATTTAAATAACAGTGAAATTTAATAAGATTAATAAATTTTACTTATTAATTGATAATACAGGTTGACCATCACTAATCCATCCACCAGAAATTCGGTACCACTGCTAATTCGGACATAATTTCTACATACGTAATTTCAAATTTCCCAGGTCGGCACACTGATCTGCTGCTACTATTTTGGTGGCTTTGGTTTCAAACTCCAAACATTCCAAACTCCTAAACACTAGCAAGCCATTCCCACTTGTTTTTCTGCATTTATTATTATAACCTGCCAGTGCATGGCATTGGCATGTTATAGCCAATTTACCCAGTGCCATGGTTCCAATTCCAGTGCATAAAGGTTCCAATTCCAATGAATAACAGATAAAGTTGAAATTCAGAAAAAACTCGACAGTGGTGTGTCTGTGAGAAGTTTAACTATGCTTAATTGTAAATTCCAGCAATTTCTCTCAGTTCTTGTTATCTTAGTAATTTTCTTTTAGCCTGCAATTTTTTGTTTATCTCATCCAATTTCAAATCCCATTTACGAAGATAATTTTCAAATAAACAAGCTGTCATCCAAGCATTGGTGTTATTGGCATATTCAACTGGCAGCTGTTTTACTCTTTTAAAACATCTAGGCGATTTACTCTTGCTTATAACTAATGGCTTCATCTTGAATGTTCCCATCATGTTGCTTTTTAAAAGAACTGCAATCCTTTCCTTTTTAGAATTTTTTTTTTTTTTTTTTACAACATACTTATACAAATTTGCTGAAAAACAAACACAATATGATGGATAATACAGCATGCTAACGAACTTGTTTTCAAGAAATCTCTAACAATACTGACAAACTTATTGCGATGTTTGAGAGTTTATTTTATCGTAATTAGTTTTATTCCAGCACTCGCTGCGTGTGCAATAAGCTAATCACAAACGACCTTCATATGTATGCCGTAATAGCGTCACACGTATGTGGCTGACACGGCTTTTCAAGAAAAAAAAAGTAATCAGCATGTGCGACTTAAAAAAAAAAAAAAAAGACTTCTTGTTTTTTATATATTTTAAGCAAAAAAACGATAACACTGACATTACAATATTTATTTTAGAATTACTAATCAGATTATTTCCTAAATATTTTTTGCCCCTGAGGAATTTTTTTCTTAATGCTGGCAGTCAACATGTTAAAGGTAGAAGGAAGTGGTTAGCTGTTGGGTAAAATGTATGTGCTAAAATAACCACCGGTGATCCGGCATACTCACTAATCTGGCACCCCACAGGTCCCAGTGCTGCCGGATTAGGGATGGTTGACCTGTACTATAATCTAACAGATTTCTAATACACTGCTAAGTATTTTGCTATTTACTTTTACGTTAAACCTTACGCTTTGAAGTTCGAGATTTATGCTGTGCTATTCCGTATCTTATAACAATGGTGGCAAGTTACGAACGGTAATACCTACGGACTCTAAGTATTAACTTTCAAAATTGCTGTCTAAATTCAAATATACCAAGGAGCTTAATAGGACTATAAAGCTACTTATAGAATACTATTTAGTATATCAATTAAACAATTACATATACAGTAAGCACCGATTATAGTGATCATGTTTGCAAATTGAATTTTGATTCTAATAAGCGAAAATTGACAAATATTATCCAGAGGCTATAAAAATAAAGATATAAAACACAAATTTACACTTTATTTCCAAACATTTATTACCAATCAAAAGATGTGTAAAAATCAGAAGAATAATCCGATATTTACATTCCGAACAAAATAAATATATATTTATCCATAGGGTAGCAAAATAAAAAGAAATTTATACTTACGTACATAGCTTAGTTAATATACATATTAATTAAACATAACACTTTGTAATATGATTAGAATTTAAAATAGTCACGTATTTTAGATTGCTTTAAATTATCACTACGAAGTCTATTTATAGATTTTTCAATATTGTATAACAATATTGTATAATAATATATCATTATCACTTGCGCTCCTTCAAGTTTCTTCCAGTGCTCTCCTCAGGATGGCTCAAGCTTCAAGAGTTTGCCGTTTTGTAACTGTAATTCATTCGGGTTCATCTTCATTTTCCTCTTCCTTCTGCTTGGCAAAATAATCAGAAACAGACTGTGCAATTTTTTCATGTGTTAAAGCTGTAGTAACTTGTAGATCACCATCTATATCCACCCAATCATTAAACTCCTGTTCACCCGTGTGTTCAGGCTTTTCAATGCAATCAATATCGTGACTTAGTTGCCCATCATGAATAATTAATCATCAATTTTTGAAACAGTTGCTAATGCAGGTTTTGGAAACTTCATTCCAGGCATTCATTGTCATATGAAGTGCATCTAGAACAGTTATCTGCTTTGCGATATCAGATGATGTTCCCAAACCTTCATCTATAGACTGGATGGTACTTCTCCTCATATCCAATCTATAAAAGGTCTTAAAGGTTTTTATTATTCCCTGGTTGGGAGGTTGAATCAGTGATGTATTTGAAGGTAAAAAACTAATTAAATGTTTTTGAAAGTCAACTTTGGATGAGCTGGGAAGTTGTCCAAACCATTGCAATTTTTTTGTTTTTTTCTCATCCAATTTCAAATCCCATTTATGAAGATAATCTTCAAATAAAGAAGCTGTTATCCAAGCATTGGTGTTATTGGCATATTCAACTGGCAACTGTTTTAATCCTTTAAAACATCTAGGCGATTTACTCTTGCTTATAACTAATGGCTTCATCTTGAATGTTCCCGTCATGTTGCTTTTTAAAAGAACTGTAATCCTGTCCTTGATCTTCTTTCCTGCAGAGAAATTTTTAAAAATCATGCGGTGGTCTGGGTTAGCCCTGTAGTACAACCCTGTTTCATCTGTATTAAAAATGTCTTCAGGATTATAAGTAGTTAACACAGTTTGCAAGAGGTTTTCAACCAGGTGTCAGCTGCAGAACTATCGGAATCCTGTTTTTCTCCATGAAGTTTTTTGTAAACAATATCGTGTCTCTTCTTACATCTCGGCAGCCATCCGTCCATCGCCTTAAACTCTTTGTGTAATTTTTCAGCAAAATCATTAGCTTTTTGAAGAAGAATGGTATAATTGATTGGCGCATTAAATGAGCTGGTCTGTTTGAACCAAATGAACAGAGCTTCATTTACGGTTTGGCATTTCCCTTCACACTTCCTTTTTCTGGTTTCACTAATCACATTAGTGTTTAATGTGTGACATGATTTTAACAATTTTGATAAAGATGATTGAGACTCCTAATTTCACTGCCGCTTCCCTTTTGAGACATATTGCCTAAATTTAATTTATCGTACATTTCTGTAATTCATATCATCATCATCATCATCATCATCAGCCATTTTCAATCCACTGCAGGATGAAGGCCTCTCCAGCAACTTTCCAGTTCCTTCTGTTTTGAGCACTGGCCATCCATTTACTACTCAAAAACTCATGAATTTCATCTATCCATCTCCGCCTTTGTCTTCCAGGTTTTCTTCTAGCTCCTCTTGGGTACCATTCTGTTATTTTCTTAGTCCATCTGTCATCATGTCTTCTAGCTATGTGTCCTGCCCAAGACCATTTTAGTTCTTTAGTTTTGATAAGAATGTCCTTTACTTGAGTTTGCTGCCTAATCCATGTGTTTCTCTTCTTATCTAACAGTCTAATTCCCAATATAATTCGTTCCATTCTTCGCTGTGTAGTTCTTAGCTTCTCTTCCATTCTTTTGGTGAGTGCCCAAGTTTCACTTCCATAAGTCATGGTGGGGAGTATACATTGATTCATTATTTTACGTTTCAGACAAACTGGGATATTGCTCTTCAGTATGTGACTATATTTCCTGAATGCTATCCATCCAAAATTTATTCTTCTCTTGACTTCCAGCCATTTATCATTATTACAGCTAATAACTTGTCCCAGATAAGTATATGACTCCACCTTTTCAATTACTGCTCCTTCAATCATTATTTCCCTTTCCGTGGCATACCTGTTCATCATTACTTTTGTTTTAGCCATATTCATCTTTAGTCCAAAATCCTTACTAACTGTACATAACTGATTAAGATTTTCCTCTAATTCTTTGGGATCGTGGCTTATGACTACAATGTCATCTGCAAATCGTAAATGGTTTAGGTACTCTCCGTTCACATTGACTCCTTTCTGCGACCAGTCTAAGTCTACAGTAACTTCATCTTCCCCCCGGGGCTTTCTGATTCTTCATTTTCTTCAATGCATGTTCTACCTCATCAGGAAGAATATCGGGTATGTCGTATGTGTTGCTACTTTGCAATCCATCTTCCCCACTGCTGGTATCATTCCCTCGCTCCTTGTATAATTCTCTATAGTAGTCTTCTGCTATTTGAATTATGCCTTCTCTGCTGTTTATAAGTACACCATCGCTATTCTTCAGTTTCAGTATCATTTGTCTTTCTGTATTACTGCTCATGGCTGCTGATTTCAATCCTTTGTTTTCCCTTAATGCTTGTTCTACTTTTCTTGTGTTAAATCTTCTTATGTCCTCTCTGAGTCTCTTTCTAATGGCTTTGCATAACTCAGTATACTCAATTTTCTCCCTGTCAGTGTTTTTCTTGCTCTTCATTTGTCGTCTTTGGTTCATCATGACAAGTGTTTCTTGACTAATTTTTTCTTCTTTGGATTTCTGTTTCCCTATAGGTTTCTTGGGCTTTATCACTTTCAGAAAGTTGTAATATTCCTCGTCGATATCTTGGTCCTGAGCAGTCTGCAGAAGCTCAAACTTGTTCTTAAGTTCCAGTACATACTGCTTTTTTTCCTCCTCTGTTATCTCAAAGACCTTTGTATTATTTACTCGAGTCAGTTTTTTCCTTTCCTTTCCTACATCTATATCAAGTGTACATCTTACCATTCTATGATCACTTCCAACATTTACCTTATTCAGGACGGTAACATCATTCACAATATATCTTCTGTTAGTGAGGATGAAGTCGATTTCATTAGTTGTTAATCCATTTGGACTCTTCCATGTCCACTTTCTGTTCACCCTTTTCTTGAAAAAAGTGTTCATTACTGACATTCCTTGAGATTCTGCAAATTCCACAAGTCTTTCACCTCTTTTATTTCTTTCACCAATTCCAAAATTTCCTATAGTTCCTCTTTCTGTGCTGTTTTGCCTTTTTCCAACCTTAGCATTGAAATCCCCCATAATAATAGTGTAGTGGGTTTTCTGCTCATCTAGAAGACTCTCAATTTCAGTGTACATTTCTTCAACCTCTTCATCATCATGGCTCGATGTTGGTGCATAAATCATTATAATCTTTAGCTTGTACCTCTTAGAAATCTTGAGTATTAGTCTTGACACCCTTGGTGATGTACTTTTGAATTCCAAAATGTTGTTTTTAAAATCTTTATGGACCAGAAACCCAACTCCACCTTCACTCCTTTCACTGTTTCCATTGGTGTACAGCAGATTTCCACTTGATAGACTTATAAGTGATTCGTTTCTTCTTCTTGTTTCAGCCAAACCGATGATATTCCAATTTACATTTTCTAATTCCTTTTCCAGCTCTAATATCCTGTCTTCACCGATGAGTGATCGTACGTTATAACAGGCCAAGTTCAATTTCCGTGCATGGCAGCCTGGTCGTACCCAGAGATTCTTAGCACCCTCTGCTTCCACTCTGATCCTCTCGCTGCCGTAAGAGGGAGAGTGAAAGCTGCTGGGGACTGAGGGCCATTTGTATTGTTGTGCTCTCATTGCTGGAGGGTTTGGTCTTTTCCTCTTCACGGTGACCAGGCGTCTTGAAGAAAACCACTCTACACGTTCGTTGCCACCTAAGTGACGTAACAGGGCTTACCATCGAGAAGGTGTGCATGAGTGGGTTTTAGGGAGGCAGGCCAACCGGACTTCTCCTAAATCTTCTGTAATAGAGAGATATTGGATCCATCAGTGTTTTAGGCTGAGTGTCTGATAACACACAGGATACCTGTTCCCCTCTAATCATAATGTATTGTTTACACTTGAATTCACTCACATTCTGTTCACTGACATTTTTTTTTTGGTAGTAAAATTAAAACACAGTAAAAAAGATAAGCATCTATCAATAACAAAGAACACGGCACACATACACACACAAATTGGAACTAACACGACACATGCAAGTGAGATGAAGTTTAGATATAGAAATGAATAGGAGATTTCAGCGAAGGGGAAACACATTTCACCATAATAATTTGAAAACACAGAATTCCAGCTATTGGTAAATAAAGATGACTGAGGCTCCTAATTTTACTGCCACTTCCCTTTGAGACATATTGCCTAAGTTTAATTTATCGTATGTTTCTATAATTTGTAACTTATCTTTTACACTCAAATTCACTCGCTTTCTGTTCGCTGACATTTTTTTTTTGATAGTAAAATTTAAAACACAATAAAAAAGATAAGCGTCTATCAATAACAAAGCACACTGCGCACACACACACACACACACACACACACACACACACACACACACACACACACACACACACACACACACATATTGGTACTAACACGATACATGCAAGTGAGATGTAGTTTAGAAACAGAAATGAAGAGGTTTCAGTGAAGGGGAAACATGTTTTACCGTAATAATGTAAAACACAGAATTTCAGTTATCGGTTATCACAAGTGGATAAGTTTGGGTTTAGCATTAACAGTTGTAGAGGCAGACGTTGCAAGAAAGCAAGCTTATGCAGTATCAGCCAAAAAAGAAGAAAAAAAAAAAAGAAAAAAAAAAGCTCCAATTTCACCCCTCCATTCAATTCAGATACCTGCCCAGCTCAGCCTTAAATTTATTTAGGCTATCACCTTCCACAACAAAAGATGAAAGTCTGTTCCAACAATCAACTACCCACTGGCTAAATCCAAAGTTCCACACATCTATCCCACAACTTTCTTTCCTCAATTTGAATTTATGCCCTCTCAGGTGATTATTCTGAGCAAGAGGGAGAATCCCATCAGCATTGAGCATGCTCAAACCATTCAAGACTTTATACACCTCAATTAAATCACTTCGCAGGTGCCTAGTCTCCAAACACTGTAATCTGCAAAACTTAAGCCTCTCTTCGTAAGGGCAACCCTTTTCTCCATTCACTAATCTTGTTGCCCTTCTCTGTATTCGTTCCAAAAGCTCTACATCCTTCTTAAACTGAGGCCTCCAGACCTGTATGCAGTACTCAAGGTGTGGTCTGATATTGCCTTATACAAGGGGATAATCACCTCCTTATCCCTGCTAGATTCTTGATTAGACCGGGTTCGAGCCCGTCACCACCAAATACGGAAGATGCGGAAAGGTCAGGGAATGACCACCGCATATCCTGGAGCAATATGGCCTTAGTTGCTAATGCTGCTAAAAACCAAATAACAAACAACAACAACATTATCCCTGCTAGAAAAATTCCTATATATCATTGACAAGACACAATGAGCTACTCTTTCAGATCGTCTGCACTGCTCAGAAAACTTGATATCTGCCTGCACAATTACCCCCCAGGTCTTTTTCATTTTCCACTGTCAGTGTAGTACCACAGAGTTGATATGTTACTCTGGGTTTACTGCTTCCCATATGTAGTACTTTACATTTGTCAATATTAAACTTCATTTGCCACCTCTCAGCCGATCTGCTCAACTTTTCTAGATCCTGTTACAGCAGCACACTGTCATTAGTGTCATTAACTCTGCCCACCTTCATATCGTCTGCAAACTTGGTTTGCAGACGATTAGCACAAATTTACCCTTTATTACCTTACCAATTAAAAAATTAAATGATACGTGAAAATCAGAAGAATATATGTGTATTTTACAATAAAATAGAAGCTTTTGCAGTTGAGGTGTGTCTGTTCATCAGTTCCTTGATGCTTAGTGTACTCAGTATATATGTATGCATAGGGTAAAATAACAAGATGATGGCCTTTTTCTTGTGATTTTATCTGACGTGCCTGCTTTAATTTGGGTTTGAGAACTTTAGGAATTTGGATCGGCATTCGGCCTCAACTTATTAAAGAGGGTTTACATTAATAAAGCCAGGCTCATGGAGGGGTTAAGTGGTTTGGTTTCTCCTTTCACTTTTTCTATTAATTGTTTTGATTTATCTTTTCAAGCAATACGTGAGACACGTTTACTGTTTGTATCAACAAAACAAATTTAATGCTTTACTGCATGAATCATATTCTATTAGGAAAGCTCATGGGTTGATCAGAATTTATTTTAAGCTTAAGCAACTAGCCTTTATCTGCAGAATAGACTGAGCTATTAACTTATAGCATGAAATTTTCCATCCTTGCTTTGAAACCTCCTATTACTCAACTGGCTATGAGAGTGGAAGTGGCACTTGACTGACTACCTGAAGAGACTGCAAATGAAATTATCTTTAGAACTGTTTCCATCTTACATGTTCAACCTGCTGTTACCACTCTGTCAACAGGAAGCTCTCACCTCCTCATGTAAAGACGATAGCATTGTAATCCTACCCACTGATAAAGGCCAGCACACTGTGGTTCCAGGCAAATCTGATTATATTCATAAGGCCCTCGCTCTTTTGCAAGATTGTGAACTCATACAGGATCCCATCAAGGTATTGGAGAAATTGGAATCCCAAGTCAATTAGCTTGTGCATACCTGGTTTCTTGCTAACAAGATTTCAAAAATATGTTCATTGGAAACTCCATATGACAAGTTTCCAGCACCAGCAATTTTAAGAACTCCCTAAGATCCATAAACCTGGTATTCCGTTGTGGCCTTTCGTTTCCTGTTTTGTAATATGCCTATTTATGAACTTTCCAAATACATCACTAGCTTGTTAGCACTCTTGTTGGGACAACTGACCATGTTGTTTCTAGCAGTGCATACTTTTTATATATTATTAAGAATTTTATCTTTTCCAAGGGTGAGGTCATATTTCCTTCGATGTGTCTCCCTGTTCACTTCTGTCCCTGTACAGCAGGCTGTTCATTGTGCGAGGTGACTTTTGAATGGGGGGGGGTGCTACCTTGGACAGGACCTTCCTCTCTACTGATTACATTTGTAATGCCCTCAATTTGTATTTGATCATTTTCATCAAACATGCATTGTGCACAATCATGTTGAATGACTCTTTGTTTTGTCACATTCAAGTCATGGTTATGGGTGCTCCTGTCAGTTCCATCATAGTTAATATTGCTGTGGAAGAACTTGAGAGTCATATATTTTTAACCTGCCTGTTCTCGTCACCCTCTGGTGTCAGTATGTCGATGATGTCGTTAGCATTAGCATTAGTAGTGGCATATGATGCAAGAAAGCAAGCAAGCTTGCGCAGCATCAGCCAAAAAAAAAAAAAAAAAAAAAACTGCTCCCATTTTACCCATCCATTCGTTCCAAATACCTGTCTAGCTCAGCCTTAAATTTATTTAGACTATCAACTTCCACAACAAAGGATGGAAGTCTGTTCCACCAAACAACTACCTGCTGGTTAAAGGAAAACTTCCACACATCTTTCCTCAATTTGAATTTATGCCCTCTCAGGTGATTATTCTGAGCAAGAGGAAGAATGCCATCAACATTGAGCATGCTCAAACCACTCAAGGTTTATACACCTCTATCAGATCACCTCGCAGGTGCCTAGTCACCAGACACTGTAATTTGCAAAATTTAAGGCTTTCTTCGTAAGAGCAACCCTTTGTTCCATTCACTAATCTTGTAGTCCTTCTCTGTACTCGTTCCAACAGCTCTACATCCTTCTTAAAATGAGGCCTCCAGACCTGTATACAGTACTCAAGGTGTGGCCTGACTATTGCCTTATACAAGGGGATAGTGACCTCCATATCCATGCTAGAAAAATTCCTGTATATCATTAACAAGGCACTATGAGCTACTCTTGCAGACTGTCTTCATTGCTCAGAAATATCTGCCTGCACAATTACCCCCAGGCCCTTTTCGTTCTGTAGTAGTAGTAGTGGCATGTGATGCAAGAAAAAAAAGTGTATGAGCTTATACAGCATCAGCCAAAAAAAAAAAAAAAAAAATCACACCATTGCCTCCAAATGCCTGCCCAGTTCCTCCTTAAATTTATTTAACCTATAAACTTCTACAACAACGGATGGAAGTTTGTTCCAGCAATTAACCACCCACTCCTGCTGGCTAAAGGCAAATTTCCGCACATCTATTCTACTTCTGTCTTTTCTTAATTTGAATTTATGCCCCCTTAGATTCGTAATCTGAACAAGTGGAAGGATCCCATCAGAATTCAGCGTGCTCAAACCATTCAAGGCCTTATACACCTCAATCAGATCACTGCGCAGGGGTGCCTAGTCTCCAGCCACTGCAATTTGCAGAACTTAAGCCTCTCTTGGTAAGAGGATCCCGCCATTTCCCTCACCAATCTTGTTGCCCTTCTCTGTACACGCTCAAGCAAATCTACATCCTTCCTAAAACGAGGCCTCCAAAGATCTGTATGCAGTACTCAAGGCTTGGCCTGACCATTGCCTTATACATAGGGACAATCACCACTGTACCACTGTCAGTGTAGTACCACAGAGTTAATATGTCACTCTCGGTTTACTGCTTCCCACATGTAGTACTTTAGAATAGTACTTTACATTGCTTCCCAATAGTACTTTACATTTCTCAATGTTAAACTTCATTTGCCATCTTTCAGCCCATCTGCTCAACTTTTCTAGATCCTGTTACAGCATCGTACTGTCATTATTGTCCTTGACAACCCTGCCAACCTTTGTATCATCTGCAAACTTGGACATTAAGCTTGATATACCATCATCAATATCATTTATAAATACAGAAAACAATAATGGACCCAACACTGAACCCTGAGGGACTCGAGTAATAGCATTAGTCCATGATCAGCAGAGTCCATTGATTACCACACTCTTTCTTCTCCCACTCAACCATCCCTTTATCCATAGCAGCAATTTGCCTCCAGTGCCACACCGCTCCAATTTGTTCTGCAGTCTTCCATTTGCAACAGTATCAAAATCCTTTCTAAGATTCAAATATATCATATCAAAGTTAATCCCTCATCCATTTCCTTTGTGACTACATCATAGTATCCAATCAAATCGGTCAGGTAAGACTTTCCCTTATATCTCCTACCCAGAGGCTAGAAAACGCATACAACAAATAAATAGCGGGAAGCCTTCACATGTACAGAAGGGTTCTGTGAAGTGCACTATTGGTACGCGAACTGAGATGACTGTACCACCAAAAAGTCATTCACTCCGATTGCACACTATTTATTGAGTTCACAAAAGCCCACCAAAAAAACACAGTCAACTGCCACTCCTATATCCATACCTCCTAGTGCTCTACCACTACCAAAATCAAGTGGTAAAGAGCCACCAGTAATAACAGAACATGGAGGTACCAGATAAATCAGTCTTGGAACTCTTTGTGGAGGAAGAAATGGACACGGGACAGCATCCATTCTTCCCCAAAAAATATAAATCCTAGACTGACAAAAGTAAGCCCTCAGCACCTCGGAAGCCGCCTAATGGACCCACCAAGCGAAAATAATGGCTAAATTCCTACAATGGAATTGTCGTGGATTCCGGCGAAATACTGATGACATCAAGGCCCTCCTGCAAAAGCATGAGCCGGTTTGGTTTTGCTTTCAGGAGACTTATCTAAAGGCAAATGATGATCCCACCTTGCATAGCATCACAATTTTTCTTGAGGATAGAATTGCAGATGGTCCTGCTCATGGAGGAGTGGCTATCCTTGTGGGCAACCAGACCCCAGTTCAGCGCGTACTAATTACAACCAGCATAGAGGCTGTTGCAATTTGCCTTACAGTGGGATTTTTATTAACCGTCTGCTCTGTTTATTTGCCACCTGGGACTGACATCTCCCAGGAAGACCTTGATGATCTTGTAATGCAGTTGCCTCCTCCTTTCTTACTTTTTGGGGATTTTATTGGACATAACACCCTGTGGGGTAGTGCTAGCATCAGTTGAAGGGGACGAGTCATAGAGCGTATGCTAAATGACAATGACCTTTCCCTCCTAAATATTGGAACAAACACCTTCTTCCACATGCCTACCTGTACGTTTTCTGCCATTGATCTCTCTATCTGCTCCCCTTCTCTACTCCCTTCACTCCTTTGGGAAGTGGAGGAGAACCCATACAGAAGTGATCACTTCCCTGTGATAACCTCGTTACACAGTGGGAGACCGTGTCTTCCTTTCAGGTTACTACGTTGGAAGATTGATCAGGCTGACTGGACTGCCTTCCAACATCAGGCAAATTTTGTCCTCAGTACCATCAGTCAGGAGCCTATCAATGATGCAGTAATGTACATCACAGAAAATATCATCCAAGCAGCTGTGAATGCCATCCCAAAAACATCTTCCCGGTTTTTACCATTTCCCAAACCATGTTGGAATTCACAATGCACAGCAGCAAAAAGGCTCAAAACAAAGCGTGGGGGATATTCTGCCAATATCCTACCACGACCAATCTTATAGCCTTTAAACATGCACGAGCCAAAGCCTGCTACATCCGCCATCAGAGTCAAAAGGAATCATGGATCCGTTTTACTTCATCAATTACTCAGTCCACTAGTTCTAAGTTGGTCTGGGATAAAATCCGGAAAATGAAGGGAAAATATACATCCCACACTTCTTCAACCCTAGATTATAATGGATGTTTCCCCAAGAGAATAGCCAATTCTCTTGGGGAAACATTCTCTAACATCTCTGCAACGTTTTCGTATTCCCCAGAGTTCCTGGTCCTGAAACATAAAATCGAAAAACAGGCACTTAATTTTAAGTCTAAGAGTGTTTATCCCTACAACTGGTCATTCCTATATAGGAACTGAAAAGAACTCTCATTCTTTCCAAAGCAAGTGCTGTTGGACCAGATGGCATCCATTATGAAATGATTAAACATCTTTCACCAAAATCTATGGATCATTTGCTCCTTCTATATAACAGAATCTTTATTGAAGGGCAGTTTCCGGATTCCTGGCCCAAGGTAATTGTTCTTGCCTTTGCTAAGCCAGGAAAGGATCCAAAAGTCACCACTAATTATTGTCCTATTGCTCTGACTAACTGTCTGTGAAAAATCGTGGAGAGAATGGTTAATTTTCATTTAATATGGTATTTAGAATCAAATTAACTTCTCTCCAACATCCAGTGCGGCTTCCGAAGGAACCGGTCCACTCTGGACCATCTTATTAGACTGGAAATGTCTATCCTGGATGCTTTTCTAAAACGTGAACATTTGGTGTCTGTATTCTTTGACATGGAGAAAGTATATGACACAACTTGGAGATTTGGCATCTTAAAAGATTTGCATAGCCTTGGTCTTAGAGAGCATCTCCCCATTTTTATTAAAAACTTTTTAGCCAATCGATCTTTCCAAGTTTGTGTGGGATCCTCACTCTCTCGTTCCTTCAGCCAAGAGGAGGGAATACCACAAGGATCAGTGTTAAGTGTCAAGCTTTTTGCCATCAAAATAAATTCCATCACAGAACAACTTCCTCCAATTGTAAACAGTGCCCTCTATGTTGATGACTTTAGCATATTTTGTCAGTCATGCAACATGAGGGTTTTTGAAAGACAACTGCAAAAAAGCCATTGATCCCCTAAATTCGTGAGCATTGTCTAATGTATTCAGGTTCTCACCGCAGAAGACTGTTTGTGTACACTTTTGTCGTAAGCGTAATCTTCATCCTGAACCTGAATTAAGGTTTGAACAAAATGCTATTCCAGTAGCGACGGAAAAGATTCTTGGGACTCATTTGATAAAAAGCTGACCTTTCTGGATCACATCCGTCAATTCCATACAAAATGCACAAGAGGCTTGAATATTCTCCGCTCTCTCTCCTCTACATTTTGGGGTGCGGCATTACCGTGCACTTGTACAATCTGAATTAGATTACGTGTCCCAGGTATACTCCTCATCCAGAGGCAGTGTCGTTCGATGGCTGGACCCTGTCCACCATCAGGTATCCATATCGCTACTGGAGAATTTCGAACATCTCCTGTCCAGAGCTTATACGCCAAAACAAACGAACCGCTGTTATCCCTTCGACGCAAGCAGTTGTCTTTAAACTATGCTTTAAAGTTGAAATCCCTGCCAGACCATCCTACATGGACATCCGTTTTTGAGCCACGTTGGGAAAACTTGTACAATATCTATCAGACTGCCACTGACCTTTTGGTATTCATGTCCAAGAGCTACTCAGAGAGTTTAACATCATGGTAGACAAGCTTGCACAAACACCAAAAGAAACTCTTCCACCCTGGCATGCTCATACCCCATCGTGTGACTTTTCCCTTAAGAAATGGGAAAGTCTGAGACTTCATCCTCTGTCTACCAATGGCTCTATTCTGCACACCAATCTGAGCACTCCGACTTCCTGCCAATTTACACAGATGGCTCAAAGTGTGAGTCGTGCGTAGGATCTGCTATTGTCTTTCTGGACACTGTAATATCTCAGCAGATTCTTCCTGAATCCAGCATATACACTGCAGAGCTGCATGCTATTCGAATGTGACCTTTGTATCACAAAGATCACATTCGAACTTGTATGTACCAAAGGTCAATAATATATTCTGATTCTTTGAGTGTATTACAGGCTTTATTATCTTTGAGACACAACTCTCATCCAGTTCTCTGTCGGGTTCAGCAGAAGATACATTCTTTTCATGAATACAAGTTCGATATCCACTTCTGCTGGATTCCTAGCCATATTGAGATAAGGGGAAATGACTTGGCTGACACTGCAGCCAAATCCGCAACTTCCACTAATAATCGTTGCCTGTCAGTCCCCTATACAGACTACAGGCAAGTAATATGCAACAAGATATATTCCCAATGGCATGAACTATGGCATAGAGAGAGAACAAATAAATTATACCAAATAAAGCCTGTAATATAAACATGGCAGTCCAGTCTGTGCAGGAATCGGAGTGAGGAAGTTGTTCTTGTTCGACTCCGCATAGGACACAGTCATCTGACATATTCACTTCTGCTGAGGGCCGATGACCCTCCTATGTGTGAGTCTTGCGACACCATTTTATCAATAAAGCATATTTTAATAGATTGCATTAATTTTACCCATTTTTTGCAATATATATTTTACTGCTTTTACTCATCCGACTGGACCTTTTACACTCAGTCAGATTTTATCAGACAGCGACCACATGTCAGCAGTTTTTAAGTTTTTACAAGCTATTAATATATACACACACATGTAAATTGGGTAATTTACCTTTAAACTTGTACTGCCTTATATATATATATATATATATATATATATATATATATATATATATATATATATATATATATATATATATATATATATAACAATTTGATGAGGTAACCATTTTTAAAGGTTACCAGAATTTATCTTTGTTGATATTTTAATCTTTTCTTGGCACAGTATAACCACAATTGTTTTCGTGGCAATCAAAATCAAATCAAATTCTATTGTCTGAAATGAACTTGCCGTTGGTGCTTTGGGTCTCAATCCCAGTTTGCAGCTAATGATAATCCAAAATTTAAAACTAAAGTTAACCAAAAATTAACAATTACAGTTAATAAAATTTATTTGATTTCTTGAATTTGATTTACTTTAACTTAGGACAACCATACCACTGAAACGGATATGCCCATGGCATTCTTTTAGTAATGCTATCTGTCCGCTAAAAGCCTCTAAGGAAGTAGCAGAGAGACAGCCATGTGAAAGAAAGTCACCTTTCTATTTTATATTTTATACTTTATATTTTTATTAACTTGATCCCATGATAATAGTTAACATGGAACCATATGCGATCCAACAACTGCTATCATCATCAGCCATTTTCAATCCACTGCAGGATGAAGGCCTCTCTAGCATCTTTCCAGTTCCTTCTATTTTGTGCAATGGCCATCCATTTACTACCCACAAACTCATGAATTTCATCTATTCCTCTCTGCCGTTTTTCTTGAAGGTTTTCATCTAGCTCCTCTTGGGTACCATTCTGTTATTTTCTTAATCCATCTGTCATCATGTCTTCGAGCTATGTGTCCTGCCCAAGACCATTTTAGTTCTTTAGTTTTGATAAGAATGTCCTTTATTTGAGTTTCTGCCTAATCCATGTGTTTCTCTTCTTATCTAACAGTCTGATTCTGAATATAATTTGTTCCATTCTTCGCTGTGTAGTTCTCAGCTTCACTTCCATTCTTTTGGTGAGTGCCCAAGTTTCACTTCCATAAGTCATGGTGGGGAGTATACATTGGTTCATTATTTTACGTTTCAGACAAACTGGGTTATTGCTCCTCAGTATGTGACTATATTTCCTGAATGCTATCCATCCAAAATTTATTCTTCTCTTGACTTCCAGCCATTTATCATTATTACAGCTAATAACTTGTCCCAGATAAGTATATGACTCCACCTGTTCAATTACTGCTCCTTCAATCATTATGTTCCTTTCGGTGGCATACTTGTTCATCACTAGTTTTGTTTTAGTCATATTCATCTTTAGTCCAAAATCCTTACTAATCTGCATAACTGATTAAGATTTTCCTGTAATTCTTTGGGATTGTGGCTTATGACCACAACGTCATCTGAAAATCATAAATGGTTCAGGTACTCTCCATTTACATTGACTCCTTTCTGCAACCAGTATAATCTTCTGAAAGCTTCCTTAAGGGTAGCAGAAAACAACTTCGGAAATATTGTGTCTCTTTGTCGAACTGCTTTCTCAATTTTAAATTTACTACTGTTTTTTTCTAGTCTATAAAGGTGGTAGTATTCTTGTATATTTTCTTCAAAATCACAATATATGTAGTATCTATGCCTTGTCTTTCCCGTGCCCGAAACATTGACTCATGCTGTATGGAGTCAAATGTCTTTTCATAATCCACAAATGCCAGGCATAATGGTGTTTTATATTCATTTGCTTTCTCCATTAGCTGTGATATTATGTGAAGGTGATCCATAGTTGAGAATCCTGTCCTAAAGTATTTCAAGTATTTGAAAGTGTCTGCAATTCTGCCCAGACACGATAGGAGGGAGTATATGATGAGAGCCTTGTCGATCAAGCTCTCAGCTGCCCACATCATCGCCAGAGCTTGCACTTGGGCATCGCGTGACACAGAGACAACCCCTAAGGCAGAATGCGCTGGTCCCGAAGGAACTAGTAGTTGTTGGTGACTCTATTGTCAGGGAAACGGGGAACATGCTTTGTAAAAAAGATAGGTGGAACAGAACCAGGGTATGTCTGCCAGGGGCAAAGGTTGATGACGTTGTAGAGCGAATATCATCTTTTAAGGGCACAAAAGGTGATATAGTTGTACACGTTGGCACTAATAATATTAAGAGTAGGAGACCGGCAGAATTACTTAACAAGTACAGGTCACTGTTGAACAAAAGCCGAGAATTAGGGTTGAATTTGAAAGTGTCTGCAATTCTGCCCAGACACGATAGGAGGGAGTATATGATGAGAGCCTTGTCGATCAATTCGACCCTGGAAAGATTGTGCAAGGCTCAAGGGGTAGAATTTTTTTCAGCCTGGACTGTACTTGTTAACAGGAGAGATTGCTTCTACAGGGATGGGATACACTTAAATAGAAAGGGTGCAAGAATATTTGCTGATGCTATCGAGGCAGTGTTAGGTGGGTCGGAAAACTGCTAGCTTGGGGGGAGACAAAGACCAATAGATTGACAGAAGCCACTGGCAGAGGTGAAAGAGATTCTTGCACTGCTTCTATTAGAATGAGCAGAAGCCTGAAAAACAAGATGCATGGTATTTCAGAGACTGCTGGGAGCCATTGCGGTACAAGTAAACACATGGGTTGTGTTAGGGTAGCTAAGAATAGAAACAGGTGCAGGTATACTTGTGTGTACACCAATGCTAGGAGTTTAGTAAATAAATCTGATGAATTTGAGGTATTGCTCAAAACATCGAAGGCAGATATTGTTGGGATATCAGAGACGTGGTGTCACACAGATATAAGGGATGCAGAACTGCAATTTGGGGAGTACAACGTCTACAGAAAGGATAGACAGGATAGGAAGGGGGGAGGGGTTATGCTATTAGTTAAGAAACACATACAAACCAAGGAAGTGAAGGCAGTCGACATCGCTGGACAGTTCAGTGTGGAGTCAGTTTGGTGTGACATAAACATTGGGAGATCAAAATTGAGAGTAGGAGTGTGCTAGAGGCCTAATGACTCTGATGAGTATAATAAGGAACTGTACAGGGAAATAGAGTGGGCCAGTAAATCAGAGTGTCTTATAATGGGAGATTTTAATTTCCCAGATATTGACTGGAATTTGGGGGCTGGTTACTCACGCACTAGCAGGGCTTTTGTGGATTTATTGGATGATTGTTTTCTACATCAGCATGTTCGGGAGGCAACTAGAGGGAGTAATACTCTTGATTTGATTATCAGCAGTGATTCTTCATGCATTAAGAATCTGCAGATAAATGAACCACTAGGGGGCAGTGATCACAGTGTGCTGAAGTGGGATTTACTCAAAGAGGTAACTACCATTAGGAGTAAAGGGAAGGGTTATTGCTTCCGTAAAGGCGACTACGATGGACTGAGACAGTATTTAAATTCTATACAGTGGGACCAACTGATGATGTTACCAACAGCAAATTCAAAATGGGAAGCATTCAAAGAACTTATCTTGGAAGCTATTGGCTTTACATGCCAACTAAGAAATATTGTTCAAGGTTTAGGCCAAAATGGATGTCAGATGAACTAATGAGGCATATGGCAGAGAAGAAAAATGCATGGGATACATACAAATTAACACATGACACAGAAGCCTATGATAGATAAAAGTTGATATGCAACCAAGTTACAAAGGAGGTTAGGCAGGCGAAGGCAGATTACGAGAAATCCTTGGCAAGGGATGCAAAGAAAAACAGCAAAGCGTTCTTTACTTATGTAAACTCTAGAAGGAAGGGGATGAATCAGATTGGTCCACTTGATATTGATGGGTCAAGTGTTGATGATCCTGCTCAGGTAGCTAACAAACTAAATGAATATTTTGCATCGACATTCACACATGAGGAGTTATTCAGCGAGGGGAATGCCAGAGGTGTATTCAACTCTAGCAGTAAGCTACAGAATCTTGAAATAACTGGGAGTAAATTGGAGGAGAAACTGTTGAAGATAAACACAAGAAAGGCACCCGGGGTGGATTTTTATCTCTCCAGTTATATTAAAGGAGGCAGCAAAGGAAGTAAGCAAACCCTTAGCTATAATTATGAGAGCTTCCTTGGACTCAGGGGAGGTACCCATAGACTGGAAATGTGCAAATGTGACCCCAATTCACAAAGGAGGATCAAAGGCTGACACAAGTAATTATAGACCTGTGAGCTTAACTTCTGTTGCAGGAAAATTAATGGAGGCACTGGTTAAAGAAGCACTGCAGGATCATTTAGACAAGACTTCAGTTATAGCTCAGACACAGCATGGTTTTGTTAAGGGGAAGTCTTGCCTGACCAACTTGATTGGATACTATAATGCAGTCACAATAGAACTGGATGCAGGGAATAACTTTGATATTATATACTTGGATCTTAGAAAGGCTTTTGATACTGTTGCACATGGAAGACTGCTACACAAATTGGAGCAGTGTGACATTGGAGGCAAATTGCTGCTATGGATAAAGGGGTGGTTGAGGGGGAGAAGACAGAGAGTGGTAATCAATGGACACTGCTCATCGTGGACTGATGTTATTAGTGGAGTCCCTCAGGGCTCAGTGTTGTGTCCATTATTGTTTTCTGTATTTATAAATGATATTGATGATGGTATATCGGGCTTAATGTCCAAGTTTGCAGACGATACAAAGGTTGGCAGGGTTGTCAAGGACACTACTGACACTGTGCTGCTGCAACAGGATCTGGAAAGGTTGAGCAGATGGGCTGAGAGGTGGCAAATGAAGTTTAACATTGACAAATGTAAAGTACTACACATGGGAAACAGCAACCCGAGAGCAACGTATCAACTCTGTGGTACTACACTGACAGTGGTAGAGAATGAAAGGGACTTGGGGGTGGTTGTGCAGGCAGATATGAAGTTCTCTGAGCAGTGCAGACGGGCTGCAAGAGTAGCTCATGGAGTATTGTCAATGATATACAGGAATTTTTCCAGCAGGGATAAGGAGGTGATTATTCCATTGTATAAGGCAATGGTCAGGCCACACCTAGAGTACTGTATACAGGTCTGGAGACCTGTATACAGTACTCTAGTACAGTTCACCGAATAAAGATCTTATTTATGAATAAGGAAAACACCTTATTTGTCTTTAGCTAGTGGTGTGAGTTAGTGACATTTTTTGTTCTTTGTGTGATTCCTCTATCATGTTCATCTTTAGTCTGCAGTCCACATCTTGGAGGAGTATATATATATATATACTCCTCCAAAATGCTTTTTCTTTTTCTGCTTTTTCTTCTTTTTCTATTTTCTTAACTGCATCGATCCTTCTTAATTTTACTTACCTTCATGGATTTATGATTGCGCATCTTGATTTTATTTTATATTATATTAACTTTGCTTTTACTTTATTTTATATTAACTTTGCTCTTATTATGTCACTTAAATATAATAATAATAATATACTACATTGGCAGAGTAGGATAAAAGTGACCGAGGATACTATTGTTGCCCTGGATAGTAATCCTAACCATGTTAATACATCGACACATACACAAATATCTCACACTTTACAGAGCAGTTTAGCATATAATGCTTCTGGCACTAATATCCGATCACCATCTCTTAAATTTCAACCTTGTAACAACAAATTTTGTCTTAATTGCCCCTATATGCATCCAAATCATGCTACAATTAATACGAATTCACATATATTCTGTAAAATGAATAACATCATATATATGATCACATGTCGTACTTGCAATGTTAAATATATTGGTCAAACTAGCAATAAACTAAATATTAGAATGAACCTTCATCGTTCCGATATTAAAACTTATAATAACAAATCCAGCAAGAAAACAGGTAATTTGGAACATGATATTGAATTCAGACATTTCCAAAAACATACTTTTGGTAATATTTTCATTTCAATACTTAACGTAATATAAACGCAAATGATAGATTATTGCAAGAAGATATTAGCATGTTACAATATAAAACACTATATCCATACGGTCTAAGTAATAAATTTAATCAAAAATATTTGACGAATAATTTAAAAGATATTTGCGTTTATAATATGTTTCAAATTGCCAAACTTCGTAAATATAATCGCAATAGGAAATATAGTAAATCCAACACATATAATAGCAACCGAGAACATCTAGGAGACTTCATAGATTTATTCAAAATGTGGGACACGGATCCTATAAATATTAGTAAAATACACAACACACTTTTCAGTATTAAACTTAGTGTACTCAAAGCACTAAATAGAAAAACCAATGATTACGTCTTTGTATCTTCTCATCTTATGCACATCATATCAGACATTGTCAAATTCAGATGTCATATTTTGAATGTTAGCAAGCAGCCGGAAAATTCTGTCCTCATCTTATACTTTCAAAATAAATTAATGGATGATTTAGATATACATAAAACTATTAATTTACGTAATGACTTGCTGCTTCGTAAATATAATCGCAATAGGAAATATAGTAAATCCAACACATATAATAGCAACCGAGAACATCTAGGAGACTTCATAGATTTATTCAAAATGTGGGACACGGATCCTATAAATATTAGTAAAATACACAACACACTTTTCAGTATTAAACTTAGTGTACTCAAAGCACTAAATAGAAAAACCAATGATTACGTCTTTGTATCTTCTCATCTTATGCACATCATATCAGACATTGTCAAATTCAGATGTCATATTTTGAATGTTAGCAAGCAGCCGGAAAATTCTGTCCTCATCTTATACTTTCAAAATAAATTAATGGATGATTTAGATATACATAAAACTATTAATTTACGTAATGACTTGCTGCTTCGTAAATATAATCGCAATAGGAAATATAGTAAATCCAACACATATAATAGCAACCGAGAACATCTAGGAGACTTCATAGATTTATTCAAAATGTGGGACACGGATCCTATAAATATTAGTAAAATACACAACACACTTTTCAGTATTAAACTTAGTGTACTCAAAGCACTAAATAGAAAAACCAATGATTACGTCTTTGTATCTTCTCATCTTATGCACATCATATCAGACATTGTCAAATTCAGATGTCATATTTTGAATGTTAGCAAGCAGCCGGAAAATTCTGTCCTCATCTTATACTTTCAAAATAAATTAATGGATGATTTAGATATACATAAAACTATTAATTTACGTAATGACTTGCTGCCTATTAATAACTTACATATTAATATCAGATTTAGATATTCTAGACCATTTGGTCTTAAAGCGTGTAACTATAAAACAATAGCTACAAACCTTCACAATATTAACATCGGACAGGATACATGTGTTTGCCACAAACCTTGATTTCATAGATACGTGGATCCTAACCATAATCACATTATAACCGGCAATTTAGATATAATCCCATATCCTGAACTTAGAGATATTTTATCACTGGGTTTTAAATTTCGACCTAATTTACCTATTAATAAATCTAATTTTAAAAAATTGTTATATCTAGATTTACTTAAATATTGCATAAGATCAGCATGCAACCATAACATACCGGTTGAAGCATACCACATGTGGCTATTTACAATGCTTAATATCATATCTAGCAAATATAATCAATTGAAATTCATACAAGATAATCTATATAATACCAAATTAATAAATAGGCAGCTCAAAGATATACATGAACATTTTGTGATTACTCCCGTGGACAAAGCTGCTTGTAATTATGCAATCATATGTAAATCATATTATATAGAAATCATTAAAAATGAACTACAGTCTAGCCATACATATAAACAGATAGCATCTTCCCATAATATAATAATCAAAAAATTAATTGCATTGCATAAAAAATTAAAGTTAAAGTATAATAACCTAAAATTTCCATTTATATATGGCATACCCAAATTTCACAAAACACCAATTGCTTTTAGATTCATAGCATCATGTAGAGATAGTTATGCTAAATTTCCTGGAAAAACGTTAGAAAAGTTACTTAAAATTATATTAAATAACTTACATAAAACTATTATAATAAATAATAACTTACCTATTATAAATGCTCTAAAAAATAACAATATTCATCAAATACAAACATTTGACTTTAACAGTCTGTTTACGACCATTAATCTTGATAACTTAGAAGTCGTCCTCCAGAAACTATATTTAGAAAATAAAAATGCTATAAAGGTTGATTTAACCTATTGGGATTCTCTAATAAAATTATGCATCTTTAATAATTATATATATGACGGAACATCGTTATACCTACAAGTGACTGGCACCCCTATGGGACGTCCAGCATCAAGCATAATCGCAAACCTTTATCTACATTATACAGAAAGAGAATTCCAAGATAACCTACTTATATATAGATACGTAGATGATATATGTTTTTAATCGTCCACATTTTGTCCAGGATTACAGTAAATTATATCCAGAACTTGTATTGGAAAAAACTAATAGTTCTGATACTATAGCAAATTATCTGGATCTTCATATAGAAATATTGCATAATAATAATATAGACGTAAACGTATATAATAAAAGAGATGCATTCAATTTTAACGTAGTAAGCTTTACAAATTGGAAATCTAATATATCAAAATCAGTGCATGCTAATATAATTTTATCACAATGTCTAAGAATTGCTTATATCTGCAATAGTAATAAAAATTGTTCAGCGGGCTTAACAGTGTTGTACGGCAGGTTGATCAATAATAATTTCCCTATCGCTTACCTGAAATATCATTTCAGGAAAGCGATAAACATTATTAATTTCAAAAATTTGTTTTCTGAACCTATTGTTTTAATATAATTTTCAATATAATCGTTATATTTAGTGCCATGTATATATGTAAATAGGATACACTTTGCATTCTTGGTGTCTTACGGCGTAGAAAACTTGTACCCACCGGCTTGCAAATTACAGTGTATCATTTTTTTTTTTTTTTTTTTTAATAAATAGTTAATATATAGTTAAATTTATTTAAATTTACTTAAGTCCACGCTGAGATAACATGCAAATTCAGCTCAGGGTCCTACTATAGGAACGGGTTTGCGATCCCGGGCATACCCGAGCCACAACTTATATCTTGTAATGTCTTTAAACTGTCCTAGACTCTTTATTTTTATTTCTCCGAAATTATTAGGGCAATCCGAGGACGTAGGAGAAACTATTTCTTATCTATACCACTATTTTTCGCCTTTGTGGAGTTCAGGTTCTATTATTCCTACTCCTTTAGTTTTTCTTCTTACTATCTGCATGTTTCTCTATGCGTTACTTTAATTTAAGTATTTATTTTTACCGTATCCATCACATAGGGGGCACCACATATTATTTTGATGACTATTACATTATGTCCTAGATACGGTCAAATGTAGTATGTATTATATATTTAATCTTATTTTAATCATTAAATTACGTTCTCTGTCGGGTCAACGATGATTAATATATGCTTACATTTATATTTTACTTATATTTCTTGCCTTTGATTCTAATATTTCTAAATTTTATTATCATCTTTCGATTTATTTATATTCAATTTATTTTCGGCCTATACTGGTTTATATTTGGTTTAGATTTAAATTACTTAGCACATATTTATCATCACAGGAACAGAGAACCTTGTCGTTTTTTGCCTTCATTCTGGGTGGTTGGCCCCAGTTGACGTCATCTAGATTGTCGGTAAAAAGCGATAATAATTATTATTTTATTTTATTTATTTTTTTTTTTTGCGTTGTCTTAGGTCCCTGATGGTATTATTGTTGGATTTATTTGCTTATTCTAATGGTTCTTTATATTATCCTTAATATTATATATATATATATAAGCATAGACACTATACTAAAACCCTAAGTAACAATTGGGTTTGTGTAATGACATTAATAATGTTGTATTAAGTAATCAAGTTAAACTCTAATTTACAAAGAATGTGTCATGACATGTTCCACCATCAATTGTACTAATTAGGAGGGATGGTTATGTACTAAAAAGGGTAAGAGTAAGGTAAACTTACCAATATAAGGAATGTCTCGGTCCGCTGTAACTGGAACAGTCACTCTATCGTTCTGTACCAATTAGCTCTGCTTGAACTGTCATCTAAAAACTCTCTTTGCTCTAAACTTCTCTAAAACTCTGCAGATAACTCTCTAAACTTCTCAAACACTTCCCTTGTTCTTTACTTCTAAAAACTCTTTTTTTCTCTAAAATCTTCTCCCTGTTCTAAACTTCCTAAAACTCTGTTTTCTCTGAAACTTCTCCCAACACTTCCATTCTAAAATTCTGTTTTCTCTAAAAAGGCTTCTCTCAACACTCTCCTTTTTTTCTTTTGTTCTCACCTGTGTATATATAGGTCCCTTCCCCTTATACACTTTCCATGCTCCCATTGGTTCAGAGCTCGTTTTTGTGGGGGCGCTAATTTTCAGGGTTGATATCTGCAGACCAAAAACAGTAAAAAAAAAAAGTGGATGTATAACCATCTGAAAACGAAACTCATATTTATTTGGGGTGAGAGTTCTTGATCTCTGTACTCCGGAATTCAATTCCTGCAAAAGTAACTTATTTGTACAATGTACTCTGCAGTTATTAGATTCAGATGTCCCATTAAAAGTCTGTTTTCAATAGTCATAACTTCTTTCTATGTGATAAAATAATTAAACACTTCTTTGTTAACCGCACTTCCATCTCCCATAATGGTCAGAAACTGATCAAGTAATGGCCTCCTGTTGTTATGTTCCAGCTAATATTGGTGGGATTGTATCATAACTACAGACATTACTGAATATGATGCTAGAGAGGTGTGCATTCTAGTGGGGAAGTAGCAGGCGTGGGATGTTGTTAAGTGTGGTGTTGGGTTTCATTCTCCCAAAAGTATAGTAGAGGGACAAAAGTATTGGAGTAGCAGGTGAAATGGAGGCATTTTACAACCCTCATTGCCACCCCCCAAGGATTTCAGACAGGAGCAAGAAGACAATGTCTGGAATTCTGTGTCTGTACTAGGCTCCGAAACTTCTGTAATGAGGTAGCTTGGTGAGGTAAAACAAAAACGTAGAGGAAATCTAAACAAAAATACTAGGTAAATTGTACATTTCTCTACATCTTGCTCTGATAAGTTAATACATTCAAAGTGATTCACAAAAAGATGACATGGTGAATTCATATTATGTTGACATAATCCCTGTGACACAAGGATTATCTCAGTCACTTGAGAAACTTTCTAACAATGACCTTACCTGATGTACAGCATCAGGCATACTGTTATGCACATGTTTTCTTCACCATAATGCTGAGTCCATGTCTTAAGAAAAGATAAATGTTCCTTTGTTCAACAAACAAAATTCTTTTATTGTGAAGGTGTTTTTCTTAACCACTAAACAACTGGGAACTGTGACATGATGTTTCTGCTCTTGTTTTATAGTAGGATCAACTGTCCAGGAATCGTAGAAGGAGTCTCCCAGTGACCTGGAAAATCCAGGAAGCTCACTTCTTCAGGGATGCTCTGGATGCAACTTCCATTTCACAATCTTTACTTGACTCAGAGACATGATATGAAACATAAACTGTCACTGAATTAGTATCTGTTCTTCAATAATACATTCATACACATAATACCACCTATACCTAATGCTAAATAAACATTATATATATATATTCATAAGTTGTGAATTCATACAATTCTGGTATATACTGTGGCTAGACTGTGTATAATACTGTGTATAATATAATTGATATTATATGTAAGAAATTGATATTTATTACATATAATATCAATGTTTAACATTAATAGATTAGGATAATGAACGAATATAATGTTCACTAAATGACATGTACTGATACATCATCACTGTCCTAATACCTACTTGTTCCTGTGCTTCCTGAGCAGTAAGCTCATCTGTGCTTTATTCCTCTATCCTTTCAATTTTAATCTTTTGATCCTTAATCATATCCTCCGTGTGAATTGAGGATACGTTGCCACCCCTCCCCACAAAGAGGTGGATATCAACTATCTAGAGCTCAATTAAACTTTAAACTTCAAAGGCAAATGCCTATAAATTGTGATTCTTGTTCCAGCCAAATTAAACTCTAAAAAATTAAAATTCATCAATATATTTTTGTATTTTATACTTTTTACAACATTTTCTTTTATACAACTATAAACTTTAAAATCAATATAAAACTCTAAACAATAAAATTCATCAATAAATTTTTGTATAAAATCTATAAGATCAATCAATTCCAACTAAATCTCAACTCCATAAAAACACTGTTTACATATATACAAACTTTTACAATTTTCTAATCCTGTTTACTTTTCTAGCAAACTCAGCAAAAGCTTCATTCTATTCTCTATTCTTAAACAAGTTACTCCAAGTGTATGAGTTGGAGCCAATCTGCCTAATTAACGTATTCCTTGGTATATCATATCTTACACATTACTGTAAGATATGCTCTGTATCCTCTACCCTCCCACAAGTAAACATTGGATTTTCTTCTACACCAAGCTCTACCAGTCTTTTCTTTAACCCATGTCCAGTTATTAACATTGTTTGGAACATTCCTAGACCAGACCAAGATGAAATCTCTTTCATTGTTTTCACCCCAGGCAGAAAGGCAAAGGTAACATGCCTCTTAGTAGAACCATTCCATCTTTCCTGCCATATACAATCTATATCTTGCTGCAACCTTTTCTTTTCTACTTTCAAATCATGTCTTCCATACTCTCTTCCCTCTTCTCTTCAAGATTTTATTCCCTTCTCTATTCTCTATTCTCTATTCTATTCTATTATTATTCTTAATCGCATATTCCATTGCCCGTTTAAGTATAATCAGATCCACTGGTTCCTTTCCTGCAATAACTTGTAGAGCATCATTTGAAAAAGTTCTGCAGGACGGCATCACTGCCAGAAGGGCAAATCTCTGTGCTGAAATATGACTTCTTTTAACATGGCTGTTAGTCACTCTATGACCCTAAGCCCCACATGCATATGTCACAATCGGTAGAATTATACATTTATAGAGCAGGTCTAAGGACTTGCCTTTCACTCCCCATTCTATCCTTGTAACTTTCCTATTTTTTAAATAAATCATCCTCACTTTTATCTCTTAATTTCTGCACGTGAGGCAAAAAGGACATCCTTTCATCCACATAAATTCCTAGGTAGTTGACCAAGGGGGCATATGCTATCATCGTACCAAATATTTTTGCTGTTGGCCTTCTTTCACTGAGTTTCCCTTTGAGTAGAACCATGTGAATTTTTTCATTGATATCTCCATTTTATGGACCTCAGCCCATTTCTCCACTTGTCCCATAGCCCTTTTAATTCTCTCCTTCAATTATTTTATAGACTTTCCCACCACCATTATAACAAATCATCAGCATATGCTACCAGTTCACATCCTACCCACTCCTGAACTAGTAGCTCCAATACAATATTCCAACTATAGGGGCCTATGATTGAACCTTGTGGAGCACCTCTTGTTACTTCCTGAGTAACTTTTCCATATTTTGTTACAATTGAAACTTGCCTATCTTTAAAATAATCTTTTAAAATTCCATAGAACTGTGCAGTACACTTCATTTTTCTCATTCACTGATACAATAATAATATAATCACTACCACAATAATGCAAATACAGGTGGCCCTCATTTTGCGCTGGTCCGATTTTTACTGATTTGCAATAGCGCCGATCACAGACCACAATGGCATTTTTATTTATTTATTTTGGATTTTTTTTTTTTTTTTTTTTGCAATTTTTTTATAAATTGAAAGTTAAAATCGTCAGACAAAATTCATCGGCATCATACTGTGCTATATATCATGCATTGTTCATGTAATTTAGGACAATCTGAGCCAATCAGCAATTAGCGCATCCATATCAGAGACGAGAAAGATTCCTGCCCTCAAAGTAGGATGTGGGTGGTAAAGGTCAATGCGGTGAAGAATTCAGTTGGTTGTTTATGCTACTTACATGTGTTGGAAATGTATTACGCTAAAATTTTTTTATAATTTGCTATTAATAAATTAAATATAATAGTGATAGTCGTGTGCACTTTTTGCCATCGTGTTATAAAGTTTTTAATTTAATAGAATAAAGAGATGCCATATCATGTAAAAGTCGTTCATTGAATTCTAGTGCAATATTCGGAGGATGGGATCTGGTGAAAGCCCCAGTAATGTGTGTAGCACTGTTAATATGCATCCATCGACTATTACTACAACTATGAAGAATGCTAGTAAAATAAAACAATCGATGCAAAGTGATAGGTAAAATATTTGGTGCCTGGAACCTAACCCTGTGATTTCTGATTGACTCCATTATATAAAGGGTTCCATTTGTGCCAGTTCCTCCCCAGGTACTTAACCCTGGTGTAAATCGAGGGCTACCTGTACTAATGAAATAGCATATAACTAAAGACAGTTGTTTATACATATGGCAGTGTCTTATAATCCTGTCTGTTCAACATAACATACTGATATTGGTTATATATCATACTAGTAACTAACAGTGGTTATGTATATAGTGGATTCAGGTTATTTGGGACAAATCTTAAAGACCAGAACCCAATCGAGAAAATAGCCAGGGTTTACTTCACTTAATTAGGACAACATGCCGTTTAATCGGGGCAGGAGACCGCAGCACTCGAGATTACCCTACGACTGTCTTCGACCATACCACGTGGTTCGGTCGGATTTCTGGAGGTCATAACCATAAAACAATAAAAACATTTAGCAGTCCCCTGTTTATTGGGCTTTTCTGTTAGCAACAAATGAAAAACGATCAATTTCCATTTGTCCCAGCACTCTTCTGACTGGATGGGACTACATCTTTTCACTGCGAATCCCTCGTGCTCGAGCCATCACGCGTACAGGTTGGAGGCTTGCACAGCACAATAGGTCATGGGATGTCTCAATAACACCGAAAACGAGTGTCCTCTTCCGGCAATGAGTCCTTATCAGGGCAGGAGAAATCCCTGATGTCGATGATGGTTTTGGATCCTATGACTTTTCGAAGGAAATGTGCTCTCTCCACCCTTTCTGTGAAGATTTCCTGGTAAGATTTGGTGATGGGTCTGTTCCATGAACCAAAGTGTGGTGCTGTGAAAACTCCTTGTTCTCATGACAGGCCTAAGCGCAAAGCCAGAGGTTGCGGGACTTCAACTGGTCAGGGAGCAAGGAGAATTTGCATCCTCCCTTCAGGACCGTATTCTTATATTGCTCATCGCAGCCTAGGGGCAAGCGCACCTTCAGCATCCCTGGATGTCTACCACGGCCCAATTGTTGGCTGGAACTGGGGTTGGGATAAGTCCGCGTCTGGATGATGATATCTGACAGAGGGAAGAATGAATCAGGGCTGGTTGAAAGGGGAACTCCACAACACCAAGGCAACTTGGGGACACATGAATCTCATATTTGTTATTCAGGAAATCGCCTGAGCTCCTGGTGTCTGGTCTCTTCCCTGGGGATAAGCTTGATGTTGACTGTGTTCTGGGCGAAGGTGTCTTCGTCTGTGGCTCTGGGCTTCAGAGTAAGAGCATAGTTTTGTACATAGGTGCATGGTTTGGGAAGGACTGGTTATATCTGGGGAATAAACTTTGATGCCCTTTCCAGCATTTACACAGTTGCTGGGGGTGTTGCACCAGTTTTGCTTTGCTAAGATGGGTTGGATATGGAAAACAAAGGGAGAAAAGTGGGTATTGTTTGGGTGAGGGCTGAGTTTTCCATATCTTCTGCCATATTGCCTGTCTCATCCTTTTCTGATCTTCCCTCCTCTTCAGGGTCTTCTCTCGTCACTGCCTACCACCACCACCTCAAAAGGGCAGGGAAGATAGCCCAGATTATACTAATCATCTGTAGGAACATACTATAGGTCTTTCGTGGCGAGGTGGTCTATGAAGAATAATTATAAGAAAAGATAGTAAGGAAAATGGAGAAAAATAGAAATTCTCATTTACTCTCTCTTTCGCTCTCCCTTCTCTCCTTTCAGACGAAAGATTCCCTTCATTCGCACATTTAAATATATATGTGTTTTTTAATTTTTTTTTTTTAAAAAAAGAGGGGTATCTTATCTCATTTTCACTTCCTGCTCTTTCTCAAGCATATTTCTCTTGATCCCTTTCCTTTTTTATTTCCGATTATGAATGCCACAAAAATTTATTTACAGAAACATGCCATACAAGATGACACAACAAATAATCCCAATAAAGCTACTGATAGAAGCATAATAAGTATTTTAATATATGAAGTGGGTCCTTCACCAATTTATTGATGGAACCATGCTGTCCAAGGAGTTTGTCCTGGTGCAAAACTTGATATGTGGGAGACCTGTGAAAAGTTTGGGTAGTTAACTTGTAATGCTGGATCTTCTAAACAAAACTATATCTTTGCAGGCTGTAATAGTTCTGCCAACTAGACAGTTTCTCATTGTGACATTTAGTATCTGGCTTGAATTGGATAGTGAAGGTCACTGGTTGCTGTGTTAGTTTAATTGACCTAGTGGCCACCAATATACCTTGAAAGTTCATGGAAACAATTCCAGCAAGGTGTGTTGACAATGCTTGAAAGGTGAGGGTAGCTAGTGTATTGCACGCAAAACATCCTGTGGATGTGATAGTGTCTTCCATAAATACAGTATGAGTTACTAGGTAAAATCAAATCCAGTAAATGATAAGTCCAATGTTAATGGCACTGATTGTAACATTTTAGGAGAGTCTGCCGGAAAGTTCAATTTCTAGCTGGTGAGAAATTTGAGTTTTTGGGAGTTTATTAATTTTGCTAGCTACCACCTGCTCTAAATATGACTCGCTTTTCTGACATCTAATTTTATCTTCATAGAAATGACATTGTATCATTCAGCCGTCAAAGATAAACTGTTTGGGAACACTGTAATTTACTTGTTTGTCACTGATCTCACTATGTTTTTGTTGTTTGGTTTTAGGAGAATTAGCAACTAAGGCCATATTGCTCCGGGAATATGCGGTGGTCATTCCCTGACCTTTCTGCATCCTCCATATTTGTTGTGATACTAAAGCTCCCTGGTCAGGGTAAGCTTTGTTGTTTTTACCGACTCTTAAGATTAAATTGTGTTCAGGAATGTCGGTGGGTTGATCGAATGTTCCAAGTATTTGAAGTTCAATGGTATTCTGGGTGATAGCAAATTTTTGATATAGTTTAATGATATAGTTTTTGATATTCTTTAATGATATAGTTTCAATTGTTTCATTGGCATGAGTTTGCACTTTCACTATGTACTGGCAAGAAGCTCCTTCAATTTAAACTTCATACACTCTAGAAAAGTCTGGAACTAACCAAACCTAGTAATGTAAACGTGATTGGCTATTGATGATGTGGCAGTTTGATCCACTATCTCCTGCATTACAATTTGTAATTCCTGGCCAGCTTAGGGATTCCTTAGTTAGGGCTTCAAACTTGTAACCTGGACAATATAAACCCCACACACAATAAGCTTTCTGTGGGCATGCAACCTGACATCAGATGTAGTTCTGTAGGAAAAGTATAGTACATCCACTTTGTCTGCCAGTGGCATCGCATTTGTTTAAAGGTTATCTTCAGTTGGAAAAAGAGTTCATTGGGTGTAAGTGTCAAACCAAAGGCACTGCTTATATTCTGAATTTAGCAAAGTTACATGGGCTCTAGTGGAGATCTTACATGGGCAGGACAAGTCTGCATGGCATTCTTTTATTTTGGCATGTAAAATCTGATGATTGGTGCAAGTTGAAACCACTAAAAGTATAAGCGTTGACAAGTATAGGAGAATCTGTAGAGGAGTGACTCATAAGAGTGGTCTTGGTTCCACGTGAACATGTTCTTCTAAGTATTCCTGTTTTCTCCATGTAGTTGTTCTCACGCTGTCCCCGAGGAAAGACCAGCCATGCTTGTTAGGTGCCAGGTGGTTCGAAACATTCTCCAGTTTCATATTGCTCAGTGGCACTGAGCAATATGAAAAGTGCTCTGATTGTTTGCCCTACAGATTTAAGAATAAACTTAGAATACCAAATGATCATGGCTGCAAGAATACCAAGGATTACATGTATTATATAAGACACAATGTGGAGAAGACAGTCTATTGTTTATAAAAGATGCAGCTCATTTGTCTCTACCTGTCAAGTGTATTGTTCCTTGTATTACCTTCCCTTTTTGTGATATAAAAAGAACTTCAATGGGTCCTGGGTTTCGACAAACTCACGAGGCACCTCTGCTTTCGGTGGTTCTTCAGTTATCACGAAAGTTTTTTTCATTACCATATTTCCTTATTAACAATGTACCTTTCTCAAATGTAGTGAAAACTGGATCTGTGAACATGATTTCCAAAACTTGCACTTCAAAATGAGCTTGCTCATCGGACATCTAATGTTTCACAAGTCTAGTCTGCTGAAAATTATAATTATCCTTTGACACTGTTAGCGGGAATGTCATCAAGCACATCCTGTACGAAATGATTGGCAGGGTCCTGACAGTCTGAGATCCGAACTCCGCGAGCCAATATGTCTTGGCTGGTTGTCTCTTACATATACATGAAGTGTGTTGATCACAATCGGATTCATAACAATCCGATTGTGATCCAATATTCAAGGCTACCCTTATAACGATCTTTACTACATTCACAAATCTCTCCATCTCTCTTACACTGGTATATATGACTGAAGTACCATTTTATTTTAAGGACTGTTTCAGTATAAAATGCTCTGGTGGGACCAAAGTGCCATTTGTGAGAAGAATTCTGGATATCCATTGTTTGAGGCAATTTGCACAATTCGCTATGGAACAACTATTATGACATATACAAGCCGCAGTGGGCTTGTGTAAGTCATCATGTTTCACTTGACAAAGTTCAATATTGGCTTGGTTAAACACTAAATATATCTCGAGTGTCCAAATCTTCAGCAAATCTTTCAGACTAAACTTCATGACCGGATCAGATTACTGCAATCAGTCTACGAAGATAAAAAAAAAAACTGTCACTTTTGGTTGAGGCTATATATGACTTGTATTTGTCTTTCTTTTTCTTTTTTTTTACATAAAGAACTTTCTCCTCTCATGTCGTTTTCATTTTCAAGAAAATCGATGTTGGAGAAAACCTCCTCTCTTATGTGATTAAGACAAGGTGAAATCTGTTTTCTGTCACCTCCAAGCATCTCTCAGTAAGCCTGCCATATCAAATCCTTTATCATCATTTTGTCGATCCAATCTCGATGCAAGTGGATCCAACATCCACTGTATTGGTCTCTCTAGTCCATCCGTAGTTCTGAATTATCTGCATCCCTTGTACCCTGTCATTTTCATCTGGAGGTACAACTTTCTCCATCTCTCACAACAATGGGAACACCACATTCTGCTTATGCTCCTACAGCAGAAGCTACCTTAGGCATTAATACTTCATTCTGTGACTGAAGTGTTACAGTTACCTCTTTTGGGTATGAGTCATACAGTTGCGACTACGCAAAATAATGCTATGGGATGGAGTAGGTGCTTGGAAGGTTCTTTCCGAATTTCTACACCTTTGACTGTTTTTTTCTGATTCCTAGATGGGAGAGATGACAAAGGAATGCTTACACTTCTAATAGGTTGGGTTACTATTGGTCTGGGGTCTATATGTGGGAACCAATCGCACACTTCTACTTCAGGATCTTCAAGGATCCAAGTTTCTTTTGCCGCTGTCTCTGTACATGTTTAATCTGGAAGTTCAATATCTTCTGATTCGTCTGTTCCCTCTATTCTAAGTTCGGGAAAAAATTTCATATCAACTATCTTCGTCAACCGATCTACATGCACTAGCTGGTTATCTTTAGAGTTATACAGATGCTGTATCCCTTATTAACTGGCGAGGTTTGGCTGATCACTCAATAAAGGCCTGTGCTCAAACAAGCCAGTTTCTTTGTAGCACTTACTTTTACCTTAGGAGTAAAAAGATAAATGAGGCTTCCAACACATATATTCTTGTCTACGGCTATTGATGCTCTATGTTGTTCTTGCATTTGCACTGCTTCTTCCAAATGCTGATAGACAGTCTCATAAGTTCTCCAAAGACATGCACACATCTGCTCCGAGTAATTTTCCAAAGATGCTTAAGGTCTTACTTGAGTGTGCCACAGGTCAGAGGGCAACACCAAATTCCTTGCATACATCAAAAAGTTGGGTGATCCCTGCAATGAACTGTGGGTTGCAGCATGGTACGCAGCGACTGCCAGTGGAATCATGACATCTCAATCTCATTAAGCATCATTGACTACATGTGACAAAATTGTTGCCAACATATGATTCAAATGATCCACTTTAGCATTGTACTGAGGGTGAAAGGAAGACGTGTGGAGTTGATGCAAATTCAGCTTCAAACAAACTTGGCATAACAACGAAGACATGAAGTTACTACCTTGGGCTGTGAGTATGTATTAGGGATTCCATGCCTTGTGATCACATTGTTGATGAAAGCTGTGGCAACTTCCTCAGTTTTTTGAGTCTGGAGTGGAATCACCGGCGTAATAGATAGAATTATTACTGCCATCAATAGATATTTATGTCCGCTCAATGATGAAGAGGTCCTAAAATGTCCAGGGACACTCTTACCTATAGAGAGATTTTGACAGGGGCACTCATCAGTGCCGCTTTGGCCTTAGGATTGCATGGAACATATCCTTTATGTTCCATGCAAGATGGACAAGATTCGATGTAGTCCTTGACATCACTATACATACCTGTCCATAATAAGTTTTTCCTAAGTTTTTGCAGTGTTTTCTGTAGGGCCATATGTCCCCCACTGAGAACATTATCATGACACGAAGTCAACACTTCTGCTCTCAAGCCAACTGGTATTACTAATTGTTCAAACGGCTCTGCTCGTGTAGCTCCAGGGTCAGATAAAGAAAAATGATATAATATTCCATCTACACTCAAATAAAATGAATCTGGAATTTTCTATGATGCTTGGAGTTCTCCCTCCAGCTGTTCAATTAACTTCTTCAGATTCCGGTCTTCTCTTTGAAGGAACTTGATCAAAGTTCTGGTTTTCTGTTGTAGCATAACTAATGATTCCAAAGTTACAGTGGTTGATATTATAGCAACTACTTCAGTAGTTTTCATTCTCTTTTTATTTTCCTATTTTTCATCTTCATACAACACCAGTCTGGAAAGAAAATACAGTAAACCCCCGCTATTCGCGGTATCTGTATTCGCGGTTTCGCGTATTCGCGATCGCCGATTTAATATAAAATGAAACCTAAAAAATGTGAATTTTAAAGCACCGTGAATATTTTCCGCCATAAAAAAACATGGGCGTGGCTAAAATTATCTTTCCCGGTCAAAACAGAGCTCAGTGGGTGTGGGGGGAGAAGGGTGACAAAATCGCGAGCGTGGATGTTTCTCGCTAATCCTTGTTCAGTACGCGTTATGCGCTTGTCATGGAAGGTTTCGTCGTTTGCTCTTAATTTATATGCTTATAAATTGAATAAATTGATGTGCTTACAAAAATGATAAATCTCCGTTTTGCAGCGTAAAACAGACTTTTTCGAGTGTGTTAACAGAAGAAAGTGACTTTATTGTGGGCAAGTTCATTCTAACCCCTACAAAAATATGGCTACGAATAACAAGAGAAATGTGAAAATATCAAAGGTGATGACATTAGCGAATAAAATTGAGTTATTAGATAAAATTTCTAATGGTGAAAGTGTCTCCTCAGTGGCAAAACATTATAAAATCAATGAGTCAACGGTATGATCAATCAAAAAATCGGAAGAAAAAATCCGCCGTAGTGTCCGTGAAAACTCGCTAATTGCTTCAAAAATTTGCTCTGTAACTCGTGATGTTAAATTAGAAAAGATGGAAAAAGCTTTAAATCTGTGGAAAGAAGACAGAACTCAAAATAAAATTCCGTTAAGTTCACTCATCATTCGTAAAAAGTCAAAACTCCTTTATCAACACTTTAGCGAAACTGGTGATGGCACTGGCGGGATAAGTTTTTTTGCTAGCAAAGGCGCTGGTTTGAAAGATTTCTTTGAAATTTCTAATAAATATTACATTTAATATTAAATTGTTTCTTATTTTCATTTCGATGCCATATGCTTGCATTTAACTATGTACATAGTCATATTATGAAGGTACATATAATACATACATAGACAAAATTTTAGACTAGTTTTTCTTATATATTTCATACTTTGGAACGGAACCCCTTTATTACTATGGGAGCCATAACTCAGTATTCGCGTTTTCGGTATTCCCGACGTTTCTCAGGAACGTAACCCCCGCGAATTAGCGGGGGTTTACTGTATTCATTTGAATGAACTCTACCAGGTCAATATAAATCTTTGAAGTCAAATTCTTGTAGCAATATGCTCCACTGCACTAAACGTGGTGATAGATTCCTCAGAAGGAGCAGGTAGCTCAATGGTTGGTCATCCATTATCATTGTGAAACTAGTGGATACTAAAAAAGGTATGCGCCTCCGTAGCCAGGTGGGAAGGAGCAGCAGTGCGTAGCACACGCTTCTTGATTAGACCGGGGTTCAAGCCCGTCACCACCAAATACGGAGGATGCGGAAAGGTCAGGGAATGACCACCGCATGTACGGGAGCAATATGGCCTTAGTTGCTAATGCTCCTAAAAATCAAATAACAACAACAACAACAACTAAAAAAGTCTGCATTGCGTAACTGCAAAAACTATCGCCAAGGCTTCCTTTTCAATGGTGCTATACATTCTCTCTAATTTCTTCAACAGTCTGGAAGCATAAGCAACAGGATGTCTCAAAATTTCACCTACTTGCTGTTCCAAAACTCTAGCTATGGCTTAGCTGTACACATCTTTGTTTTGAAAAGTCTGGGTAGATGAACAGAGGCTGTGTTGTCAAAGCAGTTTTCAGGTTATCAAAGGCTTGCTGGGTGGAATTGTCCCAAATGAAAGAAGTGCCTTTCTTGGTAAGCTGCGTCAAAGGCCGTGCTATTTCAGAAAACTCTGGGATGAACTTTCTATAAAATTCTGCCATCCCGAGAAATGATACAACCTGTTTAACTGTCTCTGGCACAAGACACTCACAGATTGTGACGACATTGTTTGGATCCAGGCGGACACTGTCTCCACTAACAAGATGACTCAAATATTTCAGTTGCTGTTTCAGAAGTTCGCATTTTTTAGGCTTCAGCTTCAGATCATATTCTCTGAGATGCTGGAAAACCATTTCGAGCTTTGAAAGATGGGATTTCAAATTAATAGAAACAATGATGATATCATTGAAGTATTCAAAGATCGAGTCCTTCAAGTCTTGTAGCACCAAGGACATAGCGCGAACAAATGAGCTTGGTGCATTTTTCAGTCAGAATGGCATTTTCTTATATTGAAATAACGATTCCCCTGTAGTAAAAGCTGTTTTATGATGGTCTGAAGGATGGACTTTGATCTGGTGGAACCCGCTTTGTAAGTCAACGAACTAAAATAACGTGCATTGCCTAGCACATTCAAAATTTCAGACAAGTTTGGGATTGGATAATCGTCAGCAATGGTCTTTGCATTGAGCTTACACAAATCAATACATAAACAATATGATCCATCTTTCTTCTTCACCAAAACAATCGGTGCTGGGCTCAATAATACCTGTCTCCGAACTACCTGCTTCAATATATAAGGAACTCTATAGGCGCTCTGCTTGACTGGGATGTTGTCAATCTAATTCTGTGACGACAGACCATTGCATTACCTAGCTGTACTGGTAACTTGGCGAACTCATCCTTGTATTTACACAATAAGTCTGACAGTTGGCATCTTTGATCATCTGTCAGATAATCAAGCCTAAAGTCTGGTATAATCACAGGATATGTTCTTCTCTTATCTTTTTCCTCACCTGCAAAGTTAAATGAACAGTTATTAAGGCTCTCAAGATTAGCAATTCCCATGCCCCAGTTGTCAAGTTTGCAATAAGCACTGAGACTTTCCATCTTTGCTTATCTTATCAACTGAACATTTTACCGCAAAATCATCCCAACTCAAGTTAGAGTTAGGTTCTGTTGATACTAGTTGCTCGGTAGGAACAGCAAGCTGGTCACAATATATACTGTCACCACCCCCTCTGTAGGTGCTGGAAGCACATGGTTACTGGTAAGTTTGGCTACAGTGGGTTTGGAACCGAAGAACTGTTCCCGAATAACTTCCTCTCTTAAGCAAATCCTCAGCGGAACTGAATGCACTATTCCTTTACTTAAATCTATCATGAACGAAAATCTCCTTAACACATTTAATTCCAATATTATGTCATACGGACCCTTAAAATTTCCAGAAGCTACCAAAACATTCTCCCGAAAAGTTGCACTATCTAATTTAAGATTAGCTGTTACTACAGCGTGTATAGGCACCACATTGCCTGTAACGCCGGTTACGGTTAGCTCTGGAGACCTTGGGTTTAGTGATTTGACATGCTTAATTTTATTAAACAGATCCACACTCATTAAGGTGACACTTGCTCCATTGTCTATAAGATACTTGGCTTCATCGTTTTGAATAGATCCTACTACCACAGATAATTTAGTGCTATCCTCTAAAATATACACCCCATGTTGTGTGTTTTTACTACTGGGGAATGGTTTACCAACTCTGTTAAAGTTTAGACGGGAAAAAGGGTTTTACAGCATTGAGAATATCCTATCTTTTGCTCATGAGCTCTTCTCTGTCGTAAATATCTGTCTCTATCTTGCCTGTAACGTCCAGCATTGGCATGATTAATTTGCCTGCCCAAAATCGCTGTAGGTTGGATTTGACTTTGATTAAACTTGTTCCTAGATACTCCCCCCCACAAGGTGCCCCCGCAGCCAGGTGGGAAGGAGCAGCAGTGCGTAGCACATGCTTCTTGATTAGACCAGGGTTCGACCCTTTACCACCAAATACAAAGGATGCGGAAAGTTCAAAGAATGACCACTGCATATTCACGGAGCAATATGGCCTTAGTTGCCAATGTTCCTAAAAAAAAAAAAAAAAGATACTCCCCTTCTTGACCTTATATAAGAGTTCATATTACTCCTATTATGATTATTATAATATACTCTATCTACAATTCCATTAAAATCGTAACTCTGATTGTTAGCATAGGACACCCAAATTTTGGTAACGCAGTGTACCTATGTGCTCTGTGGTCCGTACACAGGCAAGTGAACAACATCGCAGTCAGCTCGAACTTGCAGGATCATCCTTCGTAAACAAAATGCATTTCCCCCTCTTTTCTGGTGTTCGTGGAGTTTTTGAGTACATGCCACCTAGCATAGCTTCTATGATGGGGAGTGTCAAAGCGTCGGTGTACACAGTCACTGATCTTTACTTCACGTTTCTTCGAATGAATGTGGATATGGCTTACTAAAAAATTCTTCCCGATCGCGAATATCAGGGAATCAGCATGCAGTATTTTTGTTTTCAGATTGAAACTGTTGATTCACAGCAGCTATCTGTATTTCCAAGTTATTAAGGGTCGCATTGGTTACAGATAATGTTTCTAACGATTTTTGCAGGTCTTGTATAGGCTTAAGCATTTGTTTTAAACTGCTTTCCTGTTGATCCCAAGCTACATCATCTCTTATCTGACTACTGATAACATGAAGTATGGCGTATTCTTTGGTTGTGTTAGCTCATTGTTGATCTCTTCCTTATGAGCAATCGCAACTGCTTGTAAATATGTTAGAGGATTGTGCGAGAGTACCATTTTTATAATTTTAACTGAGAAATTGTGTCAACATGGCTTGATCAAGTATGGCTGATGCTTTGGGAGAATTTCCTTGCCTTTTGAATGCGGCTTGTTCCAAATTCTTCTCCTCTGAACTAAAACTGATCACTGGTTCCTACGGTCCTTGGATCGCCGTTGCAAATTGGTGGAGACAAGTCACAAACAGTTCCCTTTTCTCAAACTGAAGCAAAAAAAAGCATTTTTAAATGCACTGTAGTTTTTCCTCCTCGCGTAATTCAAGGGAATTGACCAAAAAGGCCACTGCAAAACCATGAATTTTGTTCTGAATTACTGCTATCAATTCCCTGTCTTGCCAAAATGCTCGTTCACTCACACTCACTAAAATCTCAAAAAACAATTGGACGAAAGGGCCTTCATCATGTTTGCCAAAGATGATTGGTACAAGCCCAAGGTAACACGCGATGTTAGCCAAATGGGCTTCTGCCAGGTTCGGGAGGGGGTTGTGATTGCTGTGTTTGAAATAAGGGGACTGATAAATCTACTGCTGTTGTTTGTGCACTATTCTTCCATTTTTGGTTTACTAGTATCTGGGCGAGGTTAGAGTCTCCCAAAATGGTGTAACTTACCTTTACGTAGAACTTAAAAGGAACTATAATTTTGATTATCAACTTATTCTAAAAGAAATGTGTTACAACCTATAACAACTAGTTTTTTTTAATTTTTTTAAACAGATGCATATAGGCGGAATCATTATTCGTTGATAACTGTTGCTAAATATGGGTGTTCCTAACGATGTCTCTATTGTATTGATACGAAAGAGAAGTGCCTCTTTACCTATTCTCCGTATACACAAAACCAGCAACACTCTCAACCTTTTTTTTTTTGACTACTCCAGTCCCCTTAGTCTCGTTTTCTGTTCTCTGGTTTGTTCTTCATTAACTAGCCCTTCAATTGAATAGCTCAATCAAATCTGGGCATTCGGGTAAAATGTTTTTTCATCCCGTATAAAATAGACTTAACAATCCTTGGATCATGGCATCAGTGTTACGTTGGTGGGGGGGGGGATTGTTTATTTTCCCATAAATATAATTCTTCGATCCACTTCTGGACATGCCACGAGTGTTACATTGCGGTTTTTATCCCAGAAAATAGTTCAATCCTTGACACGATTTCCAGTGTTATATTAAGGTCTGGGGCATCTACAGTTATATTGGGCTGGGCTTTAATATTCGGAGTTATCTAGAATGCTTTGAATATTGCCTAAGTTCTGGGAAATGGTTTGATTGCTACAAAACCTTAATTCAACCATGCTGCAGAAAATCCCAATGAACTTATGTGACTGCCTAGTGGTTTATTAAAATAGGACAATGATCTCGAATCCTAAAGGTCTATTCTGCATCATGGAGAATAGAACTTGCAGCTTCGACCAGCATTGTGTTTTTCATTCCAGGACCTTATCTGTTATAGTCAGGTCAAAGAATGTTGCAATAATAGTTCTTTTACTATAAAACTTGTACTATGGCTAATGTGTAGCAAGAGAGTAGGTAAGAGGCTGGGATACTCAAACAAAACATTATTTATTATTATAACTAATTCCGTAAATATACATACAATAAAAATAATATGAATAATGAAAGCACATTATGCAAGAAATATAAAATCCAAGGAAGTGAAGCCAGTGGACATCGCTGGACAGTGCAGTGTTGAGTCAGTTTGGTGTGACATAAGCATTGGGAGATCAAAATTGAGAGTAGGAGTGTACTATAGGCCTAATGCTGTGATGAGTATAATAAGAAACTGTACAGGGAAATAGTGTGGGCCAGTAAATTAGAGAATCTTATAATGGGAGATTTTAATTAGCCAGATATTGACTGGAATTTGGGAGCTGGTCACTCACACACTAGCAAGGCTTTTGTGGATTTACTGGATGATTGTTTTCTACATCAGCATGTTCGGGAGGCAACTAGAGGGAGGAATACTCTTGATTTGATTATCAGCAGTGATTCTTCATGCATTAAGAATCTGCAGATAAATGAACCACTAGGTGGCAGTGATCACAGTGTGCTGAAGTGGGATTTACTCAAAGAGGTAACTACCATTATGGGTAAAGGGAAGGGTTATTGCTTTCGTAAAGGCGATACGATGGAATGAGACAGTATTTAAATTCTGTACAGTGGGACCAACTGATGATGATGATGTTACCAACAGCAAATGCAAACTGGGAAGCATTCAAAGAACTTATCTTGGCTTTACATACCAGGCTTTACATACTGGGCTTCACATACTAGGCTTTACATACCAACTAAGAAATATTGTTCAAGGTTTAGCCCTAAATGGATGTCAGAGAACTAATGAGGCATATGGCAGAGAAGAAACATGCATGGGATACATGCAAATTAATACATGAACAGAAGCCTATGATAGATACAAGTTGATCGGTAACCAAGTTACAAAGGAGGTTAGGCAGGCGAAAGCAGATTACGAGAAATCATTGGCAAGGGATGCAAATAAAAACAGCAAAGAGTTCTTTACTTATGTAAACTCTGGAAGGAAGGGGATGAATCAGATTGGTCCACTTGATATCGATGGGTCAACCGTTGATGATCCTGCTCAGGGAGCTAACAAACTAAATGAATATTTTGCATCCACATTCACACATGAGGAGTTATTTAGCGAGGGGAATGCCAGAGGTGTATTCAACTCTAGCAGTAAGCTAGAGAATCTTGTAATAACTGAGAGTAAAGTGGAGGAGAAATTGTTGAAGATAAACACAAGAAAGGCACCTGGGGTGGATGGGATCTATCCAGTTATATTAAAGGAGGCAGCAGAGGAAGTAAGCAAACCCTTAGCCATAATTATGAGAGCGTCCTTGGACTCAGGGGAGTACCCACAGACTGGAGATATGCAAATGTGACCCCAATTCACAGAGGAGGATCAAAGGCTGACACCAGAGGTGGATTTAACGGCAGGCACGCTGGGCGTGCGCCCTGGGCCCCGACTTCTGAAGGGCCCCTCAAAACCCAAACTTTACACTTTTTTCTAATGACCCAAAGTTTGGTTTCATATATGCAATTTTAATTACGTACAAGTTTACAATCGGCGGTAAAACCTGATAGTATGTTTATATTCGCTTATTTTCATTATTTCATTACTACGCTGCATACTATGCACATACTACACTACCGCTCCTTAGAGGAATAGAATCGTATTTACTCCTTTGTACTTACAAAGGTTCTCCTGCAGTGCAGACTTAGGATATATGCAAATATGCGTATATCGTATATTGTTGAAATTATATTAAGATAATATTAATTCCTGTTGTTACATCAGCGCCTGGATTTTCGTAGTTTATGAATAATCTTTGAATTTTAATTAATCATTAATTTTTTACACTATAACGAAAAATCTCTTCTTTAGTATTCTAATCATCAGACTATTAAATTTTATATTTTTCTTTTCATTGATAGGCTACCAATGGTAACTAGAAAAATGAAACGACATCAATGAGGGGCTGAAAAAAGAAAAATTAAAAAAAGATGCGAATATAATAAATACATATATTATATTCAATTTTTATTGGAAATAAAACATTAATAGTACATAATATTTTTTATTTATTTAAAAAAATGGTTAACATGTATTTTTATTTTCCCTGTCTCTTTCTCTTTTTTTTTAAGGGGCCCAATGTTTTCTTCTGCGCCCGGGGACTTAATCCGCTTCTGTTAGTCATTAACTATCAGAAGCAGATTAAGGATTTAACTTCATAAATCAAGTAATTAACTCTTTGTAAAAAGCAAACGTTTAAAATTTTTTGTTACAATTTGTTTCCTTGGTGAACAGCAATAGTTGCCCTGTTGTTGTAGCAGCTGCAACTGCCCGTCGATGTTGTCTCCCTCCCCAAAAAACTTGGGGAGGGAGACAGCTCCTTACATAATGAAAGTCCTACTACAAAATACACATATGAAGTAACAGTCAATGAAAAATGAGGTAATACAGGCGGCGGCTTTAATAAATATAGAACATTGCTCTACAGCGGAACACTTGGGGAGGATAGCAAACGGAATAGGAACGTGTTATAAAATGTGGGTGGGAATAGGGGCCAAATACGTTATAAAACGTGGGTTATAAAAAAGTAGACATAAAGCAGTGTAATAAGAAGATTGTGGCAATTTAGGAATTGACATTAGTATGTCAAGGAATTGGAAGAAATTTGACACAAGAAATTGATTTTGTAAGATGCGTACAAGAAAGATACTATTACAAGTAACGATATATTTCCAAGAATTTTTATAAAACTTAGAATTGTTCTAACGTTACCCTTCACTTACGATATATGCAAGTGAAGGGTTTCGATATATATATCAGAATCAATAACCCTCCTCTATTTCATTTTGGGCCCAATGCCTCGTTATCTAACATGTGACGCCTGTATATGAGCGCAATGCATCGTAATCTAACATGTGACGCCTGTACATGGGACAAAAGCCTCGAGATCCAACGTGGCGCCAGTATATGGGCCAAATGCCTCATCATCTAATATGTGACGCCTATATAGGGGCCAAATGCCTTGTCAACCAATAGGTGACACCAAGTGCCTCGTCAACCAATAGGTGACACCAAGTGCCTCGTCAACCAATAGGTGACACCAAGTGCCTCGTCAACCAATAGGTGACACCAAGTGCCTCGTGATCTAATAGGTGACGCCTACATAGGTGCCAAGCAGCATTGCTTGCAGGGCCCATCTTCCCTGTTTCCTACCCTCCCCACCTTACTTTTCTCTTACACAGCGTTTTTTTTTTTTCATGCCCCATGTAAATCTAAAATTACAAAAATTATGATATTAGGGTCCCCGGTAGATTACATCTACCAATAATCTAAGAATATAACATAATTTTGTCTGTACATTGCGTGTGTTCTCTGGTCGATTTGCCTGTTTTCTGGACAAAAAAACCCCAGGTCTGTCGGAAAAAAAACCTTGCTATTGCCTGAGACCGACTAACTGGTAAAATTACAACCGTTGCTCAAGAAACAGCGATCATTTCATTCTCAAATCTGGTCTTAGCCACTGAAATCCCAGGAGTGGCGCATGGACTACGCGGATCATATGCGCCAAAAACAAAGGGCACAACACAATATACTTCACAATATACACACCTTCAAATCTCTGACCCGATACAACGCACACCCCACAGATGGGAGAAATCCCAGAAGCCGTTGGACACCAACATACCTTACAACCAGAGGCGGATTTAACGGCGGGCACACCGGGCCCCGACTTCTGATGGGCCCCTCGAAACCCAACTTTACACTTTTTTCTAATGACACCAAGTTTGGTTTCATACGTGCGAATTAGTTACCACCTTGCAGCAAGCTGTCCTGAAGGCCTCTTATAAATCTGCCAAGAAGAAAATCTTCCGTCCCACTGTATGCCCTTGATGGACTCAGGAACTCACCTTGCTTAGACGGTCCGTCCACCGATCTCGCCGATTTTACCAGCAACACCGTGACTGGCCAGCCCCAGAAGTAGCACGACTATACAGCGACTACATCGCTAAGAAAAATGAATACACAAAGGCTGTTGCAACTAGGAAGAAGGCAACATGGTCTGACTTTGTCAGAGAATCTGGCACGACAAATCCATGTGGCCTGGTCTACAAGATCATGCTGGGCAAAATCTACAATCCGGACGTCTTCAGCACAGTGATTGCAGACTCCTGGGAGACTTCCAACTGGCAGGACTCAGCCAATCACATCCTGGATAAGCTATTTCCACCAGACGACACTACTCAGGACTTGTCTGAGCATACTGCCATTCGTACTACAAACAACAGGTATGAATCAGATGAAACCACAGAACCTTTCACCTTGGAAGAATTATCAGCAGTTCTCCAAAATATTAACATCCAAAAATGTCCAGGATTAGATCTCATTGAATACAGTTTCATCCTCCGTCTTCACAAGCTTCGGCCAGAGTATATACTCTTACTGTACAACAAATGTCTTCAGGAGGGATGTTTTCCTGTGGACTAGAAGATCTCGCTACTGAGACTAATTAAGAAGCAGCACAAAAACTCTACTGACCCGTGCTCTCACCGTCCAATTGCGCTACTTGCAAACTTTGGAAAAATACTGGATCGGCTTATGGCACTCAGGACAACAGCTCTCTTTCAAGCACAGAATCTTCTCTCCCTCTGCCAGTATGGTTTCACTCCAGGACGATCCTGTGAGGAGGCTCTCTTTGATCTAGTTCTGCACATAGAAAACTCTGAAGCAAAATTTGAATTTGCCATCTTCATTGACTTCGAGGGCGCGTTTGACACTGTCTGGTGGGACAGTGCCCTGGCACGCCTCCGGACAGCCTCCTGTTCCAGCCGTCTCTATAGACTTTTTCAAAGCTACTTTTCAGATAGAACAGTAATTCTAAAGTCAAAATACCATCACGTCTCCAGGCCAATCACCCGGGGGTGCCCTCATGGCTCAGTCCTGGGACCCCTCGTGTGGAATATGATCCTACAAGACTGGCTTTCCCGCTCCTTTGCTAATACCAAGATTGTTGCTTTTGCGGACGATCTCACGATAGTGGTGTCCGGCCGCTCTCGCAAAGCCATAGAAGACAATGCTAATCGGGTCCTTGATGACCTCTCTTCCTGGGCTGCACTAAATAAACTACGGATAAATCCAAGCAAGACTAAAATGATGCTGTTTAAAAATAAGCTGGACCTCAGGCGGCCTCCGCAAGTCTCTGGGGTACAACCTCCCATTGTCACACAGACCACTGTGCTAGGGGTGGTTCTGGATCACAAATTAAGCTTTCACCCCCACCTCATCCATCTCAGCTCCAAGGTGAAAACATTTTCAGGCTCAATCATCAGAATCACCAGGAATGAATGGGGTCCAAGCGGTCGCTTCAGCTGTACTATAAAGCCGTCTTCCTTCCGATCGTGACGTATGCTGCAGGTGCTTGGTTCCACCGAGCTAGATTGGTTAATATGATAGGCAAATTAGGCTCTATACAACGGACAATGCTTCTGGCTACCCAAAGGGTATGCAGGACAGTATCCACTGCTGCTATCCAGGTCTTCGCTGGGACCCTTCCATGGACTTGTATGTAACCTTCCGTGGCCTGACCTTTAGAATCAACAAGAAAATTCCAACCAAGATCTTAGACATTGAGCTAAACCTGAACACTGACCCTAAGGCAGAGAAAACACGCTGTTACAATGAGATGATAAATATCTGGCAGACAAGATGGGACACTTCCACCAAGGGAGCAGTTACAAGGAGATTCCTGCCGGATGTGACTTTCCCCTCCTCTAAGTCGGCACAGAAGTGGCTCTCTCAAACTCTTGAGACATCGTTCCTAGTCACTGGGCATGGCTCATTGAACGAGAAGCTCTTCCAACTGGGCCTAATACCCGTAGACGTTTGTTACTGCGGGGCCAAGGAGAATTGGTTCCACCTTCTCTTCGAGTGCACTCTCTATGAGGACCTGAGGCAAGACCTGGCAAATACCATCCCTCTCACTGAAAACCAACTGGACATTCTGTTACAGACACCACAGAACCCTGCTGCCTTCCAGAACTTTTCGACACAAGTATTCACGCGCAGGAAAGCCTCCTACAGAATAACGCAGGCTACTAATGGGGATCCCCAGACAGCAGCTTAAAAATTTTATCTTTAATTTATTTTATTTTATTTTTTCTTCGTGATAACGTACTTTTTTTCCCCCTTCATTCCTCTCCCCACTAGTGTAGCTTCTCTCTTTCTCTCTCTCTCTCTCTCTCTCTCTCTCTCTCTCTCTCTCTTGTTTTTTTTTAATTACACCACGGGATTTTTTTTATTATTATTATTTATTTTTTTTATTTATTTTTTTTATTATTTTTTTTTCTCACTTCTGAGGAAACTGGTCCCCCTTTTGACAACATCAGGTGGGTCAGAGTTTCTTTTGAGACGGTACGTGTTTTATTGGGACTGGCCCACCTTCCCGTGGTGTGGACGAGTACGCAGAATCATCTGTCCAGGTGACTGATGCTTCTGGGTAGCTAGGAGGCCAGAACAGAACAACAGAACACACACATAATACACACAAACCTACGTCATTCATATTCTGGCCCATTTGTAGTGATACTGCTCTTCACAGAGATACGAGGCGGAGTTGAACAGACGTTCTAGGAGCCGCCCTTTACAAAACACATGTCCACATGTGCAATTTTAATTACGTACAAGTAATTAAAATCGGCGGTAAAACCTGATAGTATGTTTATATTCGCTTATTTTCATTATTTCATTACTACGCTACATACTATGCACATACTACGCTGCATAGGCCCCGCGCGGCTGCGCTACCGCTCATCAGAGGAATAGAATCGTATTTGCTCCTTTGTAAGTACAAACTTACAAAGGTTATCCTGCAGTGCAGACTTACGATATACGCGTATATCGTAAATTGTTGAAATTATATTAAGATAAAATTACTTCCTGTTGTTACATCAGCGCCTGGATTTTCGTAGTTTATGAATAATCTTTGAATTTTAATTAATCATTAATTTATTGCACTATAACGAAAAATCTCTTCTCTAGTATTCTAATCATCAGACTATTAAATTTTATATTTTTCTTTTCATTGATAGGCTACCGATGGTAGCTAGAAAAATGAAGCAACATCTATGAGGGGCTGAAAAAAGACAAATTAAAAAAAGACGAGAATATAATATAATACATATTATATTAATTTTTCATTGGAAATAAAACATTAATAGTACATAATATTTTTTATTTATTTAAAAAAATGGTTAACGTGTATTTTATTTTCCCTGTCTCTCTCTTTTTTTTTAAGGGGCCCAATATTTTCTTCTGCGCCCGGGGCCTCAGCCGGCCTTAATCCGCTTCTGGCTGACACAAGTAATTATAGACCTGTGAGTTTAACTTCTGTTCCAGGAAAATTAATGGAGGCACTAGTTAAAGAAGCACTGCAGGATCATTTAGACAAGACTTCAGTTATAGCTCGGACACAGCATGGTTTTGTTAAGGGTTAGTCTTGCCTGACCAATTTGATTGGATACTATGATGCAGTCACAAAGGAACTGGATGCAGGGAATAACTTTGATATTATATACTTTGATCTTAGAAAGGCTTTTGATACTGTTGCACATGGAAGACTGCTGCATAAATTGGAGCAATGTGACATTGGAGGCAAATTGCTGCTGTGGATAAAGGGGTGGCTGAGGGGGAGAAGACAGAGAGAGTGGTAATCAATGGACACTGCTCGTCGTGGACTAATGTTATTAGTGGAGTCCCTCAGGGCTCAGTGTTAGGTCCATTATTGTTTTCTGTATTTATAAATGATATTGATGATGGTATATCAAGCTTAATGTCGAAGTTTGCAGACGATACAAAGGTAGGCAGGGTTGTCAAGGACACTACTGACACTATGCTGCTGCAACAGGATCTGGAAAGGTTGAGGAGATGGGCTGAGAGGTGGCAAATGAAGTTTAACATTGACGAATGTAAAGTACTACACATGGGAAACAGCAACCCCAGAGCAATGTATCAACTCTGTAGTACTACACTGGCAGTGGTAGAGAATGAAAGGGACCTAGGGGTGGTTGTGCAGGCAGATATGAAGTTCTCTGAGCAGTGCAGATGGGCTGCAAGATTAGCTCATGGTGTATTGTCCATGATATATAGGAATTTTTCTAGCAGGGATAAGGAGGTGATTATTCCCTTGTATAAGGCAATGGTCAGGCCACACCTAGAGTACTGTATACAGGTCTGGAGGCCTCATTTCAAGAAGGATGTAGAGCTGCTGGAATGAGTACAGAGAAGGGCAACAAGATTAGTGAATGGAACAAAGGGGTGCTCTTACGAAGAAAGGCTTAAATTTTGCAAATTACAGTGTCTGGAGACTAGGCACCAGCGAGGTGATCTGATAGAGGTGTATAAAGCCTTGAATTGTTTGAGCATGCTCAATGCCGATGGGATTCTTCCTCTCGCTCAGAATAATCACCTGAGAGGGCATAAATTTAAATTGAGGAAAGACAGATGTAGGATAGACTTGCGGCAATTTGCCTTTAGCCAGCGGGTGATTGGTTGGTGGAACAGACTTCCGTCCCTTGTCGTGGAAGTTGATAGCCTAAATAAGTTTAAGGCTCAGCTGGACAGGTATTTCGAACGAACAGAGGGGTGAAGTGGAAGTGGTGTTTTTTTGGTTTTTTTTTTTTTTTTTTTGGCTGATGCTGCATACGCTTGCTTTCTTGCATCAAATGCCTCTACTAATGCTAATGGGTCTTTAGCTAGTGGTGTGAGTTGGTGACATGTTTGTGTTCTTTGTGTGATTATCTATGGCAACTTGTTCACCTCTAGTCGGCGCCTCTGTAGCCAGGTGGAGAGGAGCAGCATTGCGTAGCACACGCTTCTTGATTAGACCGGGGTTCGAGCGTGTCAACACCAAATACGGAGGATGCGGAAAGGTCAGGTCACGACCACCGCATTTCCTGGAGCAATATGGCCTTAGTTGCTAATGCTTCTAAAAACCAAATAACAAACAAACAAACAAAATCACCTCTAGTCTGCAGTCCACATCTTGGAGGAGTATAGAGGTATATATGTAAGCACAGACACTATACTAAAACTTTAAGTAAAAATCGGGTGTTGTGTTGTGACATTAATAATATTGTATTACCTAATCAAGTTAACCTCTAATTTACAGAGAATGTGTCATAATGTGTTACAATGGTTATGTACTAAAAAAAGGCTAAGAGCAAGGTAAAACTTATCAATATAAGGAATGTCTCGGTCTGCTGTAAGTGGAACAGTCACTCTATTCTTTTGTACCAATCAGCTCTGCTGGAACTGTAGTCTAAAAACTCTCTTTGCTCTAAACTTCTCTAAAACTCTGCAGATAGCTCTCTCAAAGACTTTCTCTCTAAACTTCTCAAACCCTTCCCTTGTTCTTTATTTCTAAAAACTCTCTTTTCTTTAAAAGCTTCTCCCTGTTCTAAACCTCCTAAAACCCTGTTTTCTCTGAAACTTCTCCCTGTTCTAAACCTCCTAAAACCTTGTTTTCTCTGAAACTTCTCCCAACACTTCCCTACTAAAATTCTGTTTTCTCTAAAATGCTTCTCTCAACACTGCTTTTTTCTTTTGTCCTTACCTGCATATGTATTGGTCCTCCCCTTATACGCTTTTCATGCTCCCATTGGTTTGGAGCATGTTTTTGTGGGGAGGGGGGACTAATTTCCAGGGTTGATACCTGGGGAACAAAAACAGTAAAATAAAAGAGGAGTTATAACTGTCTGAAAACGAAACTCGAATTGATTGACAAGGAAACTCAAATTGATTGAATTGATCAAAAATGGGCCGAATTCGTTGACAAGGCTCTCATCGTATACTTCCTGCTATCGTGTCTGGGCAGAATTGTAGACACTTTCAAATTTAACCCTAACTAGTGACTTTTTTCGGTATTGACCTATACTTGTTAAGTAAATCTGCAGATCTCTTACTCTTAAGGTCATTAGTACCAACATGTAAAAATATCACCTTGTGTGTCCTTAAAAGATGATATCTGCTCTACAACGTCATCAACTTTTGCCCCTGGCAGACATAACTTGGTCGTGTTCCACCTATTCTTTTTGCATGATATAGTGCATTCTGCCTTGGAGATTGCCTCAGTGTTGCCTGCTGCTGTTGCACAGGAATGAGTGCTGGTGTTGAGTTGGTCAGGTGAGAGCTTGATGGGCCCCTCATTAATTTCTTCAAATGCATTTTCTCTGCACCTCACCCTCTCATAGATGTCCATCAGGATACTGAGTTGGTGCCTAATTTCTTGGCACTGTAGGCACCTAGTAGACACAAAGACTTGTGTCTATTAGGTAACTACTAGGAAAAGGACGTGACCCTTGGCAAGATCATGTCTGCAAACATTTCACATTTCGCACATTTTTTGAGACTGTGATGGGTTGGAGTATCACCCCCTTCATTTCTCCCCCGAGCCACAACACCTGCTACTCTGTGATTTTTGCTTTGCAGCTCTATACTGGTAGAGGATTTTGCACTAACATTGATGATATTCATGAGTTAATCAGTTGTTATCATTCTGTTTTGCATCTGCTTACAAGTGACAAATTTAACACTGCTTGTATCTCTCTTGGTTAAAAATTATACACTTTTTATGCAAGGTACAACTGTTACAAATAGTGCTCGTGGAGGATTATCCATACTCTTAATTCACAAGTACCTTGGAGACACATTCTTTTACAAACCTCCATTGAATCTCTTGCTATGCATATAGTGTTTGGCACTACTTTGATAAATATTCTCATCGACCTACTGCCCAGTCACCCCTATACCATTCATGAACTTAGAAGATCTTATTTTAAAATTGCCATTCCCTTTCTGTTTATTGGGTGACTTCATTGGACATTATCCATTACAGGGTTCTCCCAATGCAGATGAACAACTCATTGAAATGCTCACTGATAGACAAAACCTAACTACAGGTAACAATCGTATAGCACAGTAGTTTGGTTCCTACAAAATCTCGTGTAATGCGAAACCGTGTTATACGGGATTAAGAACCAGTACAAAACAGGTATTATATTCCAAAAGCTAACAAAAATACGCCATTATTTTTATAACTATCGGAAACTTAATTTTTATAGTAGTAATAACTTAATATTTTTATAATAGTAGTAACTTAAATAGTAATAACTGAATAATAACTTAGTCTTACCTTACAACTTGTGATACTTATTTCATATAATGTACGTTCATTTAATTTTCTTCCTCTTCGTTGCTGCAATGAAGATGCTGTGCAATCTAGATGCTGTGCAATCTAGATGCTGTGAAACAATCTGTTTCACAGCATCTAGATTTCAAATATCTTCTGCTCTCTTTAAAAGTCATGAACAGCACTCTTCAAAGCCGAAATTATTTTTTATGGTCTCAAACAAGCACATTTCTCCAGGGTTACTGCTACCCATATGCAGTACTTTGCTTTGTCAATGTTAAACTTCAGATGCCACTTCTCAGCCCATGTACCCAACGTTTCCAGATCCTATTTCAGTTGCATACTGTCATTATTATTATTAACAACCCTGCCAGCCTTTGTATCACCTGCAAACTTTGAGATTAAGCTTGATAAATCTTCATCAATATCATTGATAAATATACAAAACAACAATGGGCCCAACACCAAACTCTGGGGGACTCCACTAATAATATTAGTCCACAATGATCAGTGTCCATTGATTACCACTCTCTGTCTTCTCCCACTCAACCATCCCTTTATCCATAGCAGCAATTTGCCTCCACTGCCACACTGCTCCAATTTGTTCAGCAGTTCAATTGGTCAGGCAAGACTTTCCCTTAACAAAACCATGCTGTATCTGAGCTATAATTGAAGTCTTGTCTAGATGATCCTGCAGTGCTACTTCAGTCAGTGCCTCCATTAATTTCCCTGGTTGTCTTTTGATCCTCCTTTGTGAATTGGGGTCACATTTGTAGATCTCCAGTTCAAGGAAGCTCTCATAATTATGGCTATTTTTTTTTAATCATCATAAAATGTTCACAGTCAGAGTGTGAAGTTGTGAAGAAAGTGCTCTAATATTTCCTCTGACACAGAACAAATTTCATCTTTGATCAATTCTGTGGCACAGTAATGGTTTGTGCCTTCTACAAAATATTCTGCCTTTTGGGATAACCCCAGAGATAAAAATCACACAGGGTTTCAAATCCAGGTGACATCGGAGGCCACACCAGTCCTTTGCTATACATTTCAGTGTAGTGGTTAGAAACCACTCTGTTATCCAAAATTTTATGCACTTATAGAACATCACCAGTACAAAGTTTGTATTTTGAAACCCGTGAACTGCTCCTCAGCCTCAAGAGAAAGATGTTACTTCTGAACTATGCTGCCCAAATTTGAAGTCTACCTACCATCCCATTAGGCCAATACTTAATGATCCCCAGTTCACAATGTACTGTAGAAATAATCCCAGGGCAGCACTGGTATATCAGATTGCAGTCATTATCACAGACTTGCAATATAGACATTTATATATGTGTATATACACTCACTGATAACTGAATTGTGACCAACCCATCTGTAATGGACTATGCCACATAGCTTGCAGTATAAAAACTAAACAGCTTCTTAGCCTAGAACAGTGGTAATTTGCATCTGGTCATGCAAGGAAAAGTGATAAATTAGCAGTTATGGGAGGTAGTAACGATATCGTGGAATTTCAAAAGGGTGTGATTGTGAGAGCTTGTGAGTTGGATGCTTCCATATTGGAAACAGCACGTCTTGTCAGTTGCTCATGGCCCACTGTAGTTAAGTTGTACAAAGAGTCGGGTTAAACCACCAACAGAGCTGTAAAAGATTATACAATGTGGATGTTCATGGTGAGTGAAGGGTGCAGCTCAGTGACAAGTCACTGTGTGATAGTCAACACACACACACACACACACACACACACACACACACACACACACACACACACACACACACACACACACACACACACACACACACACACACACACACACAAGTGCCAGGGTGGCCGAGTGGTTAAGGCGCCAGAACTCTGCTCCTACAGAGTTCATTTAACCTTGCCAGAGAATAAACACTGACAGAATAAACACACACACACACACACACACTGTGTGTGTGTGTATGTGTGTGTGTGTTTTTTTGGTAGTTGTTGGTGCATAGGCTTCTGTGGCCATAATGCACCTCCCAAGGTTTTTGCAGTACTTTGATCCAAGTCTGAGGCGGGAATAGAACCCGCAACTTTTGGGTTGCCAGGTAGGCACTTTACCCACCCGGCTAGCCCAGTCGGGTGTGTGTGTGTGTGTGTGTGTGTGAGTGAGTGAGTGAGTGTGAGTGAGTGAGTGATAGTCAACACTGCAGTACAGTTCAGGGAATGCAAGAACAATATCCCAAATGATGATGCATCACACATTCAGACATATGGGGTTTCACAGCAGACAACCCAAGAGACACCATCCCCTCACTGCTGATAATGGCTGATGGAAAATACTTCAGTGTATAACCATCATGTCAACAACATGATGGTTATACACTGCAGGACTGGAAATGAGTATACTTCTTGGATGAGTCCAAATCCAGGATGGTGGCATTGGTTGTTTAATATGGGGCATGTTTTTCTGTTGTAGTTGATAGCTTAAATAAATTTAAGGCTGAACTAGGGAATATTTGGAGTGACTGGATGGGTGAAATGGGAAATTCTTTTTTTTTTTTTTTTTTCTTTTGGCTGACGCTCTATAAGCTTGCTTTCTTTTTGTATTATATGCCTCAACTAATGCTAATATGAACCAATGTTTCTCTGGTGAGGTCTTCCAGCAGCTCTTAGAAGGCCATGTGCACCCTGCCATGTTGTTGGCTGCACTGTACACAAATGGTTTTCTGGAACATTGAGGATATCATTCACCTTGATTGGGCTCCAAATTTGCTTTACCTCAGTCCAGGGCTGGCGAACCTTTGTAAGGGTGCATGCCAAAATTGGCTAAATCCTTTTAAAAAACTAGCCTTGCATGGCCCGTCCAAATTTTGAACATACCCATTTTACTTGACAAAAGCGTAACAACAAAAAGAAAAAAAAAAGAATATTGAAATAAAAGACATTATTTCAAAGATGCTTTAATTAAGGTATTAAAATAAAATAATTCATAAAAAAATTTAACTTTTAGCTTAGAAAACAAATTTGATATGAAATGATAAACTTCCGTTATAAATATAAAACATCAAAACTAAAGGAAAGGAAAGGAAAGTAAGTATTGTGATTTTTAAATGTTTCTCACCAACCACGTATTAAAAAAAAACACGGAAACTGGAATTTTAAAAAACTATATATTTACACTTTATATTGACAATTAAAATAACTTTACAACAAAAATGCATAAAATATTTAAAATATATATACATCAAATAAAATATATTAAAACTCCTGCCTTCACTTCAGCGGTAGCTTCCTTGTACTTCTCTTATCGCTCTTAACCCGGTATTTTAATGTATTTTATCTGATGTATATATATTTTAAATATTTTATGCATTTCAGTTGTAAAGTTATTTTAATTGTAAATATATAGTTTTTTAAAATTCCAGTTTCCGTGTTTTATTTTAATATGTGGTTGGTGAGAAACATTTGAAAATCAACAGTGCACTGTTGATTTTTAAATGTTTTTGATTTTTAAATGAAACATTTAAAAATCGCCTTCTTCCTCAACAGTGCACTGTTGAGGAAGAAGGCGGAAGCCTTCGAAAGCTACAGTTATTTTAGCACTTTTAATCTTGTATTTTATTTTAATTCAGTATTTTATTGTCATTTGATTTGCAGTAAATTTATTGTAAATTTAAATACAGAGTTTTTAAGATTTTGGTTTTTGTTTTTATTTCATTGGTTGGTGAGAAACACTAACAAATCATAGTATTTGCATCTCAAAATCAACCAAGTCAGTTCACTGAAATATTTTCAGGTTAAGTTCGGCTAGTTTTACATTGTCTGCAAACCTAATGAATTTTGCAATTTATTCCAATTCCCTGAACTTAACTAATCTTGAAGAAAATTGTTCAATAATTGACTCATTGATGTTCAGACATAGCATTTTAAGGCACTGACGGTCTGTTTTCTCATCAATTTCAAGATCAGTGCTGTACCTTTGTAGGTTTGGGAAATATTTAAACATGGTAGATTCCTGGAGTATTGTTGTTTTGAAATTTGGGATGCTCTGAATTCCGTGTGCCCAAAAAATTTCTACATGTGCCACTCTGGCACGCATTCCATGGGTTCGCCACCCCTGCCTCAGTCCAATCAAACACTCATTTGATGTTTTGGAACGGAAATGGGGCATGGACACTCAGCCATCATCTGTTCCGACAATTGGGAAAGCCTTGCAGAGAGCTTTGTTGCAGATCTCTACAGACATCTAGTGGAGTCAATGACTAGGCAAATATCTGCTATTTGTGCGAATGGTGGTCACCAACACAGTATTAGGTAGGTATTCACAATTTGGGGCCATAAAGGTCGAGGGTAGCCTGTGGGGACACAGCTTATTGCCACTCCTGGAACAGAGAATTTTCTTCTGATTTATTTTCTGTTTTATTAGCTTAAATTGGCATATTAACTTATTTTCTAGAGTAGCTTTATATTCCTAGTTACGATACTTAGTTTAAAGTTTAACTTAGAGATTTTGTAGGTATTATTTAGTATCGGTAAGGGTATCAAATCCACGTGTTGCAGCTCCGTTGAACGAGAGGTTTTTTAACCATATTTAGCCGATTTATTAACCAATTGTTATATCAAATTATTTTCTATAAGTAGCTTATAGACCTAGACAGGATCCTTAGTTTATTCTAAATTGAGACAGCGAGATTTGGAAGTTAATCAGTACTTAAGTGTCCGTAGAAATACCATTTGTAAATTACCGCCATTGAAAAAGATACAACATATCCCGAACTCGATAGCATAAGCTTAGTATAGTATAGTGCATAATATAATATTGTTAATTAATCAATAAATCGATTAATCTTGTTAAACTTCATTGTCAATTAAATTGTACTTTTAACTATATATATATATATATATATATATATAACGACTTAGATTACAAACGTAACAAATAATTAATACATAACTTGATACGGAAGTTATATAAACGGAACTCGTAGATAACACGCGATACTGAAAAATAAATATAGTGATATAACTGTGTTGGGATACAAGTTTAAGGTTTTAATTTTCTACTGAAATTGAAATTTTATTGAAATTAAATCGAAATCATGACTCAGACCAGAGTAGCAAAGCAAAATGTGCAAGCTAATGGGAGTGCTGTGGTGCAGGGGAGAATTGAGGGGGGGCATTTGCCTCTGAATCACAGCCTTTTAAAATGCTTGCTTGATGTTTCCGGAACAATCGGGTACGGGACATGATACTGCCATGTGGGATGTTTTTGTGTGTGCCCGTGTAAGGAAATGAGGCAACAACTGAGCATTGTTATGGGCCTATATGAGAGCTTGAAGGACTGGGTGGAAGCCCTCGAAGGAAATAAATTGAGGGGCCCATCAAGCTCTCAGCTGCCCACATCAATCCCAGAGCTTGCACTTTGTCATCATGCAACACAGAGGCAACCCCCTAGGCAGAATGCACTGGTCCCACAGGAACTAGTAGTTGTTGGTGACTATTGTCAGAGAAACAGGGAACATGCTTTGTAAAAAGGATATGTGGAACAGGAACAGGGTATGTCTGCCCGGGGGCAAAGGTTGATGACGTTGTAGAGCGTATATCATCTTTTAAGGGCACAAAAGGTGATATAGTTGTACACGTTGGCACTAATGATATTAAGCGTAGGAGACTGGCAGAATTACTTAACAAGTACAGGTCACTGTTGAAAAAAAGCCGTGAAGTAGGGTTGAATTTGAAAGTGTCTGTAATTTTGCCCGGACACGATAGGAGGGAGTATATAATGAGAGCCCTGTCGATCAATTTGGCCCTGGAAAGATTGTGCAAGGCTCAAGGGGTAGAATTATTTTTAGCCTGGTATGTACTTGTTAACAGGAGAGATTGCTTCTACCGGGATGGGATAAACTTAAATATAAAGGGTGCAAGAATATTTTCTGATGCTGTCGAGGCAGTGTTAGGTGGGTCGGAAAACTGCTAGTTTGGGGGGGATACAAGGACTAATAGATTAACATTAGCCACTGGCAGAGGTGAAAGTGATTCTTGCACTGCTTCTATTGAAATGAGCAGCAGCTTGGAAAACAAGAGGCATGATATTTCAGAAACTGCTGGGAGTCATCGTGGAACAAGTAAACACATGGGTTGTTTAGGGCAGCTAAGAATAAGAACAGGTGCATGCACACCATTGCTAGGAATTTGGTAAATGAATTTGAGGTATTGATCAAAACATCAAAGGCAGATATTGTTGGGATATCAGAGACGTGGTGTCACACGGATTTAAGGAATGCAGAACTGCAATTTGGGGAATACAATGTGTATAGAAAGGATAGACAGGACAGGAGGGGAGGAGGGGTTATGCTATTAGTTAAGAAACATAAAATCCAAGGAAGTGAAGCCAGTCGACATGGATGGACAGGGCAGTGTCGAGTCAGTTTGGTGTGACATAAGCATAGGGAAATCAAAATTGAGAGTAGGAGTGTACTATAGGCCTAATGACTCTGATGAGTATAATAAGATACTGTAGGGAAATAGAGTGGGGCAGTAAATCAGAGAGTCTTATAATGGGAGATTTTAATTTCCCAGATAATAAGATACTGTAGGGAAATAGAGTGGGCCAGTAAATCAGAGAGTCTTATAATGGGGGATTTTAATTTCCCAGATATTGACTGGAATTTGTGGGTTGGTCACTCACACGATAGCATGGCTTTTGTGGATATATTGGATGATTGTTTTCTGAATCAGCATGTTCGGGAGGCAACTAGAGGGAGGAGTACTCTTGATCTGATTATCAGTAGTGATTCTTCATGCATTAAGAATCTGCAGATAAAGGAACCACTAGGTGGCAGTAATCATAGTGTGCTGAAGTGGGATTTACTCAAGGAGGTAACTACCATCAGAGGTAAAGGGAAGGGTTTTTGCTTTCGTAAAGGCGACTGTGATGGTCTGAGACAGTATTTAAATTCTATACAGTGGGACCAGCTGATGATGTTACCAACAGCAAATTCAAAATGGGAAGCATTCAAAGAACTAAATTTGGAAGCTACCAGGCTTTACATACCAACTAAGAAATATTGTTAAGGCCTAAATGTATGTCAGATAAACTAATGAGACATATGGCAGAAAAGAAAAATGCATGGGATACATACAAATTAATGGGTGACATGGAAGGATAGATATAAGTTGGTCTGTAACCAAGTCACAAAAGAGATTAGGCAGGCAAAGGCAGATTATGTTCTCATAATCAATTTGCTCAAATTTTCATCCTTTGCTCAAATCCTTGGCAAATGATTCAAAGAAAAACAGACAAGAGTTCTTTACCTATTTAAACTCAAGAAGGAAAGGGATGAATCAGATTGGTCCACTGGATATTGATGGTTCAACAGTTGAGGATCCTACTCAGGTGGCTAACAATCTAAACAAGTATTTTGCATCTACATTCACACATGAGGAGTTATTCAGGAAGGGGAATGTCGTAGGTGAAGTAAACATTGGCAGTGAGCTAGATGATTTTGTAATAACTGAGAGGAAAATGGAGGAGAAATTGTTGAGGATAAACATAAAAAAGGCACCCGGGGTGGATGGGATCTATCCAGTTATGTGAAAGGAGGCAGCAAAGGAAGTAAGCAAACCCCTAGCCATAATTATGAGAGCTTCTTTGGACTCAGGGGAGGAACAGACTTCCATCATTTGTTGTTCAAGTTGATAGCCTAAACAAATTTAAGGCTCAGCTGGACAGGTATTTCGAATGGACGGAGGGGAGTGGTGTTTTTTTTTTGTTTTTTTTGCTGATGCTGTATAAGCTGTATATGATGCAAGAAAGCAACATATGCCTGTACTAATGCTAATGCTAATTTACAATCACTCAGTGGATGTGCATGTCTATAACACTTTGTTATTGTTTTTGATGGGGTGGGGAAGCATCTGTTTCATGCAGCACGACTGCCAAAATAAATTGCAAAACTGGCCATGCAACACCTCCCAGGTTTTCACACACATTTTCTGCTAAATTGGTAAGGTTTCACTTCTACTGCTATTTTGGTAAACTGGTCTACAAGTAATTAAAAACTTAGAACATTTCAATCATTAAGTTGAACCAATAGTTTTAGCAGGAAAATTATTTTCATAGAATCTGTAAGATTCAGTGCAATAACTGCCTTGTTAATAAACAAGTTACTGTTATAATTTATTATTATAAAAATGGTTCCTTTGAATAAGAGTTTCTTAGAGCCAAGAGAAAAAGAAAACAGGATAAATAATAATTCTGGTCCGTGCTCAATTAACTCCCTCAATATCATCATGAAAAAAAATTACGAAAATTTCTATTGGATTTTGTGAAAATGTGCCTATTGCCCCGGTGCCTCAATAGCCAGGTGGGAAGGAGCAGCAGTGCATAACACACGCTTCTTAATTAGACCGGGGTTCAAGTCCGTCACCACCAAATACGGAGGATGCAGAAACATCAGGGAATGACCACCACATATCCTGGAGCAATATGGCCTTAGTTGCTATTCTCCTAAAAACCATAATAACAATAACAAACCCATTGCTTTTCGAAATTATAGGCCAAAAACGTCTGATAAAAAAGCTGAGAAAACACTAATCTGTTTGAATTTTGAGATTCTCCACTTGCAATGCCACTGATGCTTGGTTATTCCAGAAAGGATGGTTTGAATATTATACACATGAATATATACATGAATGTGTACACATCAATTCATATACACATGAATATGATATGATATTAAAGTTACATTAATATCCTATGACATTCTTTTAATTTGATAGTTCGAAATAATCATGTGAGTTAATATATATTTTTTAGTGGAAAACATGACTGGCTATCTAATATTTTGTGGAAAGTCTGGGTTAATTTCTACATTCATAGCACTCTTAGTACCCACAGATTTGTTACTTTGCAACATAGAATCCTGATGTTGACTTGCCCTCTCCATGATGAAAAAAAAATATTGGAATGGTGCAACTTTATATCACAGTTTTTGACAGTCCCTGTATATGAGTGGGTGTGTATTTTTTTATTTTATTTTATTTTTGAGGAAGAAATTGAGAGGAGTATTAAACTATCACAGCAAAAAAGATTATGAAAATTGGGGAAAGAGATACATGTACATCAGTAAGTTAGGCATTGTTTGTTTTTTTCCCAAATTCATGAATATCCCTGACTGAATAATATTCCAGCAAGACGATGGAATGTCACCTCGTTTCATTCTAAATGCAACTAGTACTCTCAAGAAAAATTTTGAGAGCAATCTGATTTTCATGGAAATTTGATATTAAATACTTTCTGAAATCGCAATATAAATCCCTGCAATTTTCACCTCTCGTTCTAGTTGAAGGACCATCTTTTGAAAACTGAGCTTTTGAATTGATTGTTATTTAGTTGTGGAATTAGAAGAGAGGTCTCAAGATTGATCCAAACCATTTTAATAATCTTGTAATTTTGTTTCTTCACTTGCTTTAATAATCACAGATGAAAGTGCCTTGGAATTGAGGTTATGAACACTTTCTTCAAAGTGGATTTTGTACATGGCTGTGTCATTGATATCCTTGTTTGATTCCATCAATCTTTATTCAAAAAAAATTTTCCTCCACAGTTAATCCAATCACTCAAATAATGAACTATTTATTATCCCCCCCCCCCATTTCTTTTTCTGGGATCAGTGGTTTGTGAAATTTAATTCTTTTTATGCTACAAATCTATTGATGTCTTAATGTTCTGATATAGTATAATAAGGATGAAATGCAGTAATGAGATATATTATACTTTTGCAAAATTATAATTAGAAATAAATTTTATATTATTTATAATGGTCCATAAACTTTAAGTATGTTTTTTGAGTATGAATATTTTTCATAATAACTCCTTTAACTTGATACTTTTATTTTATAATATTCAAATATATTTTAGATACAAATTTGAACTGCACATTTGAAGAAGATGAATGTAACTGGTATCCAGATAATAACTATAATAATTTTAATTGGAAAAGAGCAAAATCTGTTTCTAGCCATTTGATTGGCCCTGAATATGGTAATTCTGGAAAAGGTAAGAAAGGTTTTTTTTTTAAATTATATTCCAAAATAAAAATAAGAACATAATAAAAAAAAAATTCCATTTTGAAAAGTAAATGCTGTTTTTGCAGTTAAAAAAAAACTTTACATTTGACGTGATAAAACTGTTAGTTAATAACATTAACAATTTTATCACATCAAATGTCAAAGTTTTTTTGGGTGCTGCTATATAACCCTCATTCTTTCATCCTTTGCCACTACTAATACTTATACTACTAGGGCAGCATATGCTCCATTATTTACTTGTTAAATATTAACTTTGTACTATGTACGTCAAGAATACTTAAAAGCACAGATCTCTCAAACTCTGAATATATTCCTATTGAGTGTTAGCATTAGCATTAGTAGAGGCATTTGATGCAAGAAAGCAAGCTTATGCAGCATCAGCCAAAAAAAAATAAAGTAAAATAAATAAATAAAAAATACCCACTTCCACTTCACCCCTCTGTTCGTTCGAAATACCTGTCCAGCTGAGCCTTAAACTTATTTAGGATAACTCCTCATGAGTGAATGTCGATGCAGATTATTCATTTAGTTTGTTAGCTACCTGAGCTGGATCATCAACACTTGACCCATCGATATCAAGTGGACCAATCTGATTCATTCGCTTCCTTCTAGAGTTTACATAAGTAAAGAACTCTTTGCTGTTTTTCTTTGCATCCCTTGCCAAAGATTTCTTGTAATCTGCTTTCGTCTGCCTAACCTCCTTTGTAACTTGGTTATAGATCAACTTTTATCTATCATAGGCTTCTGTGTCACATGTTAATTTGTATGTGTCCCATGCATTTTTCTTCTCTGCCATATGTCTCATTAGTTCATCTGACATCCACTTAGGCTTAAACCTTGAACAATATTTCTTAGTTGGTATGTAAAGCCTAGTAGCTTCCAAGATAAGTTCTTTGAATGCTTCCCATTTTGAATTTGCTGTTGGTAACATCATCAGTTGGTCCCACTGTATAGAATTTAAATACTGTCTCAGTCCATCGTAGTTGCCTTTACGAAAGCAATAACCCTTCCCTTTACCCCCAATGGTAGTTACCTCTTTGAGTAAATCCCACTTCAGCACACTGTGATCACTGCCACATAGTGGTTCATTTACCTGCAGATTCTTAATGCATGAAGAATCACTACTGATAATCAAATGAAGAGTATTACTCCCTCTAGTTGCCTCCCGAACATGCTGATGTAGAAAACAATCATCCAATAAATCCACAAAAGCCTTGCTAGTGTGTGAGTGACCAGTCCCCAAATTCCAATCAATATCTGGGAAATTAAAATCCCCCATTATAAGACTCTCTGATTTACTGGCCCACTCTATTTCCCTGTGCAATTTCTTATTATACTCATCAGAGTCATTAGGCCTATAGCACACTCCTACTCTCAATTTTGATCTCCCAATTCTTATGTCACACCAAACTGACTCGACACTGCACTGTCCAGCAATGTTGACTGGCTTCACTTCCTTGGATTTTATGTATTTCTTAACTAATAGCATAACCCCTCCTCCCTTCCTATCCTGTCTATCTCTTCTGTAGACATTGTACTCCCCAAATTCCAGTTCTGCATTCCTTATATCTGTGTGACACCACGTCTCTGAAATCCCCACAATATTTGTCTTTGATGTTTTGAGCAATACCTCAAATTCATCAAATTTATTTACTAAACTCCTAGCATTGGTGTACACGCAAGTATACCTGCACCTGTTTCTATTCTTAGCTATCCTGACACAACCCATGTGTTTACTTGTACCACAATGGCTCCCAGCTGTCTCTGAAATATCATGCATCTTGTTTTTCAGGCTTCTGCTCATTCTAATAGAAGCAGTGCAAGAATCTCTTTCACCTCGTCCAGTGGCTACTGTCAATCTATTGGTCTTTGTCTCCCCCCAAGCTAGCAGTTTTCCGACCCACCTAACACTGCCTCGACAGCATCAGAAAATATTCTTGCACCCTTTATATTTAAGTTTATCCCATCCCGGTAGAAGCAATCTCTCCTGTTAACAAGTACATACCAGGCTGAAAATAATTCTACCCCTTGAGCCTTGCACAATCTTTCCAGGGCTGAATTGATCGACAGGGCTCTCATTATATACTCCCTCCTATCGTGTCTGGGCAGAATTGCAGACACTCAAATTGAACCCTAATTCACAGCTTTGTTTCAACAGTGACCTGTACTTGTTAAGTAATTCCGCCGGTCTCCTACTCTTAATATCATTAGTGCCAACGTGTACAACTATATCACCTTTTGTGTCCTTAAAAGATGATATCCAGTCTACAACGTCATCAACCTTTGTCCCTGGCAGACATACTCTGGTCCTGTTCCACCTATCCTTTTTACAAAGCATGATTCCCATTTCCCTGACAGTACAGTCACCAACAACTACTAGTTCCTTTGGGACCAGCACATTCTGCCTTGGGGGATATGGAAGGTTGAAGTGGTGGGAGAGTCATGCTTGTTATCAAGAACTCACTGAAAGGATTGTGATGTCAGATCAGGTTCAGATGGATGTTGAGTGTCTGCAGTGCAGGATGATATAGTATTAATATTAATAGCGGCAAATGATTTAAGAAAGCAAGCTTATACAGCATTAGCCAAAAAAAAAAAAAAAAAAACCACTTCATCTACACATATCTATCCAATTATTTGTCTAGTTCTTCTTTAGGCTAACAGAATTGTAATTACTCATGTCACTCTTTGATATGCCTTTGTGAATTTTGGGATACATCTCCAGTCCACAGTTACCTCCCTTGAATCTAGAGATGCTCTCATAATTATGGCTAAGGGCTTCCTTACCTCCTTTTCTGCCTCCCTTGATGTGATTAGGTAGATACCATTCACCCCAGATGCCTTTTCAGTATTTAATGTCAACAATTTCTCTTCCACTTTCCTCTCAGTTATAATAAAATCATTCAGCTCCCTGTTAGAACTTTATAAACTTCTGGCATCTGCCACCCTAAAGAATTCCTCATATGAGAATGTACCACAAAATGCCTATTCAGCCTGTCATCAACCTGAGCAGGTTCATCAATAGTTAAACCATCAACATCAAGTCGACCAATGTGATTCAACCCCTTCTTTCTACTATTTTTATAAGTAAAGAAGACTTTGCTGCTTTTCTTGGCCTGTCTATCCTCCTTTGTGACTTCATATATAAATGGAAGATGATATTTGGGGTGTATTACAGTCTAAACAGCTCTGAAGGGTATGACGAACATGAATATATGCAACATGAATGGACAACCAAGTGTGACTGTCTCATTATGGATGACTTCAAACCACCTTTTGTAGATTTAAAATCATAGATAGGTGCACTATGGGAAAACCAGATTTTTGAGCCATATAGATTATTGTTATTTGTTCCAACATGCCATGGAAAGTACAAGGGACACTAATATTCTCAACTTCATTTTCACCAAATTGCATTCAATATTTGACAGTGCAGGAACCAATAGCAGGTAGTGACTTTAATGTCCAAAGAGATTTCTGTGGTCAAGGATAGGGGAGACGTTAGGGTTCTCCAGTCTTGGGTAGGCAGGTCTCCCAGAATCTAATGATGATCCTATTAATATCTTCAATGGGATGATGCACTGACATGCATCCCTTTTTTTTATAGCAGGTGTACCATCCACTTTTATAGTCATCCCTTCATTCAGCTTCATCATTTTCCCCATGTATTCTTTTCTGTGAATTCTATATCATTTAATTGCAGCAGTTGAACTTCTTGTCACTGATCTTTTACGGTTTGAATGGCCTTTCAACAGTAAAGATTGTTGTAAACAATCCTTACGATTCGAAGGTCGGCAGGGTTGTTAATGACACTAATGACAGTACGCTGCTGCAGCAGGATCTAGAAAATTTGAGCAGATGGGCTGAGAAGTGGCAACTGAATTTTAACATTAACAAATGTAAAGTACTGAATATGGGAAGCAGTGACCCCAGAGTAATGTATCAACTGTGTGGTACTACACTGACAGTGGTAGAGAGTGAAAAGGACCTGGGGGTATTGTGCAGGCAGATATGAAGTTTTCTGAGCAGTGCAGCCGGTCTGCAAGAGTAGCTCATGGTGGTGTCTTATCCATGATATACATGAATTTTTCTAGCAGGGATAAGGAGGTGATTATACCCTTGTATAAGGCAATGGTCAGGCCACACCTTGAGTACTGTATACAGGTCTGGAGACCTCATTTTAAGAAGGATGTAGAGCTGTTGGAACTAGCACAGAGAAGGGCAACAAGATTAGTGAATTGAACAAAGGGTTGCTCTTACGAAGAAAGGCTTAAGTTTTGCAAATTTCAATGTCTGGAGACTAGGCACCTGCAGGGTGATCTGATTGAGGTGTATAAATCCTTAAATGGTTTGAGCATGCTTAATTGCTGATGGGATTCTTCCTCTTGCTCAGAATAATCACCTGAGAGGGCATAAATTCAAGTTGAGGAAAGATAGTTGTAGGATAGATTGTAGGATAGATGTGTGGAAGTTTGCCTTTAGCCAGTGTGTGGATAATTGCTGGAACAAACTTCCACCTGTCGTTGTAGAAATTGATAGCTTAAAGAGATTCAAGGCAGGATTGGACAAACATTTGTAGCAAGTGAATGAGAAGGGGATGTTTTTTTGTTTTTTTTTTGGCTATATAAGCTTGCTTTCTTGCATCATGTGCCCATGCTAATGCTAATTGTGGTGTATAGGGCCATGAATGGGTTGAGCAAACTCAATGCTGTCGAGATTCTTCCTGTTGCTCAGATTACTTGCCTAAGGAGACATAAATTCAAATCGAGGAAAGGCAATTGTAGAATAGATGTGTATAAATTTGCCTTAGACAGCTGATGGTTGGTAGTTGGAACAAACTTTCTTCTGTTGAAGTGGAGGTCAACAACTTAAATAAGTTCAAGTCAGAACTATACAAACATTCAGAGTAAAGGATGGTTGAAATGGGAAAGTTTTTTTTTTTTTGTTGGCCGATGCTTTCTTGCATCATATGCATCTACTAATGTTAATGCTAAACTAATTTGGATTGGTTGCAAATTATCTAAAAAAATGCAACTGAATTTTATTGGTTCTAAATTTAAGGTTTTCCACCTATAAAACAGAAATATGGGACTTACTTAAAAGATAGCAACTTAACTTAGCATTAGCAATAGTATAGGATTATGATGCAAGAAAGCAAGCTTATGTAGCATCAACGAAAAGAAAAGTTTGTCTGGTTCTGATTTGATATTTTGAGATGTGTATAGTCATATTAATGTATATTTTGCTACTTAAATAAATGAAAATGAAAAAAAAAAAAAAAAAAAAAAAATTGAGCAAAATATATGTATATTTTTTTACAAGGATTACAAAGGAGGTTATTTTGAAAATGTCTTGTGTAACAGTTGACACTATTAAGACAAGAAATTAAGGGTGCCTCCATAGCCAGGTGGGAAAGAGCAGCGGTGCACAGCACACGCTTCTTGATTAGACCAGGGTTTAAGCCCATCACCACCAAATACGTTGGATGCAGAAAGATCAGGGAATGACCACCACATATTCACAGAGGATTATGGCCTTAATTGCTAATGCTCCTAAAAACCAAATAACAAACAAACAAGAAATTAAAAACTGGAACTGACAACAGAAATTCATAGAAACATAATTTATTAGTCTAATCCAAGTAAAGTTAGAGAGATTTGAAAACACTGTAAAAAGCAAGTAGCTTGGAAAAAATTACTTAAATTGTACAGACACATGACATGTCAATACAGTCATATTGCCACCCACTTACTTCACTATTTAATCATGCAGTTATTTAATTCTGCTCTCCATATTTTTGAATAAGGTTCAAGTTTAGTGTCAAGTATTTCTGCTCAATGTGTAATCATGAAATTATTTTATTTATGTGTAATCACCTACAGTAATCCTTATACATTGCAACATGGGAACAGGTCAGCCTGTAAAAGAATTATTTTATGAAATTTAAATGTTTAGAGTGAAACACAACTGTCAGACTTTACACTGAATGTACACGTTAAAAACTAAACAATAGAATTGAAATTGAAAGGATAGTGGAGTGATTTATCCTTGTCTTGAACATTAATGTGAACTACAGCCACTCCCCGATTAATGTAAGTGTTCAGTTCCGTGGAACTCTATGTAAGTAAGATTTTACCTAAGTAGGAATTTCCCCTATGCATGTGCAGCCCTTGAAACTGTGCTTGCTGAATTGATTGAATCAAAAAGAAATGTTCAATGAACATGTGAAAAGAATTATTTATTGTATTTATTCAATTTTTTTATCTCATCCACAGGAAAATTTACAAAAGCATGCAATTTAAAAATTTTTAAAATTATAAAATTACAAAAAAAGAGAGGAGACAGGCATAACAACATTCCATTAAGTTCCCGTTTTCAGACGACCATTCCCTGGACCGAAGTCCATCCATGGCTAATGTCATGAAAATGGTAATTTTTGCTAGTCTAATTTAAAATATTTTATTATTCAAAATAATATAACACAACTCAACACAAATTAATTAAACTTTAAATCGGCCACTTGGCCTCCCATAAGAAAGATTAATCTTGATTAAACCATTTATCTTAATTATGGGAGTTCCCTTCCCTGCCACGAGGAGGCGGGCCTCTACTATCTTCCCGTATCCTTTTCCTTCGAGTAAATACCATAACTACAAATTTATTAAAATACGAGAAGAGACACTTATTCGTAAACATGATCCACAGACCACCTCTCTCCAGACTTCCAAGAGACATCTCTAATTCATGCCTCAAATCAGCATATATTATGCATTCAAACATAATATGCAATGATGTCTCTGGACTACCACAATGACAAAGTCCACTGTCCACCAGCCCCAACTGATTTAGCCTCAAGGCGAGTCCATGTCCAGTCAATAGAAACATCGAGTTCAATCCAAACTGTAGCCATGGTTTCTTCTTCATATCCACAATTTCTACACTCGGAAAGAACTCATAGGTCTGTCGTCCTTTATCGGACATATCCCAATTTTCCTGCCATTTAATTAAAATTTCTTTCATAATCCTTTTCTTTTCCAATTTTACATCTAATTTTGAATAAGTCCTTGTATTATCAGGACAAGATGTTATACCTAAATATGTTCTATTTATATTTCTTTTTGTTAGAAACAGCAGACCCGCCAGCAAAACCATTGACTGAACAGAGACCCTGCCCGAGACCACCTGCAAGGCCTCTGAGGAGACAGTTCGACACGCTCGAGTTATTCCTAATAATGCGAATCTTTGAGCTTGGATCAAATGTTTTTGAATGATTACGATTGGTATCCTGTGCACCCAAGCCCCAGAGGCGTACGTTATGATTGGAAGGAACAAACATTCATATAATAGTTTTATGGCTCTACCCTTTATCCCCCATTCAGTACGCACCAACCTCCGGAGCTTAGCATACAATGTCCGAATTTTTTCTTTTAAGTACTTAACATGTTCGGTAAAATACAACCGTTCTTCTATTTTGAGTCCAAGATATTTAGTTACTCTCATGTAACGAACTGCATCACCCAGAAGCCTCACAGTAGGAGCCCGATTCATACTCAGTTTTCCTTTTAATAACATTTGGACAGTCTTTTCATTAGATATTAACAACTTATGTTTTTTGGACCAGTCTGCTAACTTACTTAAAGCCTCATCAGCCTTACTTTCAACTTGTGATCTGGCATTTCCAGAGACAATCATAACCAAATCATCTGCATAGGCAATACTTTCCACATCTGATATTTCCTCATTCAAAAATTCATCGAATACCATGTTCCAAGCAAAAGGGCCTATCACCGAGCCCTGAGGACAACCTCGATATATTTTCCTGCTCACTTCACTAAATCTTGTTTTAACAACAACTTGTCGTTCACTAAAATAATTCATAAACACAGAATATATTTTATTGGAACAATCTGTTCTACTAATCCTATTAAGGACGCTCCCCCACCATAACCTGTCGAAGGCACCTTTAAAATCAACAAAAATACCCAGCGCATATCTCTTCCCACAGCTCTCCACAATCTGGACCAATTTATAGGCCGCATCTTCAGTCGAAAGACCTTTCTTGAAACCATATTGTTTAGTAGATGCTAGGCCTTTATTATTATAATTAATCATCAATCGGTTTACACATAACCGTTCATAGATTTTTGCCATGACTGAAAGGAGAGCAATGGGACGATATGAACTGGTCTCATTTAACATTTTATCCATATTTTTGATTAACAATGTAACTTGTGCCCTTCTCCAGCACGACGGGAGAGCTCCCTCATCTAAACATTTATTATACATTACTCTATAAACTTCAGGAAATTTTTCATAAGTTCTTTTTATTACAACAACTTCAATTTTATCCAGGCCCGACGATTTGCCATCCCTTGCAAGGGACACGGCATTCCCAACCTCCTCATTTGTAAGAGGTTCTTCTAATGTAAGGGAATTATACCTTCTATTTGCTTCAGCAATCTGCCTATGCAAATCATTTTCTTCTTCTAAGTCATCTGGAAAGAGGTCATCCAGGATCCGGTCTACAGACCTTTCCCATGTCAAAGTCTCATCTTCCGCTACTCCTATAGAACAGGAAACGTCTAAATTTTGCCGTTTATTATTAATTAATTTAAAAATAGAATTCCACGGATCCTTAGATCCTTGCTCACATACATATTTTCTCCATTTCTCAATCTTAGTTTTGTTAATGGCATGAACATAGTCACGTCTGAGAACTCTATACTGATCTTTTACGATTTCACACATTTCAATATCACCAGATCTCCTAAGTCTTTGAAATTGGCGCCTTTTCTTAAACACTATTTTCCTTACCTCTTACATTGGCATTGTTGCCAGAATCAAAGTCTTCTGCTGCAGAGGTTGAGTGCTGTTCAGATTTAGAAGGGTTCGGCCACTCAACCTTACAAAAGAACATATTAACAGATGACTGGATGGCGGCTTTTTTCTTTTCATTGTAGATTTTTTTGTAGCAAGCAAGCATGTCATTATGATTAAAGAAGGCTGTGCGCTCTGGATTCATTTTTAATATCGAATTACTGTGGCACAGAGCGAAACGGAGACAGAACAAGTTATGATAAGTTTAATAAAGGAAATACATACATATATTAGATTAGATACATACAAAAATTAGATTAGATATATATTAGATTAGATTAGATCAGATATATATCAAATTAGATCAGATATATATTAGATTAGATTAGATATATCAAATTAGATTAGATATATATTAGATTAGCTACATACAAAAAAATTGAACTGCTGTTCATTTGGTTAGTGATAAGAAATGCCCTGAATACATAATTGCACTGAAAGGTACTAAGGAAAGAACATATTCTGCGCTTTACAGTAATGAATGAGCAATAGCACTCTTGCCCATAGAAATAATATGTATGGCAAACTCAAGGTTCTCCAAATTAATGCACAGCATGCAAGATCTGTAGCAGATGAACTAAGGTTAGTTTGTGAATATGAAAGGATTGACATTGTCTGTATTCAGGAACCTTATGTTTATAGAGGTCAGCTAAGTGGATATCCCAACTCTCTTAGAATTGTCTTAAAGAAGTGTGACAAACTAAGGGCTGCTATACTTATTTTCAGCTCTGAACTGGTTGTAACCAGAATTGATTCCTTATATGCATTATTCCTTACATGAATTGATTCTTTACATGCAGTCTGTGTTGGTATTGAAGCTAGTTGGGGACAATTTTTCATTGTATCTATGTGCTGTCAGCCTGATGCAGACCTTCATTGCTCTCTTAGCTATTTGGAAGAGGCATTATTCAGATTGAAAAGCAGAAAAGTGATTATCTGTCTGGATTCAAACACTAAAATTTTTTATGGCACTCTAGATTTACGGATGCCAGGCTGGTTATTGGAACAGTTGATATCCTCATCTAAACTTGAGATCATTAATAAGCCTGGAAATGAACCAATTTTGGACTATTAATGTAAAGTTAGCCAATAGTATGGCCTTCAATCTCATATCTAATTGGAGTCACTGGTTAAAGAAGCATGCAGGATCATCTAGAAAAGACCACAGTTATAGTTCAGACACAGCATGGGTTTGTTAAGGGGAAGTCTTGTCTGACCAATTTGATTGGATATTGTGATGTGTTCACAAAGGAACTGGATGCAAAAATAATTTTGATATCATATACTTGGATTTTTGGAAAGCTTTTCATATTGTTGCACATGGAAGACTACTATAAAATCTGGAGCAGTATGGCATTAAGGGAACATTGCTGCTATGGATAAAGGGATGGTAGTGTTGGGTTGCCAGCTATCCTGTATATACTGGACACATTTTGTATTTAATGATTTTTGTCATTACGCCCTAAATGTCCTGTATTCAACTTTTTTAAATAAATTACAAAAACTTGGCAGTTAGAACTATTTTTCCACCACAGTAATTGGTGCTAAAATCACTTAAATGGCAACAATACAACAATTTATTGTTAGTTTACAATTTGCAACCCTTTCAATGGTTCAATTCCTGTTTATGGTTAGTTATGAGTTTGGAATTATGAGTGACAGATGCAGTGATGCAGCCATGAGATTATTAAATTCAATGTTTTCAATTCTTGAGGTGGTTACTATTATCAATTTTTTATATTTGTGCATTTGGGCCACAAAATGCAAGGGTAAATTTTCTGAACAATGGACATTTATTAAATGAGGAAAAAGTCCTTTCAAAGCTCTTTGTGCAGTATGCAGTTGTTTATTCAATATTGAAAATGGTGGAAAGTCAGATATAAACCAGCATATCATCATCATCAGCCATTTTCAATCCACTGCATTATAAAGGCCTCTCTAGCAACTTTCCAGTTCCTTCTGTTTTGGGCATTGGCCATCCATTTACTACCCACAAACTCGTGAATTTCATCTATTCATCTCCGCCTTTGTCTTCCAGGTTTTCTTCTAGCTCTTCTTGGTTACCATTCTGTTATTTTCTTAGTCCATCTGTCACATGTCTTCGTGCTATGTGTCCTGCCGAAGACCATTTTAGTTCTTTAGTTTTGATAAGAATGTCCTTTAATTGAGTTTGCTGCCTAATCCGTGTGTTTCTCTTCTTATCTAACAGTCTGATTCCCAATATAATTCATTCTTTGTTGTGTAGTTCTCAGCTTCTCTTCCATTCTTTTGGTGAGTGCCCAAGTTTCACTTCCAAAAGTCATGGTGGGGAGTATACATTGGTTCATTATTTTACGTTTCAGACAAACTGGGATATTGCTCTTCAGTATGTGACTATTTTCCTGAATGCTATCCATCCAAAATTTATTCTTCTCTTGACTTCCAGCCATTTATCATTATTACAGCTAATGATTTGTCCCAGATAAGTATATGAATCTACCTTTTCAATTATTGCTCCTTCAATCATTATTTCCCTTTCTGTGGCGTACTTGTTCATCATTACTTTTGTTTTAGCCATATTCGTCTTTAGTCGAAAATCCTTACTAAGACATTAAAAGACAGTACTTTTGTTTTAGCCATATTCGTCTTTAGTCCAAAATCCTTACTAACTGTGCATAACTGATTAAGATTTTCCCTCTAATTTTTTGGGATTGTGGCTTATGACCACAATGTCATCTGCAAATCATAAAAACCAGCATATACTAAGAGATAACCATAAAAGATGTATGAACCAAAGAAAGTGATTAAATAACAAATTTTTTCATTAAGAGAAATTCAGATGAAGAAGATAAAATAATCGCTGCAGAAGCTGTAATGGCCTTCTACACTGTATATCATCATTAGTCATTCAGATCAAATGACTGTTTGAACGTACTGCTACCAGAAGAATTTTCTGATTCCAAAACTGCAAGCAAATTTTCAAGCGTCAGGATGAAATCTACTGCAATCATAAAAAATGAAATAGCTCCATTTACTATTACAGAGATTATCAAAGATCTAAATGTATCACCTTTTTACAGTATAGCCACAGATGCAAGTAATCACATTGCAGAAAAAAAATTTTCCTCTGCTTGTGGAATATTTTTTCATTAAAACGGTTTGCTTGTAAGGGCTATTGCAAGTAAAATCTTTTCCAGATGAGACTTTCTGCCCCAAGCGTTGTTGGGGTTTGATGCATGTAAAGATGTGGAGGAGTTAATAGAGGAAGGAGAGAAGGAATTATCTAACGAAGAACTCGTTGACTTGCACGCAGCGATAGTGAAAAAGAAAATGCCGACGAAGCTCAAGGTGAACCAAATGAGGAGCCGAGATGCTTCATCACCACAAATAAAAGATTCATAATAATAATTGTACTTAACAATTTGTTTCGTTTGACAGATAATCAAGAGCTTAAAATTTCATCATCATCGTCATCATGAACTTGGTCCAGTTTAGGGTCTTTTAAGACCTGTTCCATTGTAGCTCTTGGAGGTGGTCTTGATCTCACCATCGTTGTCTTGGTCAACCAACATCTCTCTTGCCTTTAGGTTTGTAGTTAAAGACTAATTTTGGGATCTGGTCTGGATTCATTCTTTCTATATGTCTGATCCATTTTTCCTGATACCGTTTTATGTCATTTACTATGTTCTCTACTTTTAATTTCTCATGGATATCTAAATTTCTTTGGAGGTCTAGTCTTGTAAAGCCTAATAATTGTCTTAAAAATCTCATTTGTACACACACTGCTTCTAGTTTGTGTGCATCTTTCTTATTTATGACCCAAGTCTCACAGCTGTGGAAGAGGGCTGGGTTTGAAGTTATGTTGTGCAGTCGTAATTTTGTTTCAGTTGTCATTTGTTTTCTGAAGTGGCGTTTAATCATTCCATCCATTTTATTATATTTTTGTAATTTAGTGTGGATGTCCTTTCCCTTCATTTTATATTAAATTTCCCAAATAGGTGAAGTCAGATATTTGTTCTATTATTTTATCATCAATAACAAGTTTGACTCTTTCTGTGTTTTTTCCACATAATCCCATTGATTTTGTTTTTGAGGTGGATATTTTCATCTCGTACTTTATACCTATTTTATTCAGTTCATCTGTAGTTCATCTTTGGATTTTGCAATTATAACTTGATCATCAGCATATAATATAGTGGCGCCTCCATAGCCAGGTGGGAAGGAGCAGCAGTGCATAGCAAACACTTTTGATTAGACCGGCATTCGAGCCCATCACCACCAAATCGGAGGATGCGAAAAGGTCAGGGAATGACCACCGCATATCCTGGAGCAATATGGCCTTAGTTGCTAATGCTCCTAAAAACCAAATAATAAGCAAACATATAATATAGTTTGTTCCTGTTGTTCAGCTGTATTCCGTTGTTAATTGTTTGTTTCCATTCTCTAAGAATTTTATTGATGTGGATAAAAGTTTAAAATTTATTTAGATTAATTTAGATGTTACGTATACAATTTGCTTCATGTTACTTATAAATATGCCAAGTGTTAAAAAAACAGTAGTCCTATACGATTAAGATTATAAATTTGGAATACATACCTTTTATTTACTTGCAGTTGTTCTTTGCACATTGTAACTGTAACATTGACACAAATATTGGAAAGATGTAATAAAAAACAACTAGTCTTAATTGTTTAATAAAAGCAAAATATCTTGCGAATGGTTATTGAACTAAATAACTGCACAAATGATAAATTGCAAAGAAGAGACCTTACGCAATGAAGCTTAGAAATACTTCTAACTCATTTTTGAAAATGATTTGCTGTTATACATACTTATTTTAGGTTCACGGTAAATTAGTTCTTCGAAAACGAATTCATCGAAAGAAATGAATTCTTCGAAAACAAATTTTTCGAAAGCAAACAATAGGAAAAATATAATAGAATATTTACGTGGTGTTGCATATAACTATAATATGAATTAATAAATTTAAAATAAAAATTTTGTTTTGAATATCATGTACTTTTTTGTTTTAATGTATATATGTAACATGTGTAAGTATGTTTGTTAATTACAAAATAATGTTAATAAATGAATTAAAAAAGTGTATTTTTTCTTTATTTTTATATTGTGCGATTATACCTTTTCATTTTTAAATCATTTTCAGACCCCATTTTTTAGCCATCTCTTTCATAAATGATCTACAAATTTTGATATATGATATAATTCTTCGAAAGTAAGTTTTTCGAATGATCAATTCTTCGAAAAAATTAAATTTTTTAATTTATCGAAAATTAGAATATCGAGGCAAATTCACACAAGTATGCTTAGGTCAGATTAGGTCTGGATTAGTTTTGGTTGTTAGGTCTGGATTAGTTTTAGTTTTTTTTTCAATTATGTGGAAATAACTCATAGTTCATAACTCATACCTCATAAGTCTTAACCATATTTATATATATTTTACCAATATTTACAAAAAAAAATCCGTCAAATCGTATGTCTGCTAAGTGTGCAAAACTTTTTAAGTTTCTGTTGCTCAAATGAAGGTTGCCCAATTAACCGTCGTCCACTTGGCCAGTTGACCATCGCCCAGTTGACCGTCGCCCAATTGTTGCACACTGGTATAGCTTACAGTGTCCCTAAAACCTATAATTACTGCAATTATAGGTTTTAGGGATACCGGTATAGCTTACAGCATCCCTAAAACCTATAATTACTGAAATTATAGGTTTTGGGGACACTGAGGGGTCACTAACTGTATTCAGTTAGTGACCCCTCTAAACATCTATTTCTCTCTTTCAAGCATTCATTATCTCTCTTCCCAATTTCAGGGCAAAACTTTCCAGATAACTCCATCTAGCCAATATTTGAGCTATAGCATCATTATTGATTCCATGTTCTTTAGCAAATAAAAATTCCTTTAACTTTCTTCTCATACATGTCATAACAACATTGATTAGTTCATTATGGAAATCGTTAAGCCCTTGTTTCTACTTATTTTAGTTATTCAGTTCATTTTCTACTAATCTTATAACTGATATATATCTAGACTCATGTGTGAAGCTGATTAGCCAACTTCTAAACAAGAATACAGTACAGCAGATAATTAACTAGTTTAATCTTGATTATAGGACTTTGATAGTATTGAAGGTCCTGATGGCATCAATTTTATTACTAAATTGTCTAGCAGAAGCATCATTAATTGTTTAGTGCAAACCATTACTAGGTGTATTTCACATCCATTTCTTCTAACCCAAAGGAAATCCTTCAGGATTACTCTGATTCCTAAACAAGCTAGCAGTAATAACCATACAAGCTATCGACCAATTACTGTTTCATCAGTAATAACTAAAATTATTGTTAAAATCATGCCACCATACTTTCAAGATACTCTTTGTTAATGCACTTTAAAATGTGCATTTTGATTATAGACGGTGCTTTGCAACAACATCAAGCTCAGCTAACACCATTGTGAAAATTCACACTGCATTTCAAGATAAGGCACTTATCTTGAAATTCTGTTCAGAAAAGACATCAGTGCAATGTCTTTTTTTTAAATACCAAAGGTTCTTTCAACAATATAGCCTAAATCACAGATATCTCTTCTTCTTCTCCACTAGCACCATTGATATTCTTGTCAGAACCATAACATGTATTGCTTAAGGAGATGTGCTTACCAGAACAAATATTTTTAGCAGTGATGATATTCTTGAAGTTAGCCATGATGTGAATTGACCGATGTATAGTCATCAGATATCTTGGAGAACTCAATCTCACAATTCATGCAAACAAATCTGCTCTGCTAACGTATTCTTTACAGAAACAGCCAAACCACATAAAAAATTAAACTTGCAGATGTCTCAGTTCCAAATATTCATGCCCACAAAGGCATAGGAGTATCATTTGACAAAAAGCTCTCTTTTAATTTCAACTATCTGTATAATTTACAAAAAATTCAAAAAGCAAAACGGTTTGTCAAACAAGAAACAGTAGTGATCCAAGACAAAAAAGATGCTGCAACTTGCAGAACTTAAGCCTTTCTTCTTAAGCACACCCCTTTCTTCCTCTTACAATCTTGTTGCCCTTCTCTGTACTCGTTCTAGCAACTCTACATCCTTCCTAAAATGAGTCCTCCAGACCTGTATACAAGCAAGAAGTATTTATGAAGATATTAAAGATAAGTACAGTGAACCCAAAGTCAAGTTCGTGGTAAGCAACTGGTGGTTTAATAGGTTCAAGCATCACACTGGTTTTAAAGTATGTGGTGAAGTCGCCAGTGCCGATTCTGCAACTGCAGTGAAATTTTGCGATCTGTTGGAAAAAATTATTGATGAGGGCACATTCAGTGCAGCAAATTTTTAATGTTGAAGAGACTGCTCTGTATTGGAAAAAAATGCCGGATCGAACGTACATTGCCAAAGAGGAAAAGACAATGCCAGGTTTCAAGGCTATCAAAAGATAGGGCCACACTCTTGCTTGGGGCTAATGCAGAGGGAGATTACAAATTAAAATCACTTCGTGTACCATTCTGGAAATCCAAATGCATTTAAGAAAGCCACCCTACAAGAAAGCCACCCTACAAGTGCATTTCTGACTGAACCAGAGAGCATGGATAACAATATCTTTCTTTGAGGATTGGTTTAAATGCCATGCATATCCTTTGCATCTAGATGATTTAAATTCGAACGTGAGAGACATATATCTACTGCCAAACATGACTTCACATATCCAACCTATGGATCAGGGTGTTATTTCGAATTTAAAAATATACTATTTATGCACAACGTTTGCTAAGGCATTGTCTGCAGTAGATGGTGAGAAAAATTTTACGTTAAGAGACTTTTGGAAGTCTTATAATATTTACCATGCCATATTAAGCATTAATAAGATCTGGGCGGAAATTACTAAAGTTGTTTAAATGGCATGTGGAAGAAAATATGCCATGTCACATAAAAGGTTTCGAAGGATATAAAAAGATGAATCATATGAAGAAGATACAGATAAGATTGTATAGATTTCAGAGCTACCTCAGTTACAGGTTGATGCCGAAGGTGGAGGAGTTAACAGAAGAAGAAGAGAAGGAATTATCTAACAAAGAACTTATTGACTTGCAGGCAGTGAAAGTGAAAGAAGAAAATGCTGACGAAGCTCAGGGTGAATAAAATGAGGAGCCGAGATGCTTTATCACGAGAGAGATGGCAGTGGCATTTCGTGAAATTGCATCAGCAATGGTGAGGTTTGAGAAGATGATTCTGACAGCAAACGATTCTTAAAAGTTAATAGAGGGGTGTATTAGTATTAGTAATGGCTGCATGGTGCAAGAAAGCTAAAACTTTTGCTGCAACAGCCAATCCCTCTGCCGAATAAAACAACAATAAAGAAAAATAAATCAAAATAAATAAATAATAATAATAATTAATAAAAGAAAAAAAAATTAAACCTATCATCCTCTGTGCTTCCCTCACCCGAAGGTACTATCCAGATGACCTTTGAATTTCCCCAAACTGTCAGCCTCTACCACCCATGTAGGCATCTTATTCCAGTAATTTATAACTCGCTGGCTAAAATAAAACTTCCTGCAGTCCAATCTAAACATTTCCCCATGTAACTTGAATTTATGTCCCCTAGTTCTAGCATCATTAATAGCCTTGAAAATTTCATCCTCATTCATTTTACTGATGCCTCTCATAGCCTTAAACACCTCAATCAAATCTCCTCTAAGGTCTAGTTCCAAACTCTGCAACCCACATATTTGAAGTCTTTCTTCATAAGGACGTCCTTTTGCCAATCTCACCAGGCGAGTTACCCATCTTTGCAGCCTTTCAAGAAGCTCGATATCTTTCTTTAGGTGCGGTCTCCATACTTAGCATTAGTATTAGTAGAGGCATATGATGCAAGAAAGCAAGCTTATTCAGCATCAGCCAAAAAAACACACACACCACTCCCATTTCACCCCTCCGTTCGTTCGAAATACCTGTCCAGTTGAGCTTTAAATTTGTTTAGGCTATCAACTTCAACAACAAGTGATGGAAGTCGGTTCCACCAACCAACCACCCGCTGGCCAAAGGCAAATTTCCGCACATCTATCCGACATCCGTCCTTCCTCAATTTGAATTTATGCCCTCTGAGGTGATTATTCTTAGCAAGATGAAGAATCCCATTGGCATTGAGCATGCTCAAACCATTCAAAGCCTTATACACCTCTATCAGAACACCTCGCCATTGCCTAGTCTCCACACTCTGTAATTTGCAAAACTTAAGCCTTTCTTCGTAAGAGCAACCCTTTGTTCCATTGAACTTGAATACTTGAACACAGTATTCCAAGTATGGTCTAACAAAAGCCTTATATAATGTTATCTCTACTTGCAAAAGTTTGATAGATCATCGATAGGACACCATGGGCCTTCCTTGCAACCTGTTTACAATGCTCAGAGAATTTCATGTCTGACTGTATCTTAACACCCAAGACCCTTTCCTCCGGTACTCGGTTTAGGTGAACTCCACCAAGTGAATAAGTTATTTTGGGATTACTGTTTCCCAGTAATCCCAAAATAACAACAAAGTGTAAGGTGTAATACCTTACACTTTGTTGGATTAAAACATAGCTGCCATTTTTCTGACCATTTCTGAAGTCCATCTAGGTCTCTCTGAAGAAGCTCAGCTTGACAGTGATCATTAACTATTCTACCAATTTTAAAATCATCTGCAAATTTAGAGATCACGCCCTCTATTCCTTCATTGATGTCGTTTATGAAAATTAAAAACAACAGTGGTCCTAATATTGATCCTGGGGCAACTCCACTTCTTACATCAGTGGAAGATGTAAGAAGTGCTCATGTGGGACTGAGTCAAAAGCTTTGCTGAAATCTAAATAAATAATGTCGAAATTATTTATTTAGATTTCGGATTTAGGTCAGTCACGAGCCTAAATCCAGCTCGTGAGTGACCCTTTCAAAATGGCAAACTAGATTTGTTAAACATGATTTTACCTTTACAAAACCACACTGAGTATCCTTGAGAATTTCAATTTGATCCAAATGATCCTGAATTCCACCCTTGATCATTGCCTCCATGATTTTCCCTACCACTGAAGTCAGATTGACAGGTCGATAATTTCCCACTTCACTCTTAGAGCCACCCATATGTATGGGAGATACATTGGCACTTTTCCAATCCAAGGGAATCTCCACAGAGTCTGGTGATGCTCGCATAATTAGCCTCAATGGTTCAATGCACTCACTTGCCACTCCCATAATATTATAGGGTATATTCCATCAACTCCAGGAGCCTTACTGGTCTGTAGGCTTGAAAGTTTTTTCATTAAATAATCTTGCGAAATTTCAATATCATTAATTACATATTTTTCAACTTCGCTCCCACAATTTCCCATTGCGGCAAAAGGTTTTTCATTTGTAAGTATCGATGCAAAATAACTGTTTGGTTCATCTGCAACAGCAACTGGTGTATTTAATACTATCCCCTTTGCCTTACGTAAAGGTCTGATCTGGTTTGTCCTGCTCCTCTTGGCATTTATATATGTGAAGAATTCGTTATCCCCCCTCTTTGCTCTGTTTGCTAGCAATTTCTCATAAACTGTCTTTGCTTGTCGAAACTTTTCTGTGGTTCAGTTACAGATGATCTTGCAGCTGTTATAAGTTTCAGTACTTTTTATTGCTCTGTTACATTTCCATGCCACCGTTTTCTGCTCAAGTAATGTGGCAACTTCACTATTCATCTAACTTTAAATCTTCCTCTTGGAGTGTTTTTTTAATGGTAAATACGCATTCAAGGCACCTATGATTAATGTTTTTAAAGCATACCATAATTCAAATGTATTCATTCTCTGTGTGATATCTACCCAGTTAATAGAGGCCATGTAGTACCTTAAGGCATCGTAATTTCTTTTTCTGAAATTAAAACCCATTCGTTTGCCTTTTACTGCTGCTTCCCCTCTCGTCATCATCCACCGTAGAACTCTGTGATCGGTTCCTCTACTGTCAGCCCTGTTATGTCATCTGATTCTTGGGTGATGATGAAGTCTGCGATATTCTTTTCTCTAGTACTTTCCCTGATATGTTGATACAGTCATCTGGTTGATTTAAAAATTTTGTTCCCCATGTCGAATTTCCTTTCCATTTACTCCAATCAATTAGACGCAAATTGAAATCACCTATAATAAGACATTGACACATACTTGCTCATTCCATTTGCATGTAGAGAATTTCGTCATAATCTTCACAATCACCTGGTCTGTAGATTACTCCTACTCGATTATACCTTTGTTTCCAACTATCTCACACCATACAGACTCTATACTAGCATGTGAAATGTATGAATCCGGGAAAGCTATCGTCGCACTCAGGCTGCTTCTGATAAGAAGCATAACCCCACCACCCCCCTTCTATCTACCCTGTCCTTCCTAAATACATTATAAAAGCCGTAATGAAACTCATAATCTTCAATTTCTGGGTGGCACCATGTCTCCGTAAGCCCTATTATGTCCGCGTTACTTGTTTTAACCAGCAGTTCCATTTCGCTCATTTTATTGATGACACTTCTAACATTACTATATAAACAATTAAGACTTACTGTCCTTGTATATTTAACTACCCTAACACAACCCTTGAAGTTTTTTAGGCTCTATTCCCTGGCATTAGCCACACGCTCACTTGAAACTTTTCTGCCCTCAGAACATCTAGATAATATGTCCAGTTGGGGTAACAGATAGCAACTCTTGAGGTATGTGCAAGAGTTACTTTGACCAATATTATCAGATAAACGTGTGTCAGTGTTATCCACATCCCCCCCCCTCCCTAACTAGCAGTTTCCCTGAACCTTTAAGGTATCCTCAATAATTCTGGCAAAAACCTTTGCACCACCTTTGTTTAAGTGTATCCTGTATCTACAAAACAAATTCCTTCTACCTACAAGTGTGGGCCATGCTGATAGAAATTTTTCCCTTAAAGCCTTGCAGAATCCTTCAAGTCTTGAGTTAATCCAGAAGGCTTTTAACATATAATCCCTCCTATTGTGTTTGGGCAGAATTGCAGACACATAGACATTGTGGCCTAGCTCCCGGAATTTCTTCAGCATGGTCCTGAATGATATGCTTGTTTGCTTGCTACAAAGAAATTTGTGATGAAAAGAAAAAAGCCACTATCCAGTCATCTATTAATATGGGCTTTCGTAAGGTTAAGCGGCCGACTCATAAATATCCACAGCCCTCAACCTCAGAGAGCCGTGGATATTTATGAATCTCAAATTCAGCTGATAAGTACATAGCGGTGTACTTATCAGCTGAAGATGCCGATTCTGGCAGAGATGCTCGAGAGGTAAAACTTACTGACATTATGCCTGTCTCCTCTTTTTTTGTCATCATCATCATCATCATCATCATCATGAACTTGGTTCGGCTTAGGTCTTTTAAGACCTGTTCTGTTGTAGCTCTTGGAGGTGGTTTTGATCTTGCCATCGTTGTCTTGGTCGATCCACATCTCTCTCTTGCCTGCAGGTTTGTAGTTAAAGGCTAATTTTGGGATCTGGTCTAGGTTCATTCTTTCTATGTGGCTGATCCATTTTTCCTGATACCGTTTTATGTCATTTACAATGTTATCTACTTTTAATTTCTCGCAGATATCTATATTTCTTTGGTGGTCTAGTCTTGTAAAGCCTAATAATGGTCTTAAAAATTTCATTTGTGCTGCTTCTAGTTTGTGTGCATCTTTCTTATTTATGACCCAAGTCTCACAACTGTAGAAGACGGCTGATTTTGAAGTGATGTTGTGCAGTCGTAATTTTGTTTTGGTTGTCATTTGTTTTCCGAAGTGGCCTTTAATCGTTCCATTCATTTTATTAAAATTTTGTAGTTTACTGTGGATGTCTTTCCCTTCATTTGATATTAAATTTCCCAAACAGGTGAAGTCAGATATTTGTTCTATTATTTTATCATCAATAACAATTTTGACTCTTTGTATGTTCTTTCCACATAATCCCATTAATTTTGTTTTTGAGGTGGATATTTTCATCTCATACTTTTTACCTATTTTATTAAGTTCATTTGCTGCTATCTGGAGTTCATCTTCGGATTTTGCGATTATAACTTGATCATCAGCATATAATATAGTTTGGATTTTATTTCTGTTGTTCAACTGTATTCCATTGTTAATTGTTTGTTTCCATTCTTTAAGAATTTTATTGATGTAGATATTAAATAAATTTGTCCACATCCTTGTTTCACTCCTTTATTGGTGTTAATTGGGTCTGATAGTTGGCCATTAGAGTATTTTACACAGACTTTTGAGTTTTTATATAGGTTTTGGATCTCTTTCCGGAGTTTATTATTATTATTATTATTATTATTATTATTATTAGCTATATGGTGCAAGGAAGCCTGAGGCTTATGCTGCACCAGCCAAAAAAAAAAAAATTTCTGAACTACCCTGAGAGAGAGAGAGAGAGAGAGAGAGAGAGGGTAGAAGAAACAAGAGTCAGAAGTAGAAGGGAATAATCAAGAAAGAGAAGAATGATGATATCCAGCTCAGGACCTTGGGTGTGCCAAGCCCATACTCACCAGATGTGAGCCCCTGGGTTGGGATATTTTCTTCACGTAGAATCTTCCAAAGTTTTTCCCGGTTTACATTGTCATATGCTTTTTCATAATCAATAAAGAGCAGAAATGTTGGTAGATTGAATTCTCTTCTTTTCTCCAAAATTTTTTGTAGTGAGAAAATGACATCTATTGTGCTTCTCCCTTTTCTGAACCCACATTGTTCTTCTTCTAAGAATTGTTCACTGTGTTTATTAAGTGTATTCTTTAGTATATTAGAGTATAGCTTTGCAGCAGTTGACAGCAGTGTTATCCCTGTGTAGTTGTTAGGGTTATTTCTGGAGCCTTTTTTGTGTAAATTGATTACTATTCCTGTTTCCCAATCTTTGGGTATCTGTTGCTTATGCTATATGATGTTAAATAATTGTGGTAGTGTGTTTTTTAGTGAGGTGCCTGCATATTTAAATAGTTCTACATTCAAATTGTCTATGCCTGGGCTTTTTCGGTTTTTTGATTTTTGTAATATTAACTCTAGTTCTTCCATTGTTATATTTTCTTCATCTTTAGTTATCACGGATTCATCTTCCAATTCCCTAGTGTCTGGGTTATACCATAGTTTGGAATAGTGTTGCTTCCATTCTGCTTGGGAGATGGAGTTGGTTTTTATTTGATCATTAGTTGTAATTTCTTAAAAATTTTAAAACCTGTTCTCTGTGGGTCCATGATATCACGTTCTAAAGATTTAACAAATTTATCCGTCATCTTGTCGGATTCTTCTGGTTAGTTTTCTGACTTCTGCTCTAAGCTTTTTATATTTTATGTGTAGATGTAGATCTTTCGTTTGTAGGAACTGTTTATAGGTCTTTTTTTTTCTCATTGATTGATTGTTTGTTTGTTTCAATTCTTCATTCCAAGTCCTTAGCCAGTTTTTATTTTTTATAGGTTTATATCCAAGACTTTCTTCAGCAGCTCCCAGAATTGATTTTTTCATGTTTGACCAAATTTCCTCAACATTATCACTTTCATCTGATTTGAGTTTATCTTTCGATCGACTTTCATACAGGAATTTAGTGTATTCGTTTTCCAACAAATGTATTTTTAATTTCTTAGTAGTTTTTGTTGGTATTTTCTTCTTTTTATTAAGATAATTTCTTTTTATTTTGAAAGTGCTTCTACTAGGTAGTGATCACTGTCAATTTCACTGCCTCTGAATACTCTAGTGTCTCTAATTTTGTCATTTGAATTTTCATTAATGATAACATAATCTATTATAGACTTTGTGTTTCTTGAGTATTTGAAAAAAGTAAAAAAGTAATTTTAAAAAGTATTTGTAATTTTAAGTTTATTAAAAATGCAGAAGTCTATCAGGCATCTTCCATTATTGTTGACCACAGGTTCGCCTTCTGATCCTATACATTTGTCTACTGATTGAGCACCAACCCTTGCATTAAAATCTCCTGCTAGTATGAGATACTCGTTTTTGTTAGTTTGGTCTATGATCTGTTGTAATTCGTCATAAAATTCTGTAATTTCATCAACGTTCCCTTCTACTAATGCATAGATGCCAATGATTGTTATTGTATAGGATACAATTTTTAGTCTTAATTTCAGTATTCTGGGTGATTTCCAAAATTAGTCTATTATTTTGTTTTCCCATTCTTTCTTTATTTTAACAGCAACTCCCAATGATGCCCACATTTCACTTGGTATGCCGGAGTATATCATTATGAAGGTACTTATTTCTTTGGATCCTTTGTTCTTCTTTTTTGTTTCGGTAATGGCTGCTATGTCATTACCGAAACAGGAGGAGAAACTGTTGAAGATAAACACAAGAAAGGCACCCGGGGTGGATGGGATCTATCCAGTTATATTAAAGGAGGCAGCAAAGGAAGTAAGCAAACCCTTAGCCATAATTATGAGAGCTTCCTTGGACTCAGGGGAGGTACCCATAGACTGGAAATGTGCAAATGTGACCCCAATTCACAAAGGAGGATCAAAGGCTGACACAAGTAACTATGGACCTGTGAGCTTAACTTCTGTTCCAGGAAAATTAATGGAGGCACTGGTTAAAGAAGCACTGCAGGATCATTTAGACAAGACTTCAGTTATAGCTCAGATGCAGCATGGTTTTGTTAATGGGAAGTCTTGCCTGACCAACTTGATTGGATACTATGATGCAGTCACAAAAGAACTGGATGCAGGGAATAACTTTGATATTATATACTTGGATCTTAGAAAGGCTTTTGATACTGTTGCACATGGAAGACTGCTACACAAATTGGAGCAGTGTGACATTGGAGGCAAATTGCTGCTATGGATAAAGGGGTGGTTGAGTGGGAGAAGACAGAGAGTGGTAATCAATGGACACTGCTCATTGTGGACTAATGTTATTAGTGGAGTCCCTCAGGGCTCAGTGTTGGGTCCATTATTGTTTTCTGTATTTATAAATGATATTGATGATGGTATATCAAGCTTAATGTCCAAGTTTGCAGATGATACAAAGGTTGGCAGGGTTGTCAAGGACACTACTGACACTACACTGATGCAACAGGATCTGGAAAGGTTGAGCAGATGGGCTGAGAGGTGGCAAATGAAGTTTAACATTGACAAATGTAAAGTACTACACATGGGAAACAGCAACCCCAGAGCAACGTATCAACTCTGTGGTACTACACTGACAGTGGTAGAGAATGAAAGGGACTTGGGGGTGGTTGTGCAGGCAGATATGAAGTTCTCTGAGCAGTGCAGACGGGCTGCAAGAGTAGCTCATGGTGTATTGTCAATGATATATAGGAATTTTTCTAGCAGGGATAAGGAGGTGATTATTCCATTGTATAAGGCAATGGTCAGGCCACACCTAGAGTACTGTATACAGGTCTGGAGGCCTCATTTCAAGAAGGATGTAGAGCTGCTGGAACGAGTACAGAGAAGGGCAACAAGATTAGTGAATGGAACAAAGGGGTGCTCTTACGAGGAAAGGCTTAAGTTTTGCAAATTACAGTGTCTGGAGACTAGGCACCAGCGAGGTGATCTGATAGAGGTGTATAAAGCCTTGAATGGTTTAAGCATGCTCAATGCTGATGGGATTCTTCCTCTAGCTCAGAAAAATCACCTGAGAGGGCATAAATTCAAATTGAGGAAAGACAGATGTAGGATAGACGTGCGGAAATTTGCCTTTAGCCAGCGGGTGGTTGGTTGGTGGAACAGACTGCCATCCCTTGTGGTGGAGGTTGATAGCCTAAATAAGTTTAAGGCTCAGCTGGACAGGTATTTTGAACGAACAGAGGGGTGAAGTGGAAGTGGGTTTTTTTTTTTTTTTTGGCTGATGCTGCATAAGCTTGCTTTCTTGCATCAAATGCCTCTACTAATGCTAATGCTAATGCTAATGTCAATATTTCTATTTTTTAGTTCCATGGTCAATTCATCTAATTTGTGATTTATTCCCCTAACATTCCAAGTTGCTACTATAAGTTCCTTAATCGTAGTCCTATATCCATTGCCTAGCGTTACCCTTGAGATCCGTCCAGTTTTTTCCCTTGAGCTTATTTCGCGTATTTAGAATGTCCCCCGGATAGGTTACCAGCCTTTCGCAGGGTAAGTCTTGTGGTGGGGCTGCCATCTTATAGCCTCTAGACAGACTTTAGGTACAGCATTTCCTCTGTATGTGATGGAACAGTTATACCGCTGTGACTCGGTCGCCAGAGCCTCGTCTGTGGAAACGGGTCAGTTTGCCCCGAGAAGGTGAGGTTGACATTTGGGTGGGAGAGGTTATGGAATGCCCATCACCACCCCTTGAACAACACCCCTCTTTTTTTGTAATTTTATAATTTTGAAATTTTTTAAATTGCACATTTTTGTAATTTTCCCTGAGCATTAGATAAAAAATTGAATAAATACAACAATTAATTCTATTCACATGTTCATCAAACGTTTATATTTTGATTCAATCAATTCAGTGAGCACAGTTTCGAGTGCTGTACAAGCATGGGGGAAATTCTGACTTACGTAGAGTTCCATGGAATGCAACCCTTACGTAAGTCGGGGAATGGCTGTATTTCTTATATGCTCATGTATGCTATTATGTATATAAATATTATTAAAAAAATTTAAAAATCTTAGTATGCATATTGAGTAATCTAAATTGCTTCCGTTTTCAGGCTTATTTCAAATTTGGCACCTTTCATAGCCCTCCTGGGTTGCATAGCTGGAAGGATTGCCATCGTCTCCACACCAGATGGAAAAGGCCTGAGTTAAATCCAGTCGATGATGAAAGAAATTTTTATGGGCCTTTTTCACAATGGTAGCTGAGTTAGTCATTATCTTGAAGTGTGGCATTGTTTTTTCTCCTTGAAACCTGAGTTTTTCATCCAGCAATCAGAAGGAGCCTCTGACTCAGTTTTTGAAAATGACAACATGCATACATTGAAAAAGCTTTTTAATTTCAAGTTTGGGGGCCCTTTATATGTGAATTTTATGTCTATCGATAAAGCTGGTCCTGTTTTATGAAAGTGACTTTTTTTATATTTTCTTTGTTTGAAATATTATTATTATTTTATGCAGATAAGTGTAATTCCACAAAAAAAAAAAAAAAAAACTTGTTTTTCAAAATTTTTACGTATTTGACAGGTTTCTTCATGTATGCTGGGAAAGAGGGTACTGTGAAAACTGGCCATCGAGCCCATTTGGTCAGTTTGCTGCAGTCTCCGGATAGAGCAAATCGATGTTTGAGATTCTGGTATTTTATGTATGGACAGGATGTTGGAACATTAAATGTGATTATCCGTACAAAGGGTAAAAGTGAAAGAACAGTGTGGAGTAGGTCAAACTCTCAAGGTTATATGTGGCAGATGGGTCAGAGAACACTTAAAATTGATGATGTCGAGTACTTGGTATGTATCTTATTATTACAGTGGTAAAACTAAAAAACTTTTAATCTTTAGCCTGGTGATGGTCATACCAAACTGATAGGTGTAGTGCTGCAATTTTTGATTCAGAATTAATGATTGAAACTTTCTCTGTCATCCCAAATATAGACACTGTTTCTCTACACAAGTTTTCGAAGCAAAATTTTAGTTTTCAGTTTAATTTTGGAGGATCGCTTGTTAGATGTCGGGTGACTATTTTTTGACTTTTTTGTTTTGTGGCCTTGCTACATCTACAATTTTACCTTCCCTCCAAAATTATGCATATGTGTGCATGTGTGTATGTGAAAGAGAGAGAGAGAGAGGGGTGTAGTCAAAAAGTTCTGGAACTGATTTTGTATAACTTGCAATTTCTGAGCCACAGTAAGTTGCAGCTTGCTGCGACATGCTTAGTGACTCATTCAGACATTGTAATGCATCATTTTTAACTGTTGTCAATCTGATTATTACATCTCAGGACCCTTGCTGACTTGCCGCTGAGAGACACTTTTGTTTCATCATTACTTGTGATGAATGGGGCTTTATGGCTATTGACCCAGGAACAAAGGTCCACTTCTCTCAATGGGACACTCTTTCTTCTTCAAGGCCTAAAAAGCAAAACAATCTGAATCAAATATGAACATCAGTCTCATTGTATTTTTTAACTTGCAGGGCATTATTCATTATGAATTTTTCCAACACGATCAAACAACGAACTAGGAATGCAACAAAGCATGCATTGGAAATATGAATATTGTTCTCCGCCGGAAGAACAGAAATAGTTAATAACAGTCATGAATTGCAGGTACTACCAAGGTAACCTTTAATAGAAACTACAGGTACAAAATTAGGGTAAACTAAATGAATAGAATAAATTAAATTTAAATGAAATAAACAAAAGTAGATTTCAAGTCTGAGGGACTTGTCATCAGCTGGAACATAAACGTTAGTATGAAATAAAGAATGCCCAGGTGGAGTCATGTAATGCAAAAAAAGCATGACACAAGTGCAAGCAACAGTAGGGAAAATCGCTGGTTAGAATTAGATGCTCATAGCTGTGAATGCTGGGTGCATGCCAAGTTTATCACAGTGCAATATAATCACCTCCATGATTTGATTTATGTGCAGGCCTTTATTGTGGTTAAAAATACTATGACAACCAGATATAGGGAGTGATTTGAGCCATACTTGTTGATGGTAGTTGTGCGAGTGGTTGACGATTTCGATACCATGGTGTGGGTCAAGGTCGTGTTGAGAAAGGACCAATAGTTTTTTTTTTTTTTTTTTTTTATGTAAACCCCGAACATGAGAGGTATTATTAGAACCTATAGTACTTAGTACCGTACTTGGGTTGGAGGTTGAGAAGACGAAAGAAGATATCTGTTGACATTGGACTTGAACTTCTGTAGACTGTAATTTTCAGGAAATATGTATAAAGGAAGGTTGTTCCAGAAAACGGCAGTTGAATGAATAAACGAGGAAGATGAAAAGTTGGTTCTGTGAGTTTGAAGTTGGACAGTAAATGGATGTTGGCTGGTGGTGGCACGTGCTCGGACTGTTTTGAAAGACAGAGAAAGCAGGAATTATAGAAGACCATTCAGAAGAACAGTGCCCGTGGAAGTATCTGTAGAAGAGGCATGCAGCAGAAACAGTACATCTATGAGAGAGTGAGTGGAGAGACTCTGTTAAAGATGAATCATAAATTAACCTAACTGCCCTCTTCTGAATGGAATCAAGAAGCCTGAGAGAGGTTTTGGGGACACCACTCCAGATGTGGGAACAATATTCCATGGCAGGGCAGATTTGCAATTTATACAGAGTGAGCAGCTGTTTGGAAGAAAAGTAACGCCTAGAGCGAAAGAGAAAACCAAGTTTTTTAGATGTAGAGGAAGCAATATTTGTAATGTGCTTGTGCCAAGAGAGATTAGAAGTCAGGGTAATCCCCAAAAGAGATATATCATTTTGCCTAGTAATCGGAGTGTCACTAAAGATAAGCATAGGAGCAGAAGAATCCTTTTTGCGAGATATAAGACAAGACTGAGTTTTAGAAGGGTTGAAATCAACTAAGTTGTCTTTGCCCCACTGGAGAATTACCTGAAGATCGCCATTTAAGGAATTGGTAGCAGATTTTCGAGAAATTGAGATTGAGCAGGACAAGGTTTCTCAAAATGGAAAGTGGAATGCAATGTGCTATCATCAGCAAAACTATTTTAGCATTAGCATTAGTAGAGGCATCTGATGCAAGAAAGCAAGCTTATGCAGCATCAGCCAAAAAAAAAAAAAAAAAAAAAAAAAAGTAACATAAATAAATAAAAATAACCACTTCCACTTCACCCCTCTGTTCGTTCGAAATACCTGTCCAGCTGAGCCTTAAACTTATTTAGGCTATCAACTTCCACGACAAGGGATGGAAGTCTGTTCCACCCACCAACCACCCGCTGGCTAAAGGCAAATTTCCGCACATCTATCCTAATAGGATTTTAGGATTTATAGGATTTCCAGTCAATGGCAGAAGGTCATTAATATACAAGAGGAAAAGAGTGGGGGAAAGAAGTGAACTTTGGGGAACACCGGCATTAGTGGAGAAGTTAGAAGACAGAGAGCCATCTACCATCACCCTCAGTGAGCAATCAGAGAGAAAACTGGATAACCAATTACTAAAATCAGTTTGCAAACTATAAGATGGAAGCTTGTTTAGAAGACCTTTATACCAAACACGATCGAAAGCCTTTGAGATGTCAAGAGCAACTACTTGAGTTTCCCCGAACCTTTTCATTGAATTAGCCCATAAATAGGTAACATAAGCCAGAATATCACCAGTGGATCGACACCGAATGAATCCATTCTGGCGATCGTTGATCAGACCGAAGGTTTCTAGGTAGTTTAAGAGTCAGCGGTTAATTGATTTATACATTACTTTAGAAAGAGTAGAAGTAATTGCAATGGGACGATAATTGGATGGGAGGGATTTGTCACCCTTTTTAGGAACTGGCTGGATATGAGCAAATTTCCAAGCAGAAGGAAAATCACCTTTCAAATAAGAAAGTGAAAAAAGGCGGCAAAGAATAGGAGTAATTCAGGAACACAAGTTTTGAGAACAAGTGGAGAAATACCATCGGGACCAGGAGCTTTCTTAGCATCAAGATTCTTCAAAATCCTTCTGACATCCTTTTGACGGAAGACCACAAGAGGCATTGAATGGAGCGTGTTGGGAATGGTGGGAGGTGTTTTACCAAGATCATTAATACATGAGTTGGAAGAAAAATGGGATGCTAGCAGGTCAGCTTTATCCTTGGCTGAAGTGACAACAGAACCATCTGGTTTGGGCAGAGGTGGGAGCAGAGATGGGCAAAAGTTGCGGCCAATAGTTTTGGCAAGAGACCATAATGCTCGGCTACCATTAGGGCAAGAAGCAAGTTTTCTACTCTTAACCTGTTCAAACTCTAGTTTGGACTGATTAATAACTGCTTTGCAATTGTTGTGAGCTTTGGTGTAGGCAGAAAATGAAACTGAAGAATTAGAAACAAGCCAATTACGATATGCAACATTCTTCTCTTGAACAGCATTAGCACATTTATTGGAAAACCAAGGTTTAGATAAAGGACAAGATTTTAAAGTGGAGTGTGGGATAAAGGATTCCATTCGTGCAAGAATAATTTCACTGACACAATCCGAGCAAAAGTTGACATGAGAAGTTTTGAAACAGTAATCCGACCAAGGAAAAGAAGAAAAGAAATCTCGCAGGTCATCCCATTTTGCATTCTTGTAATGCCAAACAACACGAGGTTGGGAATACCCATGAGATAAAGGGTCCATTGGAGAAGAGACAATCACCAAGTTTTGATCTGATGTGCCTAAAGGACCTCTCACTTCAACAGTGTACTTAGAAGCGTTGTTTGTGAGAAAAAGATCAAGCGTATTGGCTGTATGATTAGGATTGTCCAGTATTCTTGTAGGTAAATGAACAATCTGTTCAAGGTCGTTAGTAATTGCAAAAGCCTCAGCATTTCGGCCAGATGGGTTGGTGTGAGTAGAAAACGGAAGCCAGCTGGAGCTGTGAATATTAAAATCACCAAGGAAAATTACTTCACTGTTAGGAAAGTTGGACTGGAGAAAGTCAAGTTGCAAAGAGAGGAAGTCAAAGAGCTCCAAGTGATTAGTGGAGCTGGGAGAACGGTAGAGACAACAGATGAATTTTACACAATGAGGTAGAGAGATTTTAAGCCAGAGAAGATCAAAGAGAGGAGATTCCATGCCAAGTCTCTGACAGGGAATATCAGAACGGACATATGCACAAGTACCACCTTTGAGGTGAAAGGAATCATACAGCGAATAATTTGGGCATCTGAGATGAACAGTAGCTGAATCAACCGATAACTGAGATTCTGTCAGAAAAAGTACATGGGGTTTGGCAGACTGCAAGTGGAAATGGACATCATTGAGATTAGAATTGAGACCACGTATTTTTGTGAAATGAATTGGGAAGTGCTTGGGAGGTTTAGATCTTTTCGCAGATAAGCTTGCTCTATTAGTTTCACAATTCATGGTGTATTCAATAGTAAGAAAAAGTGGTTGGGACATGCTGTATGAAGTAATGAAATTTTTGAATATGGCACACATATGGAAAGAATATACCCAGATCCTTGACATAGCGTGGCCTCGACAATGCTCCCCGCATACACACTACTCGGACTCCCTCCAGTCACTATCTGGCAGAGTAGAGGTAGCTAGATTATATACTAGCTGATCCGGAAGCCTCCTAGAAAGTTACCAATAGGTTCGGTCTGGTGTAATAACTAGCGGCCGGCCTGCGAACACCGTTTTAGAGCTGTACCCTCGAAATGTAAGGATTCTGTAGTTGTGGAACAACCTGCTGCTTCTGTGACTGCGATAGTTGTGGTAGCAACTACCACAACTACTGGAGTCACAGCAGGCAATGCATTGCACCAAGCCACTGCATATCAAGGAGAGAATGGCCGTTTTTAACCCTCAAGAGAAGAGAACACAGCTTTTTATTGGGAAGCTGTAAACACAGCTTCGCGGTAAAAAAAAATTGCAATCCCTTCTCTCAAGGGTTAAAAACGCCCATTCCCTCTTTGTTATGCAGTAGCTCAGTATACCTCATTGTTTCCCAGTAAAAAATTTTCTAATGTTTTTATAAATAAATTCATTTGCTATAAATAAATTACCAATTGCTACTAGTTTTCAACAATTCCAGTTTGGCATTCCTTTATTTTCAATTCCTCAGAACACAAATTCTTAAGTCTCTGCTGACATCAGGATTTCATTTAGCATACATCAGATATTCTAACTGTAACAATCTTCTTATATTACTAGATGTGGGAATATGTTAAAACACATAATAAGACATGCACAGAAATAGTACACAGCTTTCTAAAAATAAGGCAGGTCCATATGAAATAATGTACATATGTTTTTCATATGTGAACTGTGTATCCTTCACAATTTAGTATTACTGTACTAGCAGATGATGCAAGGAAGCAAGATTATAAAACCTAAGCCAAAAAAAAAAAATCCTCACCTGTCTATGCCCTCTAATAATTTGTTTATTTCTTCCTTAAATTTATTCAGACTGTCCACCTCCACAGTATGAGAGAGATACGTGTTAAACAATCATTAAGACTTGCTGAAAGCAAATTTTTGCATATCTCTCTCTTACTACCATCTTGTATCAATTTAAGTTTTTGTTTCTTAGTCTGGGTTGTCTAAGAAAACGTAATCATCATCATTTAGTTTTCTCAATTCATTTTAAACCTTAAACATTTCAATAATGTCTGCTCACAGGTGCTGATTTCCAAGCATTCAAATAAGCAGAACTGAAATCTTTCATGGTAGGAATAGTTTTAGTGCTTGACTACTACTGTTGGTCATCCCAACATTCATTGCAACAATTGCACATCTTTTTTAAAATGATTATTCCAGACCTGTATGCAGTACTCAAGATTTGGCACAACCATTGCTTTGTACATAGTGATATAGTATTATATTATAAGTAATGGCAGTGTGTCTCTACAACTCTGCATTTATTTCTCTGTGAGGGGCATACAGAACTCTGGTCAGAACAGAACTAAAGGCCAGAATGTATGCAGAGGGCAGGTTTGTTTTAGTGGGTGTAGGATTGTGTTGGTCTGTTGGCCACTTAGCTGCAGGGGACCGCCTGCTGGAACCCACATTGCCTATCATCACCATGTGGAGGTAGGCCAGGCACTGGTCAGGGAGGAAGCTCTGGCTACTACTAGCAGAGAGCCACCTGACATTTCTTGGTAGAATCAGGAAAAAAAAATTGTTCATACAAGAACATGTGGGGACAGTTAAAAAGGAATACTGAGGGAAATAACAACAGGGGCAGTTGTAGCAGAGACAGCTGCTCAAACGGTTGCCAAGTCTGAGTGGAACTAGAAACAAGGGAGAAAGAGGGGAGGCCCAAAGATAAAGACATGGGTAGACAATGTCCCGCGTAGTTGCCAGGGCATCCTGGGCTAGGTGGGCATTGGCAGTCCCATGCAATCAAGGCTAGTATCAGCAACAATTGCAAGCAATGTGAAATTCCACATCACAGAGTGACATCAGCTGTTAATTTAAAGTAAGTTATTAGATCCAGTAGATGAAATCAAAGCCGAGGTGTCAATTTCAAGAAAAGCACAGCGATAAAGTAAAGCAGTGAAAGCAAGCAAGAAAGTAAAGCAGTATCAATATAACACAGCCCACATGGTTCAATATAGCTGAAGCGTGCCTCCGTAGCCAGGTGAGAAGGAGCAGCAATGCGTAGCACACACTTCTTGATTAGACCGAGGTTCGAGCCCGTCACCACCAAATACAGAGGATGCAGAAAGGTCAGAGATGACTACCGCATATTCCCGGAGCAATATGGCCTTAGTTGCTAATGCTCCTAAAAACCAAACAACAAACAAACAGGTATCTCTCTTGGTCTGACCCACAAGATCCCGTCCAGCTTGGGTTTTCCTTTTGACAGCTAGGCTATCGCTGTAGTAGTAGTAGTAGTGGCATGTGATGCAAGAAAGCAAATGTATGAGCTTATGCAGCATCAGCCAAAAAAAAAAAAAATCACACCATTCCCTCCAAATGCCTGTCCAGTTCCTCCTTAAATTTATTCAACCTATCAACTTCCACAACGAAAGATGGAAGTTTGTTCCAGCAATTAACCACCCGCTGGCTAAAGGCAAATTTCCGCACATCTATTCTACCTCTGTTTTTTTTCTTAATTTGAATTTATGCTCCCTTAGGTTCGTAATCTGAACAAGTGGAAGGATCCCATCAGAATTCAGCGTGCTCAACCCATTCAAGGCCTTATATACCTCAATCAGATCACCGCGCAGGTGCCTAGTCTCCAGCCACTGCAATTTGTAGAACTTAAGCCTCTCTTGGTAAGAGGATCCCTTCATTCCCCTCACCAATCTTGTTGCCCTTCTCGTTCACGCTCAAGTAAATCTACATCCTTCTTAAAATGAGGCCTCCAGACCTGTACACAGTACTCAAGGCGTAGCCTGACCATTGCCTTATACAGAGGGACAATCACCTCCTTCTCCCTGATAGCAAATTTCCTATATATCATTGACAAAACCCCATGATCTGCCCTGGCAGCCTGTCTGCATTGCTCAGAAAACTTCATATCTGCCTGCACAATTACTCCCAGGTCTTTTTCATTTTCTACCACCTTATGTGTAGTACCACACAGTTGGTACGTTTCTCTGGGGTTACTTCTACCCATATGCAGTACTTTGCATTTGTCAAGGTTAAACTTCAGTTGCAACTTCTTAACCCATCTGCCCAAATTATCTAGATTCTGTTGCAGTAGCACACTGCCATTACTGTCATTAACAACCCTGTCAACCTTTGTATCATCTGCAAACTTCGAAATAAAGCCTGATATACCTTCATCAATATCAATGATAAATATACAAAACAACAGTGGACCTAACACCGAACCCTGTGGGACTCCACTAATAACATTAGTCCAAGAAGAGCAGCACCCATTGATTACCACCCTCTGTCTTCTCGCACTTAACTATCCTTTTATCCATTGTAGCAGCTTACCCTTAATACCATTCTGCTCCAATTTGTACAATAGTCTTCCATGCCACACAGTGTCAAAAGATTTCCTGAAATACAAATATATGATATCAAAATTATTTTTTGCATCCAGTTCCTTTGTAACCACATCATAATATCCTATGAAATTTGTCAAACAAGACTTTCCCTTAACAAACCCATGCTGTGTCAGAATTATTGCTGCAGTCTTGTCTAGATGATCCTGCAATGCATCTTTAACCAGCGACTCCATTATTTTACCCGGAACAGAAGTTAAACTAACTGGTCTGTAATTACTCGTGTCACCCTTCGATCCCCTTTGTGAATTGGGGATACATTTGCACATCTCCAGTCCGTGGGAACCTCCCCTGAGTCCAAGGATGCTCTCATAATTATGGCTAAGGGTTTGCTTAGTTGCTTTGCTGCCTCCTTTAATATAACTGGATAGATCCCATCCACCCCAGGTGCTTTTCTTACGTTTAACTTCAACAATTTTTCTTCCACTTTGCTCTCAGTTATTACAAAATCATTAAGTATCTTGCTACAATTTGATAACCTTCTGCCATTTTCAAACCTTAATAATTTCTGTGTGAATGTAGATGCAAAATACTCATTCAGTTTGTTTGCTATCTGAGCAGGATCATCAACAGTCGAACCATCGATGTCAAGTGGACCAATCAGATTCATCCCCTTCCTTTTACAGTTATATAAGTAAAGAAATCCTTGCTGTTTTTCTTAGCATCTTTTGCCAAGGATTTCTCATAATCTGCCTTCGCCTGCCGAACCTCCTTTGTGACCTGATTACAGATTAACTTATATCTGCCATAGGCTTCTGAGTCGCTTGATAATTTATATGCATCCCATGCATTTTTCTTCTCTGTTACGAGTCTCATTAGTTCATTTGACAGCCATTTAGGCCTAAACCTTGAACAATATTTCTTAATAGGTATGAAACTTTTAGTAGCTTCCACGATTAATTCCTTGAATGCTTCCCACTTAGAATTTACTGTTGCTAACATCGTCAGTTGATCCCACTGTACAGAATTTAAAAACTGTCGGAGACCACTGTACTCGCCTTTATGGAAGCAAAAACCCTTTCCTTTACCCCTGATGGTAATTAAATCTTTAAGTAAATCCCACGTCAGTACACTGTGATCACTGCCACCTAGTGGTTCTTTTATCTGCAAATTCGTAATACATGAATGATCACTGCTGATAACCAGATCAAGAGTATTACTTTCTCTGGTTGCCTCTCGAACATGCTGCTGCAGAAAACAATCATCCAATAAATCCACAAAAGTCTGACTAGTGTGTGAGTGCCCAACCCACAAGTTCCAGTCAATATCTGGGAAGTTAAAATCCCCCATTATAAGACATTCCGATTTACTAGCCCACTCTATTTCTCTGTACGATTGTTCATTGTTCTCATTCAAGTCATTAGGCCTATAACACACTCCTACTCTAATTTTTGCTTTCGCAGTGCTTATGTCACACCAAACTGGCTCAACAGTGCTCTGTTCATCTATATCAACTGAATGCACTTCTTTTGATTTTATGTTTTTCTTAATTAACAGCATAACCCCTCCTCCCTTCCTATCCTGTCTATCCTTTCTGTACACATTGTTCTGTATAGCTCCTGGGGTCTCAGGAGCTATACAGCGATAGCTCCTGGGATTCTCAGAGCATGCAAGCTTCCTCACCGCAACAAGGTGAAGATACCACTGAGGGACACATTCTGCTTATGTAATTCAATTCAATGGCTCCAAAATGGATACACATTGTAGGTGCAGCAGTAGTCCTGTAAACAGCATAATTTCTCAGTCTCTTCCCATAGAATTCTGTATCCTGTCTATCCTTTCTGTACACATTGTTCTGTATAGCTCTTGGGGTTCTCTGGAGCTATACAGCAATAGCTCCTGGGGTTCTCAGAGCATGCAAGCTTCCTCACCACAGCAAGGTGAAGATACCACTGAGGGACACATTCTGCTTATGTAATTCAATTCAATGGCTCCAAAATGGATACACATTTTAGGTGCAGCAGTAGTCCTGTAAACAGCATAATTTCTCAGCCTCTTCCCATAGAATTCATTTTTATGCAAATTTTTTCACAGGAATTCGGAGTTACGTGAATTGGGATATCAAAAATAATTTTTTTTACGTGATTTTTATTCACTCTTACACGCCTAATGTCTAAGTTAGGAAAAAATCCTTAATTCAAGAAAATTCTGAGAATTCTGTAGAATTGCATTCTCATTTCAATTAAGAAAATTCTAAATTCCCTGAATTACTTAAGTAACTGCACATAAACAAAAAAAAAAACCAGCAGTTGTTTGCAGTTTGAAGTTTGAATTTGGTTTCTCGTATCAACTTAGAAAATTCTTACGAGTTTCATTTATTGGGAATTCCCCGAATTACATAACTTATTGCGCATAAAAAAAGCAGTTCTTGGCAGTTTGAATTTGGTGTTTGAGTAGACAACACAGTTACCGCATCTTTTGCATTTGCATTTTTTAAGTGAAATCACTTTATAAAATTAATAATTTTGCCAAGAAATAATAAATGGTAAGCTACATTGTATGTAATTTTCAAACTTTCATTTCATTAACTGAAGATTTTAATCCAGCCCTCACATAATGTTGCCGATAACCAAAAAAATAAGGAAAGCTATTTCCTTTGATATAAAAATTCAAATTTTAGATCGTCTTCAAACTGGGGACGGTGTGACGACTGTGGGTTAGCATTTTCAGTCCACGAATCAACTATCACATCTATAAAGAAAAATGAAGAGGCTATTATAAAATCCCCTCAACGTGGGCACCTGTACGTGGTGAGGGGACCTCCCAGTGATGCTGCTGGTTTTCCAGATTAGCATCACTGGGATCCAACGCCCATACCTTGGTTCCAGGGTTACATCTTTGGAATCCGGCGTGTGCAGCCGTGCGCCGCGACCCGTGGAAGCGGAAAGGGGGATCCTGGTGGTTGAGGGGCCCAGCCTTAATACACCACTTTGGCCCCTGCTTCGACGAGACGGGTGGTCCCGGACCGGCTCGACTGGGATCAATCGGCGGGTGGTTCTATACTGCTAGGGTCAACTGCGTTCCAATAAGTCTCCCTCCCTTTGGTCCTGGGACGGGATAAAGACTTATTGGTAACGTGGGTATGGTGCTCTAAGCGAACTCGGCGTCCCATTCGTGTACGCAGTACCTGCTAGTTCACGAGTGGGCGTCCCCTCGTAGGGCTCCGTGGTGGGTGAGGTACTTAGGCATCAGACATTTTCTTTTTACTCATATGAGTAATTTAAATTCTTCTTCTGGGGCCCCAACAAGGCCCCTACCTAATCGATCGTCAGATGAGAGTGAAAGCAATTCAGCTAAAAGAGCCAGAACTGAGGAGAAAACAACATCTGTGACACCTCTTTTCCTCATTCTCCATTCCACCGGAGAGCAGTCACTTGGGAAAATGTCACCTTTCTTTATCCAGAAAGGATTAGAAGGGATGGCAGGTTCACCTAAATCGGTAAAACGGCTGCGTTCTGGAGATATTTTAGTCGAAGCATCAAATACAAAGCATGCTGAAAAAATTTTGAATGCCACATCTTTAGGGGGAATACCCATTATCGTAACCCCTCATAAAACTCTGAACTCGTCACGAGGTGTCATATCAGAGTGGGATCTTCTTCACGTTTCTGAAGAAGAGATCTGCTCTGAATTGAAAGAGCAAGGAGTGACAGCTGTGAAGCGAATATCTATGCGTAAGGATGGGAATCTTGTCCCTACCCGAGTTCTCATCCTAACATTCAACACCCCACGGCCTCCAAGTTCCATCAAGGCAGGGTACTTAAACTGCCCAGTGAGGATTTACGTTCCCAACCCACTGAGGTGTTTTAAATGTCAAAAGTACGGCCACTCACAAACATCCTGTCGTGGTAATCCTGCCTGTGCTCGATGTGGTGTTAAAGACCACGAGAGCAAGGAATGTCTAGCTCCTAAGCCTAATTGTATTAACTGCCAAGGAGAGCACCCTGCATACTCTCGAGCATGTCAGCGGTGGAAGGACGAAAAGGAGATACAGAAATTAAAAACGGAGCTAAACATCTCCTACCCAGAGGCTAGAAAACGCATAAAACCAATAAATAGCGGGAAACCTTCATATGCCCAGAAGGTTTCTGCAAAGTGCACTATCGGTACACAAACTGAGATGACTATACCACCAAAAGAGTCATTCACCCCGATTGCACGCTATTTATTGAGTTCACAAAAGCCCACCACAAAAACACAATCAGCTGCCACTCCTATATCCGTACCTCCTAGTGCTCCACCACTACCTAAACCAAGTGGTAAAGAAAAGCCAAAAACTTTAGAAGAGTCATCCGTGACACCAGAAAGAATGGATGTAGAGAACAAGGAGGTACAGGATGAATCAGTCTTGGAACTCTTTGCGGAGGAAGAAATGGACACGGGACATCGTCCTTTCTTCCCCAAAAAAGATAAAGCCAAGGCTGATAAAAGTAAGCCCTCAGCACCTCGGAAGCCGCCTGATGGACCCACCAAGCCAAAATAATGGCTAAATTCCTACAATGGAATTGTCGTGGATTCCGGCGAAATATTGATGACATCAAGGCCCTCCTGCAAAAGCACGAGCCAGTTTGCTTTTGCTTGCAGGAGACTTATCTAAAGGCGAATGATGATCCCACCATGCATAACATCACAATCTTTCGTAAGGATAGAATTGCGGATGGTCCTGCTCATGGAGGAGTGGCTATCCTTGTGAGTAATCAGACCCAAGTTTAGCCCTTGCTAATTACAACCAGCATAGAGGCTGTTGCAATTCGCCTTACAGTGGGATTTTTATTAACGGTCTGCTCTATTTATTTGCCACCTGGGACTGACATCTCCCAGGAAGCCCTTGATGATCTTCTAAAGCAGTTGCCTCCCCCTTTCTTACTTCTCGGGGACATGAATGGACATAACACCCTGTGGGGTAGTGCTAACATCAATGAAAGGGGACGGGTCATAGAGCGTATGCTCAATGACAATGCCCTTTCCCTTCTCAATACTGGAACAAACACCTTCTTCCATATGCCTACCCGTACCTTTTCTGCCATTGATCTCTCTATCTGCTCCCCTTCTCTGCTCCCTTCACTCACTTGGGAAGTGGAGGAGAATCCATATGGAAGTGATCACTTCCCTGTGATAACCTTGTTACACAGTGGGAGACCATGTCTTCCTTTTAGGTTACCACGGTGGAAGTTTGATCAGGCTGACTGGAATGCCTTCCAACATCAGGCAAATTTTGAACTCAGTACAGTCAGTCAGGAGCCTATCAATGATGCAGTAACGTACATCACAGAAATGATTGTCCAAGCAGCTGCGAATGCTGTTCCAAAAACATCTGGCCGGTTTCCACCATTTCCCAAACCTTGGTGGAATTCACAATGCACAGCAGCAAAAAAGGCTCAAAACAAAGCGTGGGGGATATTCCGTCGATATCCTACCACTGCTAATCTAATAGCTTTCAAGCGTGCACGAGCCAAAGCACGCTACATTCGCCGTCAGAGTCAAAAGGAATCATGGATTCGTTTTACATCATCTGTTAACCAGGCTACCAATTCTAAGGTAGTCTGGGATAAAATCCGGAAAATGAAGGGAAAATATACATCCCACCCTTCTTCAATCCTAGATTATAATGGATGCGCTATTGCAGATCCAACTGCAATAGCCAATGCTCTTGGGGAAACATTCTCTAACATCTCTGCAACATCCTCGTATTCCCCAGAGTTTCTGGTCCTGAAACATAAACTGGAAAAGGAGGCACTTAATTTTAAGTCCAAGAACATCTATCCCTACAATGGGCCGTTCACTATTCAGGAACTGAAAAGAGCCCTCGCCCTTTCCAAAGCAAGTGCTGTTGGACCAGATGGCATCCATTATGAATTGGTTAAACATCTTTCACCAAAATCTATGGATTATCTGCTCTCTCTGTATAACAGAATCTTTATTGAAGGGCAGTTTCCGGATTCCTGGCACAAGGCAATCGTTCTTGCCTTTCCTAAGCCAGGAAAGGATCCAAAAATCACCACCAATTATCGTCCTATTGCTCTGACTAGCTGTCTGTGCAAAATTCTGGAGAGAATGGTCAATTCTCGTTTAATATGGTATTTAGAATCAAATGACCTTCTCTCCAATATCCAGTGCGGCTTCCGAAGGAACCGGTCCACTTTGGACCATCTTATTAGACTGGAAACATCCATCCGGGATGCTTTCCTAAAACGTGAACACTTGGTGTCGGTGTTTTTTGACATGGAGAAAGCGTATGACACAACTTGGAGATTTGGCATTTTAAAAGATCTGCATAGCCTCGGTCTTAGGGGGCAACTCCCCATTTTTATTAAAAACTTTTTAGCCAATCGATCTTTCCAGGTTCGTGTGGGATCCTCACTCTCTCGTTCCTTTAGCCAAGAGGAGGGAGTACCACAAGGATCAGTATTAAGTGTCACGCTTTTTGCCATCAAAGTAAATTCCATCACAGAACAACTTCCTCGAACTGTAAACAGTGCCCTCTATGTTGATGACTTTAGCATATTTTGCCAGTCATGCAACATGAGGGTGATTGAAAGACAACTGCAGAAAGCCATTGATCGACTCAACTCCTGGGCACTTACAAATGGTTTCAGGTTCTCGCCGGAGAAGACCGTTTGCGTACACTTTTGTCGTAAGCGTAATCTTCATCCTGAACCCGAATTAAGGCTCGGACGAAATGCTATTCCAATAGCAGCGGATACAAAATTCTTGGGACTCGTATTTGACAAAAAGTTGACCTTTCTGGATCACATCCGTCAACTCCGCACAAAGTGCACAAGAGGGCTGAATATTCTGCGCTCTCTTTCCTCTACATCTTGGGGTGCGGATCGATGCACCCTACTACGCATCTACCGTGCACTTGTACGATCCAGACTAGATTACGGGTCCCTGGTATACAATTCGGCCAGAGACAGTGTACTTCGGTGGCTGGATCCTGTCCATCATCTGGCTCTCCGTACCGCTATTGGAGCATATCGAACATCTCCAGTCCAGAGCTTATACGTCGAAGCAAACGAACCGCCGTTATTGCTTCGACGCAAGCAGTTGTCTCTAAACTACGCTCTAAAACTGAAATCCCTGCCAGACCACCCTACGTGGCTATCCGTTTTTGAGCCACGATGGGAAAATTTATACAACACCCGTAAGACTGCCAATCGCCCTTTTGGTATTCGTGTCCAAGAGCTACTTAAAGAACTTAATATCAAGGTAGACAAGGTTGCGCAAACACCAAAGCAACCCCTTCCACCCTGGCATGCTCATGTCCCGGCATGTGACTTGTCCCTTAGAAATTGGGGAAAGTCGGACACTCCGTCATCTGTCTACCTGCAGCTTTTTTCAGCACACCGAGCTGAACATTCTGACTTCGTGCCAGTCTACACAGACGGCTCGAAGGCGGAATCATATGTGGGATCCGCTGCTGTCTTTAGAGACAGCACTACATCGGAGCAGATTCCCTCTGAATGCAGCATATTTACTGCAGAGCTGCACGCTATAAAGTTAGCCTTGGATCACATTATTAAATGCCAATACCAACGGTTCATTTTATATTCAGACTCTCTCAGCGTGTTACAGGCTTTAATATCTGTGAGATATAATTCTCATCCAGTTCTGTCTAGCATTCAGCAGAAGATTCACGTTCTCCATGAACGTGAATATGATATCCGCTTCTGCTGGATTCCTAGCCACATTGGGATTAGGAGAAATGATTTGGCTGACGCCGCAGCCAAATCAGCAATTCCCAATAAAAACCACTGCCTGTTAGTCCCCTATACAGACTACAGGCAAATAATACACGAGAAGATTCACTCCCAATGGCAGGATTCGTGGAATAGGCAGACTGCGAATAAATTATATCGTATAAAGCCCGTAATTGAACCGTGGCAGTCTAGTCTGCGCAGGAATCGTACTGAGGAAGTTGTTCTTGCCCGGACCCGCATAGGACACAGTCATTTAACGCATTCTTTTCTGCTGAGGGCTGATGACCCTCCTATGTGTGTGTCCTGTGGCACAATCTTAACGATCAGACACCTTTTAATTGACTGTCCAGATTTTAGCAGTACCCGTTTTACCGCTTTTAATCATCTGACTGAGCCTTATACACTCAGTCAGATTTTATCCGACAATGACAATGTGTCTGCTGTTTTTAGATTTTTAAAAGCAATAAAGGTTTTTAATCGTATTTAAAATTTATATGTTATTGTTGTTTATTTATGTTTTTAGATCTGGACATGGTGGCCTAATTAATTAGGTCACCGAGATGTTAAATTTTTTAGATATTACCTGGTCTTGGCGCATTATAGCCTTAGTTGCTAGTGCGCCAATAAAACCCAAATCAATCAATCAATCAAAGCTATTATAAAAGCGGTATATTCTGGTACAAAATCGAGTGCGAAATTATCATCATACACAAGAGATGTTGTTCTAGAAAAGGCCGAAAAAGCTTTAGTGATGTGGATAGAAGATAATGTACAAAAAAGAATGCCAGTTGACGGAAATTCCATCAAGCAATCAGCATTGAGATATTATGAACAGATTAAATAACTGCAGCCAGATACTTCATCTCAATCGAAAAAAAAATATGAATTTCATGCAAGCAATAGTTGGCTGGCTAAGTTTATTAAAAGACATGCTCTTCATAATATAAAAATTAAAGGTGAAATGGTTTCTGCTGATGAAACAGCTGCTAAAGCATTTCCACAAAAACTTGCTAAAATAATTGAAGATGGAGGTTACACTCTGAACATGTTTGGAATATGGATGAAACTGGCCTTTTCTGGAAAAAAATGCCAAATAGAACTTACATACCAAAAATGCAGAAAAACTGTTGGTGGGTTCAAAGCAGCAAAGGATTGCATAACACTCCTATTTTGTTCAAACACTTAGGAGATCGGATGTTGAAACCACTGCTCATAAATCGATCATTAAGACCACGGACAAATAAAAGGCGTAGATTTTCAAAAATTGCCAGTTCATTGGATGGCCAACGAATAAGCTTTGGTGACCATTGATATTTTCACTGAGTGGTTCCACAAACATTTTGTGCCAGAAGTTAGATGCTATTTGAATGATAAGTGTCTCGAATTTAAAGTGCTTTTGATTCTTGATAATGCACCCGATCATTCTGCCATACAACACCCAAATGTGCAATTTTGTTTTCTGCCGCCAAATACCACATCATTGCTACAACCTCTAGATCAGGATATAATTTCGACTTTTAAAACATATTAGTCAGATGAACATTTCAGTTCATTTTGAACAAGCTAAATGATGATGAAACACTGTCAGTTATGGATGTGTGGAAAAAAGTTTCAATTATGGATTGTATTGATCAGGTTCGATTTTCGTTATCTAAATTGAGACCAGAAACTATGAATGCATGCTGGAATGCTATTTGGCCTGCATGTGTTAAAGAGAATGCTCCTGTTCCCTTCAATCATACTGAAGAATTCCCCAATATAATAAGTTTGGCATGTGAAATTGGCGGAGAACGATTCGATGATCTTACTTCGTCAGATATCAAAGAATTGTTAATTGATAAACCTCTTAGTGAAGACGAGATAGTTGAGATTGTTTCTGAGACTCCTGAAAGCGAAGAAGTTGATGATAATGATCAAGATAATCCTACTTTTACTGCTGATATTAAAGAAGGTCTTAAACTGGCCAGAAAGTTAGGCAATTATTTTGCCCTACATGATCCAAATTAAGAATGTGCTGGGAAGTTTTCGCGTGAGCTTAAGTTGTTAATGTCTTCATACAGAGAATTATATCGTGACTTATCTAAAGCATCAACACAGCGATTAATAACTGAGTTCCTGCCTAAAACTACTGAAACAACTAGTGGTACTTTTGTTCAAGACACGACAAGAAGAATTCCACAAGTTGAGGCGGAAGTCGATGACGATAATACCATATCTAGTATTTCTAGTGATATTGTAATCTCACAAAAACAAAAGCTTTCATGTTTATTGTCAAAAAGTGATAGCGAATAACACAATTTTTTTATAGAAACCTTAGCAAACAACTGAAATGAATGTTTTTTTTTTTTTTTTTTTTTTTTTTGAGTTATTAAAATTCATTATATGTATATGTGTTCTCCATGAAATGTAAATAAAAATCTTATGATCCTAACGAATTTAATGTTTGTTTTTTTTTCATTATTTTGCTTATATTTCAGGTTTGGAACCAATCTTCACTTTTTCTATGGAGTCAATAGTTCTTTTTACGCGTAATTTTTAGGAACGTATCTATCGCGTAGAAAGAGGTTTAGGTGTATATATGGTGCCGAATTGTTTGCCATAAGTCTCACACTAGATCACATAACAAACTTCCTGTGTTTGTTGTTGTTTGTTCGGTTTTTAGGAGCATTAGCAACTAAGGCCATATTGCTCCTGGATATGCGGTGGTCATTACCTGACCTTTCCGCATCCTCTGTATTTGGTGGTGACGGGCTCGAACCCTAGTCTAATAACCTGGCTACGGAGGCGCCCAACTTCCTGTGTAAAAAGTATAATTTTTATAGACACATTAAGTGTGTTTATGTCTTACAGCTAGAAGATCATGCACCCCATCCGCATATAAGAAAAACTTCCTTTCTTATCAGTACTTACTGTGCACATGGGCAAAACAGCAAATAGTAGATTCGTTTGGATTGCTGGATATTTTAGAATACCTGGCAATGAACATGCTGCGTAAGCTTCAAAATATCTGGTAAATGCAAATTCTCATATGCTTAAAGTTCTAAACAATGACTTTACCCATGTCATTCAAAAAGCCTCTGAAAATATATGGACAAAAACCTGACAACAAATGCGAAGAGGTTATCTTCACCCATCTTTGTATTAGACACACAATTAACGCACCCTTACCTCCTAATGAAAAATGATTTTCCACAATGCCATCACTGTCTGACCAAATTCACAGTAAAGCGCATAATTATAGAATGACCATGTTATGAAATAGCCCTCCAATCATCTTTCAAATCATATATCATTAAGTGCTTAAACTTATTCTGAGAGACCAATGAGACGTAAATGAAATCTTAAATCTTCCTCAATTTAATAAATCTTACCAACTGCATCTAATCCACTGACATCAGTAACAACATAACTGCTAATAGGAAACAGACGCAATATAGCCAAAGCAGATGTTGTTTGCCATAAGTCTCACACTAGATCACAATACCAGAAATAACAAGAAAAATGCATGGAAATGCATATGAATGATTAGTATTACTAATGGCCGCATGGTGCAAGAAAGCCTATGGCTTATGCTACACCAGGCAAAAAAAAAAAAAAAAAAAAAAATCCAAACAAAACAATGATAAAAACAAAATATAAATAAATAATAATAATTAATAAAAAAAAGGAAATTAAACCTATCATCCTATGCACTTCCCTGACCCTATCATCCTATGCGCTTCTCTGACCTGATGGTACTATCCAGATGACCTTTGAAGTTCCCCAAACTGTCAGCAGCCTCTACGACCCATGTAGGCAACTTATTTCAGTAATTTATAACTCGCTGGCTAAAATAAAACTTCCTGCAGTCCAATCTAAACATTTCCCCCCGTAACTTGAATTTATGTCCCCTAGTTCTAGCATCATTTATAATCTTGAAAATTTTGTCCTCATTCATTTTACTGATGCCTCTCAGAGCCTTAAACACCTCAATCAAATCTCCTCTAAGGTGTCTAGTTTCCAAACTCTGCAACCCACATATTTGAAGTCTTTCTTCATAAGGACGCCCTTTTGCCAATCTCACCAGACGAGTTACCCAACTATGCACCTTTTCGAGGAGCTAGATGTCTTTCTTTCTTTAGGTACAGTCTCCATACTTGAACACAGTATTCCAAGTGTGGTCTAACAAAAGCCTTATATAATTGGATTATCATGTCCCTATCTCTACTTGCTAAAGTTCGATAGATCATCGATAGGACACCACGGGCCTTCCTTGCAACCTATTTATAATGCTCAGAGAATTTCATGTCTGACCGTATCGTAACACCCAAGTCCCTTTCCTCCAGTACTGGATTTAGTTGAACTCCATTAAGTGAATAAGTTATTTTGGGATTACTGTTTCCCAGGTGTAATACCTTACACTTTGTTGGATTAAAGCATAGCTGCCGTTTTTCTCACCATTCCTAAAGTCTATCTATGTCTCTCTGAAGAAGCTCAGCTTGACAGTGATCATTAACTACTCTACCGATTTTAACATCATCTGCAAATTTAGACATCACGCCCTCTATCCCTCCACCGATGTCGTTCATGAAAATAAAAAACAACAGTGGTCCTAATACTGATCCTTGAGGAACCCCACTTCTTACATCAACCCATCTGAGGAATAGCCATTTATCACAACCCTCTGCCTCCTGCCCTCAAGCCATCCTGCTATCCATCTAAGGATTTTTCCAGTGATTCCAACCTGTTCCAGCTTATAAAGCAGCTGCTCATGTGGGACTGAGTCAAAAGCTTTGCTGAAATCTAAATAAACAATGTCGGAATTATTCCCCAAATCCAGCTCGTGAGTGACCCTTTCAAAATAGTGAACCAGATTTGTTAAACATGATTTTTCCTTTACAAAACCATGCTTGGCATCCTTGAGAATTTCAATTCGATCCAAATGATCCTGAATTCTACCCTTGATCATTGCGTCCATGATTTTCCCTACTACTCAAGTCGGACTGAGAGGTTGATAATTTCCAACTTCACTTTTAGAGCCACCCTTATGTATGGGAGATACATTTGCACTTTTCCAATCCAAGGGAATCTCCACAGAGTCTGGTGATGCTCGCATAATTAGCCTCAATGGTTCAATGCACTCACTTGCCACCTCCCATAATATTATAGGGTATATTCCATCAACTCCAGGAGCCTTACTGGTCTGTAGGCTTGAAAGTTTTTTCATTAAATAATCTTGCGAAATTTCAATATCATTAATTACATATTTTTTAACTTCGCTCCCATAATTTCGCATTGCCACAAAAGGTTTTTCATTTCTAAATATCGATGCAAAATAAGTGTTGAGTTCATCTGCAACTGCAGCTGGTGTATTTAATGCTATCCCCTTTCCCTTACATAAAGGTCTGATCTGGTTTGTCCTGCTCTTCCTGGCATTTATATATGTGAAGAATTCTTTATCTCCCCTCTTTGCTCTGTTTGCTAGTGATTTCTCATAAACTGCCTTTGACTATCGAACCTTTTCTGTGGCTCTATTACAGATCACCTTGTAGCTGTTATAGGCTTCAGTACTTTTTATTGCTCTGTAAACTTTCCATGCCGCCTTTTTCTGCTCAAGTCATTTGGCAACTTCACTATTCATCTAACTTGGAACACTCCTCGTGGAGTATTTTTTTAATGGTATATATGCATTCAAGGCATCTGTGATTAATGTTTTAAAAGCGTACCACAGTTCAAATGTATTCATTTTCTGCACAATATTTACCCAGTTAATAGAGGCCATGTGGTACCTCAAGGCATCGTAATTCCCTTATCTGTAATTAAAACCCATTCCTTTGCTTTTTACTGCTGCTTTCTGTCTCGCATTATCCACCGTAGAACTCCGTGATCACTTCCTGCTACTGGTTCCTCTACTGTCAGCCCTGTTATGTCATCTGATTCATGGGTGAAGATGAGGTCTAGGATATTATTTTCTCTAGTACTTTCCCTAACATGTTGATACAAATAACAGTCATCTAGTTGAATTAAAAATTTTGTTTCCCATGTCGAGTTTCCTTCCCATTTACTCTAATTGCATTTGCCTCTAATTGCATTTACTGAAATTCGAGGCAAATTGAAATCACCCATAATAAGACATTGACGCTTACTTGCCCATTCCATTTGCATGTAGAGGCTTTTGTCATAATCTTCACAATCGCTTGGTCTGTAGATTACTCCTACTCGCATTATACCTTTGTTTCCAACTATCTCACACCATACAGACTCTATACTAGCATGTGAAACGTCTGAATCCGGGAAAGCTATCGTCGCACTCAGGCTGCTTCTGATAAGAAGCATTACCCCACCACCCCTTTCTATCTACCCTATCCTTCCTAAATACATTATACAAGCCGTACTGAAATTCATCATCCCCAATTTCTGGGTGGCACTACGTCTCTGTAAGCCCTATTATGTCCGCGTTACTTGTTTAACCTGCAGTTTGAATTTGCTCATTTTATTGACGACACTTCTAACATTACTATATAAACAATTAAGACTTACTGTTCTTGTACATTTAACAACCCTTGAAGTTTTTTTGGCTCTCTTCCCTGGCATTAGCTACCTGCTCATGTGAAACATTTCTGCCCCCAGAACATCTAGATAATATGTCCAGTTGGGGTAACAGATAAGAATTCTTGAGGTATGTGCAAGAGTTACTTTGACCAATATTATCAGATAAACGCGTGTCAGTATTATCCACATCCCCCCCCCTAACTAGCAGTTTCCCTGAACCTTTAAGGCATCCTCAATAATACTGGCAAAACTTTTGCACCACCTTTGTTTAAGTGTATCCCGTCTCTACAAAACATTCCTTCTACCTACAAGTGTGGTCCATGCTAATTGAAATTTTTACCCTAAAGCCTTGCAGAGTCCTTCAAGTCTTGAGTTAATCCAGAAGGCTTTTAACATATAATCCCTCCTATCGTGTCTGGGCAGAACTGCAGACACATAGACATTATGTGTCTTCAATATATTAGACGATATAAAAGCCTGTGATAAATATAAACTGGTCTAATCAAATAACAAAGGTGGGCTAGGTGAGGCAGATTAGCATTAATGTTAGTAGAGGCATAGTATGCAAGAAAGCAAGTTTATACAGCTTCAGCCAAAGAAAAAAGAAAAAACTTCCCATTTTACCTATCCAGATTCTCTAAATGTTTGTCCAGTTCTTCCTTGAATTTATTTAAGCTATCAACTTCTACAATGGCAGATGGCAGTTTGTTCTGGCAGTCAACTACTTGCTCGCTAAAGGCAAATTTCCGCACATCTATCTGGCAACTGACTTTATCCCAATTTGAAGTAATGCTCCCCCTCAAGTGCATAATCTGAGCAAGAGGAAGAATCCCATCAACTTTGAAATTGCTCAAACCATTCAGTGCCTTATACACCTCAATCAGATTACCTTGTAGGAGCTTAGCTTCAGATGCTGCAATTTGCAAAACTTTTCTTGGTAAGAGCACCCCTTTATTCCCCTAACCAATCTCAGTGCCTTTCTCTTTACTCGTTCCAGCATCTCTACATCCTTCCTAAAATGATGCCTCAGATTGGTATGTAGCACTCAAGGTGGCCTAACCATTGCCGTATATAAAGGATTAATCACCTCCTTATACCAGCTAGCAAAATTCTTGTATATCATTGGCAAGACCCCATGAGTTGCTCTGGACATCTGTCTGCTCTGCTCAGAAAACTTCATATCATTCTGCACAATTACACACAGGCCTTTTTCATTTTCCACTACCCAGAATGTGGTACTGCACAGTTGGTACTTTACTTTATGGATACTACTGCCCATATGCAGTACTTCGCATTTGTCAATGTTAAACATTAGTTACTACCTCTCAATCTATCTGCCCAACTTTTCTAGATCCTGTTGCAGTAGTGTTCTGTCATTACTAACTGTGCCAACTGTAGTATTGCCTGCAAACTTGGATGTTTAACCTGATATATCTTCATCAATATCGTTGATAAATATAGAAAACAATGGGACCAACACCAAAACCTTGGGTACTCCACTGATGACATTAGTGCACAAAAAAGCAGTGTCCATTGATTACAACTCTGTCTTCTACCACTCAGCCATCCCTTTATACATAGCAACAACTTGCCCTTAATGACATACTGCTCCAATTTTTACAGTAGTCTTCCATATGCAACAGTATCAAAAGCTTTCCTGAAATCCAAAAATATGATATCAAAATTATTTTTTGCATTCAGTTCCTTTCTGACCACATCTATACAATCAAATTGGTCAAACAAGATTTCCCCTTAACAAACCTATGATGTGTCTGAACTATAGCTGCAGTTTTTTCTAGATGATCCTGCAATGCTTCTTTAACCAGTGATTACCATTATTTTCCTCAGAACAGAAGTTAGACTTACTGATCTGTAATTACTCGTGTTAATCTTTGATCCACTTTGTGTACTGGGAATATATTTCCACATCTGAGGTGCTTGGGAACCTCTCCTGAATCCACTGATGCCCTCATAATTATGATTAAATATTTGCCTACTTCTTTTCTGTCTGCTTTAAAATAACTGTATAGATCCATCCATCCTAGTTGCCTTTCTTATGTTTAACTTCAACAATTTCTCCTCCAATTTGCTCTCAGTTATTACAAAATCATTAACTCCCTGTTAGAGTTTTATAAACTTCTGGCCTCCACTTTCCTACAGAATTCCTCATGTTTGACTGTAGATACAAAATACTCATTTGGTTTCTCAGCTGCATGAGCAGGATCATTAACAGTTGAACCACCAATATCAAGTGGGCCAATCCGATTCATTCTCTTCCTTCTAGAGTTTACATAAGTAAAGAAGTCTTTACTGTTTTTATTTGCATTCTTTCCCGAAGATTTCTCATAATCTGCCATAATCAGATTATGAGAAGCCTTTGGCAGAGGATGCAAAAAAAAAGCACAGAAAAGTCTTCTTTAGTTATGTAAATCACATTTGTTCACCAGATATCTGTTGATATCTGGTCTTTGATACTGTTGCACTTAAAATTCTGCTGTTTAAATTGGAAAAGTGTAACATTAACGACAAGTTACTATTATCATAAAGGGAGAGTGTAAGAAAACAGAGAATGGTTATCAACAGACATGCTCTTTGTAGAATAATGTTATTAGTTTAGTCCTCGAAGATTTTTTACTGGCCTCATTTTTGCCTTCTGTATTTATCAGTAATATTGATGAAGACATATCAAATATGATTGATATGATTTCTAAGTTTGCAGATGACACAAAGGTTGACAGGATGGTTAATGACAGTAATCAACATATGCTACTCTAAAGGCTGCTACACATTCTCCAGTAACCCTGTCAGTTATGCCTGCATAGGCATGCCTGTACAGGTCTACTGGATGCCCATAGTGGATCTACATGCTCTGGTCAACCTGTGACCATTCATTCAGTTGACTGACTATGGCATCGACAGGCGACGTTTTAGCAATAGCTGGCTTATTATTTGCAACACTGTTTTTTTTCATAGAATTTATGTAATTATTAATGATAGTCGAATAGAGAAATCTCCCAATCTGGCAGTGCGCCTGCAACATCGCTGCATATGCTCTGGTTTGCTTGCACAGGCCACTCCGGTTCAGGCAAATCAAATCATATTTCCTCTGGTTGCCTGTGCAGGTCAAAATAACTGTGCAGTTTTATCATTCATGTGCTCCGGTAGACCTGTACAGGTGTGCCTGTGCAGGTCAAAATAACTGTGCAGTTTTATCATTCATGTGCTCCAGTAGACCTGTACAGGTGTGCCTGTGCAGTCATAACTGATAGGTTTACCTGAAAATGTGTAGGGTCTTAAGAGGATCTAGAAAAAACTAGGCAGATTGGCCGAGAAATGGCAATTGAATTTTAACATTGGGAAACAAAATGTTTCTGTTTTCCACTATTCCTAGTGTAGTGGAAAATGAAAAAATCTGTAGATAATTTTGTAATTGAGTATGAAATTCTGTAAGCAGTGCAAACAGGGTGGAATGAAAGCTCATGGGATTTTGCCAGTGATATATAGGAATTTTGCCAGACGAGATTATTCTATTGTATAAGACAATGGTTAGGCCACACCTTGAATACTGCATGCAGTTTTGTAGGCCTCATCTGAAGGAGGATGTGGATCTGCTGGAATGGGTGCAGAGAAGGGGGCAGTGAAATTGGTGAGGGGAATAGTATGATGCTTTTATTGAGAAATGCTTCAGTTCGCCACATTCTTGATCTCTTCATTAATCACACAACATCACAGGGCTTAAAGTACAGGAACCATTGGCAAATACTGATCACGCAGTCTTTTGTTATAATTTAAATAAACGCGCTGTAGTTGTTAAAGGTGGGCTAGCTGAGGCAGATTAGCAATGGTCACATCGTTTAAGGAAGCCAATGACTTAAGCTGCACCCACCAAGAAAAAAAAATCATAAATAAATAAATAAAATAAAAATACATAATAATAATAAGAAGAAGAAGAAGAAGAAAATTAAATAAATGAATAAATAATTAATAAGAGAATAGGAAATAGACAATCTATGAATTTCTCTCCTCCCATAGGTAATTATCCAGCTGACCTCTGAATTTCCCCAACCTCTGCCTGCCTCTGCCACCCATGTTGCTTTTTTTTTTTTTTTTTTAGTAGTTGTTGGCACATTGGCTTCTGTGGCCATAATGCACCTCCCAAGGTTTTTGCAGTACTTTGATCCAAGCCCAAGGCAGGATTCTAACCCACGACCTTTGGGTTGCCAGGCAGACACTTTACCCACCTGGCCAGACCGGTTGGCACCCATGTAGCTAACGTAGTGCAGTAATTTATAACTCACTGGCTAAAATGAAACTTCCTGCAATTCATCTAAACATCCCCCCCCCCACATAACTTTAAATTATGGCCCCTAGTTCTAGAATCATTTATAACCATGAAAATTTCATCTTCATTCATTTTACTTAGCCTCTCAGAGCCTTAAAAACCTCAATCAAGTCTCCTCTAAGGTGCCTAGTGTCCAAGCTCTGCAACCCATATTTTCGAAGTCTTTCCTCATATGGATGCCCTTTTGCTGATCTCATTAGGCTAGTTACCCATCTTTGAACCCTTTCAATAAGTACAATGTCTTTCTTTCTTTAAGTACAGTCTCCCTACTTGTACACAGTATTCAAAGTATGGTCTAACAATATCCTTATATGAGAGGATTATGACGTCCTTATCTCTACTAGCAATTTTTCGATAAATCTTCGATAGGACACCATGGGCCTTCCTCGCAAGCTGTCTACATTTCTCGGAGAACTTCATGTCTGACCATATCACAACACCCACGTCCCTTTCCTCCACTGCTGGCTTTAGTTCAGCTCCACTAAGTGTATAAGTTATTTTGGGATTATTGTTTCCCGGTGTAATATATTACACTTTGCTGGATTTTGGTCACTGTGAAGTAACCAAAATCCAGCAAGCTGTTCTCTAAGTATTGTCCCTGTGACTATGATAGTTTAAGGTGATATATTACATCTATTAATTGAGCTGATTGCAGAAAGAGGTTGAATCCATTAGAATCGTGGAATACCTTGTAAGCAATAATCACGGAAGCCATGAATGCATATATATCATTAAGAAAAAAAAAGCACGTGGAAGATGCCAGGATAGATGAATGTGGGATAGGTGTGGGACAAGACTGTGTCTTAGATAACACAGCTGATATTGCTGATTGAGAAGTATTTCACTTCTATTTATACTGATGAAAGACCCTTCGTACCAAGGAGAGACTGTGCCGGTGAGCCATGTGAAATTAATCATTTGATTTTGAAATTATGAATAACTGTTTAGTAGAAAAACTTTGGAGCTTAAAGGCAAGTAAGCTTGATGGTGTATACCCTGTAATTTGGGGAGGGGTGACCATAGAGTGTACTGAACTATTAAGGTTAATTATGAGAACTACTTTGGACTCAAGAGAGATTACCTTACATTGGAGAGGTTCCAATGTAAGGTAAGCTAGTACATAAAGCAATACATTGATTCTATGAGTGAAGTAAGTAACTATAGACATTTAAATCATCTGACTTCGGTGGTAAGGTAAATATTTGAGGCAGTGATTGAGAGTGCTATCCAGGAATATTTGGATGGAAATAGTGTTCTGAAGGAAGGGGAAAAATTATGTTTAACTATTTTATTGTGAACAGTGTCACCGAAGGCGAATATACAATATAATAGGCATCCTGGCATGCAAATTCCGAGTATCTAATAAAAATTGATCTACCACCTTACAGAGCCATACATTATGCAAATTATTCATGCTTATAAAAACAGAAGTTGCGACCACATCATTCATTCCTGTTTATTTTATTTTTGGTTTACTCAATGGGATAGCCACATCTCCAGAACTCGAGATGGCAAGTCATCATCGTTTAGATGATTCTTTGAGAAGGAGGCGCCTCCGTAGCCAGGTGGGAAGGAGCAGCAGCGTGTAGCACACGCTTCTTGATTAGACCGGGGTTCAAACCCGTGACCACCAAATACGGAGCATGCGGAAAGGTCAGAGAATGACTACCACATATCCCGGAGCAATATGGCCTTAATTGCTAATGCTCCAAATAACAAACAAACAAACAAACATCTTTGAGAAGGTGGGCCATTGCGCAACTGGAAACTGGGCAGTTGCAGGTGGAAATGGCATGTCAGCTTAATTACTTGTGTCAGCCTTTGATTCTCCCACAAAGGAGGATCAAAAGCTGACACAGATCATTATAGAACTGTGAGTTTAACTTCTGTTCCAGGATTATCTAGACAAGACTTCAGTTATACCTCGGACACAGCATGGTTTTGATTGGATACTATGATGCAGTGATACAATTTGATTGGATACTATGATGCAGTCACAAAAGAACTGGATGCAGGGAATAACTTTGATATTATATACTTGGATCTTAGAAAGGCTTTTGATACTGTTCCACATGGAAGACTGCTGCATAAATTGGAGCAGTGTGGCATTGGAGGCAAATTGCTGCTAGGGATAAAGGGGTTGCTGCTATGGTTGTGGGGGAGAAGACCGAGAGTGGTAATCAATGCACACTGCTAATCGTGGAATAATGTTATTAGTGGAGTCCCTCAGGGTTCAGTGTTGAGTCCATTATTGTTTTCTGTATTTATAAATAATATTGATGATAGTATATCAAGCTTAATGTCCAAGTTTGTAGACGATACAAAAGTTGGCAGGGTTGTTAAGGCCACTACTGACGCTATGCTGCTGCAAAGGTTGGAAAGGCTGAGAGATGGCAAATAAAGTTTAACATTAACAAATGTAAAGTACTACATATGGGAAACAGCAACCCCAGAGCAACATATCAACTCTGTGGAACAACACTGACAGTGGTAGAGAATGAAAAGGAACTAGGGGTAATTGTGCAGGTAGATATGAAGTTCTCTGAGAAGTGCAGACGGGCTGCAAGAGTAGCTCATGGTATGTTATCAATGATATATAGGAATTTTTCTAGCAGGGATAAGGAGGTCATTATTCCCTTGTATAAGGCAATGGTGAGGCCGCACCTTGAATACTGTCTGGAGGCCTCATTTCAAGAAGGAAGTAGAGCTGCTGGAATGAGTACAGAGAGGGACAACAAGGTTAGAATGGAACAAAGGGTTGCTCTTACGAAGAAAGGCTTAAGTTGAGGCTTAAGTCTCTCTATCAGATCACCGGAGAGGTGATCTGATAGGGGTGTATAAAGTTTTAAATGGTTTGAGCATGCTCAATGCTGATGGGATTGGTGCCTCCGTAGCCAGGTGGGAAGGAGCAGTAGTGCGTAGCACATGCTTCTTGATTAGAGCGGGGTTCGAGCCCGTCACCACCAAATACGGAGGATGCGGAAAGGTCAGGGAATGACCTCCGCATATCCCCGATCTCCCTGGAGCAATATGGCCTTAGTTGCTAATGCTCCTAAAAACCAAACAACAACAGCTGATGGGATTCTGCCTCTTGCTCAGAATAATCACCTGAGAGGGCATAGATTCAAATTGAGGAAAGACAGATGTAGGATAGATGTCTGGGAATTTGCCTTTAGCCAGCGGGTAGTTAGTTGGTGGAACAGATTTCCATCCCTTGTTGTGGAAGTTGATAACGTAAATAAATTTAAGGCTCAGCTGGACAGGTATTTCGAAAGAACGGAGTGGAAGTTTTTTTTTTTTTTTTTCTGGCTGATGCTGCATAAGCTTGCTTTCTTGCATCATATGCCTCTACTAATGCTAATGCTAATTTGTCATGCAGTGTTGTCTCGCCACTATGGACTCCATATGAGAGTAGTCCTGACAGTTTCAATGTTTTCTGATGAAGCACCTCTTGTAAAATGTGGTGGAATTAAAAATAAATTGGCTGTTATTTCAAAAAGAGGCCTTGTTTCAAGAGCATAACCAGTTTCATCATAATTACATTCACATGTTTTAATGAAATGAGCAGGATCTTGAAGCTTATATTTAGATTGAACCCAAAATAAATGTTTGGTGGCTGCGTAATTCTTATTGTTTTTGTAGAATGAGTTGAACAGTGAATAAAAAATGTCCACCACTCCACTCTTTCATGTTTACTAAATGACACTAATGATTATGTGCCTGGAATGTTGTTATGCATATGTAATATGATGGGTGAGGCGATCCGCATTCTGTGCATGGTCTATTTGCTTGTTAATTTTACCATCAGGTGTGTCCATATATATTTATGTACTGTATTCTTTTGTATTTAGATTTCATACTTGCTATTACTAAGATATGTAACATTGTTTAACATTTTTACCCTTCATTCTGTTAGTACCAAGCCTGAATAAGGTTGTTTGGTTATGCTATGCCTAGCAAGTCATTTGCATAAAAAGAAAACTTTTGCAGAAATCAAAACTGCTGGATATAGTGGTCTTTTGTGGAAGGCACCACTGGTGGTTTCCCATGTCTGCGCCATAGTACTCTGTGGAGAAGCCGGAAAAGTGTAAAGTCTAATTTGTGTGAGTAGTGTTATGTTCTGTTGTTGTTGTGTTCGCTGGTGGGACCCTGTGTTGCAATAAAACTGCTGGATGCATGCGGCCCTAAGGGAAGGGTGTCATAAGTTATACCTAAGCAGTAAGGAAAAACAAAACAGAGATAACCAACCCAAACAGGTTAATTAACCAAAGGCCATCACTACAAGAACTACAAAAACAGAAATCATCAGCTAAAATGTGCTGTCTGTAAGGCAGCACAGTTGACTGAATATTTCCACAATATCAGGGATGATAAATGCCCCTGTTATAGAAAAATGGTAAAACTAATACAATCTAAGACCAACTATGGGCCAGAATGAAACATAGATGTAACTAGGACTCTAAACTTTGTCCAATTGAATGCTCAAAGAACAGAGCAAGAACAGTTGTTAATAAGATTAAACTCAAAATAGAAGAAAATTATATATATATCTTGGTACTCCCAAAATACCCAAGGATACCCAGGAGGCTATAAAATCATAGAACATACCTGAGGTGTCCTTTCTACTGCAGTATTAGTTAAAATCACTATCTGGGGAGCAGAAGTGACTCACCTATGTTGACACATAGGTGAGTCACTTCTGCTCCCCAGCGCAATGTGTGTGAAATATTATCAGTGCTGTGGGATAGTTTCATATTATTTCATTATATTGCAGACCAGGTGAAGGTTCAAATCACACTATTGAATACACTACCTACCTACCATTAATATTTGGACACCTAAATGACACTAATGATTATGTGTCTTTTTTCTCTAAATCTCCTTAAATTTAGATAAAAAAGCTCCTGTTTTGTCTAAATTTAGCCTTTACAAAAAGGAGCATTTATTGTGTCATTTAATATTTTGTGCTGAAACCTTTTGCTTTTATGATAACCTTCAATCTTTGTGGCATGCTCTGAACCAGCTTTTTATCAATGTCAGGTGATATATTCCTCCACTTGACCTTTAATGCAGCCACCAGTTTGACCTTGTTCTTTTGGCGATATCGATGTGCATGCACCCGACAATCCAATACATCCCTAAGGTGCTCAATCGGGTTCAGATCAAGACCCTTGCTGCCCAATCCAACTTTTCAACACCCATGTTCTCAAACCACTCTGTTACAACCCGAGCAGTATGACATGGTATATTGTCTTGCTGATACAAGGGCACGTTGTCTTGCTGATACATGGGGGCCTTCCGCAAAGTATTGCCATAATGTTGGAAAGGCATAACTGTCCAGAATGTCCTGGTATTGCACAACATTCATGGTTTTATGAATAACGACTAATGGGCCCAAGCAAAACCATGAAAAGCAGCCCCATACCATGACACTGCCTCCACTAAACTTCATTGTTGGGAGGATACAATCAAGAAGGAACTGTTCCCCTGGCATTGGCCACACCTAGGAACTACCAGTCTGATGGCTGGTAGTTCGCACTCTACCAGCCATCAGACTGGTAGAGTGCGAACTTTGATTCGTCTGTCCATAAGACTGTTTTCCACTGCTCTACAGTTCAGGATTCATGCTCTGTACACTATGTTAATCAGTGTCTAGCATTTGTGGAAGTAATTAGTGGCTTGTGAATAGCTGTATGATCATTGTAACTCATATCATGTAGTATCCTTTGTATTGTACTAGTGCTGACGTTAGTTCCAATACTCTCACAGAAGGTTTGTGACAGACAACCTGAGTAGTCGAGACCCACTAATTGAATCCTCTTCTGAAATTTCTATAATTTGCTTGTATTTTTATTTGTGCGAATTTTGGGATAATCTGTGAACATATTTCACAGATTATCCCAAAAAATTCTATGTGCGTTTTCTGTTGGAAATCTTATTATGGTTATTTCATATAGGTTGAAATGTTCACGTAATGGGGGGTTGTACGCCTCTGAAATAGAAAACTGTGGATTATTCACTTTTGCTTTTGCTTTTATGATAACCTTCAATCTTTGTGGCATGCTCTGAACCAGCTTTTTATCAATGTCAGGTGATATATTCCTCCACTTGACCTTTAATTGTCCGACACATTTTAGCAGTTATGAAACATCAAATAGCTAAATTTTGATGTATGACTTAGAGTAAAAAATTATGTGGAGGTCCTAAACTTTCGAGACTTTAGCCTTGAAAGTTTCAATACTTTAGGACCTCCACATATTTTCCGCATATAAAATATGTAGAATTCAATATATAGGACAAACCAGTATAGAGTTGCACATAAGATTAAATCTTCACTGTTCACAAATAAAGAAATATGGTGAAAATCCCACCAAAGACATCAGTTACAATGCTACAGACAAATACACCAATGTAATGGAACTCAGACACTTCCAAAAACATAATTTCACCAATATATCGATAGCCATCCTAGCAATAATGGAAAACACTGCCAAAAGGAAAATTATGGAAGACCTGTTTATTCTACAATATAAATCCCTCTACCCATATGGACTAAACAATAGATTCAGTGGCAGAAATTTCACTTACACTAGCCTCAAACAATGTACATATACAATCTTTCAACTAACTAAAAACTAGCACATTAATGGGATAAAAAATGGTAAAATTAAGCAAGAACACAGCAACTTCGACAGGAATGGGCCACAAAAGCTTAACTACTTTGATAAACTTCTCACAGAATGGGATAGGGATTCCATTAATGTGAAAACTATACATAATACCCTATTTGCTCTTAAAATCAGTAAACTAAAAGCATTAAGCAAGATTTACCAAAAACTCACTATCTCATCCATACTTTAGAAGATATATTTTAATTCAGAATCGGAATTGATTACCCAATTAGAACAATAAAAGGATACTGCATTATAAAATTCCTTAATCGTTCATTTGACTACATCAACATCAGAGATATATCATAAATAAAACCACGACATACCTTCCCATAAAAAATATCAACATAGAAATCAAAAACAGATACAACAAGCCAATAGGGATGGCCATATGTAACTATAAAAATACCATTGCTAAAATGAACAACACAGATCAACCCTGTTAAAGGAGGTGATTGTCCCTCTGTATAAGGCAATGGTCAGGCCACTGAGTACTGCGTACAGGTCTGGAGGCCTCATTTTAGGAAGGATGTAGATTTGCTTGAGCGTGTACAGAGAAGGTCAAGAAGATTGGTGAGGGGAATGGAGGAATGCTCTTACCAAGAGAGGCTTAAGTTCTGCAAATTGCAGTGGCTGGAGACTAGGCACCTGCGCTGTGATCTGATTGAGGTGTGTAAGGCCTTGAATGGGTTGAGCATGCTAAATTCTGATTGGATCCTTCCCCTTGTTCAGATTACAAACCTAAGGGGGCATAAATTCAAATTAAGAAAGGACAGATGTAGAATAGATGTGCATAAATTTGCCTTTAGCCAGCGGGTGGTTAATTGCTGGAACAAACTTCCATCTGTCGTTGTGGAAGTTGATAGGTTGAATAAATTTAAGGAGGAACTGGACAGGCATTTGGAGGGAATGGTGTGATTTTTTTTTTTTTTTTTTTTGGCTGAAGCTGCATAAGCTCATACACTTGCTTTCTTGCATCACATGCCACTACTACTACTACTACTACTGCCAGGAAAACAAATATAAAAAATACATAGAACCCCATTTGAATCATATCATTACAGGTGACCTAAACATTATAAAGGACCCCCTTAGGGTATGGTCCTCTATAATGTTAAGAGATTATGAAAAAGGGAACTAAATTCAGACCCAACATCCAAATCAACCTAAATAACACACGCAAATCTATTTACTTGGATCTTCTACAATTTGCCTTTAAAACCGCTTACAAATTCAAGACACCGGTAGAATCCTTTCAAAGTTGGATAAATACTTCCACCGAACTTATCCTGGCTAGATTCAAAGAAATCATACCACACCAAAATTATATTAAACAATACAACTTAAGGTTGTATTGTTTAATATAATTTAATATAATTTATTAATTAATGTAATATAATATATTAATTAATTTAATATAATTTATTAATTAATATAATATAATTATTTAATATAATTTAATATAATTTATTAATTGTTTATAATTAATTCTTCTTAAAAGAATTATTTCTTTTAATTCTTTTAAGAAGAATTAATTATAAAACGAAAGAACTACAAAATAAATTCGTCATTACAAATAAAGATAAGGCCAATAACAACTTCAGCATTATATGCAAAAAATTCTACATAGACATGCTTGAAGCGGAGATGGACCACAGCAATACATATAAGCTCGCAAACTCCATGCCTAGCTGCATTACCAAAAAACGTATAGCCATTCACAAAAAAATCAAATTAAAAATAGATAATACAAGATACCCTTTCATATATTGGATCCCAAAATTCCGATTGGAAAAAGGGTCATCACCTCTGGCAGAAACAGCTACATAAAACCATCCAGTAATTTAATGGAGGACAAATTAGATATTATAGCCAACAACTCACTAATATTAAATTTATCTCCAATAACAGAAAATATTTAGACTACATCAAAAACAATAGAATCAGATGTCTCTACACTTAAAAATTTTAAAATCTTAAAGATTTTAAAAACTTTTTCACCAATATATCACACGACAATTTAAAAATATTCTTTTACACTACTACGAAACTTCTCAGAATATAATGGAATGTAATAAACAGTATTGGCACAACCTTATTAATCTTAGTGTCAAAAACAATTACGTACTTATGGGAGACAAAATTTAGTGCAGAGTAGGGGAGTGGCTATGGGGGCTAGTAGTTCTTGCTCCATAGCCAACCTTTACCTGCATTATTTCGAAAACAATATCAAAGGAGAAATTATATTCTACAGATACATTGATGATGTCCTGTTTATCAATTTTGACAATTTCAATATAGCCCAGGAAATTTATCTTGCAGATTTAACCATAGAATGCACCAACCTGGATAGCAACCTATAAGCTTACGATCTTGACAGCCAAATCACCATTTTAGCTTCCCAGCTATAAAGCTTACCAACTTGCGCCTCCGTAGCCAGGTGGGCAGGTGCAGCAGTGTGTAGCACATGCTTCTTGATTAGACCGGGGTTCGAGCCCGTGATGACCAAATACGGAGGATGTGGAAAGGTCAGGGAATGACCACTGCATAGCCCCAGAGCAATATGGCCTTAGTTGCTAATGCTCCTAAAAATCAAATAAACAAACAACAACAATAAAGCTTACCAACTGGTAGAACAATTTGGCTAAACCTATCCATGGCAACACTATTAGAAATTAGACAAACAAGTTAATACACATCTGCAATAATCTAGATAATCAGGAAATTTATCTCGCAGATTTAACCATAGAATGCACCAACCTGGATAGCAACCTACAAGCTTGCTATCTCAACAGCCAAATCGCCATTTTAGCTTCCCAGCTATAAAGCTTACCAACTGGGAGAGCAATTTGGCTAAACATATCCATCGCAACACTATTAGAAATTAGAAAAACAGGTTAATACACATCTGCAATAATCTAGATAACATGATGGAAGCAATAAAAAAACTGATAGATATTCTCATCAAGAATAATATACCTGCCAATTACAGCAGACATCATATTAAAGCTGCCATACTTACGAACCTCAACCTACACCACCCTAAAACCCATCCAAGTACACTTATTGAGAATACACTGAACCAGTTTAGAACTATAACACCAATAAATGGCCTGTAGCCCATCTTTGCCTGGTTGTCTAAAAACCAGTGTTCTTCATCAAACTAAGATAAAGATAATAAAACATTATAAAAGAAATGCTATTGGTCAAAGTAGACTGTGCAGTCTTGCAGTGTTGGCTATTGAGCATAAATATGCCAGTAAAATGAATTTAAAAGATATTATTAATGATTTCGCAAATGTAAAAGCACGAAAAGTAATGTTAAGAAACTTTTCACATTAGTAAAGTAACGTTAGTAAACGTTAAAAAAGTAACGTAAAGTAATGTAAAGCACAAAAAGAAAAGTATTGCCCAGAGAGGTGACTTCCCAATTTTGATTGTACTCAGAAGAAGCTCGTCGTCTGACTGCATTGTAAGCTAGCTGACCAAAAATCCCCCCCCCCCAAAACCAGACAATCGAATAATTGGTAATTTATCAACTTGCATCAAACTCCCAACAACAGAATAATCGTGCCTAAGGTATTATTTTAAACACATAATAATCTTCATATCCCTTCATTTAATTACAAACACTGTATAAAACCAAGAGACTCAGGGTGAAAATTCATATTGAAGGACGCTGTAAATATGTATATAGTTATCCCCTTGGACATACACGGGTCATTATGCCCTAGAAAAGCTATATCGGCTTTTGTCCAGGGGATAGCATTTCCTATATATTTACATTAACACACTTTTTCATTAACATACTTCTTGTATTTAATCATACTAACACTTCTTGTACTTGTATACTTGTACTTGTTCCCTTGTAGAGGGAACCTATATAAATTTCATTTATATAGGTTCCCTCTGCCATCAGAGGTAACCCCCCCCCCCCAAACTCAAATAAAAATTCTCTCAAGGCTATCAGAACAGAAAATAGCCTCTCAAGGCTATCAGAACATTTGCATTGACATAGGGCATATTACCTACAGCAATTTCACATCATAGTCAGTGAAAAGCATGGCTACACAGTATCATTTAATCAGCACACATAAAACAACCAGAAGGCGGGAATTGATCCCTTTTCAGTCTGACCACCACAGTACAAGAAGGAAGTCAGAACCCATTCTCATTTAATCTGATTCATACCTGTTGGACTTTGTGTCACCTAACTTAGTTTGCTGATTCTGACACCATTTTTACAAAATTTAAATTTAACACATATTATCTTTTCTCATTTATCAGCACTTTCCTTTTAATTTCTATTTATTTCTATACAATCACCTAAAAATTAAAATCAGGCAAAACTGGAATCGGGACAACAGAAACAGGTAGGTATGAGACATTCTTTTAGTCTGGCTATCGGTCTGCTCAAAGCCCCTGAAGAAGTAGCAGACCAATGACCAAGTGGAAGAATGTTATTTATATTTTTATTTTCATTGTTTATTATCATTTTTTATTGTTATTTTCATTGTTCATCATCATTTTTTATTTTTATTTTTATTTTTATTTTTCATTAATATGATTTTATATAGGCTTTTCAGGCTAAAGCTAGTTTACTTTTACTAACTTGTTAGTTTGGTCCTTATATACCTAATTCCCTAATATACCTAATTACCATTAAATAAAATTGACTAATATAATTTCATGCACGTATAATGCCTGATTGCCCTTTGTGCAATAGCATTAATGTTGCAAATGTGACAGGTATCTATTACGGTAAACTTTACCAAATATCATTTTTATAGACTAGAGAGTAAGAACACAATATACGGGGTGATTCACTACCAGTGCGACAAACTTGCAGGAGGTGTAGGGGGCACAAAGACAAATCGGAATCACATAGCATTGCAGGGTCTGAAATGCCTTCGTCATGCAGTAGACGACATTGAATAGGAGGTCGCGTGAACAGGGATTCTGCTGGAAGTCAACATTTGCGAACCGGTTCCCGAGGCAGTAGGATGGACGAGTATTCAAACGTCGAACTGGCCAACATGCACCTCGCATATGGAGCTGTGGACTGTAATGGGCGCGCCGCTCTGCGCTTGTACCAGGAACGTTTCCCGCACAGGCGTGCTCCTCATCATACGATTTTCACACGTATGCGCAGAAGGTTACGTGAGACTGGTTGTTTCACGAGGGGTACCATGAATTGAGAGTGAACGACGAGGACGGCAGACAATGAGGAGAATGTCCTACATCTTGCAGAAGGCAATCCGAGTACGAGTACTCGAGCGATAGGCCAACGATTGGGTATTTCCCAATCCACTGTATGGAGGATACTGTCAACAAACCAAATGAGTTCATACCATCTGCAACGCGTCCAATCATTGGAGCCTGTGGATTATCCACTCCGGAGGACTTTTGCTACTTGGTTTCTTCAACAGAAACGGTTCGCAAATGATGACTTCCAGCGGGATCGCTGTTCATGCGACCTCCCATTCAACGTCTTCTACCGCATGTCGAAGGCATTTCGGACCCTGCAATGCTATGTGATTCCGATTCGTCTTTGTGCCTGCTACACCTCCTGCAAGTTTGCAGCACTGCTAGTGAATCACCCTGTATATAATTTATAAATATAAATTCACTTATATTAATTGATATTTAAGGGCGAAATATATATATATCTATAAAGGTATATTTCATACAAAAATTAAATATAATTATTTGTTTAGCAAAATGACCTTTTTAATTCCACAGAAAACTTTTTCAAGAATTTTCCACAATTCGTCAATTTTTTTCTCTCTCTCTTTTTAACCCTCATTGGTTTCCATTAATGATTTTGTACCTGGAATGATGTTATGCATATGCGAGATGTTTTTCTACCATTCATCTGGTACTCATGCATGATTCTGATAAAATCAGTAAATATTTATTATTAGCCACGAGTGTTTTAATCACCTTTTCTGCTTTTTTGGCATCCATTTCTCAATTGTGGGCTTCTTATTTTGAAAATATAATACCTTATAATAATTGACAATAGTACTAAGCAATAACAAAATAACCTACCTTCTTTCTTGGCATCCTACTATATTTAATTGGGTTCAGTTACCTAAAATCTCTTGTTCAGTGTATGGTTATGTCACCAACGTATTATACACAAGACATGAAAAAAAGTTTTGCAACTTCTAAAGGATCATTCAGTTACTTGATTCTTGAATAATTTGTCTCTGGGCACTCCCAAAAAAGTAGAGCATGTTATTTTGAAATAAAATGACTTTTTTTTTTTTTTTTTTTTTTTTTTTTTTGCCGTTGTAATTGCAAAATTACAACAGGAATTTCTGTATTGTAATTCAGCCCACAGTCTTATTATATATAGAGATTGGGTTACACGAATTTGCAAATGGAAAAGCCCATAATTGAGACCTGAATGCTACAAAAATAGTAAAAGTGAGTGATGACAGCTTGGTTATCATATGGAGTATTGTGCTTATAGAAGAGCCCAGCACGTTGTTTACTAATTGAACTTTATTTTATCTTTGTACCTTAAAATAATGACTCTGTTGTACACAACTGTGTTATTATATTAAGGTTATTTTACTGAAATTTTCAAAAGGAGAAGCCAACAATTCAGATATTCATGCAGAAGGAAGTAGTGAAAGTACATGGAAACTACACTTCACTGTCTTGTGAAATATTATGCTTCAGTTTGTTATGTTAAAAATAAAATTTTTGTTCGCTCTGCAAAACATTATAATCTGTTATCAGTTTTATTCTAAACCAATTCTTTGGCTGATATTTTTTAAGGAGTTTCATATCAGGAGAACCCATGAACTTGTTAAGTTAATGCCACCAGTCCTCTGCTAAGGAAATTGCTGTATGTACTAAAAACTAGTGAGAACTAAAAAGTGACAAACATCATTCCCTTAGATTGTCAGATAACTGATCAGTCTGGCTAATTTCATATTTTCCATGGAGTTACGATGGTCATTTAGTTAAGGCTTCCCAATTTTTAATCTGTATTTAATTTCACATGTTTATTTTTATAGGTGGTATTTCAAGCTGTTATGGGGAGTTATGTTCAAAGTACTATTGCCCTTGATGACATCATTGTTCTCAAAGATAGTTGTCCCCATCCTGGTAAATATTTATCCTTCTTCAGTTATTAGCATTAGCATTAGTAGAGGCATATGATGCAAGAAAGCAAACTTATGCAGCATCAGCCAAAAAAACAGGGGGAAAAAAAAAAAAAAAAAAAAAAAAAAACCTTCCACTTCACCCCTCCATTTGTTCGAAATACCTGTCCAGCTGAGCCTTAAATTTATTTAGGCTATCAACTTCCACAACAAGGGATGGAAGTCTATTCCACCAATCAAATACCTGCTGGCTAAAGGCAAATTTCCACACATTTAACCTACATCTGTCTTTCCTCAATTTGAATTTATGCCCTCTCACGTGATTATTCTGAGCAAGAGGCAGAATCCCATCAGCATTGAGCATGCTCAAATCATTCAAGGCTTTATACACCTCTATCAGATCACCTCGCCAGTGCTTAGACTCCAGGCACTGCAATTTGCAAAACTTAAGCCTTTCTTCATAAGAGCAATCCTTTGTTCCATTCACTAACCTTGTTGCTTTTCTCTGTTCTCGTTCTAGCAGCTTTACATCCACCTTGAAATGAGGCTTCCAGACCTGTATACAGTACTCTAGGTGTGGCCTGACCATTGCCTTATACAAGGGAATAGTCACCTCCTTATCCCTGCTAGAAAAATTCCTGTATATCATTGATAAGTCACCATGAGCTACTCTTGCCGGCCGTCTGCACTGTCAGAGAACTTCATATCTGCCTGCACAATTACCCCCAGATCCTTTTCATTCTCTACCACTGTCAGTGTAGTTCCACAGAGTTGATACGTTGCTCTGGGGTTGCTGTTTCCCATATGTAGTATTTTACATTTGTCAATGTTAAACTTCATTTGTCACCTCTCAGCCCATCTGCTCAACTTTCCAGATCCTGTTGCAGCAGCATAGCGTCAGTAGTGTCCTTAACAACCCTGCCAACTTTTGTATCTTCTGCAAACTTGGACATTAAGCTTGATATATTCCATCATGAATATTATTTATAAATACAGAAAATAATAATGGACCCAACACCGAACCCTGAGGGACTCCACTATTAACATTAGTCCAAGATGAGCAGTGTCCATTGATTACCACTCTCTGTCTTCTCTCCCTCAACTACCCCTTTTATCCATAGCAGCAATTTGACTCCAATGCCACACTGTTCCAGTTTGTCCAGCAGTCTTCCATGTGCAACTGTATCAAAAGGGCTTCTCCTCCCTCAACCACCCCCGTTAGCCATAGCAGCAATTTGACTCCAATGCCAAACTGTTCCAATTTGTCCAGCAGTCTTCCATGTGCAACAGTATCAAAAGCCTTTCTAAGATCCAAGTATATAATATCAAAGTTATTCCCTGCATCCAGTTCTTTTGTGACTATCCAATCAAATTGGTCAAGAAAGACTTCCCCTTAACAAAACTATCCTGTGTCCGAGCTTTCTTTCTTTCTTTCTTGCAGCTAAAACAAAAGCTTTCGCCGAGGAATCAACCTTTGGCCCTAGGCATTTATTCCCAAGTTGCTTCTGTTTCATTAGATTAATCTTTTTTGGAGAACTTCTGTGAACTGAATTTAAGAAAAGTTCACACTGCCAACCATTTTTCTTCATATCTTCTAAACATTTATACTTTCTGTCAGTGTCTTCAACCTGAAAATTTATCATATCCCAAAAACCACAAAGATCTTCACACGTGGTTTTCTTTTCACCTCTGTGGAATTCACAGTTGTCAATTAAGCAACAAAACTGCTGAAACCTCTGATTCAAAAGAAGTTCTGTTTGGCCTATTGTTGTTCGTATTTGTCCTAAGCCATCATCTGGAATTTCTGGAGCTTTTGCTTCAATTTGCCATTTTTTACATAAAATAACTAGCCGGTCAGTTTCTTCTGATAGCAGTTTTCTGAAGTATGGGATATCATACTTCTCCATGATTACTTTGTTGATTTGAATCCTTTAGAATGATTTACCCTGATAAACTTCGATTACAATTTCAAAAAATTCAAGAACGAACTCGACACACTTCATTTATTTGTGTTTTCACTACAACATTATATAACTGAAGTCTTGTCTAAATGATGTTGCTATAACTGAAGTCTTGTCTAGATGATGCTGCAGTGCTTCTTTAACCAGTGCCTCCATTAATTTTGCTGGAACAGAAGTTAAACTCACAGATCTATAATTACTTGTGTCAGCCTTTGATCCTCCTTTGGGATTGGGGTCACATTTCCACATCTCCAGTCTATGGGTACCTCCCCTGAGTCCAAGGAAGCTCTCATAATTATGGCTAAGGGTTTGCTTACTTCTTTGCTGCTTCCTTTAATATAACTGGATAGATCACATCCACCCCAGGTGCCTTTCTTGTGTTTATTTTCAACAATTTCTCCTCCACCAGTTATTACAGGATTATCCAGCTTACTGGCACAGTTGAATACACCTCCGGCATTCCCCTCGCTGAATAACTCCTCATGTGTGAATGTCGATGCAAGATATTCATTTAGTTTGTCAGCTACCTGAGCAGGATCATCAACAGTTGAAACATCGATATCAAGTGGACCAATCTGACACATCCCCTTCCTTTAGAGTTTACATAAGTAAAGAACTCTTTGCTGTTTTTCTTTGCATCCCTTGCCAATGATTTCTCGTAATCTGCTTCGCCTGCCTAACCTCCTTTGTATCTTGGTTACAGATCAACTTATATCTATCATAGGCTTCTGTGTCACGTGTTAATTTATATGTATCCCAAGCATTTTTCTTCTCTGCCATATGTCTCTTTAGTTCATCTGACATCCATTTAGGGCTAAACCTTGAACAGTATTTCTTAGTTGGTACGTAAAGCCTAGTAGCTTCCAAGATAAGTTCTTTGAATGCTTCCCATTTTGAATTTGCTGTTGGTAACATCATCAGTTGGTCCCACTGTATAGAATTTAAATACTGTCTCAGACCATCGTAGTCGCCTTTACGAAAGCAATAACCCTTCCCTTTACCCCTGATGATAGTTACCTCTTTGAGTAAATCCCACTTCAGCACACTATGATCACTGCCACCTAGTGGTTCCTCTATCTGGAGATTCTTAATGCATGAAGAATCACTACTGGTAATCAAATCAAGAGTAGTACTCCCTCTAGTTGCCTCCCGAACATGCTGATGTAGAAAACAATCATCCAATAAATCCACAAATGCCTTGCTAACTTGTGAGTTACCAACCAACAAGTTGCAGTCAATATCTGTGAAATTAAAATCTCCCATTATAAGACTCTCTGATTTACTGGCCCACTCTATTTCCCTGTACAGTTTCTTATTATACTCATCAGAGTCATTAGGCCTATAGCACACTCCTACTCTCAATTTTGATCTCCCAGTGCTTATGTCACACCAAACTTACTCGACACTACACTGTCCAGTAATGTCGACTGGTTTTACTTATTTGGATTTTATGTGTTTCTTAACTAATAGCATAACCCCTCCTCCCTTCCTATCCTGTCTATCCTGTCTGTAGACGTTGTACTCCCCAAATTCCAGTTCTTCCTTCCTTATATCTCTGTGACACCACATCTCTTATATCCCAACAATATCCGTCCTTGATGCTTTGCGCAATGCCTCAAATTCATCAAATTTATTTACCAAACTCCTAGCATTGGTGTACATGCAAGTATACATGCACCTGTTCTTTTTCTTAGCTACCCTAACACAATCCATGTGTTTACTTGTACCGCAATGACTCCCAGCAGTCTCTGAAATATCCTACATCTTATTTTCCAGGCTTCTGCTTCTTCAGTAGAAACAGTGCAAGAATCACTTTCACCTCTGCCAGTGGCTACTGTTAAACTAATAGTCCTTGTATCCCCCAAGCTAGCAGTTTTCCGACCCACCTAACACTTCCTCGTCAACAAATTTCAAGCATCAACAAATTTCTTGCACCCTTTCTATTTAAGTGTATCCCATCCCTGTAGAAGCAGTCCCTTCTGTTAACAAGTGCAGACCATGCTTAAAAAAATTCTACCCCTTTAGCCTTGCATAATCTTTCTAGGGCCGAATTGATCGACAAGACTCTCATCATATACTCCCTCCTATCGTGTCGGGGCAGAATTGCAGATACTTTCAAATTCAACCTTAATTCATGGCTTTTTTTCAACAGTGATCTGTACTTGTTAAGTAATTCCGCTGGTCTCCTACTCTTAATATCATTAGTGCCAATGTGTACAAGTATATCTCCTTTTCTGCCCTTAAAAGATGATATCTGCTCTACAACATCATCAACTTTTGCCCCTGGCAGACATACCCTGGTCCTGTTCCACCTATCTGTTTTAAAAGCATGTTCCCCGTTTCCTTGACATTAGAATCACCAACAATTACTAGTTCCTGTGGGACCAGCGCATTCTTCCTTGGTGGTCGCCGTTGTGTTGCGCGATGACTATAAGCAAGCTCTGGAGTTGATGTGGGCAGATGAGAGCTTGATGGGCCCCTCACTTTAAATCCTTCAGGGGGCATCCCCCCTGTCCTTCAAGCTCTCATATAAGCCCATAACAACACTGAGTTGTCAGCTGATTTCATTACACTCCTTGCATCGGGCACACACAAAGACATCCCCCATGGCAATATCACATTCCGTACCCGATTGCTCAGCAAACATCATGCAAGCAGTGCATTTTAAAAGGCTGTGATTCAGAGGGCTGGTCTTGGCGCATCATAGCCTTAGCAGCTAATACGCCAATAAAATCAAAACCAAACCAAACCATTCAGAGGGCAACTGACCCCCTCAGTTCTCCTCTGAGCCACAGCACTTCCATTAGCTTGAGCCTTTTGCTTTCCTTCTGGTCTGAGTCATGATTTCGATTTAATTTCAATAAAATTTCAATTTCTGGACAAAATTATAACCATAAACTTGTATCCCAACACCGTTATAATGCTATATATATTTTTCAGTATCAAATATTATCTACGAGTTCTGTTTATATAACTTCCGTATCAAGTTATGTATTAAATAGTTATGTTTCGTTTGTAATCTGAGTCGTTATATGTATTTAGTTAAAAGTACAATTTAATTGGCAACGAAGTTAACAAAATTAGTAGATTTTGCTAATTATTTGACAATATTATATTCTATACTAACCCTATCTAGTTCGGGATATACGTAGTATCGTATAACAATGGCGCAAGTTACAAACGGTAAATATCTACGGACACTTTTCTCAATTCAGAATAAACTAACGATCCTGACTAGGTCTATAAGTTACTTATAGAAAATGATTTATTTTATCAATTGGTCAATAAAGCGGCTAAATATGGCTAAAAAACTTCTCATTCAGTGGAGTGCCACTCGTAACACGTGGATATGATACCCTTACCGATACTTTTATGCAATTACAAGACTGAGTAAAGAATAAATACAGCAGATTAATCAGAAAAATACAAAATAATGCTATACTACTAAATTTAAATCAAAAGTTTTAGAAAAACAATAATTTCAAATCAATAAATAAGAAAATCCACTTAGCAGCTTTGAACACATCTGGCTCCCACTAGCCTTGTCAGCAGACGACTATGTTATAGAAATAACATAGAGATTTTTTGTACCCATGTAAAATTAAACATACTTGTAACCCTTTATTCTCTTGATCCTTATCCCTAAAACCAGTATATATTTAAATAAATGCAAGGTTTAACCTACTTTCCAAAAATGGAAAGTGTGGTAATCACAACCTGTTTATTTCTGTATGCCATCCTGAATAATTAACCACCATGTTTGTTTCTGCCATCTGAAGAACTTTTACATTTATAGTCAAAATTCAAAAATTATGAGCATAGCTCTTGAAAATTCAAGCATACCAGGCTTAACGTTCATGTTTGCACATGATACCAAGGTTGGCACGGTGGTTAATGATAGTATGCTACTACAACAGGATCTCAAAAAGTTAGGCAAATGGGCTGACAAATGGCAATTGAAATTTAACATTGATAAGTGCAAAGTACTGCATGTAGGTACCCCAGTAACCCCAGAGTAATGTACCACCTGTGGTACATTACACTCAGTATAAAGGAAAATTAAAACGTCTTGGGGGGGAGTAATTGTATAGTCAGATATGAAGTTCTCTGAGCAATGCAGACAGGCTTCCAGGACAGCTCATGAGGATTTGTCAATTGTATACAGCAATTTTGCTAGCTAAGATAAGGAGGTGATATCCCATTGTATAAGGCAATGGTCAGGCCACATCTTGAGTACTACATACAAGTCTGGAGGCTTCATTTTAGGAACAACGTGGAGTTACTGGAACAAGTACCGAGAAGGGTAACTAGATTGGTGAGGGGAACAAAGGGGCACTCTTACTATGAAAGGCTTCTGCTGTGCAAATTGCAGCATCTGGAGACTAGGCACCTGCAAGGTGATCTGATTGAGTTGTTTAAGACTTTGCATCGATTGAGAGCTTAACACTAATGGGTTTGTTCCTCTTTCTCAGACCACACACGAGCAGGGACAACTTCAATTTGAGGATGTACCGAGAAGGGTAACTAGATTGGTGAGGGGAACAAAGGGGCACTCTTTCTATGAAAGGCTTCTGCTGTGCAAATTGCAGCATCTGGAGACTAGGCACCTGCAAGGTGATCTGACTGAGTTGTTTAAGACTTTGCATCGATTGAAAGCTTAACACTAATGGGTTTGTTCCTCTTTCTCAGACCACACACGAGCAGGCACAAATTCAATTTGAGGAAGGACAGTTGCAGAAGAAATGTGCATGTAAGTTTGTTTTTAGCCAGTGGATGGTTTTTTTCCTGGAACTTCCATCTGTTGTTGTGGAAGTTGATAGCGTAAAGAAATTCATGGAAGAATTAGACAAACTATTGGAGAGAATGAATAGGTTTTCACCTATGAGAGGTGACTTTTTTTTTCCTTTTTCGGCTGTTGGTGTATAAGCTTGCTTTCTTGCTTCATTTGCCACTGCTAATGCTAATGCAATTCATGCACTGACCGTCTGAAAGAAGGAAATTTTATGGAATATGTGAGCTCTGCCAAGGGTTCCCTAAGAAGAACATTTTATTTTGATCTAATCTTTAGAAAAAAAAAAAAAGAAAGAAAAGAAATAGGATCTATTATTTACCTGAAAGCAAATCCTAAATATAATTAATCTGTGAAAAACTGATCTAAATTTAATGAGGGAATTAAGTAATACTTTAGATAGAATTGATAAAAGAAATGAATTAAAGAGAATTTTATTTCTTTTTTTCTTAATTTGTTTATTTTTTGTGTTATTTTTTTATTATAAGTATGTAAGGCTTAAAGAACTGTCCATAAAAATGGCAGAATTTTTTTTTTCATTCCTTTATTTGTAGTCTCTGTCTGAGCATATCTCTTTTCTCTTCCCCTTCCTAAATCCATTCATGGTACTAGTAACTAGTATATCCCAGCTTCAACAGCTATGTATATAAAGTATATAAATGAAGGAGGAATATATAAAGGAATACATGCCTAGAAGCTGTATAAAAATTTTTCTACTACTACTATGTTTTAAAATGCACACGCACACACACACACGCACACACACACACAACACACACACACACACACACATGACCCAACCATCACCCACAAACTAGTCGGCATCATATTGCCCAAGTCCTGGACTGTTAGTGCATAGTTATAGTTGTGTTCTAAGCTGGATGCGGATGAGAGAAGGGTAAAAGTGAAATCACGATGTTTTAATATGTAGAAAGTGGATTGTCTGTTTAAAATGCAATGTAGCTTTGGCTTCTATGAATTGGATAGCTTACATTGGGAGGAGATACTGTTGCTATTTGTAGCATTAGCAACTAAGGCCATATTGCTCCGGGGATATGCGGTGGTCATTTCCTGACCTTTCTGCATCCTCCATATTTGGTGGTCATGGGCTCGAACCCCAGTCTGATTAAGAAGCGTGTGCTAGCACTGCTGCTCCTGCCCACCTGGCTATGGAGATATAGACAAATATAATGAAATATAGACAAATGTATTATATCAGTGTATTGGGTAGGGATGCTGACCTCTCAAGTGTAATTACAATGGAAAATATTGAGAATACCTGCAAGGTAAAATCAGATTATCTGAAATTAAATAAAATTAAGATTAACATAAAAATAAAAATAATTTGGCTGCCGATCCTTTGTCAAAGGATCAGCAGCCAAACCTGTAGGAACCACTGCAATCAGCAGGGGCTCTTTTTCTGTTATGATGTATATGTACCAAACATATACAACATAGTCGACCTGACAGAGACCAAAAGGAAGGAATAAAATTCAAACATAAATAAAAATAAATAAAGTTAAAAAGCTAAAATAATGCTGATCAAATCCTGTCGAAGGAAAATTGAATGAAAGTTTGAATTAAAAAATTAAAGCAAAAATCCCATTATGAAATTTAAACAAGGTAACTTAAGATAAAGGAATGAAGTTAGTTTTTTGACAACTTACTCTATGCTTAGACCGGAATCAGTGAAATTAGCTGAGTGTGGTGAATACAGAGCTACATCGGAGACCAAAGATGAAAGCTGATAGTTCTCTGTACAGTATATTTATATCAGTTGAAGTAACCCCTAGTGAGGGGGGGGGGAGTGTTAGCTGGTCAAAGTGAACCATATCCATGTGACAGGGAAGTAAGCAATTTAACAAATGAGGCAAAGTGCCAGCAAAGGGAGAATCAATGATTAACAAGGTAGTGTAGAAAACACACTAAGCTTTGTTTAAGAAGAAAAAAGAAGCTATAGCACAGGAATAGCATCTTGATATTGTTAAAGTCCTAGGATCCACTGCAATAGGTACCATTTTTGTTATCATTATTATTTTTATGTTAATCTTAATTTCATTTGATTTCAGGATCTATAAAAGGTCTTAAAGGTTTTTACTATTCCCTGGTCAAGAGGTTGAATCGGTGATGTGGTATTTGAAGGTAGAAAAACTAATTCAATGTTTTTGAAAGTCAACTTTCAGTGAGCTGGGCAGTTGTCCAAAACCAATGCAATTTTTTTTGTTTTTCTTATCCAATTTCAAATTCCATTTAGAAAGATAATTGCAGGCATTCTCAATTTTTTCCATTGTAATTACACTTGAAAGGATCAGCACCCCTACCCAATACTCTGATGTAATACATTTGTCTCTATATATATATATACAGTAAACACTAGTAATAGTGATCATGTCTACAAATATTATCCAAAGGCTATAAAAATAAAGATATAAAGCACAAATTTACACTTTATTACCAATTAAATGATATGTAAAAATTGGAAGAATATTCCGTTTATTACATTCCGAACAAAATAAAAATAAATTTATCCAAAGGTTAACAAAATAAAAATAAATTTATACTTACATAGCTTAATTAATATACATATTAATTAAACATAACACTTTGTAATATGATTGAAATTTAAAATAGTCACTTATTTTAGATTGCTTTAGATTATTACTATAAAGGCTATTGATAGATTTTTCAATACAGTAATACCCCGAAGTTACGTGATAGGTGGGTCCGACGAAAATCACGTAAGTCGAATTCGCGTAAGTCGGGGTACAACTTTGCATATAAATACATATAAATTTTGCTTAATTGGGACCAAGGACTAACAAAAACACTAGTTTAGAAGAAAAATATTAATAAAATTGCAGTTCTTTATACATATTAATACAAAATATGTATTAAAAAAAACAAATGACTTACGTAAAAAAGTTATTTCGATGTCGATGGCTTCATAAAATCTAACAAATTCGTCTGACGACACAGCGCGTTCTTTTTTTCACGCAGAATTTCTTCGTAGCAAGCTAATAATTTTTTTATTCCTTGTTTTGTAGCTATAACGCGTTCTTCGTTGGAGTCTATGTTTTCTAAAATTTTTAAGCCCTTTACAATTGAGCCCTTTTCAATTTTCAACCTGTCAAGTTTTCAATTGTCGTGTGCTTTTCGCCGTTGCTTCATTTAGGCCTGTAGCACGTGCAATATCACATGGTCTTTCATTTCGCTCAAAGCGTTTCACAATTTCATATTTTTCTCTATCGACAGAGGTGGACTGGCCATAAGCCTTACCGGGGAAACCCTGGTGGGCCAGTGTGATTTTGGCCATAAACCATAGTATGACGCCACTATAAATTTTCCCGGGTAAGAATTTTTGACCCAGTCCGCCTCTGTTTATCGATAATTGCTTTTCTTTTTCTCTCTGAATCTGCAGTGTCTTCACCAGGACGCTTCCTTTTCACACCTTTTAATTAAGTATTTTACTCATTTTTAGGGAATAAAGCCCAATTACAAAACGAGGAGGCACGCTTGATACGCATAAACAAAGCTGCGCGCATGTAGCAACTGAATAAACAACACCATAAAGGCAGAGATACACTATTAACACCTCACATTTCTAGGGGTTACAACCATAAAACAATAAAAATCCAGTTGCGTTTCTGCTAGTGAAATCTGTTATAAACTGGTAGTAAACTCGATCTAATTGCATTTGCGATTATACCGATAGCTGGAATTGTGTTGGTTTTTACGTTATGGTGAAATGTGTTTCCCCTTCACTGATATAAAAAACATAAAAGCAGCAAAGTTGAATTTTGTTCATCTTTCGCTCTCATTCTCCGCCGTCGCACCGTATATCGATAACATATGAAAAACGACCTTGAAGACAGTGGGCGGCAGCGTTGCCAAACGAAAAAAATCAAGAACCGCGTAACTCCGAGTTCGCGTAAGTCGGGGTAGCGTAAGTCGGGGTATTACTGTATTGTATAACAGTCTATATTCACGATCACTTGCACCAGTTTCTTCCATCACTCTCCACAGGATGGCTATAGCTTCACGAGTTTGCCGTTTTGTAACTGGAATTCATTCTGGTTCATCTTCATTTTCCTTCTCCTCTTCAGCAAAATAATCAGAAACAGACTAGGCAATTTCTTCATCTGTTAAAGTTGTAGTAACTTGTAGATCATCATCTATGTTCACCCAATCATTAAACTCTTGTTCACCCATGTCCTCAGGCTTTTCATTGTAATCAGTATTATGACTTAGTTGCCCATCATGAATAATTAACCCACATTTTTTGAAACAGTTGCTAATGCACATTTTGGGAACTTCATTCCAGGCACTCATTTTCATATGAAGTGCATCTGGAACAGTTATCTGCTTTGCGATATCGGATGATGTTCCCAAACCAACTATAGACAGGATGATTCTTCACCTCATATCTGATCTATAAAAGATCTTAAAGGTTTTTATTATTCCCTGGTCAAGAGGTTGAATCGGTGATGTGGTATTTGAAGGTAGAAAAACTAATATGTTTTTGAAAGTCAACTTTCAATGAGCTGGGCAGTTGTCCAAAACCAATGCAGTTTTTTTGTTTTTCTTATCCAATTTCAAATTCCATTTACAAAGATAATCTTCAAATAAAGAAGCTGTCATCCAAGCATTGATATTATTGGCATATTCAACAGGCAGCTGTTTTACTCCTTTAAAACATCTAGGCGATTTACTCTTGCTTATAACTAATGGTTTCATCTTGATTGTTCCCGTCATGTTGCATTAAAAGAACTGTAATTCTGTCCTTGATCTTCTTTCCTGCAGATGCAGAGGAATTTTTAAAAATCATGCAGTGTTCTTGGGTAGCCCTGTTTCATCTCTATTAAAAATGTCTTCCAGATTATAAGTGCTTAACACAGTTTGCCAAGAGGTTTTCAACCAAGTGTCAGCTGCAGAACCATCAGAATCCTGTTTTTCTCCATCAAGTTTTTTGTAAACAATATCATGCCTCTTCTTCCATCTTTTCAGACATCTGTCCATCGCCGTAAACTCTTCGTATAGTTTTTCAGCAAAATCATTAGCTTTTTGAAGAAGAATGCTACGATTTATTGGCACATTAAATGAGCTGGCCTGTTTGAACCAAATGAACAGAGCCTCATCTACTGTTTGGCATTTCCCTTCATGATTCCTTTTTCTGGTTTCACAAATCACATTAGTATTTAATGTGTGACATGATTTTAACAATTTTGATTAAGATGACTGAGGCATTCCTAATTTTACTGCCACTACCCTTAGAGCAGCGGTTCCCAACCAGTAGTTCGCGAACCGCTGAGAGGTTGCGAAAGTGCTGCAGAGGTTCACCCTAAAAATTCTATAATGGTATCTGCTGAGATTTACATAGACATATTATTATAAACTACAAAATATAACTAATAATAAATGATAAAGTAAAATAAAAAGTAAAGAATTGCCAAAGAAAGAAAAACCACATCTCCCACAATTCCTTATAATTAGTTTACTATAGTAAACTATATATAGTATATCATGTTAAATAAATGTTTTCCATACTAAATATTTTTAGAATAAAATATTTTATAATAAAAATTCAGAAATATTACATGATTTCAGAGCATATAGGCTTAGTGGTTCACTATAAAAATATTGTGTTGAAAGGGGTTTGCGATAAAAAATATGTTGAAAGGAGTTCATAAGACAAAAAAGGTTGCGAACTTATTGCTGAAGTTTAATTTATTGTACATTTCTGTAATTCATAACTTATCTTTTACACTCAAATTCACTCTCTTTCTGTTCACTGACATTTTTTTTTGGTAGTGAAATTTAAAACACAGTAAAAAAGATAAGCATCAATCAATAACAAAGCACACGGCACACACAAATTGGAACTAACATGACACACGTAAGTGAGATGAAGTTTAGATATAGAAATGAAGAGCAGATTTCAGCGAAGGGGAAACACATTTCACCATAATAACATGAAAACACAGAATTTCAGCTATCGGTATTATCGCAAATGAATAAGATCGAGTTTACTACCAGTTTATTGCACTAACAGAAAAGTCAAATAAACCGGAAACTGCAAGTTGTTTTTATTGTTTTATGGTTGTTACCTCCAGAAGAATGAGACACCAACACATGCATTTGCCACAAGTCCTATGTTAAACCCCACCATGGGCATATTATAACTGGTAACCTGGAGATAATACCTTACCAGCATCTGAGAAAGATTCTTTCCTGTAGTTACAAATTTAGGTTGTATACAAAAACCAGCCTAACCACATTCAAAAAGCAGTTGTATCTTGACTTCCTCAACTACTGCTTCAAGCTAGCTTATAAATACAACACACCTATTGAATCTTTCACACGTGGATAAATACCCTGTCATCAGAACTAATAATAATTATAAAGCCTTAAAATCACGTCTTGCCACTATCAATTGCAATATCTCAGTACTTAAATAACAATTATCTGAGTTGCATGACCAGTTTATCATCAACCCTGTAGACAAAGCTGCCAGCAACTGCACCTTCATATGTAAAGCTTTTTACTTTCATACACTAAAAGCTGAACTCAATTCTAGTGAAACATTCAAGCCTGTGACCAATAATGGCAATATCATAACAAAAAAGTTAATAGCTATCAACAAAAAATTAAAACTTAATATTAATAATTATAATTTTCCATACATATACTTCATACCTAAGTTTCATAAGACTCCAATAGGCTTCAGATTTATTACTTTATGCAAGTGCAGCTATGCATACAACCTGGCAAGACTCTGGAACAGTTACTGAAACCCATCATTAACATCCTATCTGACAGTGGGATTATCACTAACAATATCTCCATTTTAAAAAGCCTTGCATAATAGCAATATATCTCGTATACAAATCTTTGATTTCCATAGCCTATTCACCGGCATTAATCAAGCTAATCTGAAGTATGTACTAAATAATCTGTACAATAAATCCAAACATATAATAGACTGTAAACATATTGGAACAACTTAATGAATCTGTGCATTACCAATAATTACATTTTTAATGGAAAAACAGTTTACCTACAAACCATATGGATAGCCCTGCCAGTTGCATCATTGCAAATCTATACCTGTACTGATATGAAACCTCACTGCCTCTGAAAATCTGTTTGGCTAGGTACATTGATGATTTATTTGTAGTAAATTGCCCCAATTTCCTACAAGACCATGCTAATATACAGGGTGTTTCAAAAGTGATAGTGGTCAATAATTTAAAGATAAACTGTACAGACTGCAATATGCAAAAAAAGCTTAGTAAAACATGGGTCCATAAGTGAATCGTTTTCGAGATATTGCACATTTCTAGTTGGGATCCATCACTGACACTTGTTTGACACTTGTTTGTTTAAGTTAGGTTATGCTCATTCTCTCTGTTTCCCCTCTCACAGTGCTCTGAGACGTAGCATACTAGTACTTGTCAAAGGATAGGCAACATGGAAAGAGGTTACAGCAACAAAGGGTATGCGGACATGCACTTCATGTATGGTAAAGCTAATGGCAGTGCACTTGAGGCTGCATTTGTACCAAGAAGCATTTCCCTGTCAAAGGCAGCCCAACAGGAGCACATTCATCAGGGCACACGTTTTAGAGAACATGGGCGCTTCGCACATGGAGTACGAGCAGAGAGTACTGCCAGTGGATGCAACAACAGTGTATCCTGAAACCCAGTTTTTAAACAACATTTTGTTCACTGACGAAGCTGAGTTTACTCGTGATGGTATTTTTAATTTTCATAACTGTCACATTTGGTCCGATGAAAATTCTAATGCAATTCATGAGTCACAACATCAGCAATATTTCTGGGCAGGACTACTAGGAGACCGCCAAATTGGACCATAAAAAAAAAAAAAAGTAAAGTGCAGCCATTATCAACCCACTGCAGGATGGAAGCCTCCTCAACAATTCATGGTGAGGGAATGGACCATAATCTGCCACGCTGGTCCAGTGCGGGTTGGCAGATCGACCGTATTCAGCAGTCAGGGGCTTGAACCCCGGTCTACTCAAAGAGCGTGTGCTACTGCACTCCTGCTCCTGCCCACCCGCCTACGGAGGCCTTTGGAGGAATTGGACCATACTTTCTGCCAAATAGGCTAACAGGAGAGTTTTACCATCAGTTCCTGCAGAATGTTCTTAAAGACTTCCTTGACGATGATAATGTTCCACTTCAGCAATGCTAGAACATGTGGTTTATGCATGATGGTGCACCGGCACATTTTGCTCGAGTTGTGACTCTGTATCTAACTAGAAGATATGGTCAACGATGGATAGGTAGAACTGGGCCTGTAATGCGGCCTCCCAGATTTAAATCCTATGGATTTTTGTATCTGGGGTCATGTAAACAGCTTGGTGTACACTATTGACATTAACACAGTTGAGAAATTGTAGCATCGGGTTGAAGGAGCCTTTCAGACAATCAGAAATGTTCCAGGAATGCCTGAGAGGTTCACAACTCAATGCAGAGAAGACTACTACAAAGCTGCATACAGATGCAAGGACAACATTTTGAACATCTTTTTAACATCCTGTAACATGTAACATCTGTAAAATCCTGTGGTGTTGTTGAAACCAAAAATTAAAATGTATTATCTTATGTTTAATAAAACCACCCTTATGAAAGGATTCACTGTTCTCGCCTTTAGCTTTTTACTCCTTTGTATCCTGGGATGCATCATTTCACGTGTTTAATACCTCTCCCATTATATATTCAAGATTAATTAAATTAAATTAAATTTAATCTAACTTAGTTTTGAACTGATGACATGCGAGGTACCCAGCGTAATTTATTTTATTTTAATTTTGATTATTTCCTCAGCTTTCTGATTTCTTACACACACACACACAGTCGCTATCTTATACTATAAATACTTCAGAACAGATTTACGCTATACTTTTTATCACCCTCCACTGCAGTACAGACCTCTACAATATATGCCTACTCAACCTCAGTAAGTATTCTACTTCTTCTTAATCTTGGGGGGGTGCCTCTGTAGCCAGGTGGGCAGGAGCAGCAGTGCGTAGCACACACTTCTTGATTAGATTGGAGTTCGAGCCCGTGACTACCAAATACAGAGGGCGAAAAGGTCAGGGAATGACCACCGCATATCCCTGGAGCAATATGGCCTTAGTTGCTAATGCTCCTAAAAACCAAATAACAAACATAACAAACTTAATCTTTGCATTCTGCCTCTGTCAGGTCAGCCATGAAATATACGTAAGCCATATGACTTAAATTAAAATTTTAACCTTGATCTTCGATACTGGACCCCCATGTGTAACACATGCTGCATATATTTCATGTCAGAAACAGAGGCTGTACTTCTTGCCATTTTTTCCATTGATTTTGGCAGCTGGCACTGGTTGAAGTCACTGAAATCATAGGACACACAGCTCTAAGTATTTCTAATTAATTGTTATTATCATTTTTCTTTTATTTGTTCTCCGGCATTACAAGTTCAGTTATGTTAGTATTTGACACTATCTACTTACCTTTAATATCTTTATACAAACCATTATGGTCATTGAGTGCTTTCTGCTTAAATTTAGCATTGTCCCAGGTCCATAAACAATTAATTAATTAATTTATAATATTTTATACCATTAAATTCTTAAAAAAAGTTATATATATATATATATATATATATATATATAACTTTTTTCAAGACGCCTGGTCAGCGTGAAGAGGAAAAGATCAAACCCTCCAGCAATGAGAGCACAACAATACAAATGGCCCTCAGTCCCCAGCAGCTTTCACTCTCCCTCTTACGGCAGCGAGAGGATCAGAGTGGAAGCAGAGGGTGCTAAGAATCTCTGGGTACGACCAGGCTGCCATGCACGGAAATTGAACTTGGCTTGTTATAACGTACGATCACTCATCGGTGAAGACAGGATATTAGAGCTGGAAAAGGAATTAGAAAATGTGAATTGGAATATCATCGGTTTGGCTGAAACAAGAAGAAGAAATGAATCACTTATAAGTTTATCAAGTGGAAATCTGCTGTACACCAATGGAAACAGTGAAAGGAGTGAAGGTGGAGTTGGGTTTCTGGTCCATAAAGATTTTAAAAACAACATTTTGGAATTCAAAAGTACATCACCAAGGGTGTCAAGACTAATACTCAAGATTTCTAAGAGGTACAAGCTAAAGATTATAATGATTTATGCACCAACATCGAGCCATGATGATGAAGAGGTTGAAGAAATGTACACTGAAATTGAGAGTCTTCTAGATGAGCAGAAAACCCACTACACTATTATTATGGGGGACTTCAATGCTAAGGTTGGAAAAAGGCAAAACAGCGCAGAAAGAGGAACTATAGGAAATTTTGGAATTGGTGAAAGAAATAAAAGAGGTGAAAGACTTGTGGAATTTGCAGAATCTTAAGGAATGTCAGTAATGAACACTTTTTTCAAGAAAAGGGTGAACAGAAAGTGGACATGGAAGAGTCCAAATGGATTAACAACTAATGAAATCGACTTCATCCTCACTAACAGAAGATATATTGTGAATGATGTTACCGTCCTGAATAAGGTAAATGTTGGAAGTGATCACAGAATGGTAAGATGTACACTTGATATAGATGTAGGAAAGGAAAGGAAAAAACTGACTTGAGTAAATAATACAAAGGTCATTGAAATAACAGAGGAGGAGAAAAAGCAGTATGTACTGGAACTTAAGAACAAGTTTGAGCTTCTGCAGACTGCTCAGGACCAAGATATCGACGAGGAATATTACAACTTTCTGAAAGTGATAAAGCCCAAGAAACCTATAGGGAAACAGAAATCCAAAGAAAAAATTAGTCAAGAAACACTTGTCATGATGAACCAAAGACGACAAATGAAGAGCAAGAAAAACACTGACAGGGAGAAAATTGAGTATACTGAGTTATGCAAAGCCATTAGAAAGAGATTCAGAGAGGACATAAGAAGATTTAACACAAGAAAAGTAGAACAAGCATTAAGGGAAAACAAAGGATTTAAATCAGCAGCCATGAGCAGCAATACAGAAAGACAAATGATACTGAAACTGAAGAATAGCAATGGTGTACTTATAAACAGCAGAGAAGGCATAATTCAAATAGCAGAAGACTACTATAGAGAATTATACAAGGAGCGAGGGAATGATACCAGCAGTGGGGAAGATGGATTGCAAAGTAGCAACACATACGACATACCCGATATTCTTCCTGATGAGGTAGAACATGCATTGAAGAAAATGAAGAATTGGAAAGCCCCGGGGAAAGATGAAGTTACTGTAGAGTTGTTAAAATTGGGAGGAAGAGACATAACACAAAAACTGGCAAGGCTCTTCACAAAGTGCATTAGAAAAGGTGTGATGCCTAAGCAGTGGAATAATGCAATCATAGTTTTGCTGCATAAGAAAGGAGATAAATCAGAAATTGGAAATTATAGACCAATTAGCTTGTTATCCCATATCTGCAAGTTGTTCACAAGGGTCATTACTAACAGATTAGAAAGAATACTTGATGAGAATCAACCGAAAGAGCAAGCTGGCTTTAGGACAGGATTCTCAACTATGGATCACCTTCATGTAATATCACAGCTAATGGAGAAAGCAAATGAATATAAAACACCATTATGCCTGGCATTTGTGGATTATGAAAAGGCATTTGACTCCATACAGCATAAGGCAATGTTTCGGGCACTGGAAAGACAAGGAATAGATACTCCATATATTATGATTTTGAAGAAAATATATGAGAGTGCTACCTCCTTTATTAGACTAGACAAAGATGGTAGGAAATTTAAAATCGAGAAAGGAGTTCGACAAGGAGACACAATATCTCCGAAGCTGTTTACTGCTGCCCTTGAGGAAGCTTTCAAAAGATTAGACTGGTCACAGAAAGGAGTCAATGTGAACGGAGAGTACCTAAAACATTTACGATTTGCAGATGACATTGTGGTCATAAGCCACGATCCCAAAGAATTAGAGGAAAATCTTAATCAGTTATGCACAGTTAGTAAGGATTTTGGACTAAAGATGAATATGGCTAAAACAAAAGTAATGATGAACAAGTATGCCACGGAAAGGGAAATAATGATTGAAGGAGCAGTAATTGAAAAGGTGGAGTCATATACTTACCTGGGACAAGTTGTTAGCTGTAATAATGATAAATGGCTGGAAGTCAAGAGAAGAATAAATTTTGGATGGATAGCATTCAGGAAATATAGTCACATACTGAAGAGCAATATCCCAGTTTGTCTGAAATGTAAAATAATGAATCAATGTATACTCCCCACCATGACTTATGGAAGTGAAACTTGGGCACTCACCAAAAGAATGGAAGAGAAGCTAAGAACTACACAGCGAAGAATGGAACGAATTATATTGGGAATCAGACTGTTAGATAAGAAGAGAAACACATGGATTAGGCAGCAAACTCAAGTAAAGGACATTCTTATCAAAACTAAAGAACTAAAATGGTCTTGGGCAGGACACATAGCTAGAAGACATGATGACAGATGGACTAAGAAAATAACAGAATGGTACCCAAGAGGAGCTAGAAGAAAACCTGGAAGACAAAGGCGGAGATGGATAGATGAAATTCATGAGTTTTTGAGTAGTAAATGGATGGCCAGTGCTCAAAACAAATGGAACTGGAAAGTTGCTGGAGAGGCCTTCATCCTGCAGTGGATTGAAAATGGCTGATGATGATGATGATGATATATATATATATCTTCAGAGACAGCACCATTTTCACACATTTTGCATAATAATACACACAATAGCATGCATAGACTTTCTAAGGCTAGCAATGATTAAAACTGCATTTAAAGTAAAATTTTTCTATATGTGTGATTTTAATTTAGAATGGGTAAACACATATTGGTAAAAAGCCCAAATATAGAATTTCATCAAAATCTACCAGCCGGCAGTCAAGTTGTTACCTGCAGATGGATGGATGAACATATAGATGGTCGTACAGACAGACACACACACATGGAAATGGGTTTTTTTTTTTTTTTTTTTTTTTGGCTGGTGCAGCATAAGCCTCAGGCTTCCTTGCACCATATGGCTAGCAATAATAATAATAAAAAAATAATGGTGAAGATAATAGTCACACATACATTTTGTGCTTGTCTGTTGTCTTATATTTACATTTTGCTATATTAAAACTTAACTGCCACTTTTCTGACCATTGCAGAAGCCTGTTCAAGTCATCCTGAAGGAGTGCTGCTTGGCACTATTCATTAACAACTCTACCAATCTTTACATAAACTGCAATTTTGAAATTATTCTTTCTATCCCTCCATTAAATGTCGTTTATGAAACAGAAACATCAGTGGTCTAAGAACTGATCCTTGGAGGAACCCCACTTCTGTAGTTACACCAATCTGAAGATATTTGTAAAAGAATAAGACAAGTTTACCTCAATATGATATGTAGAACACTTCCATATGATACTCCCAGAAGTTAAAACGAAAACAATCAAAAAATCGAAAATCTTACAGTAAGAAATAATTAACAATAATTAAAAATCAAGTTAATGCAATTAAAAATTAAGTAAAAAATTAATTTAACAAAAAAAAATTAAAAAAATAAAATTAGCATTGTCAGCTTCAGGAAGGAAAGTCGTGTTGCAATTTTTTTCATTAAATTGATTTTTAATTGTGTTCATTTGATTTTTAATTATTGTTAATTATTTCTTACTGTAATGTAAGATTTTCGATTTTTTAATTGTTTTCATTTTAATTTCTGGAGAGTATCATATAGAAGTGTTCTACGTATCATATTGAGGTAAACTTCTCTTATTCTTTTACAAATATTGATATCAGCATAGAACGTATTGAGTGTTATAGCTCTGGTTCATACTACCAATCTGAAGAATATCAGTTAATCACAACCATCTGCCTTATGCTCTGCAGACACTCAGAAATCCATCTTTTAATGTTTTCTGTAATCCCAACATGTTTCAGCTTCTACAGTAACCACTGATGACAGATTGAATCAAATTATTTGCTAAAATCCAAATAAACTATGTCAAAATTGTTCCCTACATCCAGCTCATGAGAAACTTTGTCAAAATAGCTTATTAGGTTAGTTAAACATTTTCTCTGAACTATAAACCATGTTGTGTGTTCTTCATAATGCCATTGGCACTTCTTCAATCCGAAGGAATCTCTCCTATTTGAAAACTGTTCACAAAATTTATTTATTTTACTATTCTCTCTCTCTCTCTCTCTCTCAGCTATTTTTCAAGATGAACAAATTCATAAAGGATGAGTTCTAAGCATCACACTTTTTGCTATCAAAGTTAATTCAGTTACTAAACAACTTCCTCTAACCATAAACAGTGTCCTTTTTGTTGATGACTTTAGCGTCTTTTCGCAGTCATGCACTGTGAGGGTCATTGAAAGGCAATTGCAGGGTGCCATTGACCGTTTCAACTCTTGGGGAGTGGCTAATAGGTTTAGTTTCTCATCCCAGAAAATTGCTTGTATCCACTTTTGTCAGAAGCAGAACCTTCACTCTGAGCTGGAACTAAAGCTTGGATATAACTTGATATCTGTAGCATCTAAAACAAAATTTTCGAGACTTATATTCAATAAGAAGTTGAAATTTCTTAAAAACGCATCCATCAGCTGCTGCTGCTGCTGACAAAATGCATCAGGCAGTATGAACCTGCTACTTGCGGTTTCATCGAATTATTGGGGAGCAGATCACTAGACTCTGCTTCACCTCTATATTGCACTTACTTATAGGACACCTATGGCTTTCCTTGTTGTCTGTATAAACTGGATCCAGAACAATTTGGTGCAAGATAATTTGTTGTGCAACAGTTCAGTGCATGAAAACTTTCTGTGTGTGTATGTATGTATGTATGTACAAGACAGTTTGGTGCATGACGATTCAGTGTTTGAGGAAATTTGGTGTATGGCAAATTTGTGAAAGAATTGCTGACAATGATTTGCTGAAAGACAATTGCTGGCTAGGACAATTTGGTGAAAGACAACTGCTGGCTACAACAATTTGATAAGTACAATGGTTCAGTGAATTTTATGTAAAAATTCTGGGCAAGAGAAAGTAAGACTGAAAATGCAAACTTTTAACATGCCATGCTATAAATGGTTAATTTAGTAATCATAATCATGTTACAGATCTTGATATTTTTGATAGAGTGCACTATCTACTTTCAGTTTTTAAAGTGCATTCTACTTCTTTTTAGGGTGATTCTAAAAAAAAGGGATAGAGACCATTAACCACATTTATTTTTTTAATGCCACATTTTATTGCTGTAGGGGACCCTATAAAAAAAGTTTAAGAAAAAAGTACCACAGACTGCATGGACAGGTTAAAAATTGGGAAACAAGAAGAAATTTTTATTACTTTAGGTAATAAAAATATGACCTACAAAAAAGTTTTTTGTAGGTCATTTATTTATTTATTTTTTTTTGGAAATACAGGTAAGTTATTCTGGAGACCAAATTAGAGATTAATGGATAGTTGGTTAATGTGGTTCTTCTGACATTCATTTTATAACCCGACTAACTTTAACTGCTTTTATTAAAAGCAGTTAAAAGTTAGTAGAATACTTGTGCTGTGGATGGGTTAACAAAATGGGCATCAATGAAGCAGGTGGGTAAGTTTCCCTGGACATTGGAAAGGGGCATAATTGAAGTCCTGTCCCATCCCCCACAGGAAAAGATAGTCTGGTCCAGTAAGGCAGTTTATCCCCAGCGCATGGCGGCTCTCAACATCCCTGATTAAGGGTTGATAAGTCAGAAGGCACTTAGCGAGGAGGAGGAGAAGGAGGGTAAATAAAAGGATTTTTATTTTTTTACCAAACAGCTAAGGCCATGAGATTGTTGTATATAATGGCTATAAATTTCATATACAGACAAAGCTCTTTATAGCAACCCTTTTTTTAATGTCCCACATGTTATAATGTCCTGTATGATTTGTCCCAGCCAATTGCTCATTAACTTACTATTGTTTTATGAACAATTGATATAAAGTGCTTCCGATATAATGACTATTTTCTCATTCCCCTGGGGGGGAGTCATTATATTGGGCTTCAATTGTATTGTTTTGCTGAATTGACATGTTTGCTTGATAAAAATCATCTGTGAAGTAGGTATGTTTAAAAAAATTAATGAATACCCTTATTTGGAGTAAAGATGTTATAAAATGGATGGACAGTTAAGCTGAAATTAATTGTCACCTTCTAACTTGCCTATGAGTAGAATCAGCTTAAATACTTTTACACAAAATAAACCAATATATATATATATACTCTTTTTCTTTTTTTTCTGGTATTTTCTAAATTTCTGCACTCCTCCTTTCTATGTGACTAAAATATTCTTGGTTTTCCCAAACCTTTTACTATACTGATCTTCTTAATTTCTGATCTCTGTGTGATACAACGAATTGCCACAGTCACCAGTTGTCTTTCACCAAATAGCCATACACCAAATTGTCTTGTTCAGAGAACTGCCATGCACTCAAGTGTCTTCTACAACAAACTGTCGTGCATTGAATTGTTATATGCTGCAAATTTTCATGTACTGAACTGTCATATAACCGGCGAGGTGATCTTGATAGAGGTGTATAAGGCTTTGAATGGTTTGAGCATGCTCAATGCCAATGGGATTCTTCATCTTGCTCAGAATAATCAGCTCAGAGGGCATAAATTCAAATTGAAGAAGGACGGATGTCGGATAGATGTGCGGAAATTTGCCTTTGGCCAGCGGGTGGTTGGTTGGTGGAACAGACTTCCATCACTTGTTGTTGAAGTTGATAGCCTAAACAAATTTAAGGCTCAACTGGACAGGTATTTCGAGCGAACGGAGGGGTGAAATGGGAGTGGTGTGTTTTTTTTTTTTTTTTTTTTTGGCTGATGCTGAATAAGCTTGCTTTCTTGCATCATATGCCTCTACTAATGCTAATGCTAATAATGAAATGTATGACAGTTCAGAGACCAAACTCCAAGATTACAACCCCAAAATAAATTATACACTTGGTGGGACTGAATTAAAAATTTTAGAGGAAGAAAGGGATCTGGGAGTTATGATATGGGCAGATATGAAATTTTCTGAACAATCTAAACAGGCAGCCAGAAAAGCCAATGGTATTCAATGTTGATATATTCAAATTACAGGGAAAAAAAGGTTTAGACTAGATTGTAAAAATGGAATTTCAAATTTTTTTTTTTAGATGACATGGTAAGTTTGGTGTGCAGTACATAGATATACAGGGTGATTCAAAAGTGATGGACAGTAATTTAAAGGGGAACTGTACAGACTACAATACGCAAAAAAAACCTAGTAAACATGCATCCTTAAGTGAATCAATATCGAGGTATTGCACATTTCTAGTTGGGGGTCCACCACTGACTTGTTTGTTTAGGTTAGGTTTTTATCATTCTCTCCGATTCCCCCCTCTCTCAGTACTCTGAGGCATAGCAGGCATACTAGTACTTGTCAAAAGATAGTCAACATGGAAAGAGGTTACAGCATCGAAGAGTATGCAGACATGCATTTCATGTATAGTAAAGCCAGCGGCATTGCTCGAGACTGCACGTTTGTACAAGAAGCATTTCCCTGCCGAAGGCAGCCCAATGGGTGCATATTCATCACAGTACATCAACGCTTTAGAGAACATGGGCACTTCGCACATGGAGTATGAGCAGGTAGGCCCAGAAGCATAACACCTGATGTTGAGGAAAGGGTGTTAGAAAGAACATCCCGTAACATGCAACATCTGTAAAATTCTGTGGTGTTGAAACAAAAAATTAAAAATGTATTATCTTATGTTTAATAAAACCATCCTTAGCAAAGGATTCACAGCTTTTTGCTGAGCTAGTGCTCCCATAGTCAGTGGCGGATCTTAACAGAAAATGAGCATTATCATGAAAATAATTCGTTTGCAGCCCGATGTTCACTGAGACTTTTTGCTTATTTTAGTTTGTACTTTTCACCTTTAAATTATTGACCATCATTTTTGAAACACCCTGTATATTGGGAAAAAAAAAACTTTTTAAGTTGTTGGAGACTTACAAGTAGATGGAATGTCAGTAACACACAGTACTTTACAGAGCATCCGTATATGTTTTCAAAATAAGTTCTTTAGATGTGTAAAGATAATCGCTTCCTTCTCTGTGAGCAACATTTGTCATTTTTAAATTCAACACAACTTCTTGACCTGACTGCAGACCAGTTTATATCTACCATGGGTTTCTGTATCCCCTGATATGTAAATTTCTTTCTGCCTCAAGCCTTGTCAGTTCATCTCACATCCATTTAGGTCTAAGCCTTGAACATCATATCTTAGTTGGTTAAAAAGCCTAGTGCCTGTAAGATTACTTCTCTGAATGCTTCCTGTTTATAATTTGCAGTTGCTAATATCATTATCAGCTGTCCCATTAAATAGAATTTAAAAGCTGTCTGAAACCAAGCCACCTTAATGAAAGCAAATATCTTTATTTAAGCAAATATCCATATATTAGTAATCTCTAGATAAAGGATCCACACCTAGTGGATCCTTTATCTAGAGATTACTAATGCACAAGCAATACTCTTTATCAGATCAAGTGTATTACTTTCTTTCTCTGCCTTTATGACATGCTGGTGTTTAAAACAGCCATCCTGTAAATCCAGAAAGGTTTGCTACTGTGTGTGAAACCAACTTACAACTTCCAGTCATTGTCTTAAAAGTTAAAATCCCCCATTATAAGGCATACTGATTTGCTGGCCCACTTTGTCTGTATAGTTATTTGTTATACTCATCACTGGTCTATAACTTACTCCTACTTTCATTTTTTTTTGCCTTTGACCCTTACTTTTCCTTATTTTTGAGTGTTTATGTCACTTAAAACTGACTCAACATTGCATTGGCCGCCCACGTTTACTGGGTGCACTGGTTTAGATTCTATATGTTTCTTGACAAAGAGCATCTCTGTTTCTGATAGCCTCTACCTAATGACCTCTTGCATTGTTTGTCCTTTCTGTGCATATGTTACCTACAATATTCAAATTCCTTATGCCTGAGTGGTATGACATTCTGATAGCCCTTATAATGCCCACATTTGGCTTAATCAGTTATTCAAATTCATCAAATTTGTTTAATATACTCTTTGCATTAGTGTAGATGCAAATATATATATATGCACACATTTTTAGTCTTATTTGCGTGTTCCAAGAGGACTCCCTTTAAGCATTGTAATCCTTGACTGCTGCATGTCCCATTAGAAGTATTGCAAGAATTGCTTTCACCTCTTCATGTGGCTTCTTTTAATCTGTTAGCCTCTATGTCTCCATCTCCCCAAGATAGCAGTTTCTGGCCCAACTAATCTTGTCAGATTAGTTGAGCCAGAAACATGGTAGCTTCAGAAAATGTTCCATTACCCTTCTGTTTAAGTGTATGCCATCCCTTAAAATGTTGAGAATGCTGAAAAGAATTCTAACCCATGTGCTTTGTGCTAAAAGAATCGTAGAAACTTTCAAATTTAACTTGACTTTTTTTTTTTCCTAACATCACCCTATACTTGTTAAGAAAATCCTCAAGCTCTCCTATTTTTGATATCATCAGTATTCCACTGCATACATTATCAATAGCAATATCACTTTTAATTCCTTTAAAAGATGACAGCTGCATTCTACATCATCAAATTTTGTCAAAAATACCTCCTGGTCCTATTCCACCTTTCCTTTTTACAAGGGTGTCTCCGTAGCCAAGTGGGAAGGAGCAGCAATGCATAGCACACGCTTCTTGATTAGACCGGGGTTCGAGCCCATCACCGCCAAATATGGAGGATGCGGAAAGGTCAGGGAATGACCACCGCATATTCCCGGCCTTAGTTGCTAATGCTCCTAAAAACCAAACAACAAACAATCCTTTTTACAAAATATATTTCCTGTTTCCCCCAACAGTAGTCACCTACAATAACTACTTCCTCTGAGTCCAGTGCTTTCTGCTAGAGGATTTCACTGTGTTGCATGGTGCGCAAATGTGGTCTCTAGCATCATGTTGGTTGGCTAAGTGCTCTGTGGGCCCCTGTTTTTAATTTCTCTGAGAGCATTAATCTATTTTCCTCAAGCTTCTAATATAATATCATCAGAACAGCAAATTGGTGTTTAATCTCCTTGCACTCTGTGCTGTGAAATCACACAAAGGCATCCTCTATGGCCTTATCATGTTCGACTACTGAGAACTCCTCAAAAAAAAAAAGCACCCAGTATTGTCCTGCATATAGCTATAATTCATAAGAGAACTCCCATTAGTTCTCTCTGAGGGCAAAGAATTCCTGTGAACTTTTTGCTTTACTGCTCTTGTTTGAGGCATGATTTTAGTACAAATTGAATTTAGGGATACCACAAATGAAGAAATGAGCCTACAAATATATACTATTTTCATATTATGCAGTGTCAGTGCGATCCATGCTACTGTGTTCTTAATAATACTGCTAACTTTCTAACTGCTTAACTAAATACAAAAATAAGGTAACCTACTTGATTAAGACCTTTTAGCTATTTATTTACTACAATTTATTACATTGTATTTTTGACTACATTGTATTAGGTCCAGAATACAATGTTTGTATTTTGGACCTAGTAATGTTTGCCAAAATTACTGATAATAGAGGCTCTATGAATGTGAAATTATAATTAAATTCTTAGCTAAAATTCAATTAAAAACCAAGCCCATGATTAGGACAATTAAACTATTTATTAAGCACAATTTAGTATGTTAATTAAGTAAAAGAAAATGTGAAGTAAACATCTGTTTACAAGAGCTCGAAGTTTTATCTGCTGCACTTATATAGCATGCATTGACCTTGCAATTACTCTGCCCAATCCGATTGAGTGGAATGATGCAGTAATAAAGGTTACACTATCTAGATGTGAAAAACAATTTTGACATTGTAAGCAGTGTGTCCCTTTTGAACATCCCTGATTTTAAAAGTTGGTTAAAATTCATGTGTACATATGGCAGTGTAGTGGGAGCCAGTATACGAGGATATCGTCAAGCTTCATTGTTGGTATTTTGAAACATGCTGTGACTAAGGCCACAGCTTTGCTGTTTTATGTAAAAAATGGTGTCAGTGCAAGAGAAAGCACAGGAAGTAGTGTGATTTGCAGAGAGAAAATCTGTTGCCATGGTTCAAAGGCAATTTTGATATGTGTTTGACAACCATGCACCTTACCCAAAGTCTGTATGGAGATGGTACAGGACATTTTTGAACACTGATAGTATACAGAAGCAACATGGAGATGATACCAAAGCATCTTTGGTGTCATCTCCAAGAGCGAGTTGAAGAAGTACATGCTGCTTTTGTTTTCGTAGCCCACAGAAATTAATCAGGTATTCACCAAAGGGTTTTGAATATGTCCTGTGAAACTCTGTACAGGATCATATACAAGCAGCTGTGTAACCTATAAATTGCAAATGGTTCAAGAAATAAAGCTGAATGACAAATCAAAGCAATAAAACTTTGCTGTTGATATTCTCGATCGCATCAAACGAATTTTTTCGAGTCATGTTATATTTTCTCACAAGCCAACTTTTCACATTTCAGGAAGAGTTAACCGACACAATGTTTGAATATGGTTGGAAACCTGCCCTGTATCCAAGAGCACATTCGAGATTGCCCAAAAGTGAATGTGTGGTCTTATAAAGTCCGATAATCATGATTATTAGACCAGTCTTCTTCTTCTTGGAGAATACCATTACAGGAATCAAATACCTAGACATGTTGAAACAATATGCATTTTTCCTTAGATTCCACAATTCCAACATAATCTTTCAGCAAGATAAAGCACTGTCTCATTGAAGCTTGCAGGTGCACATTGCTCTGAACGACACATTCCCACACTTTTGTATTAGGTGTGTGGTGAACCAATACCATGGCTTATAAATTGAAATAATCTGAAATAACTCCTTTAGATATTTTCTTCTGGGGCTGTGTGAAAGACATGATTTATTCCACAAAGGTGTCTAAAATAATGTGTGCAAGAAATTGCCACAATCAGTGCAGAAATGTTGGAGTAAACCTAATATGAAATCAAGTATTGTTTGGACATTCTTCATTGCACCAAAGGAGCTCATGTAGAAGTCTGCTGACTTTTTTTTATTATAAACTGTTTGAGTTTTTCTTCCCACTATATATTAGCATTTCCTAGTGCACTGGATTTTCTTTTGTAAGACATTTAAAATCAGGGGCATGCAAAAGGAACATCCTGTGTTTATTTTAACATCATATAGTTTTAGAAAACTTTTGATACTTTTAATATTGCATATAAATTTTTATATTGTTGTTGTGATATTCAGTTGTGGCAAAAAAGAAATTAGACTATGTCAGCAAAATGTTTATTATCAAAAAAAAAAAAAATTATTGATACTGTTCCACGTGAAAAGACTGCTATACATACTGGAGCAGTATTAGCATTAGAGGCAAGTTATGGATAAAGGTATGGCTGAGTGAGAGAAGAAAGAGTGTGCTAATCAGTGGGCACTGCTCTTTTTGGAGTAATGTTATTGTACACAACTTCTTTATGAAATTTTGTCTCTTCATGAAATTTTGTCAGACCCTTTAGTGCAGAAAATGAATAACTTGTTCTTTCATTTCAGTTGCCATTTTAAATTATTAATATGCTTGAGACAATGATTGGAAGAATGAGTTGTCATCTTTTCCTAAATGTGTACTTAATATTGTGTATGCATCTGGATAGAGGGACGCTATCACCTTTGTTATAACTTTTAGAAGCCGACCGGGCTAGCCGAGTGGGTAAAGTACCTGCCCGGCAACCCAAAGGTTGCGGGTTCGATTCCCGCCTCGGGCTTGGATCAAAGTACTGCAAAAACCTTGGGAGGTGCAATATGGCCACAGAAGCCGATGCGCCAACAACTACCAAATCAAAAAAAAAAAAAAATAAATAACTTTTAGAAAACTTCTTTTTTTTTTTTTTATTTAAAATTATTATTATTTGAATATTTCAAGATCACATAATTCTATGACCTATAAGATAAAGTTAGGTTAGTTTAGGTTACTCTTACACCATCAAATATTCCAAAACCATACTTTGCTTCTTCTTTGAGTGAGAACTTAACCAATCCAATATTAGGAGTAAATAATATCAGGTAATTTTAAGAATCTATCCTGGTCTTGAAATAAGTACAGGTTACACCTGATAGAGCCTTATGTTTAGCTATCATTATATAATTTTTAACCAACCATTTAAACTTACTGAATTTGCATAAGTTACTTAACATCATTCTTCCATTCTAACTGGCATTACAATATATATGTTTCTCAGTTTGGCTGCTTGTGAAGTGACAGATCACAAGTTTCAGGTAACAAACTAATTTCTCTAGTCCCCTTCTTCTTTAAATTGCTTGATATGATCACATGAGATCCATTCGTTTTTCAATGGTAGTTAATGTATTAGACAGCTTGTGCTTTGCTATTTGGCCAAAGTCAGGTATCCTTCAATCAGTTAGATTCAGTCCACAGTAGAGTTTTCTGATTTCTTCACACAACCATTCAGAATTGATCTTTTGTCAGATCTTGTTTCAACAGTTTTTGTTATGAATTTGTGAAAAAGGATGTAATTATAAAAAAAACTAATCTAATTAAAGAATGCAATAAAAGTTAAGTATCTGATTAATAAAATGATTAAATGTTTTTTAGTGATATGTGATTTTGAGGCTGATACATGTAACTGGACATTGGCAGGATGGGAACTTATACAAGCAAAAAACAATATACCATCCATAGATCATTCAACTGGTGCTCCATCAGGTATTTTTTTTTGTTTGTGCTTTTGTTTTTTATTCTTTAATGTGCAATTTTATTTATGTTTGAATTATATTTTTGTGCAGTCCACTTAAAGGTGTTAATTTAAAATTTACCTTACAACTGCAGTATAATTAAAGATAAACCTATGAACTGAATCATGGATCCCCCCCCCATTTTCATTGACTTTTGTTATTGTCATAGCAGCATATGAAATCAACATAAGTATGAGGAGAACGAGTATCAAAAATTTCACTGTACTAATTTACCAATTATGTAAACATAATTTTACTGTGTTTTCCACAGATAGCACTAGGAACGTAGAATACATTAATTCATGAGAGGTACGAGAATACATTAATATAATAATTAATGAATTAATGACATAGTTTAAAGATTTTAAGAAATGGGAAGCATTCATTATATACTTCAAACTTCTAATTTCTTAAAAATCTTTAAATTAGTGTTGGACAACTTCTTCTTTCATCCCTTGTCTGGGTGAACCACATCTGTATACTTTTAGTTAAATTTATACTTTGAAAATTGTATATAAATTTTCATGTTGTTTTGATATTCAGTTGTAGCAAAAAAAGAGATTAGAATATGTTAGTAAAGCTGCTGACATTTATAGCTAGTCATTTAAAGATTTTGTAGATTATTTATGGGAAGATTGCATGGGAAATTATGGTCCCACTCCCACATTTGGAGAAATTCAGAACCACACTATAGCTGTCAGACAAAATGAGGTTCTCTGAAGAAAATATTCATATCTTTTCAGGATTCATATAGGATGTGAAAACAGTGAAAAAAGTTTACATAAACATGCGTCAGATACTGAACAGTTACACAGCTCTGTCTCTTCAGTATATCAAGAAATTGTTTGCTCAAAGGTACAAAAGTTATTTATTGTTTACTTCTTTCTTCTTGTATATAATTATTTTTTTTACATATTACAAATTTTTCTTTGGTTGTAGCAATAATGAAACTAAAGAAATAATGATTTTATTAAAAATATTAAAACTATACAAGGAAAATATAGACAGATAAGATCCAAAGAATGAAATCAAGAAAACATAAATGTAGAGAATAAATTAAAAAGCAATAAAAACACTGCATATTTAGTAGCTTTCAATCCAGCGTGCACCTTTACCAACAATAGAAAGGCACAACAAATCATCACTATAGAGAACATAACATACACCAGGGGTGGGCAACAGCCGGCCCGTGACGATGTTGAATCCGGCCCCTTCGGTAAATGCATAAATATAGAAAATCCATACCTGACTACACTCGCCGTAAACGTTTGGCTTAATTCAGTTCAATCGGGAATTGCGGCCAGTACAACAGTAACCAAGTGATTCTACGCAGCGTCAAAGAGTTATTTCCTAATTATTATTGTAGCATCGATCGAACGAAGTTCCTTTGGGTTTGACTTCTTATTGAAAAAAATAATATTGGTGCGAGATATTTTATGTTTTATGCCTTTTCTAATTATTACAATTTTTAATTTAATATAATTTATAGCCCATAAAATGAGCCAATTAAAAAAAAAAGAAAAATTGATGCCGAATGCCGCATTTTCAATGATAATTGGACATTCAGATATTTAATTGCAAATATAGACGATAAAGCTGTTTGTTTGGTTTGTAACGAAACTATTTCCGTTTTTAAAGAATATAATCTAAAAAGGCATTTTTCAAAAAAAACATTTCGTAAAATATAAGATATTTTCACCGGAACAAAATGAAAATTGAAGCAGAAAATTTAAAATATGGTTTGCGTAAGCAACAAAATGCTTTGAAAATTTTGTCAAAACAGATAGAGCTCTGACAAATTTAAATATTGTATTTACTTTTTTTAAAAATACATTAATAATTTGGTTAGTCAAGTAATATAACATTTTTTAGGTTCTGATTTTTTTTATTAAATCGTTCAATCTATTCCGGCCCGCATTATGAGGTGAAAATTTCATTCGGCCAGCATCATGATACGAAAATTTCATTCGGCCAGCATCATGATACATAAATTTCATTCGGCCCGCTGACGAAAAACGTTGCCCACCCCTGACATACACACTTGTGTGCCTGTGCACTAACACACCACAAAATACATTTTATTCAGTGATAAATGTTGTTCTTGTTGTTAATATCCTGCTTGCAACACCACACTTCTTCTATCATGCTTATCACCAGTCACATTTTTGGAATTCTTCTTTTGTGAATGCCAGTTGCAAAAGCATGAATACTACTGAATGTCAACTGCAACTTGCCATAACTAAAATTGAATTCTGGACTTCATGCAATGGATATCAAATAGGCAAAACAGAAATCTGTTATCTCACTTTTGCAAGTACCATGAACTCCAACCTGATCCTGAACTACATTTAATCTACAGGATGTCTCAAAAATATTGGTACAAACGTTTAGGGCAGGTAGGTAACATTAGCATTAGCATTAGTAGAGGCATTTTATGCAAGAAAGCAAGCTTATGCAGCATCAGCCAAAAAAAAAAAATAAATAAATAAATAAAATAAAATAAAAATAAATAAATAAATAAATAAAAAATAACCACTTCCATTTCACCCTCTGTTCGATCGAAATACCTGTCCAGCTGAGCCTTAAACTTATTTGGGCTATCAACTTCCACGACAAGGGATGGAAGTCTGTTCCACCAACCAACCATCTGCTGGCTAAAGGCAAATTACCTCACATCTATCCTACATCTGTCTTTCCTCAATTTGAATTTATGCCCTCTCAGGTGATTTTTCTGAGCAAGAGGAAGAATCCCATCAGCATTGAGCATTCTCAAACCATTCAAGGCTTTATACACCTCAATCAGATCACCTCGCTGGTGCCTATTCTCCAGACACTGTAATTTGCAAAACTTAAGCCTTTCTTCATAAGAGCACCCCTTTGTTCCATTCACTAATCTTGTTGCCCTTCTCTGTACTCGTTCCAGCATCCCTACATCCTTCTTGAAATGAGGCCTCCAGACCTGTATACAGTACTCTAGGTGTGGCCTAAACATTGCCTTATACAAGGGAATAATCACCTCCTTATCCCTGCTAGAAAAATTCCTATATATCATTGACAATACACCATGAGCTACTCTTGCAGCCTGTCTGCACTGCTCAAAAAACTTCATATCTGCCTGCACAACCACCCCCAGGTCCATTTCATTCTCTACCACTTTCAGTGTAGTACCACAGAGTTGATACGTTGCTCTGGGGTGCTGTTTCCCATATGTAGTACTGTACATTTGTCAATGTTAAACTTCATTTGCCACCTCTCAGCCCATCTGCTCAAACTTTCTAGATCCTGTTGCAGTAGCATAGTGTCAGTAGTGTCCTTGACAACCCTGCCAACCTTCGTATCGTCTGCAAACTTGGACATTAAGCTTGATATACCATCATCAGTATCATTTATAAATACAGAAAACAATAATGGACCCAATACTGAACCCTGAGGGACTCCACTAATAACATTAGTCCACGATGAGCAGTGTCCATTGATTACCACTCTCTGTCTTCTCCCACTCAACCACCCCTTTATCCATAGCAGCAATTTGCCTCCAATGCCACACTGCTCCAATTTGTGCAGCAGTCTTCCATGGGCAACAGTATCAAAAGCCTTTCTATGATCCAAGTATATAATATCAAAGTTATTCCCTGCATCCAGATCTTTTGTGACTGCATCATAGTATCCAATCAAACTGGTCAGGCAAGACTTCCCCTTAACAAAACCATGCTGTGTCTAAGCTATAACTGAAGTCTTGTCGAGATGATCCTGCAGTACTTCTTTAACCAGTGCCTCCATTAATTTTCCGGGGACAGAAGTTAAACTAACAGATCTATAATTACTTGTGTTGCCTTTTGATCCTCCTTTGTGAATTGGGGTTATATATGCACATCTCCAGTCCATGGGTACTTCCCCTGAGTCCAAAGAAGCTCTCATAATTATGGCTAAGGGTTTGCTTACTTCCTTTGCTGCCTCCTTTAATACAACTGGATAGATCCCATCCACCCCAGGTGCCTTTCTTGTATTTATCTTCAACAATTTCTCCTCCGCTTTACTCTTCCTTCTAGAGTTTACATAAGTAAAGAACTCTGCTGTTTTTCTTTGCATTCCTTGCCAAATATTTCTCGTAATCTGCCTTCACTTGCCTAACCTCCTTTGTAACTTGGTTACAGACCAACTTGTATCTATCATAGGCTTCTGTGTCACGTGTTAATTTGTATGTATCCCATGCATTTTTCTTCTCTGCCATATGTCTCATTAGTTCGTCTGACATCCACTTAGGTCTAAACCTTGAACAATATTTCTTAGTTGGTATGTAAAGCCTAGTAGCTTCTAAGATAAGTTCTTTGAATGCTTCCCATTTTGAATTTGCTGTTGGTAACATCATCAGTTGGTCCCACTGTATAGAATTTAAATACTGTCTCAGTCCATCGTAGTTGCCTTTACGAAAGCAATAACCCTTCCCTTTACCCCTAATGGTAGTTACCTCTTTGAGTAAATCCCACTTCAGCACACTGTGATCAGTGCCACCTAGTGGTTCATTTACCTGCAGATTCCTAATGCATGAAGAATCACTACTGATAATCAAATCATGAGTATTACTCCCTCTAGTTGCCTCCTGAACATGCTGATGTAGAAAACAATCATCCAATAAGACCACAAAAGCCTTGCTAGTGTGTGAGTGACCAGCCCCCAAATTCCAGTCAATATATGGGAAATTAAAATCTCCCATTATAAGACTCTCAGATTTACTTGTCCCACTCTATTTCCCTGTAGAGTTTCTTATTATACTCATCAGAGTCCTTAGGCCTATAGCACACTCCTACTCTCAATTTTGATCTCCCAATGCTTATGTCACACCAAACTGACTTGACACTGCACTGTCCAGCAATGTCAACTGGCTTCACTTCCTTGGATTTTATGTATTTCTTAACTAATAGCATAACCCCTCCTCCCTTTCTATCCTGTCTGTCCCTTCTGTAGACATTGTACCCCCCAAATTCCAGTTCTGCATTTCTTATATCTGTGTGACACCACGTCTCTGAAATCCCCACAATATCTGCCTTTGATGTTTTGAGCAATACCTCAAATTCATCAAATTTATTTACTCAACTCCTAGCATTGGTGTACATGCAAGTATACATGCACCTGTTCTTTTTCTTAGCTACCCTAACACAATCCATGTGTTTACTTGTACCCCAATGATTCCCAGCAGTCTCTGAAATATCCTGCATCTTATTTTCCAGGCTGCTGCTGATTCCAATAGAAGCAGTGCAAAAATCACTTTCACCTCTGCCAGTGGCTACTGTTAATCTATTAGTCCTTGTATCCCCCCAATCTTGCAGTTTTCCGAAGCACCTAACACTGCCTCGATAGCATCAGCAAACATTCTTGCACCCTTTCTATTTAAGTGTATCCCATCCCTGTAGAAGCAGTCTCTCCTGTTAACAAGTACAGACCAGGCTGAAAAAAATTCTCCCCCTTGAGCCTTGCACAATCTTTCCAGGGCTGAATTGATCGACAGGGCTCTCATCATATACTCCCTCCTATCGTGTCTGTGCAGAATTGCAGACACTTTCAAATTCAACCCTAATTCACTGCTTTTTTTCAACAGTGACCTGTACTTGTTAAGTAATTCCGCCGATCTCCTACTCTTAATATCTTCTTATTATACTTAGGAATTGCATAGGAACCCATAATAAGGCCCCCGTTATAACGCGGTTCGCTTTACGCTGATTCACTATAATGCTGTTCTTATATTATAACCCGTATCTGACTATAACACTGTTATAGATCACTATAACGCTCTTTTACAGATTGCATTTTTGGCATATTTAACGAAATCGTTTCATTTGATGGAGTCGATAGCTTGAAAATGAATATAAAAATACTGTTAAAACGTTTCCCATGCCGACCTGAGAAATATTCCCACGCTCAGTGAAATTCTCTCTCGCGCTAATTTAATTGCAGTACAGTGACTTGTTACGTAGTTCGGAGATCAACATTTTAATAAATGATCACGTATATTGCTTGTAATATTTGCATTATATGCATTTATCCGAAGTCTAGTGATCACTCAGTACCGTATTAGACATCGTGCGAAATGGACAGTTTACTCGAACATTGTATCATAATTAATGCAACCAACACAGTTACATTTTCCAAGAGTTAATAATGGCCGATAAGAATGAAAAAGCAACAACATCTGAGCGCAATACGAAGACTATAAATGTAAGAAAAAGACTGAATTTGAAAATCAAATTAGACGTTTTGAAGCGAATCGATCCGGTCAAAGACAAGCGGATGTGTGCCAAAATTTAGGACTTGCAAGTTTAACTGTAAGAACAATTATAAAAAAAAAATAATAAATAAAGAATTAATTTTAGCAGCGGGAAAGATAGCTGTTCCACTGCAAGCAACTAGGGCTAGGGCCGGCTATTAGGATTGAAATGGAAAGACTAACTAATTTTGTTGAAGATAATATCCAACGCAGAATTCAGTTAAGTTAAATATTATAAATAATAAAAAAGAGACAGCGATTAGCCTATATGATGATATGAAGAAAACTCACCTAAAAAAAAAAAATTGGAACCATTTAAAACTAGTAAGGGCTGGTTGAATAGATTTAAAATCCAGGGAGAAGCCGCAAGTGCAGATCAAAGAGCCGAAACTTTCAAAAAATAACTTGTTAAAATTATTGAAGAGGGGTATTGTGCGTTATACTTCTCAACAAGTTTATAACATAGATGAAGCAGGACTTCTGTGGAAACGAATGCCTAAAAGAAGTTTCATATTGAAAGATGAAAAAAACATGCCAGGTTTCAAAGCGGCGAAGGATCAGTTGACTTTATTGTTGGGTGGTAATTAAACTGCGGGGGATTTAAAATTAATACCCCTTTTAGTTTATTTGGAAGAGGGCCAAAGTTCAAACCAAAATCGACACATTTTTCATAATTAAATTCATCAATTAAATTAAATCAATTTAGATCAATTAAATTCATGATTTTAATTGGAATTTTAAGTTTAATTTTGATACGTAAGTAGTTACCAAATAATTATATAGTATATAATGCGGAATATTTTATATGTACAAATATTTGAATATTAAATATTTTGACCGACATTTGTGCATCTTTTCACTACCGTTTATTATTGATTAGGAAATATCCTATGGCACCGACCGCAACTCACAAATACATATGTTACTTTATGGGAATGCGGTGCCCGCTTAGCGCGGATTCACTTAGTGCTCTGTTTTTCCGGAACGCATTATCAGCGTTAAGCGGGGGTCACCTGTAATTAGTGGCAAACATTTATTTGACATAATATTAACAATGGAGTAGGAGATGGATGCATTTCATGATGTTACAACAGATGCTCTAAGGTTCAACCATGAGACGCGATGCATGCGTGACACCAACACAGCATGGATTGGCGGACACGGTCGAACACACCTGAAATTTCTTTGACAGTAGTAGCAGCACAGACGAGTCTCACCACGAGATCCATTTCCGTCTCCACAGGCGATTCATACATGATAGATTTGAGGGACTCTCACAGAAAGAAATCAAGGCTCGATAAATCAGGTGAGCCATGGGGTCGGGCAATGGGCCACCATGGCCAGTCCATCGATGCGCAAAACGCCTGTTCAAATGGTCACGAACACATCTTCCATAATGGGCAGGCGCCCCATCATGTTGAAACAAATGTTGCATCTCACATTTGCTGGAACATCGTCAAGTAACCCTGGTAGAAACTTGTTCAAGAAAGATCCAATATTTAGCGGAGTTCATGTGGGATGGTAACAGGCATGGGCTGACTAAGCAGTCACTGACCATACCTGCCCACACATTTATTGCGAAGCGATGTTGTGCCGCATGGGGGCGCACACCGTGTGGGCCCTCTTCTAATCCATACCCTAGGTGCAAGTCTGCCAGCTCACAGTTTGTATATCGATGCATGCTCTACGTGCGGTGACTACTGCTTGAATGAGTAAACCAGAAATTTTCCTTCTTGCGAACTAATGAACAGCGCCATGTACCGACTTACGGTGATGTTTCCGGTTATGGGTTCCTATGTGATTCACATTCCTTTAGATGTTACCTACCTCCCCTAAACCTTTGTACCAATATTTTTGAGACACCCTGTATAGTCCAATACTATTAGTTAATGCCATCCCATTTCTGGGTATGATATTAGAGAGCAATCTAAATTTCCAAGAATTGTCTGAACATATTGTCTGAAATAGTTGAACATACCTTGATCAGTCTCATCCATCTCATGGGGAACTGATAATTTTGTAAAGGTATGTTAAGGTACACCTTACCATACCTTTAAAAGTCTGATCCATTCATGCTTAGCTTGTGGTTCTCTCATTTATGACTATACTAGGAGAAGCACATTAGAATGGCTAAACATTATCCATCACAGTGCTTGGAGGACTTCCCAGGGAGCTTTCAGGCTTCTCCAATCCAAAGTCTTTACATTGAAGTGCATGATCCCCATTACATTTCCCCAGAAAAACATTGCTCTTCCTCTTTGCTACTAAGATCTGGAGTCTCCTAATTCATTCTAGTTTGGAGTATCTGTATAATATTCATTGGGATTCTTTTTATAGTAGAAAGCCATGTGAAAACTGACCTGCCACACTCAGACTTAAAGAATTGAAACCTGAAGTGTTGATCGAAGTGAAATTTTTCCAGACAAAAGTCTTTCTATACCACCCTAGTTGCATGCTGCTGCTCTCATGATGACCGCTTTCATCAATGGGGAAGAATGTTTTGTCTTCCTGCAATATTAGACAGTGCAGCATGCAGCTCATGTTGCCCTCACTCAATGCATGTGAAATATAGACTGAGAGATCGAAAACTGACAATAGGTACTACAAATAGTTTTTCCTTCATTTACATTTACAGCTTCATTACCAACCATATGCAGTATCTTCACTGCTGAACTGTATACCATAAAGTTAGCACTTGACCGAATTGTTTGACCTTCCATTTCACTTGCCTTAATCCATACTTCTCTCACTGCAGTCTCTGCCATCCTACACCAAAAAAAACATTCACTACTAGTTATTCTCCTGCAGCAAGTCCAGTCAGTCAATAACGTTTTGCTGGATCCTGGGACATTCTTGAATTTTTTCAAATGAGAGTGCTGATCCTGCTGCTAAACAACCTCTTCCCACATTCTCACAACAACTTCAAGTTCCTTATTCAGATTACAAGCCTATAATTTGTAAGACTTGTTGTGATAACCGCTCGCAGATCTGGAAAAGTAATAACAACAACAATAATGCCAGATAAAACAAGATCCAAACTTATTGCTCTCCAGATTCAGACATAACAGATGAGAAGAAGAAGTAGCTGCATTGGCAAGACTGAGAATTGGGCACACCCATCATACAAAGCTCTTTCTATTTTCTCCCAATAATAATTTCTGCTGAGATGAAAATTAACCTTTCTTAATCTTCATTTTGTCATGCTCAAATTACAGTCTGTTATTTACTGGTTGATTGTCCCGTATATTCAACAATCCACTCGATCACTTTTAAGTCAATCTTTAATTGATTCGGTATAGGATTTATCCCATTTCCTAGGAAATGATGCAAATGTAGAAGCGCTTCCATCTGTTTGAAGCATGTTGACCTGTATGGAAGCGTATAATTCAACACCTATAATGATATGCTAGTTTAAAATAAACTATAAACAGATTAAATTTGACCTCAGTGACCTTGTATTGTTGTTGTTGTTGGTATTGTTAAACCCAGTACCAACAAGAATAGCTGAGCGATCCTTCAGGATGAATTGGATAGGCTTCAAGAATGGTTAGAAAATCTGGAGAATAACAACCCTTGAAATTCTGAAATTATGAAAAAAATATTCATCCCCAAAATAACTTTATGGGATTAATTAAGAAAGAATGAGAAATGAAATGGATTTGGGGGTTAATATACACACTGACTTGAAGTTCTCTGCACAGTGTAGACAGGAAAAGCCTGGAGGTCCTGTAGTATCTAATAAATGGCCTATTGAACATTTGTTTGTAGAAATTGGAAGATAATAATGCCATTTTATAAGAAAATTTTAAGACTATGCATGGAATATTGTGACCTGGAATGGAGAGACATGCCTAAAGATCATGCTTCTTGAAAAGACCCAAAAATGGGCAACCCACTTGGTAATGTCTGCAAATGGATATCCATATTGCTTCTAATTGAAGCATTTCAGGCTCTGAGTGAGATGAATAGTAATAGCGATAATGCTATAAATTATTCTGATTTCCACTCGCACAACAACATTTAATAGGTGCCCAACTTTGTTGTTTTTTTCTCCCTCTGGGTTTGTTTATTTTTATTTTTATTTTATTTATTTATTTAAATTTTTTTTTTTTTTTTTTTTTTTATTTCTGCTTCAAGTAGACCAATACATGATCTTTAGCCAGCAAGTATATAACAGATAAATATATTAGTATAATAAAAAATGTACTTTTTATACAATATTTTCAATGATGTAAATTTTTATTAGTTCTTCTGAAAGTGGGAGGGAAAAAAATGTATATGTGAAGCTAATATATAGGCAGGCAAAGGCAGATTACGAGAAATCTTTGACAAAAGCTGCTAATTAAAAACAGCAAGGATTTCTTTACTTATATAAACTCTGAAAGGAAGGGGATGAAACTGATTAGTCCACTTGATATCGATGGTTCGACTGATGACGATCCTCCTCAGATAGCATTAGCATTAGTAGAGGCATTTAATACAAGAAAGCAAGCTTATGAAGCATCAGCTTCATAAGCTTGCTTATGAAGCTGATGTTCCACCAACCAACCACCCGCTGGCTAAAGGCAAATTTCCACACATCCATCCTACATCTGTCTTTCCTCAATTTGAATTTATGCCCTCTCAGGTGATTATTCTGAGCTAGAGGAAGAATCCCATCAGCATTGAGCATGCTCAAACCATTCAAGGCTTTATACACCTCTATCAGATCACCTCGCTGGTGCATAGTCTCCAGACACTGTAATTTGCAAAACTTAAGCCTTTCTTCGTAAGAGCAGCACTTTGTTCCATTCACTAATCTTGTTGCCCTTCTCTGTACTCGTTCCAGCAGCTCTACATCATTCTTGAAATGAGGCCTCCAGACCTGTATACAGTACTCTAGGTGTGGCCTGACCATTGCCTTATACAAGGGAATAATCACCTCCTTATCCCTGCTGGAAAAATTCCTGTATATCATTGACAATACTCCATGAGCTACTCTTGCAGCCCGTCTGCACTGCTCAGAGAACTTCATATCTGCCTGCACAACCATCCCCAAGTCCCTTTCATTCTCTACCACTGTCAGTGTAGTACCACAGAGTTGATGCGTTGCTCTGGGGTTGCTGTTTCACATATGTAGTACTTTACATTTGTCAATGTTAAACTTCATTTGCCACCTCTCAGCGCATCTGCTCAACCTTTCCAGATCCTGTTGCAGCAGCATAGTGTCAGTAGTGTCCTTGACAACCCTGCCAACCTTTGTATCGTCTGCAAACTTGGACCTTAAGCTTGATATACCATCATCAATATCATTTATAAACACAGAAAACAATAATAGACCCAACACTGAGCCCTGAGGGACTCCACTAATAACATTAGTCCACGATGAGCAGTGTCCATTGATTACCACTCTCTGTCTTCTCCCCCTCAACCACCCCTTTACCCATAGCAGCAATTTGCCTCCAATGTCACACTGCTTCAATTTATGTAGCAGTCTTCCATGTGCAACAGTATCAAAAGCCTTTCTAAGATCTAAGTATATCAAAGCTATTCTCTGCATCCAGTTCTTTTGTGACTGCATCATAGTATCCAATCAAATTGGTCAGGCAAGACTTCCCCTTAACAAAACTATGCTGTGTCCGAGCTATAACTGAAGTCTTGTCTAAATGATCCTGCAGTGCTTCTTTAACCAGTGCCTCCATTAATTTTCCTGGAACAGAAGTTAAGCTCACAGGTCTATAATTACTTGTGTCAGCCTTTGATTCTCCTTTGTGAATTGGGGTCACATTTGCACATTTCCAGTCTATGGGTACCTCCCCTGAGTCCAAGGAAGCTCTCATAATTATGGCTAAGGGTTTGCTTACTTCCTTTGCTGCCTCCTTTAATATAACTGGATAGATCCTATCCACCCCGGGTGCCTTTCTTGTGTTTATCTTCAACAGTTTCTCCTCCACTTAACTCCCAGTTATTTCAACATTCTGTAGCTTACTGCTAGAGTTGAATACACTCTGGCATTCCCCTCGCTGAATAACTCCTCATGTGTGAATGTCAATGCAAAATATTCATTTAGTTTGTTAGCTACCTGAGCAGGATCATCAACAGTTGACCCATCAATATGAAGTGGACCAATCTGATTCATCCCCTTCCTTCTAGAGTTTACATAAGTAAAGAACTCTTTGCTGTTTTTCTGTGCATCCGTTGCCAAGGATTTCTCGTAATCTGCCCGACCTCCTTTGTAACTTGGTTGCATATCAACTTGTATCTATCATAGGCTTCTGTGTCATGTGTTAATTTGTAAGTATCCCATGCATTTTTCTTCTCTGCCATATGCCTCATTAGTTCATCTGACATCCATTTTGGCCTAAACCTTGAACAATATTTCTTAGTTGGTATGTAAAGCCTAGTAGCTTCCAAGATAAGTTCTTTGAATGCTTTCCATTTTGAATTTGCTGTTGGTAACATCATCAGTTGGTCCCACTGTATAGAATTTAAATACTGTCTCAGTCCATCGTAGTCGCCTTTACGGAAGCAATAACCCTTCCCTTTACCCCTGATGATAGTTACCTCTTTGAGTAACTCCCACTTCAGAACACTGTGATCACTGCCACCTAGTGGTTCATTTATCTGCAGATTCTTAATGCATGAAGAATCACTACTGATAATCAAATCAAGAGTATTACTTCCTGTAGTTGCCTCCCAAACATGCTGATGTAGAAAACAATCATCCAATAAATCCACAAAAGCCTTGCTAGTGAGTGAGTGACCACCCCCCAAATTCCAGTCAATATCTGGGAAATTAAAATCCCCCATTATAAGACTCTCTGATTTACTGGCCCACTCTATTTCCCTACAGTATCTTATTATCTGGGAAATTAAAATCCCCCATTATAAGACTCTCTGATTTACTGGCCCACTCTATTTCTCTGTACAGTTTCTTATTATACTCATCAGAGGCATTAGGCCTATAGCACACTCCTACTCTCAATTTTGATCTCCCAATGCTTATGTCACACCAAACTGACTCAACACTGCACTGTCCAGCGATGTCGACTGGCTTCACTTCCTTGGTTTTTATGTGTTTCTTAACTAATAGCATAACCCCTCCTCCCTTCCTATCCTGTCTATCCTTTCTGTAGACGTTGTACTCCCCAAATTCCAGTTCTGCATCCCTTATATCTGTGTGACACCACGTCTCTGATATCCCAACAATATCTGCCTTTGATGTTTTGAGCAATACCTCAAATTCATCAAATTTATTTACTAAACTCCTAGCATTGGTGTACACGCAAGTATACCTGCACCTGTTTCTATTCTTAGCTACCCTGACACAACCCATGTGTTTACTTGTACCGCGATGACTCCCAGCAGTCTCTGAAATATCATGCATCTTGTTTTTCAGGCTTCTGCTCATTCTAATAGAAGCAGTGCAAGAATCTCTTTCACCTCTTCCAGTGGCTACTGTCAGTCTATTGGTCTTTGTCTCCCCCCAAGCTAGCAGTTTTCCGACCCACCTAACACTGCCTCGATAGCATCAGCAAATATTCTTGCACCCTCTCTATTTAAGTGTATCCCATTCCTGTAGAAGCAATCTCTCCTGTTCACATGTACAGTCCAGGCTGAAAAAAATTCTACCCCTTGAGCCTTGCACAATCTTTCCAGGGCCGAATTGATCAAGAAGACTCTCATCATATGCTCCCTCCTATCGTGTCTGGGCAGAATTGCAATTGAAATAGCAAACAAACTGAATGAGTATTTTGCATCTAAATTCACACATGAGGAGTTATTAAGGTTTGAAAATGGCAGAAGTGTGTGCTGTTTTGTAATAGCACATGCTTCTTGATTAGACCAGGGTTTGAGCCCGTGACAACCAAATACAGAGGATGCGGAAAGGTCAGGGAATGACCACTGCATATTCCCGGAGCAATATAGTCTTAGTTGCTAATTCTCCTAAAAACCAAACAACAACAACAACTTATGGTTGTTGTTATTGTTATTATTACAGCAAAATGGAGGAGAAATTGTTGAAGTTAAACATAAGAAAGGCACCTGGGGTGGATGGGATCTATCCAGTTATATTAAAGGGGATGGCAAAGGAAGTAAGCAAACCCTTAGTGATGTTTATGAGAGCATCCTTGGACTCAGGGGAGGCCCCACAGACTGGAGATGTGGAAATGTATCCCCAATTCACAAAGGGGGATCGAAGGGTGACAAAAGTAATTACAAGCCAGTTAGTTTAACTTTTGTTCCGGGTAAAATAATGGAGTCACTGGTTAAAGATGCATTGCAGGATCCTCTAGACAAGACTGCAACAATAATTCAGACAAAGCATGGGTTTGTTTGGGGAAAGTCTTGTCTGACAAATTTTATAGGATATTATGATGTGGTTACAAAGGAACTGGATGCAAAAAATAATTTTGATATCATATGTTTGGATTTCAGGAAAGCTTTTGATACTTCACATGGAAGACTATTGTACAAATTGGAGCAAATTGGTATTAAAGGTAAGTTGCTACAATGGATAAAAGGATGGATGAGTGTGAGAAGACAGAGGGTGGTAATTAATGGGTGCTGCTCTTCGTGGACTAATGTTATTAGTGGAGTCCCTCAGGGTTCGGTGTTGGGTCCACTGTTGTTTTGTGTATTTATCAATGATATTGATGAAGGTATATCAGGCTTAGTGTCGAAGTTTGCAGATGATACAAAGGTTGGCAGGGTTATTAATGACAGTAATGGCAGTGTGCTACTGCAGCAGTATGTAGATAATTTGGACAGATGGGCTAAGAAGTGGCAACTGAAGTTTAACCTTGACAAATGCAAAGTACTGCATATGTGTAGAAGTAACTCCAGAGAAAAGTACCAACTGTGTGGTACTATACTTAAGGTGGTAGAAAATGAAAAAGACCTGGGAGTAATTGTGCAGTCAGATATGAAGTTTAATGAGTAATGCAGACAGGCTCCCAGGCCAGGTCATGGGGTTTTGTCAATGATATATAGGAATTTTGCTAGCAGGGAGAAGGAGGTGATTGTCCCTGTGTATAAGGCAATGGTCAGGCCAAGCCTTGAGTACTGTGTACAGGTTTGGAGGCTCATTTTAAGAAGGATGTAGATTTGCTTGAACGTGTACAGAGAAGGGCAACAAGATTGGTGAGGGGAATGAAGGGATGCTCTTACCAAGAGAGGCTTAAGTTCTGAAAATTGCAGTGGCTGGAAACTAGGCACCTGCGCGGTGATCTGATTGAGGTGTGTAAGGCCTTGAAGGGTTGAGCACGGTAAATTCTGATTGGATCCTTCCCCTTGTTCAGATTACAAACCTAAGGGGGCATAAATTCAAATTAAGAAAGGACAGATGTAGAATAGATGTGCATAAATTTGCCTTTAGCCAGCGGGTGGTTAATTGCTGGAACAGACTTCCATCTGTCGTTGTGGAAGTTGATAGGTTAAATAAATTTAAGGAGGAACTGGACAGGCATTTGAAGGGAATGGTGTGATTTTTTTTTTTTTTTTTTTTTTTTTTGTCTGATGCTGGATAAGCTCATACACGTGCTTTCTTGCATCACATGCTACTACTACCACCACCACTACTACTAATAATAATGATCACTTCCATTTTTCAATTCAGAAAACCATTAGGAACACAAGAATTTTGTTCTTAATGGTTTCCCAAACTGAATTTTAATTATTATTACTGTAACAAAACTGCAATTTTATAAAGTTAATTTTGGTAAGTTCATGAAGTTATTTCCTCTAATATTTTTTGATTTTAATTATTACTCTTGTAAAATTAGATTTTTAAGTACATTGTTAAATTTTTTGTAACTGCTTAATTACTGAAATATTTTTTTGATTTAAATTCTGTAAAGTAATTTGTTAGTTTAATTTTTAAACTACTTATGGTTACAGCGCCTCCGTATCCAGGTGGGCATGTACAGCAGTGCATAGCACACGCATCTTGATTAAACCCAGGTTTGAGACCACCAAATACGGAGGATGCGGAAAGGTCAGGGAATGACCACCGCATATCTCCGGAGCAATATGGCCTCAGTTGCCAGTGCTCCTAAAAACTAAACAACAACAACAACAACAACTTATGGTTACATCCACAGAGAATACTTTTTTTGAGAATATAGTGACTGAGATAAAAATGGTAGTAGGTAATGCCTATAAGAGTCACGAGTTCATCGCTAGATTTAGTAAACTGCTAGGTGTGTTGCACCCCAGAACTGACTAATCGACTGCATACTGTATTACCCTGTTTCAAGAGGATTTCATTTTATTGAGAGAGTCCATTGTCTTGGAATTTTTGTAATAAGGATTGATAGACTAGAATGTGTGTGTGTGTGCATGCGCATGCATATGTGCTTGCATGTATGTGTGTGTGTGTTGAGAGGTCTGCAAGGCTTTTGGGAGGAAACATTTATCAGTCTGGTCTGTAGAAGGCATCTAATTTATAGAGCGGTAATACGTATGAACAAAGGTGGCGGAAGAATTTTTGTCAGTATCAGTGAGAATACCTTAAGGGTTCAGGGACACAGTTTATGAGGATAGGTTAATATAGATACTCATTTATCTGATGATATGGGTCACTTTCACACACCTAAAAAGTTCTTATTTTCTGCTGGAATAGCTAATTTTGGCAAGAGAATAGTATTGTTTCAAATGAGTGGGCTGCTAATGCCAGGGAAAAAATATTAAATAATTTCAAGGTGTGGGCCAGGGTAGCAAACTATTCTAACCTGACACACACCCATATGCTTATTGTCAAATTTGCTCAGTAAAAATAGGGAATTTAACTCATAATTATGACAAATAATGCTGACAAACTTGAGCTAATTGAAATATAATGTCACACACCAAATAAGTGCTGATGATGAGTTTTAAATAAATAAATAGAAACTATAGAAATTATGCTATTGATCAAATTATGCTATTGATCATGTGAGATACTTCATGCAGATGAAACAGACAAAGCAAGTGTGAATATCTTATTATATGCAATTTTGATTCATTCCTTTTTGAATGGAGTGAGTGGGAGGCAAACTCACCATAGGGAACAAACTTTTTAAATAAATAAATAGAAACTATCAGCAGAAAATTCCCATTTGGAAGATGAAGAAAGTGGTTGTTAAAGTCATGGGTTCTAATTTAGGGAAATGGATTACAATTACAAGTTTAATATATTTTGTGGCCTCGATCAACTACTCAGATAGAAGAGGGAGGATAGTATATGTACACTACTCAAATTTAGTGACACTTTCAAGGGTCAACCACCAAAATTGGAAGGAAGGACAACAGTAAGTCCTTACCCAATTTTTGTTCATTTTCTTCCTTTTATTTCCATTTCTATTCTTTTATTTTTATTATTTTTATTTTTTAAAAAAATTTTTATTCCTATTTTACTTTTATTTTGTTCACTCTTAATATGGATTTCTATGAGTCAATGATGAGCTATATACTAGTAATAATGATAACTTTATCTGGCATTAATTTGGCCTAAACTTTCATAATTAAAATTCGAAATCTCCATTTATGTTATTATTATTATTATTGCCTAAATATAGTGCACTATAGAAATGGAGGAGTGTTTTCTTGTTTTGCCTTTCAGTTTTGATGCTTGAATAAGTCATGAAAGTAGAGTGATATTATTATTATTATTATTAATAATAGATGGAATCTTGTTCTAGCAATCAACTACTTGTTGACTGAAGGCAACCATCTGCAACCATCCTTCCTCAGTTTGAATTTATGCCCCTTATGTGCGTAGTCTGAGCAAGAATCCCATCAGCACTGAGTTTTCTCAAGTCATTCAAAGCCTTTAACACCTCAGTCAGATTACATTGCAGGTGCCTAATCTCCAGATTCTGCAATTTGCAAAACTGATCCCTTTCTTTATAACAGTCAACAGTCTTTTTACTCTTTTCTGTATCCTCCGAAGGGGAAAAAATCCTGGACTGTGACGTGAAGAAAGAGTCTAGCAGCTAGTCCTAAAATAACTGCAGAAATATTTTCCCCTGTGCTTTGTGGCAACCCTTAATAGACCAATAGTTATACTTGCAAAAAGAGAATATCAGATTTCATGCAGGTTATAAATGTATATTTAAGACGAGTTGATTTAATACCAAGAGCAGGCACAACTAAACACTTGTATATTATAATAGCAATAAAAAGATGTATTGCTTTATTGACATCTTTCTGTAATCCCAATGCCAATCCTTCAAATACAGAATGCTTATAAGTTGCCATTACTAATATAAAGAAGGGAAAACGTGTTTTAGCATTAGCGTTAGCATTAATAGAGGCATATGATGCAAGAAAGGAAGCTTATGCAGTATCAGCCGAAAAAAAAAAATAATAAATAAATAACATTCCAATTTCACCCCTCCATTCATTCCAAATACCTGTCCAGCTCAGCCTTAAATTTATTTAGGCTATCAACTTCCACAAAAAAGCATGGAAGTCTGTTCCACCAACCAACTACCCTTAGGCTAAAGGCAAACTTCCGCACATCTATCCTACAACTGTCTTTCCTCAATTTGAATTTATGCCCTCTCAGGTGATTATTCTGAGCAAGAGGAAGAATCCCATCAGCATTGAGCATGCTCAAACCATTTAAGGCTTTATACACCTTAATCAGATCACCTCGCAGGTGCCAGACACTTTAATTTGCAAAATGTAAGCCTTTCTTCATAAGAGCAACCCTTTGTTGCATTCACTAATCTTGTCGCTCTTCTCTGTACTCGTTCCAACAGCTCTACATTCTTCCTAAAATGAGGCCTCCAGACCTGTATACAGTACTCAAGGTGTGGCCTGACCTTTGCATTATACAAGGGAATAATCACTTCCTTATCCCTGCTAGCAAAATTCCTGTATATCATTGACAAGACACTATGAGCTACTCTTGCAGACTGTCTGCGCTGCTGAGAAAACTTCATATCTCTCTGTACAATTACCCACAGGTCCTTTTCGTTCTCTACCACTGTCAGTGCAGTACACAGACAGTGTGTGTGTGTGTGTGTGTGTTCTCGTTCTCTTATTTTTTGTCTCTTGTTTGCTGTGGACCTTGTCTCTATTGAGGATGCTCTTCACTTTTCCAGTCAATTTATTACTCCTTTTATCCCATTAATACCAGGTCAATTGACCTATCTTGACCCTTAATTCTTAATTTTTTTGCTGAAGACTTCTTTCCCAGTTCCTTGTTTTATTTTTTTTTATTTCTTCTGCTGCTGGCCTCTCATTTCCCTTCCATTGATTCTAGTGGTTGCTACGGCAGTGCAGTATATGTGTGGATGGCCTCCAGCTTTGCACTGTTGTTGTTGAGGTAATGTGGTATTAATTGCTGAGTGGTCTGTGACCTGTCACATGTTTCTATTTCATCTCTGCTTTAGTATGGCATGGGTTTTCTTTGGGTTCTTTTCCTTGAATTCTCTTAGGGCTTCTTCCACTAAAGTTACGTCTTCCACTGAACTTCAATTCTAGATACCATGACCTCATCTGTTTCCACTTCTTCTGCGCTGAGTAATATTTCTCCTTTGGATTAATGTACATATTCTTCATTCATTGTAGTTGATCAATCACATCCAGCTTGATTGTTTTCCAGAATTGCAGGAGCAGTTAGGTTCTTCATGATGATGGTCATTCTCTGGTCTGCTGTTCGGTGACCTGAACTTCCAGGAATCATTCCAACCACCTGGTATGTAGTCTTGTCCTGTACATTGTCATATCTCTCTCTAGCTGATTACTTCATAGTACGTTCACATGATGAACATATTCATTTCAAGGCTCCACTTCGTACTTTGGAATTGGAAGTGATTCCTTCCAGTTGCACAGGAAGTACTTCCAGTTGGTTGGGCTTGATGGTCTTGCCCTTCCCTTGTAGTAGCCATATAGGGGGACTACCACTTGCTTCACTGTCATCCTCAGGGGACTGTCTCAGACTTTTAAAACCAACCCCTTTGCCTAAGGACAACGTGAGTGACTTTATCCTGTGCCACACTCGATGCACAGTGATCATTACTTATTTTCAACATCATCCATCTATGGGGGATGGACCTGTTTAACTTCGGCTTACATCCAGTATTGGTTTTAGTTTTAGATCTTGGTAGTGACACAAAATGCCAACATATCTGCCTCAGCCATCACTTCAATCTTATGGGTGGGGGTGGGGGGGGGGGATCTGCTGCAGTGATTTTCACAATTTTTTTTTTATTATTATACTTATTATTATTATTATTGCTCTGATATTATTTCTCCCTGATTGGGGATTCCACCTTGTGACGGGTAGTGCTACCAAGTACACAGGGTATTGTTATGTCTGGTGTTTCTGTTGGTCAAGTAACACTCTGACTATCCTACAGGTGTTCGGGATTGTGACATTCTGGAGTTCCTTGTAGGTTTTTGCTACTAGGCTGACATGTAGGGTCTTTGGCACCATACCAGTGGTTGACACGATGATCAGGATGGCCGTTACTTGTTGCATACACCACATCTCTTTGATCTCCTGTGTTAGGTTCGTGTACTTCCTGATTTTTTCCCCATGGGTTTTCTGCAGGTTGCCAGTGTTGGGTACATCTATGTCAATCAGACAGGTAGCCTTTTCCTTCTTGTCCACAAGGATTATGTCCAGTCTGTTGTGCAGAGTTGTCTTACATTATTATGGTGCTGTCCTAGTACAGCTTGTGGGTTGGGGGTACTTTTAATATAGTGCACGTTCTTTGATCAACTAGTATTCCCTTGCTAGCTTCTGATATATTATCTCGGCTACCTGGCCGTGTCTACGAGTGTACTCAGTCTGGATGATCACCTTGCATCCTGCTGTGATGTGATGTGATGGATCATTTCTGAGGCCAGGTGGCATCATTGATGTGTCATCGGACACTCCAGGTTCTTGGCGGTGTATTTTCTGTAGTTTCGGCTGTTGATTACCTGGTCTTGGATGGTGAGCATTAATCCTTCGGTCTCTGGGTAGAGCATCCCGCTTGTGAGCCATGCATTGGAAGCAGTGTTTTCTATGTGATCTTGATGAAGATCATTATAGGTCTTTCTAACTTTGTTTGTGCTTCCTGGTTGAGATGGGGACTCCTCGCTTAGGTTGAATGGGATATACCTTATCTACTTCCAGGCCATAAGGAAGATTTCTATCTTCCTTATGGCCTGGAAGTATCCTTCAGGTTAGCAATCGCTGTTTTCTGTTGCTCGATGAGATCTATCATGCCCCTTCCTCCTCCTTCTTTCCGAGCAATTGTCAATCTCTCCACGGCTGACTTCGGGTGGTGTTGGTGGCTCTTGATCATCATTGCGCTTGTCTTTCTCATGATACCCTCCAACTCGGTGTTAGTCCAATCTATGACCCTGAAGGGATATGTTAGCACTGGGACTGCATAGGTGTTTATAGCTTTAACTGTGTTCCCTCCATTCAGCTTTGCTTTCAGCAGGCTTCTGAGTCTCTGATGTATTTTTCGGTTAGGCAGGCCCTAATTTCATTGTTGTTATTATTATTATTATTATGCTTGTGTCCTAGTGTGACGAACATACATTCCCTTCCACCAAGGCAGGACTCGAGCTCAGGTCCATTGGGCTGGTAGTCCAGTGTTGTAACCCTGAAACATCACACCCCTCGTATCATCATCTTCATCATCATTGGATTACTATCATAATAATAATTCTTGTCAATGCTTGTCAATAATTCTTGTCTGTCTGTTGTGTGGGATTGTCCTTCCCTTTATTGTGGCATGGTCCCAGTATAGGTTGTGAGTACAGGTGTCTAGTATGGCCTGAGGTTTGTACTTGTAATGCGGTGCACTTTCTATAATAATAATTTAGTCAAGAAAAAAAAAAAAAAAACATTTGTACAATAATTAAACATAAACAAAGATCATCTAATTTCTATTGCAGATATGTTTGCCTAGGTTAGGCTAGTAAAGTATAGTTATCATTGTGGTGGAACTGAAACCAGCAATTTGCAGAATGCAAGTGAACGGTCATTTGGGATTTTATAGTTCCTTTCCATGTATAATTCTAACTTCCAAAACAAAATTGCACAAATGCAGGTACAGAAATTTCAGTCATTGGCATTAGCATTAGTAGAGGCATATGATGCAAGAAAGCAAGCTTATACAGCATCAGTCAAAAAAAAAAAAAAAAAAAACCCATTCCATTTCACCCATCCATTCATTCCAAATGTTAGTGTAGCTAAGCCTTGAATTTATTTAAGCTAACACAATGACAGGTGGAAGTTTGTTCCAGCAATCAACTACCCATTGGCTAAAGGAAAATGGCTGCACATCTATTCTACAACTGTGTTTGCTCAATTTCGGTTTATACCCCTTCAGGTTTGTAATCTGAGCAAGTGAAAGAATCCCATCAGCATTAAGCCTTCACAAATCTGAGCTGGATATCATCATTCTTCTCTTTCTTGGTGATTCCCTTCTACTTTTGACTCTCTCTCTCTCTCTCTCTCTCTCTCTCTCTCTCTCTCTCTCTCTCTCTCTCAGGGTAGCTCGGGAACTTTTTTTTTTCCTGGTGCAGCATAAGCCTCAGGCTTCCTTGCACCATATGGCTATTAATAATAATAATAATAATAATAATAATAATAATCTGTTCAAGGCCTCAATCAGATCACCTCGCAGATTCCTAGTCTCCAGATGCTGCAATTTTCAGAACTTAAGCCGTTCTTCATAAGAGAACCCCTTTGTTCCCCTCACCAGTCTTTTTGCCCTTCTCTGTACTCGTTCTATCAACTCTACATCCTTCCTAAAATAAGGCTTGTAGACCTGTACTAAGCAGTACTCAAGTTGTGGCCTTACCATTGCCTCATACAAGGGATAATCACCTCCTTATCCCTGCCTGCAAAATTCCTGTACATCATCAACAAGATCCCATGATCTACTCTTGCAAACTGTCTGCAGTGCTCTGTAAACTTCATATTTGACTGCACATTTACCCCAAGATATTTTTCATTCTCTATCACCCTGAATGTAGTTCCTCATCCAGTTGATACGTTAATCTGGGGTTACTCAGCCCATCTGCCAAACTTTTCAAGATCCTGTTGCAGCAGCATACTTTCGTTACTGTTATTAACAAACCTTTCAACCATTGTATCATCTGCAAACTCTGATATCAAGCTTGATATACCTTCATCAATATAATTGATAAATATACAAGACAACAATGGGCCCAAAACGAACCCTGGGGAACTCCACTAATAACATTATTTCACGAAGAGCAGTATCGATTGATTACCACTCTCTGTCTTCTCCCACTCAACCATCCTTTAATGCATTGTAGCAACTTGCCCTTAATGCAATGCTGCTCCAATTTTTACAGTAGTCTTCCACAAACTGGGCTAGCCGGGTGGTAAAGTGCCTGCCTGGCAACCCAAAGGTCACGGGATCGAATCCTACCTCAGGCTTGGATCAGAGTAGAAAATGAAAAAACCTTGGGGGCCAACAACTAAAGGGAAAAAAAATAATAATCTTCCACGTTCAACAGTATCAAAAGATTTCCTGAAATCCAAGTATATGATAGTAAAATTATTTTTTGCATCCAGTTCCTTTGCGACCACATCATAGTATCCAATCAAATTGATCAGACAAGACTTCTCCTTAAAAACCCATGCTGTGTCTAAATTATTAATGCTGTCTTGTCTAGATGATCCTGCAATTCTTCTTTAACCAGTCACTCCATTACTTTCCCTGGAACAGAAGTTAAACTAACAGGTCTGTAATTACTCGTGTAACCTTTAGATCCCCCTTTGGGAACTGCTGATACATTTGCACATCTGCAGTCTGTGGAGACTTCCTCTGAGTCCAGGGATGCTCTCATAATTATGGCTAAGGATTTGTTTACTTCCTTTGCCACCTCCTTTAATATAACTGGACAGATCCCATCCACCCCAAGTGCCTTTCTTCTGTTTAACTTCAACAATTTCTCTTCCACTTTGCTCTCAGTTGTTACAAAATCATTTAACTTCCTGTTAGAGTTTGATAGATATCTGGCTCTCTACTTCTTGAATAACTCATGTGTGAATGTAGATGCAAAATACTCATTCAGTTTGGTAGCTATCTGAGAATGATCATCTACAGTCAAACCATTGCAAACCATTGGTATCAAGTGGACCAATCTGATTCATCCCCTTCCTTTTAGAGTTTATATAAGCAAAGAAGTCTTTGCATCCATTGCCAATTATTTATCATAATCAGCCTTTGCTTGTCTGACTTCCTTTGTGATTTGATTACAGACTAGCTTATATATATATATACCACAGGATTCTGTGTCACTTGATAATTTATTTGCATCCCATGCATTTTTCTTCTCTGCCACGTCTCATTAGTTCATCTGACATCCATTTGAGTAAAAAATTAGAACAGTATTTCTTAGTTTGGAACAAAAAGCCTAGTAGCTTCCAAGATTACTTCCTTGAGTGCTTCCCATTTAAAATTTGCTGTTGGCAACATCATCATGAGTTGCTTCCACTGTTTAGAACTCAAAAAATCCTTGAGACCACTGTAGTCACCATTACGAAAGCAGAAACCATTTCCTTTATCCCTTATGATAGTTACATCTTTAAGTAAATCCCACAGCAGTACCTGTGACACTGCCACCTATTGGTTCCTTTATCTGTACATTCTTAATGCATAAATAATCACTGCTGATAATCAGATCAAGAGTGTTGCTCCCTCTGGTTGCCTCTCTAACATGCTGCTGTAGAAAACAATCATCCATTATGTCCGCAAAAGGCTTCACTAGTGTGTGAGTGACTAATCTACAAGTGTCAGTCATTATCTGGGAAGTTAAAATCCCATATTATAAGACACTGATTTACTGGCCCAGTCTATTTCTCTGTATAATTATTCATTGTACTTGTCAGAGTCACCTGTTTTTGCTCTTAGTTACTTTTAACACAGCCCATGTATTTACTTGTTTTATGACCCCTAGCACTTCCTGAAATCTCCAGCAATTTGCTTTCTAGGCTGCTGCTCATTCCGATAGAAGCTGTGCAAGAATCATTTCCACCTTTGCATGTGGCTACTGTTAATCCCCCTAAGCTAGAATTAGCTTAGGGGGGGATTAACTATTTCTTAATTAACATGAAATAGTTATTTTGGGGAGAGAGCTGTCACAGTTGTTTTTTTAACTACAGATGGATTAAAAGGAAATATTCCAACATCCCATAAATTTTATAATTTATTCTATTAGCTAATGAAGTTTTCACACCATCCCCATCTCTAAAATTTTTACAACTAGCCAATTTTCAAGATTTCTAGTGAATGAAATTTTCAAGGCAAGAAATGGGGAAACAAATCCACATGTGTATGTGGCTTAAAGTGTTGAATTTCGGCATCTGCCAAAAACAAAGTAATTAATTTGTATATTTTTGGTTAAACCTGCAGATCAGGTTAAAGTAGAAATTTATATTTAATTGCCTGTAATGTTATTTTATTCAGAACAAATGAATTCAATAATTATAACACATGCTTGCTATAATATTTAAATGAAATTGATGTAGCTCATAACTGATATTACAAAATCTATTAGTAGTTCCTTGTAATTTATTTAAAGATTCAATTAACATTAACATGGAAACAGATGAAACAGATACCCACCATCTAACATAAGTTTCAATCATATTCCTTAAATAACTTTCATATCTATTGGTATTTCTACTTTTGGAAAAACAGAAGTAACTTTGTTATTGACTGAGGCTGTTGTTAATTTCTTGTATTGGAATCCTCCTGACACTGTAGGATTACTAATTAATCATCTGTAGTGCCATTTTTTTTCTAAATTTCAGAGAGAAATTAATTGAATTTGAATTTAGAAATGAATTGAACAATTCATTTACTCCAATTTTTGATTGCCATGAGGATGGAATGTTTACTACTTGCTGTGTAACTTGTTGGATGTTACTTCCCTGTCTTTTTTATACCTGCCATAATTTCATCCTTAAATGAAAATATTGCTGGTCTTGTGTAATTCCAAATTTCCTACTGATTTTTTAAAATTAATATAATTTTTGCTTAAACAAATGAAAATACAGTAAACCCTTGATTCAACGGACTAATAGGGAAGAAACGGTGTCCATTAATGCCAAAAGTGCATTAAATCGATTGTAACCTGGGGTTGCATTTTTTATTGTTCTTAATGTAAAAAAAAACTTTAATACAATATACAGTACTGTACAATATAAAATTATATTGCAATTTTGGCTTTGATTTATGGATATCAGAAACAGTTTATATTTTGACGAGTAAATGTGACAAACACATGCTACCGAGACGCTTTGTTCTAATTTCTCAGTTAGCTCTAATTTCTGTGCTATATTTAAATTCATATACTTTCTTTTAACTCCTTATACCACTTGATGCCATTTTAAATTGTAAGGACAGCAAAATTATTTAATAAATAAAGTCACAATTGAGAAATCACAGAAACACTGTATACAACCTGACCACATGATAGCTTGAGACAGACTGAGACCGAAACAAAGTGAGTGAGTAGACTTTCAGTTTAGTGTCCTGAGTCACATTCAACTAGCAAGTCACCGCCTGCTTTTATCTGTAATCTGGGAAAACAGCTATTTGAACACATTTTCAGAAAAAAAAAAAAAACAATTTCCTGAATTTGATTATAAAAATAAAACTAGGTAATTAACAAAACAATGATGGAAATAGTTAATTATTATTAATTTGTAATTAATAGTAACACAAGTTTTGTATAACCGAAAAAAAGTAATATGGTTGAGATTAATATGAACATTACTGTATTATTATTTCTCCAGTTCGTTAAATCCGAAATCCGTTATATCGGATCCATTAAATCAAGGGTTTATTGTACTATTGGTCCTGTGTAAGTCCAGATTTCCTACTGATTTTTTTTTTTTTTTTTAATTAGTTGCTTTTACTCTCCCAATTCATCAGTATGAAAAAAATATTAAGTAATGTTGTATATTATTGAATAGTTTACAGGTTAGTCTTTAAGTGCACCAACACAGTGATTTTGGCCACTGTGAAACCTTCATTTTGACCCCCCCCCACCCTTGGTAACCATTTCATGTTATGTTTTTATATGATGGTGCACAAAATAATGGAAAAACCTGTGATAAGGGTTATAGATATGCACTAATATGGTGTTAGGCATCCTGTGGTTTTAAAACAGCTTGTATTCTATCTGGAATTGATTCAAATAAATCTTGAACTGGCTTAAGAGGAATATTGGATCATTCTTCATGGAGGAACATTTCAAGCTTCTTAACTGATGAAGTTGGAGGAAATCAGTTTTCTCTCTCTCTCTCTCTCTCTCTCTCTCTCTCTCTCTCTCTCTCTCTCTCTCTCTCTCTCTCTCCCCCATGCCTGAAAGTGGCCCAATAATGTGCAGGCCATGGAACATGCTTACCCTCAGTTTAATGTTCCTCAATCCAAGATCAGGCACATTTGGCTGTGTGCACTGGAGCATTATCCTCTTGAAATATAGCATCATTTTTGGGAAACAATGTTTGAACCCTGGAATGAACCTCATCACTTAGAATATCAACTTAATCGGTGGCAGTAATTTGCTTGTTCAAGGTGATGCTAAGACCTAAAGGATACCAAGATGTTGCTCCCAAACCATTGTTGATCATTCTGTTCCCTGTTTCCTTGTTTGGCACAAGACATGCAGGATGATGCATTTCCTTTGGCATTTGACAAACTTTTCCATGATGATATAAAATGTGTGAATGGTGATTCTTCTGAAAATATGATATTTCTAAATTATCAGGTGTCCAGTTTTTGTCCTCCTTACACCATCACACCCTCTTCTAGGTTTGGTTTTGATTTTACTGGTGCAAAAATGACTGGTTATTGTTTGTTATTTGGTTTTTAGGAGCATTAGGAACTAAGGCCATATTGCTCCGGGGATATGCGGCGGTCATTCCCTGACCTTTTTGCATCCTCCGTATTTGGTGGTTCACAGGCTCAAACCCTGATCTAATCAAGAAGTGTGTGCTACACACTGCTGCTCCTGCCCACTTGGCAATGGAAGCGCCTGACTGATTATATTGCACCATTTTAGAATTTCCATCTGTAATGAATGACTTGGCAATAGTGGCTCTTCCATAAATTTCAGCTTTGTGAAGTTCTTGCCAAACTGTTTTGCAAGAAACTGGATTGCTGAGACTCACATTAAGCTATGTAATTCCTTTTTAGGCAGAAGTTTTGTATTTTCAGGTTACAATCCATTTCATTGTCTGGAAGTCTCTTTCAGTCAGCTTCAATCTTCTGCCAGAATTATTCCTATTAGATTTTGTGTTTCCATACTTGGTGAATGTAGACCAAGTATGGAAAAACACGTTTGATACGGTTGCTCTGGATATATTAAACAAATCAACAGTTTTAGTCACCACATTGGTCCCTAAACCTGCCGATTTGTTGGTGCACGTTTAGCTGGATGCCATGCTAAACGTGCACCAACAATTTGGTCTGTTTGGAATTCAGGCACATTGGTCATTTTGTTAATGTTCATTTTTTTCTGTCATCTCTAAGTAAACATCAGCTTATTTTAGCTGTCTTTCACGGTGCTACTGCAACAAACAAACAAAAAAGTCATTACTGCAATTTCATAAATATATCATACAGCCATTAGAACACTTACTGTTTCCGTTATTTTATCCATCCCCCTGTATACACAGTGAGTGATCACTGAATTGTGACCACCTACCTAATACTGTGTTGGGCCACCATTCACATATATAACAAACAGCCACTATTTGCCTAGGCATCACAAAATGTCTGAGGACATTTTAAGTATCTGCAACTATCCTATCTGCAAGACTTTCCACAGTGTCTTAATAGATAACTTTGTTGCATGTCCATTCACCTCACTTCCCATTCCAAAATATCGCACAAATGTTCAGTTGGATTGAGATCGGGTAAATTTAGAGGCTGATCAAAATGGGCAATATCTGTGCTGTTTTCCTCAAACCACTTGTGCACGGTGCGGAACTGATGACATGCCACATTATCGTCTTGGAAGATCCTGTTTCTGTTCAGGAAAAAATGCAACATGGCAGGGTGCATGTGGTTTCCTAAGAGTTGTCGGTAGACCTTAACAAGGAAACATTGGTCCTAGGGATGGGGGGGGGGGGTTCTAGTTCTTGCCAGCAAAAAAACATGCCCCATGTTAAGCAACCTCTGCCACCTTCCTAGGTAGTAAGCACCATGCACGATGGTCCTTGGACCCATGTTGTTTGCACTACACATGAAGATGTCTGTCAGCACCAGGTATTTGGACTCATCTGACCAGTGCACTTGTTTCCAGACCTCCAGTGTTCAACCAGTGTGTTGTTGACACCACAGCATTTGCTGTCGACAGTGGAAAGTGGCAAGGAGAGGGTGTTTCTGGGTTCATCTGCTGTGGAACCCCATATGTCTGAGTGTGCAGTGCATCGCCATTTGGAATATTTTTCTTGCATTCACCTTGTATCGCTTTGTCAACTGTTGCACAGTGGTCTGTCATTGAACCCATACAGTTTACTGCACCCTTCACTTACCATAGACATTCACCTTCCATAATCATTTACAGTTCTTTAGGGGAGGGAGCTGGTTTCACTGTTCAACACCATTCTTAACAACAGTGGGCCTTGAGCAACTGACAGGATATGCTGATAGGCACAAGTTAGGTGCTTCCATATCAGAAGCTTCTGATGCACAGGCTCCCTCAACCATACTCCTTTGAAACTCTGTGATATCTTTACAATATCCCATAACTGCCATTTTATCACTTTGAATAGCATAGCAAGCTGTTTGGTTTTTTATTCTGTGAGCTTTCTGGCACCATCCATTATGGATGGGGTGGTCGTAATTCATTGATGACTGAGTGTGTGCATATATATATATATATTGTATTTTTAAGAGTTTGAAGAAGAATATTAAAATGCAGGATTATGGACTGGGGACACTGCATATTTTGGCAGAAGGAACCCGATGACCATAATGGATATATAAGTTAGTTGAGTGAGAGGACCAGAATTGTAAATGAGCTACTAAATGGGAATTTCTTTGAATTTTAACACACGGGGGTCACCATGGTATACAGCTACTATAAATATATTAGCATTAGCATTAGCATTAGTAGAGGCATTTGATGCAAGAAAGCAAGCTTATGCAGCATCAGCCAAAAAAAATAAAAAAAAAACTCACTTCCACTTCACCCCTCTGTTCGTTCAAAATACCTGTCCAGCTGAGCCTTAAACTTATTTAGGCTATCAACCTCCACCACAAGGGATGGAAGTCTGTTCCACCAACCAACCACCTGCTGGCTAAAGGCAAATTTCCGCACATCTGTCTTTCCTCAATTTGAATTTATGCCCTCTCAGGTGATTATTCTGAGCTAGAGGAAGAATCCCATCAGCATTGAGCATGCTCAAACCATTCAAGGCTTTATACACCTCTATCAGATCATAATTTTCTATCAAATTATCATAATTTGTTTCGTGCAACGTGAGATTCAATGGATACAATTCATATATTGGTTAGTGGGTCTTGTCCAGTCGTTGATCTAAGGTGATTTTTAATCAATTTGAGTTTACTTGAGGACCTTTCACAAGAAGCTACTATTACATGCAGGATAAGAAAAATTTGTTCGGCTATTTCTGTGTTTGGTAAGTTCCGATAACAGAATACTCCTGAATCAATTGGGGAATATACATGTATATAGATAGATAGAAAATAAAAATCATTAGATCTATTGCATTAAGTACTATATGTATTTTTATTTAATTCACCTTTTCACAAATTATTACAAATATATGCAAATAATCACAAAATACTGTATACTCATTATTAGCATTAGTAGAGGCATATGATGCAAGAAAGCAAGCTTATTCAGCATCAGCCAAAAAAAAAAAAAAAAAAAAAACCCTCTCCCATTTCACCCCTCCGTTCGTTCGAAATACCTGTCCAGTTGAGCTTTAAATTTGTTTAGGCTATCAACTTCAACAACAAGTGATGGAAGTCGGTTCCACCAACCAATCACCCGCTGGCCAAAGGCAAATTTCTGCACATCTATCCGACACCCGTCCTTCCTCATTTGAATTTATGCCCTCTGAGGTGATTATTCTGAGAAAGATGAAGAATCCCATTGGCATTGAGCATGCTCAAACCATTCAAAGCCTTATACACCTCTATCAGATCACCTCGCCGGTGCCTAGTCTCCAGACTCTGTAATTTGCAAAACTTAAGCCTTTCTTCGTAAGAGCAACCCTTTGTTCCATTTACTAATCTTGTTGCCCTTCTCTGTACCCGTTCCAGCAGCTCTACATCCTTCTTGAAATGAGGCCTCCAGACCTGTATACACATATACACATATTCACATATATACACATATTCACAGACTTCAAAAAATTCCTTATTTTTTTTACTTCACACCTCTACAGTCCTGCTAGTTTCCTTCACATACCACTTCAGATTCAGTAAGTTATACTTGATTTCCACTTTACCTTTTGATTTTAACTTTCCACCTCTGTTGGTTTAACTATGAAATATATCTCAACTGTGCTTATCTCTACCATTAGGCCTAACTCCCATTACGGCTAAATTCAAATTGCCAATACTACAATGTGCTTACATATATTTCATATCAGAAACAGACCTACTGCTTGTTGTCTTTAATATGATTTTGATTTTTGACCCTTGACAAAGACATTGAACCCCTGGGGGGGGCTCACATCTGGTGAATATGGGCTTGGCATACCCAGGGTCCTGAGCTGGATATCATCATTCTTTTCTTTCTTGGTGATGCCCTTCTACTTCTGACTCTTTTCTCTCTCGGGGTAATTCAGAAATTTTTTTTTGTCTGGTGCAGCATAATCTTCAGGCTTCCTTGCACCATATGGCTAATGATAATAATAAATCATAAGTTTTTCATCATTAAATACTTCTTTTATTTTTCCTGTATCTTTCTGTATTTTCTGCAGCTCCATTTCCTGTTTGGTAGCTCATTTCCTATTCTGCTCATCTAAATCAACACACGCACGCACGCACGCACACACACACACACACACACACACACACACACACACACATAATTTTATTAAGAACATTCTAAAAAATGGGTGCTATGATCTTAGTATAAGTTCCAAGCCTAGAAGATGCTAAAATATTAAGAATGATGAAAAATAGAAGGAAATAATGTATTACTCCTACTCTTGGTTCATCTGCTTTAGTTCCCCAATAGAGAAGATTCAAATTTTCAATAAGTAAGTATCGTATTTAGACTCTAAGCATTTAGGGCATAAGCCTCAAGTTATGGGAGAGTCAAGACTATGTATAAAAATAGTGCAAATGCATCAGAAATACATAGCTATATCTGAATAAATCAGAATATTGGTAAAACGGCATTGTTTTAAGTTATATCTCATATTGTGAATACCTTCACAATGAGTTGCCATGATATTGCACTACTTCGAATAAGTAACGCTTCACCTAAGGAGAAGACTAATGTTACTTATTCTCAGATGGATATTGCATCACTCGAGTACCTACCTATCCACCGAAAAAGGGCCAAATAGCCCTGAAACTGCCGTCTGGGTGGTGGTATCCATCTGAGAATAAGTAATATTAGTCTTCTCCTTAGGTGAAGCATTACTTATTCGAAGTAGTGCAATATCATGACAACTCATTGTGAAGGTATTCACAATGTGAGATATAACTTAAAATAATGCCGCTTTAAATATTCTGATTTATTCAGATATAATTATGTATTTCTGATGCATTTGCACTATTTTTATACATAGTCTTGACTCTCCCATAGCTTGAGGCTTATGCCCTAAATGCTTAGAGTCTAAATACATGATACACCATCAGGCATCTCTCATATTGTGGAGTTATACTTCATAACCATTTTGCCATTATTGCATCACTTAGGTACCTACCCACCCACCGAAGAAGGGCCAAATAGCCCTGAAACGGCACCACGGGGAGCCTGATGATGTCCGGCGTTTCCAAGAATAGGTAACAACAGCCTTCTCCACTGGGGAAGTGTTGCTTATTCGAGGAGTTTTTGAGTGGTGTGAGTTGAAGGAGTTACTGTCCCTTTCATTCTTCTACACCGTTTCTTTTCCTCTTCCACTCCTACTATTACTTTCCCTCTAACTTTTTGCTTTTCTAAGTCTAATAGGGACAACTGGATAGTCGAGTTATTATCCCACACAAATACAAAATAGCCCTGAATTGGTGCCGTCTGGGTGGTGGTGGTATCCATCTGAGAATAAGTAACATTAGTCTTCTCCTTAGGTGAAGCGTTACTTATTCGAAGTAGTGCAATATCATGGCAACTCGTGAAAGTATTCACAATATGAGATATAACTTAAAACGATGCCGTTTTACCAATATTCTGATTTATTCAAATATAGCTACGTATTTCAATTACAATACATACAATGCATAGTAAGCATTGTATGTATTCCAAATCATAGCAATATGCAATTTGGCAAGGTATAAATATAGAGATTATAAAAGCCTTAAGTTTCAAAGCAAAGAATTTGAAATAATTTAGATAGTCATCAGCATCCATGTAGTCCCTATTCTTCTGTGTAAAACACCTTAGATTATATTAAATTGGATAAAATTTGCCCCTTCATCCTTCGCATAAACCAATTCAACTGGATTTTTACAAAATAATTCAGTCATTCAATATCACTATTTCTTGATCTTCCAAATCAACATCACATCTGATTCAGTTTAGAATTAGCATTGGCATTCGTTGAGGCATATGATGAAAGAAAGCAAGCTTATACAGCATCAGCAAAAAAAAAAAAAAACCTTCCCATTTCACCCATCTGGTCACTCTAAATGTTTGTCTAGTTCAGCCTTAAATTTATTTAAGCTATCAGCTTCCACAACAGCAGATGGCAGTGTGTTCCAGCAATCAACTACCCATTGGCTAAAGGCAAACTTCCACATATCTATTCTACAACTGTCTTTCCTCAATTTGGATCTATGACCCCTCAAGTTCTTAGTCTGAACAAGTGGAAGTATCCTGTCAGCATTGAGCCTGCTCAAACTATTCAAGGCCTTATACACCTCAATCAGATCACCTTGTGGGTGTCTAGTTTCCAGATGCTGCAACTTGCAGAACTTAAGCCTTTTTTCATAAATGCACCCCTTTGTTTCTCTCACCAATCTTGTTGCCCTTCTCTGTACTCATTCTAGCAACTCTACATCATTCCTAAAATGAGGCCTCCAGACCTGTACACAATACTCAAGGTGTGGCCTCACCATTGCCTTATACAAAGGAATAATCACCTCCTTGTCTCTGCAAACAAAATTCCTATATATCATTGACCAAACTTCATGACCTCCAGTTTCTTGAAGTAGTCTCTTTCCCTAGATCTCTTAACGTTTTTAAATTAGTAAATGCATCATATCTATACAGTAAATTAACTAAAGTTATTATAATGGCTTCTTTTCTTTACATCTCATATTGTGAATACCTTCACAATGCATTGCCTTTCTAATTATACTTCGGATAAGTAATGCTTTCCCAATAGAGAAGACTACTGTTACTTATTCTCATTAGATTCCACCACACAAACAGCCATTTCAGGGCTATTTGGCTCTTCATCTGTTTATGGATAAGTACCCGATGATATAACAGCTGACAACCCAGTTATGAAAATAATTCCACAATATGGGAGTTGCGAAATGGCATTTAGTAGTTTACTTAATAAAAATTCAAGGCTCAAGCCTCAAACTGTGGGAAAATTCACACCTGATACCACAATAGTCTTCTCTATTGGGGAAGCATTACTTACTTGAAGTATGACAGAATAGTCAACTCATTGTGAAAATGTATTCACAGTATGAGATGTAATGAAACAATGCTACTCTAATTTCTTCAGTTAATTTATTGCATATAGACATGATGCATTAGCACCAACTTCTGTCTGTAAATTTTCCCACTGCCTGCTACTTGAGCCCTGAATTTTTATTAAGAATTTTTAACTTATATATTCTTTAATACAGATTTAACAGTATTAAATACAGTTAATTGCATCACTAGATTCTTACTTTTCATCAACACCTAATGAGAACAACTTGAGAATCTACTTGTACTTTCTGCTTATTCCTAAATTCTAATTTTCTTGATTCTTGCTGATTAAAATTCAAGGATTTTTGAGAACTTTCTTTTAGTGATATCTCCAACCCTAAAATTTTCACATAAAAAGAGAATGTCATTGAGCCAACTTTTGTTGTTGTTTGTTATTTGGTTTTTAGGAGCATTAGCAACTAAGGCCATATTGCTCTGGGGATATGCGGTGGTCACTCCCTGACCTTTCCGCATCCTCCATATTTGGTGGTGACGGGTTCGAACCCCGGTCTAAATCAAGAAGCGTGTGCTACGCACTGCTGCTCCTTTCCACCTGGCTATGGAGGCGCCAAAAGAGCCAACTTCTGTTTTCATGTTTAAAATGAAGTGCATCATGTATTGATTAATTTTAACTTTCATTATACAAGAAAACTTCTAATTTTCTCTTACATTTACTTACAAACTTGACACTCTTTTTTTTTTTTTTTTTTTTTTTTTGGTAGTTCTTGGCGCATCGATGCACCTCCCAAAGTTTTTGTGGTACTTTTATTCAAGCCTGAGGCGGGATTCGATCCCGCGACCTTTGGGTTGCTAGGCAGACATTTTACCCACCCGGCTAGCCCGGTCGGCAACTGACACTGATATATTTATCCACTTATAATATATGAGTTGATACTTTTGGGATGATTCTATAGTATTGTCTTGTTAATCTACAAAATAACTTACACTATTATTAGGGCCTGCAAACCAAGGGAAAAAAAAAAGAAAGACTTCTTCCCACTTCATTTGTCCATCCATTCAAATAATTTGTATAATCCAGTCTTATACTGTAATTTAATAACTTTGCGCCACTCTGCTCTTCTCATTACCCTTTACAGCAAATGATAATCCTTGCTAAAATGATGCTTCAAAACCTCTATGCAATACTAAAGATGTGGCCTAAATATTTCTTTTTATAATGAGATAATCATGTTTTGTTTCCATTGCCAGAGTTTCTGTATATCACCAACAGAACTCCATCAGCTGTCCTAGCAGCCTGTCTGCAATGCTCATAGGATTTCATATTAGACAATATGATTACCCTTATGTCTTTTTTCATTATTAAGTAACTTAAGTTTGGTACTATCCAAATGGCATGTTATTCTGGAATTACTGCAACCTAAATGGAATTATCCTTGGAACCTAAAAACCTTGGATTTATCAATGTTAAACCACACTTGCCATTTCTCATCTATCTCTCTGGTTTATATAAATCTTGCTGAAGAAACATACATTGATTAATGCCATTAATCATTATTCCCCTTTGTGTCATCAGTAAACATAGACATTAAAGTTGAAATATTAGTATCATTATTAAATTTTAGGAACAGTAAGTGACCCAGCAACAAACTTGGAACTTTGCTCATTATATTAGTCAATGAAGAGAAATGGCAGTTTATGATTACCCTCTATCCTCCTAGTTAATCATTGGTTTATCATATGGTAATTTTCTGTTATTGCCTCATTGCATAGAACTGATTTGCATGTGGAATAGTATCAAATACCTTACTAAAGTAAACACATTGTCAGAATATTCTTTGCTAGTTCCTTTTTGACATGCCCCTTACGAAATTCATGTTACGATTGCTTTATAATTCCATTCTTATCCTCACATCTAGTGAGTATGGGCTTGGCACACCCAGGGTCCTGGGCTGGATATCATCATTGTTCTCTTTTTGGTGATTCCCTTCTACTTTTCTCTCTCTCTCTCTCTCTCTCTCTCTCTCTCTCTCTCTCTCTCTCTCTCTCTCTCTCTCTCTCTCTCTCAGGGTAACTCGGGAATTTTTTTTTTTGGCTGGTGCAGCATAAGCCTCAGGCTTCCTTCCACCATATAGCTAATAATAATAATAATAATAAGTAGAATGGAAGAAAACGAAGGACATACAACATATGAGAGAGAGAGAGAGAGTGGGAAATTCGAGAAGAATAAGTAAAACAGTTGATCAGGAACACCCACACACTGGCGAACCCGGGGAATTGATAACATCCACAACTACTAGTACAAGAAGCCCACCTGCACACACACACACACACAATCACCTAGCAGAGCAGGTCATGAGAATGGTAAGGCACCCGGAGACAATCCTGAAGTTTCTCACTGAAGGAGCCACATTTCTGAAGCTTAAAGGTAAAGATACAAGAAACCTGGTTAAATACAGGCCAATTACGTCTCCCAACGATGTGCAAGATCCTGACCAGCTGCATAACTAAGAAGATATCAGACCACTCAGAACACAATGGCCAAACAGCAGAATGGATGCAAGCAGAAGAGCAAAGGATGCAAGGAGCAATTAACCATAGATGCCGCAGTTATGGAGCAAGCCTTCAAGAAGCACCGCAACCTATACACGGCCTACATTGATTTGAAAGTTAATTAATACGTGACCATAGATTTACTGTAGATTTACCCTTTCGTAACTTGGCGCCTTTGTCATACGATACGTTATATACTGAACTAAATAACATTCATATAGTATAGTATAATATTGTCAATTAATAATTAAAATCTATTGAACTTGTTAAACTTCGTTGTGAATAAAATTAACTTTTAACTAAATACATATAACGACTTAGATTATAAACTTAACATAATTAATTAATACATAACTTGATACCGAAGTTATATAAAGGGAACTCGTAGGTAATTAATATGTGACACTGAAAAATATATATACCATTTAGGGTTATAATTTTATACTGAAATTGAAATTTTATTGAAATTAAATCAAAATCATGACTCAGAGCAGAGCACCAAAGGAAAACACTCAAGCTATTGGAAGTGCTGTGGCTCAGAGGAGAACTGAGGGGGCAGTTGCCTTCTGAATCACAGCCTCTTAAAATGACTGCTTGCATGATGTTTGTGGAGCAATCAGGTTGTTTTTTTTTGTTTTTAGGAGCATTAGCAACTAAGGCCATATTGCTCCGGGAATATGCGGTGGTCATTCCCTGACCTTTCCGCATCCTCCGAATTTGGTGGTGACGGGCTCGAACCCCAGTCTAATCAAGAAGCGTGTGCTACGCACTGTTGCTCCTTTCCACCTGACTACAGAGGCACCCAGCAATCAGGTACTGGACATGATATTGCCATGGGGGATGTCTTTGTGTGTGCGCGATGCAAGGAGTGCAACAAAATCAGGCAACAACTCAGCGTTGTTATGGGCCTATATGAGAACTTGAAGGACAGGGTGGATGCCCTCGAAGGAACTAAATTGAGGGGCCCATCAAGCTGTCAGCTGCCCACATCAATGGCGGATCTTGCTTGGTCATCACGCTACACAGCGGCAATGCCCAAGGCAGAATGCGCTGGTTCCACAGGCACTAGTAGTTGTTGGTGACTCTATTTTCAGGGAAACGGGGAACATGCTTTGTAAAAAGGATAGGTGGAACAGGACCAGGATATGTCTGCCAGGGGCAAAGGTAGATGATGTTGTAGAATGGATATAATCTTTTAAGGGCACAAAAGGTGATATAGTTGTACACGTTGGCACTAATGATATCAAGAGTAGGAGACCGGTGGAATTACTTAACAAGTACAGGTCACTGTTGAAAAAAAGCAGTGAATTAGGGTTGAATTTGAAAGTGTCTGCAATTCTGCCCAGACATGATAGGAGGGAGTATATGATGAGCCTTGTGGATCAATTTGGCCCTGGAAAGATTGTGCAAGGCTTAAGGGGTAGAATTCTTTTAACCTGGACTGTACTTGTTAACAGGAGAGACTACTTCTACAGGGATGGGATACACTTAAATAGAAAGGGTGCAAGAATATTTGCTGATGCTGTCGAGGCAGTGTTATGTGGGTCGGAAAACTGCTAGCTTGGGGGGATACAAAGACTAATAGATTAACAGTAGCCACTGGCAGAGGTGAAAGTGATTCTTGCACTGCTTCTATTGGAATGGGCAGAGGCCTGAAAAGCAAGATGCAGGATGTTTCAGAGACTGCTGGGACACATGGGTTGTGTTAGGGTTGGTTAAAAGAGAAACAGGTGCATGTATACTTGCGTGTACACCAATGCTAGGAGTTTGGTAAATAAATTTGATGAATTTGAGGTATTGCTCAAAGCATCAAAGGCGGATATTGTTGGGATATCAGAGACGTGGTGTCACACAGATATAAGGAATGCAGAACTGGAATTTGGGGAAGTACAATGTCTACAGAGAGGATAGACAGGATAAAAAGGGAGGAGGGGTTATGCTATTAGTTAAGAAACACATAAAATCCAAGGAAGTGAAGCCAGCTAACATCGCTGGACAGTGCAGTGTCAAGTCAGTTTGGTGTGACATAAGAATTGGGAGATCAAAATTGACAGTAAGAGTGTGCTACAGGACTAATGACTCTGATGAGTATAATAAGATACTCCAGAGGGAAATCGAGTGGGCCAGTAAATCACAGAGTCTTATAATGGGGGATTTTAATTTCCCAGATATTGACTGGAATTTGTGGGTTGGTCACTCACACTAGCAAGGCTTTTGTGGATTTATTGGATGATTGTTTTCTACATCAGCCTGTTCGGGAGGCAACTAGAGTGAGTAATACTCTTGATTTGATTATTAGCAGTGATTCTTTATGCATTAAAAATCTGCAGATAAAGGAAACACTAGGTGGCAGTGATCACAGTGTGCTGAAGTGGGATTTACTCAAAGAGGTAACTACCATTAGGGGTAAAGGGAAGGGTTTTTGCTTTCGTAAAGGCGACTACGAATGATGGGCTGAGACAGTATTTAAATTCTATACAGTGGGACCAACTGATGATGTTACCAACAGCAAATTCAAAATGGGAAGCATTCAAAGAACTTATCTTGGAAGCTACTAGGCTTTACATACCAACTAAGAAATATTGTTCAAGATTTAGGCCTAAATGGATGTCAGCTGAACTAATGAGACATATGACAGAGAAGAAAAATGCATGGGATACCTACAAATTAACACGTGGCACAGAAGCCTATGATAGATACAAGTTGATCTGTAACCAAGTTACAAAGGAGGTTAGGCAGGGGAAGGCAGATTACGAGAAATCTTTGGCAAGGGATGCAAAGTAAAACAGCAAAGAGTTCTTTACTTATGTAAACTCTAGAAGGAAGTGGATGAATCAGATTGTTCCACTTCATATCGATGGGTCAACTGTTGATGATCCTGCTCAGGTAGCTAACAAACTAAATGAATATTTTGCATTGACATTTACACATGAAGTGTTATTCAATGAGGGGAATGCCAGAGATGTATTCAACTCTGGCAGTAAGCTAGAGAATCTTGTAATAACTGAGAGTAAAGTGGAGGAGAAATTGTTGAAGATAAACACAAGAAAGGCACCTGGGGGCGGATGGGATTTTTCCAGTTATATTAAAGGAGGCAGCAAAGGAAGCAAGCAATCCGTTAGACATAATTATGAGAGCTTCCTTGGACTTAGGGGAGGTACCCATGGACTGGAAATGTGCAAATGTGACCCCAGTTTACAAAGGAGGATCAAAGGGTGAAACAAGTAATTATAGACCTATTAGTTTAACTTCTGTTCCAGGAAAATTAATGGAGCCACTGGTTAAAGAAGCACAGCAGGATCATCTAGACAAGACTTCAGTTATAGCTCGGACACAGCATGGATTTGTTAAGGGGAAGTCATTCCTGACCAATTTGATTGGTTACTATGATGCAGTCACAAAAGAACTGGATGCAGGGAATAACTTTGATATTATATACATGGATCTTAGAAAGGCTATTGATACTGTTGCACATGGAAGACTGCTGCACAAATTGGAGCAGTGTGGCATTGGAGGAAAATTGCTGCTATGGATGAGGGGGTGGTTGAGGGGGAGAAGGCAGAGAGTGGTAATCAATGGACACTGCTCATTGTGGACTAATGTTATTAGTGGAGTCCCTCAGGGTTCAGTGTTGGGTCCATTATTATTTTCTATGTTTTAAAATGATATTGATAATGGTATATCAAGCTTAGTGTCCAAGTTTGCAGGCAACACAAAGGTTGGCAGGGTTGTAAAGGACACTACTGACACAATGCTTCTGCAAAACAGGATCTGGAAAGGTTGAGCAGATGGGCTGAGAGGTGAAATATGAATTTTAACATTGACAAATCTAAAGTAGTACATATGGGAAACAGTAACCCCAGATCACCGTATCAACTCTGTGGTACTACACTGACAGTGGTAGAGAATGAAACGGACCTGGGGCTAATTGTGCAGGCAGATATGAAGTTCTCTGAGCAGTGCAGACGGGCTACAAGTCTAGCTCATGGTGTATTGTCAATGATAACAGGAATTTTTCTAGCAGGGATAAGGAGGTGATTATTTCCTTGTATAAGGCAATGGTCAGGCCATACCTTGAATACTGTATACAGGTCTGGAGGCCTCATTTCAAGAAGGATGTAGAGCTGCTGGAACGAGTACAGAGAAGGGCAACAAAATTAGTGAATGGAACAAAGGGCTTCTCTTACGAAGTAAGGATTAAGTTTTGGAAATTACAGTGTCGGGAGACTAGGCAGCAGCGAGGTAATCTGATAGAGGTGTATAAAGCCTTGAATGGTTTGAGCATGCTCAATACTGATGGGATTCTTCCTCTTGCTCAGAGTAATCATCTGAGAGGGCATAAATTCAAATTGAGGAAAGACAAATGTAGGATAGACGCACGGAAATTTGCCTTTAGCTAGCGGGTATTTGGTTGGTGGAACAGACTTCCATCCCTTGTCATGGAAGTTGATAGCCTAAATAAATTTAAGGCTCAACTGGACAGGTATTTCGATCGAATGGAGGGGTGAAGTGGAAGTGGGTTTTTTTTTTTTTTTTTTTTTTTTTTTGGCTGATGCTGCATAAGCTTTCTTTCTTGCATCATATGCCTGTACTAATGCTAATGCTACATCGATTACCACAAGCCCTTCAACTCCTTACCTCATGGCTGGCTAATAGGGACCCTGTAGATCTACAAGGCCAATCCGATAGTGACAAAATTCCTAGGAGCAACAATGGCTGTATGAAGTACCACAATTAAGGTCGAGAACATCACAACCAGGCCAATTCCCACTAGAAGAGGAATCTTTCAGTGAGATGCTCTGAGCCCACTGTGGTTCTGTCTAGCACTCAACCGGCTATCCACCATGCTCAACGGCAACAAGTATGGATATAACCTTAAAGAAGGAAGGAAGGAAGAAAGAAAGAACCTGTTCATCCTTGATCATGGATTACATCAAGCTCTACGTGCCTACCGAGAAGCAACTCCAGAACTACTCCGGATCACCGAAGAATTCAGCAAAGACATTAGGATGGATTTTGGTCTAGAAAAATGCAAGGCTCACACACTGCACCAGGGAAAATTATTTGTCCAAAACTACCAGCTGCTGACTGGTAAAGAGATCGAAGCTATGGCAGAAGGAGAGAGACCTACAAATACCTAGGAGTGATGCAGACTGAGCAGTTAGAACACAAGGAAATCAAGAAGTGCCTGACTGAAAAATATCATCAGAGACTCAGAAGCCTGGTCACTTTTTGCTTTCACTTTGAAAGCAAAAGTGACCAGACGGAACATAGTTAAAGCCATAAACACCTATGCAGCTTCAGTCCTAACATACACATTTGGGGTCATAGACTGGACTAACACTGAGCTAGAATATATCATGCAAAAGTACAATGATGATCAAGAGTTGCCAACACCACAAATTCTATCAGGTTCTAGATAGAACCTGATAGAATTCTATCTAAAAACAGCGATAGTTAACCTGAATGATTACTTCAAGAACAACACAGCACCACTCCACCAGGCCATAAGGAAGACAGATAAGTGGTATACCCCACTCAACCTAATCTATGAAACCGCTCCTTCGCAGTACAAGGAATGAAGTTAGAAAGATGGGCAGAGAAGACACTTCATCGCAGACACTACAATGACCTCCATCAAGATCACATCGATAACATTGCTTCCAATGCATGGCTCACAAGTGGGACGCTCTTCAGTGAGACTGAAGGATGCATGCTGGCCATCCAAGACCAGGTAATCAACACCAGAAACTATAGAAAATACATTGCAAAGGAACCCGGAATATCAGATGACACATGTCGACGATGCCACCTGGCCTCAGAAATGATCCAACACATCACCGTGGGGTGCAAGGTGATCACCCAGACTGAGTACACTCATAGACACGACCAGGTAGCCAGGATAATATATCAGAAGCTAGCGAAAAAATACTAATGGACCAAAGAAAGTGTACCGTACTACAAGTACTGCCTGTACTGGAACCGTGCCATAATAACGGATAAGACCTTCTCGCACAACAGACCAGACATTACCCTTGTGGAAAAGATGGAAAAGGCTACCTACCTGATTGACATAGCGGTGCCCAACACTAGCAATGTCCAGAAAACCCATGAGGAAATAATTAGGAAGTACACAAACCTGAGACAGGAGGTCAAGGAGATGTGGCATATTCAAGAAGTATCGACCATCCCGATCATCATGTCAACCACTGGTATGGTGCCAAAGACTCTACATAGTAGCCTAGGAGCAACAGGTCTCCCAGAGGACACCTACAAGGAATTCCAGAAAGTCGCAGTCCTCTACACCTGTAGGATAGTCAGAGATTTCCTCGACCAACATTAACACCAGACATTACAACCACCCTGTGTACTTGGTACCCGTCACGGCGTGGAATCCCCCAATCAGGGAGAAATAACATAAGAGGAACAACAACAATAATAATAATCCTGTATTTCTTCTTTAACTATTGCCATTTTTGCTAATACAGAAGCCAAACTTACAGGTCTCTAACTGCTTATTTCACTCTTTGACACTTCTTTGAATAGGAGAGATATTTGCATAAATCCTATCTTTTTTGAATTTCTTATTAATACAAGGATGGTTTAATTAGCTATTTTTCTGCTGATTTTAATTGCATAGATTTCATCATATCTGGATATCTCATTTATTTTTAGCTTGTGTTTTTTTTTAGTAATCATAATGTCATTTAATTCCCATTAAGGTAGACTGCAAGTATCCTCATCTCTAAAAACTTCATGTGTAAATGGAGATTCACAATAATTCAGCAACCTATACTTACAGTTAAAATAAAATCAGAATAATTAATAGATAAATTATCTTCAAACACTCAAATCCAGTAACCTTGGAATCATACCATTGCCATATTTCAGAATCGAAGCTTAGCAACATGTATCATATTTTTTACTGTTCTTACTTTGTCTTTTAACACATTAAAACAATCAGTATATATATGAAATGAACAGTGCATAAATGTCACTGTAAAAAGATATAAACTAATTTTAACTGCATGTATCCTCCCAATATATAATTATATGGGAATTTAATATTTAGGAATCACTTCTGAGGAACACTTGCTGTTCATAAATCAGAAGATTACTGTAATGTAAGTACATGAGTATATACCTATATAAATGCATCCATAACTATTTCTGTTCCTGTTTCAGGTTCATATATCAAGCTAGTTGATAATAAAGGAAATGTGTCTAGCAGCACTTTACATCCCCATACAGAAGAAAAGTGCCTGAAATTTTGGTACTTTATAGAGGGTATTCACTATGATTCCCTCTATGTTGATAAAACGATTGTTTTAAATGGTGAAAAACCTGAATTACTTTGGACTGAAATTGCTGAAGACAGCTTAGAAGGAGAATGGACTTATGGAATGGTCCATCTCCTTGATCAGAGCCAGAAATATCAGGTAAAGTTGTTTTTTCCTATTTGTAATGGTTATTTTTGAAAAGTATAGAACTTCAGAATTATAAAATAGTTAGATGCTGTCCACCCATGTGTAATGTGACCCCAAATTCATGTATGCATAACAAAGTCAGCATGGTCAGTTTCTGAAAAAGGATGATTAGGTTAAACCTGTGAATATTTTGAACACTGTTCAAATCTGTACTTATATATATGAATGAATATATTTATCTAATATATGAGGATAAATACCAATTTATCCTCAAAAAGACTAATAGGTTCATATATCATTGTTTCATCTGAACTATAACATATAATCATAAATTGGTATTATTAGAGGGTCGCACAACTCTTTCATCGTGACATCTTTTCTTCAATATTTGATACAAATTTGATACATGAGCACATTGTTTTTTCAAGTTTCTTTGCTGATCGAAGTTGATCCATGAATAAGTAAAAAGGTAAACGGCAGCCATTATCAACCCATTGCAGGATGGAAGCCTCCTCAACAATTCATTCTGAGGGACATGAACCATAATCTACCATGCTGGTCCAATGCGGGTTGGCAGATCGACCGTATTTAGCAGTCAGGAGCTTGAACTCTGGTCTACTCAAAGAGTGTGTGCTACTGCACTCCCGCTCCTGACCACTCGGCTACGGTAGAATTAACTATTCGTGGATCAACTGTCCAGTGATCCACGAATAGTTAATTCTAACAATCTATCCATAGATTTATCCTCAGTAATATTAAAATTTTTAATATTTATTTTAAATCTGCCCATACATTCAATTGAATTAATATTGTAGTGGTACAGCCCCAATCTTAAAACTAGAAATCCTGTTTTTTTTTTCAAGCATGGAATCAAATTTATATATTTTATTTTGAGATTAGTGTTTTTCCAAACCTAAAAATTCAACTTTTGTAGGATCATCACAGAAAGCAGTATTATTCCAGAAGCCAATCCATTATTTTCTATTTTCTGAATATTAAATTAGGAGATTTACACTGCACCCTATCATGTCACTGTGTGGAATGATAGGGTACATTTTGAATGATAACCATTTTTCAAAAATTTCTCAATTCATCTGACCACGATAATCCCCTGTTGTGTTTTCTTCATACGCTAAATTTGAATTAGGAATAAATCCCATTTCTTCACCTGCATTTGACTTTGCCAGTTAACTGTTAAACATTTTTAATTTGCTAAATGTCAAATTGCTGTTGATCCATCAGTATAAACAACAAGCCTACTTTCTCTTTGAAGTCGCACTATTTATCACAAATATCTTGACCTTTTAAGTAAAATTTTTTTTTTCTCGTTTAAAGCTTTCTTTTGCTTTGAGATTTTTTACAAGAAAATCCAATTTAATGAAGATTTTTTAATAAATATTAAATTGGATTTTTTACAATTTAATGAAGAATTTTTCAGAGATTCTCTTTTAAAAGTAAAATTTATTTTGTCTTTCAGAACTGAAGTTAATTAGGTATTGTTAGAACTCTTTTCTCATTTATGTAAAATTCTTCGATAGTTCACCTTATAACTTCTCAATTGAAGATTGAGAAGTTATAAGGTGAAGTTATTCTTGTTATCTTTTCCTTCTCTACTAATTTTTTAATTATTGTTTCTAAAAATCTCTTAGCAACATTTGCACACTTTATTGCTTGTTTAAATGGCAACTTGTAACTCCATTTAGTGCTTATTTATCAAAATACTCAATGACATTAAATATAATGCCTTGATATATAATTTAATATAAATATAATTTTCCTTGACTATGTAAAGTTTTCTCTCTTGCATTCTTTGATATAGATGGTAGTACTTCCATTCTTTCTTTGCTAACAAAACTCATAAATTTCAACAGACTATTTAACTATGCTGTTTTTGTGAGAAACAGCAACAGTGTTTACCAATTCCTTATCCAAGTCATATGGAATCATCCTGGCATTTTGCCAGGCATGGGCACAATTTGACCAGTCCGACTATTGTGGCTTGTTTATTTCTTCTGTATTTTGCTTAATGTTGTTAAAATGGCTAAGCAGAGGCAAAGGAAGTGTCTTAATTACCCTGACAATTTCTGCTTTATATGTGGAGGGTTTACAACAAAAACTTAGAGAAAGAAAATATACAGTATTACAAAACATGCATATTCTTTGTACTTTGGTTGCATCAGAACAAAACTTGTGTTCTGCATATATGTTGTATTACTTACAAATTTGAGGATGTGCCTAACTGGGAAAATTAAAAGTGTGTTATTACATTTCCTATATTGAGAACCATTCATAGTGTTGGCAAGAACTGCTGAATGATAATTATTTCTGCATTTCATAAATACCAGAGATATTCAAAAAGAGCAAGCACAGCATAAAATATCCTAAGAAATCATCTGCAATATGGCCTATTCCACTTAATGAAGACCTGCAGATAGCAGAGCTCCTAAAATCATGGCATAAAAGAATTGGTGGGAATATATAGAGAGGATCCTTGTGTTGCAGATATGATGGGAAATCTACTTCAAGGGATTTGGACTATCAAACAGATAATTATAATATCCCTTAATTATGCAAGAAAAGATGAATGACAGTTTGTGATTTAAATTTAATCTAATGGGCAAGCAGAACTCCTTGGTTCTAGTTTTCAACAATGGAAGTTATTTGAAGCATGAGTTAAAATTACAGTGTATGAGGCCCCAAGTGCCAAGCGAATAAAGTTCTTTTTAGTTAAAGAATCTTTCTCTCTTCAGTTTCTGTAAAGTATTCCTGAACTTCAAAAATTTAAAGTAAGAACAGAGAAAGGAAATCCACCTTTCTTTCTTTATTCCTTTTATTAATTATTTTAGTAATTCAGCTAACTCTAATAACTGCTGATGGAGCAGTGCCACCTGATAGCACTGCTCCTGCCTTCCCATGGTGGGGCCAAAACCTGGGTGGTAAAAGAAAATCTCCAGGGCAAGGAGCAAACATGGACAATGTCACCAAACCAGAAGACATAACCAACAACTCAGCCATTGTGTCATTCACTGGTGAACAAGTAATAGGAAGAATGTACTCATTCTTCTGTGAGAAAGGGATAATAGGAATAGCAGGAACTCCCATCACAATAAAATATTTGAGGTGGTTGTTATTTGGTTTTTATGAGTAAGGCCATATTGCTCCGGGGATATGCGTTGGTTGTTCCCTGACCTTTCTGCATCCTCCGTATTTGTTGGTCACGGGCTTGAACCCCGGTCTAATCAAGAAGTGTGTGCGCTACGCACTGCTGCTCCTGCCCACCTGGCTACGGAGGTGCCAAAAATATTTGAGGTTAGGAAAATTTGAGGTCGAAACAGCCAATCCAAAACAGGCAGAATATTTACTTAAAAAAAAAAAAAACTTTGGAGAAGACTTTCAACACATCGTGTGGGATGATCTCTGACTGGGATCTCTTTCAATATAACTTTTCGAGAAAATGATGCAACTGGCAAACACAGGCAAATCATCTTATGCAATAATTATGGACAAAATCTGTTCAATTAAAACACAAACAGAAATATCAGTTCCACAAAAGGTATCCTGCTCCCCTGAGGTTTGAAAAATTTTAAGTTCACCACTACCACAGTTGAAAGAACAAGAAACTAACATCCACCACTGTTCCAAATAAGACTATTCTCATTCTAAAATTGAAAAGAAGAGAGAGAGAGAGATATAAGACCTATAACAGAACTCAGTTGCTAGGACCAAAGGAAAGTTAACATTAGAAAAGAAATAGATGATTCCATATTAGAAATTTTTGCTGATGAGGAAAATGGACACTGGGAACCATATTTCAGCAAAAGAGAGACCAAAACCAGAAAGACAAAACTTTTCCTTCATAGAAACAAATTTTTTTTTTTTTGTCCTCTCTTTTTCCCATTATATATGGGATCAGCGTTTTTATTGTTTTGGCATGCAATTTTTACGGCCAGATGCCCTTCCTAACGCCAACCCTCACCCTTTATCCGGGCTGGGGATATGCGGTGGTCATTCCCTGACCTTCCGCATCCTCCGTATTTGGTGGTCACGGGCTCGAACCCTGGTCTAATCAAGAAGCGTGTGCTACGCACTGCTGCTCCTGCCCACCTGGCTATGGAAGCGCCTTTTTTTTTTGGAGTTATTTAATTAAAATTAAATATTTATAATTAATAATTAAAATTTAATTAAAATTAAAATTAAAGTTATTTAATTAAAATTAAATAACACTCCATCTGTTCCATTATGCAGTATGATTAATGTCTTTTGAGGTTGTGATGGACATCCTAACCTCAAAAGACATGAATAAAGATTCAATCTTCCTTACATTTTGAGGGTACATCTCTAAAATAGTGTTTATGGGCCTGTTGCTATAGTCCACAAGACTGAATCTGTTGTCAGCTGCTCTTTAAGGGGTATCCAGATCAGCTGCTGTATAACCTTGCTGCCTCTACTCTGCTAGATATTGACTGCAGGAAATCTGAGTAGTGTGGATGTGGAGTGCATTGTTGAGACTAGTGTTGTCAAGGAGCTGGTTCCTTTTCTTTAAATTTCATGACTTTATAAAAATATCACCCCCCTCTCCTTTTTTTCATTGCTGAATGCATCGTGAATAGTAAAATTAATAAAAACAAACTTATATGTGAACAGTTTAAACTTCCCAATAACTTCCAGCATTTCACAAATATACATGGTCATAGTTCCAGTTACCATGATTTCCATTTTCAGTCTGCCAAGCTCCACTAACCTTTTCTGATAGAATGTCAATTGTCATTTGGTTGATTCAACCACTGCTCATCTCATTTGTCATAATTGCTTGCTGTTTATGATTCCTTTCACTGCAAAAGTAGTACTGGTACATATGTCTACTGTGATTCCATGCCAGAGAAATAAGTTGGAATCTACTCTTGTTGATCTTCTCTTAAACTCTTTGACTACCTTCCTTACTTTGAAAATTAACTTTCTACAGTCCTACTTTCATAATAGTGGGGTATATTTTCCTTTGTGATTTTAATATTCACAACTCCAGTTAGCTTTTATTTTCTACTCATACATTATGCTGAGACTTTTGCAATTACTAAATACCTCTCACAGATTGTTTATTTACCTACCTGAATACCCAACAATCCTAATCACACAGCCTTGACCTTTTTCTCACGAACAATTCTTCCAAATATCCGGTCGAGGTGAGTGGTCTTCTGGGGTCCTCAGATCACAACTTAGTGATGATCTCTTCTCCAATGAAGCCTTTCTCTCATGACCATTCTCAACCTAGTTTTGTTTAGAATTGCAAGGATACAAGTGAGATAACCTACAAAATTTTTATTGTTTTTTTCTTGGTTTGATTACTGTTTTAAATCATCTGTTGTCAGTGTTGGTTCATATCTTGTCAATGGAATTATTCTTATAGGGATGAAATCCTGTATTCCATCCTGCAACTTAAAATCTTGTTCATTTGTCCAACACATAATCTTCCAGTAAATGTGCTAAGGCTGTTCAAGATGATAATGTTGCATGTCGCAATTGGCTTGCATCCAAATCTCCAAATTCGTTTTATGCCTACATCAAAGCTCAAAACAATTTTAAAGCAGTTATTGATCAGGCTGAACTTTTATCAAGCTAAGAGTAGAAAACTTACTTCTTGTTCAAGCATTCTAGTCTCTTCTCTTACTAAAGCTATTGGCTACAACTTTCCCATCTGTATTCCCACCTCTGTTAAAACCTGATGATCCCATTGGCTCCTCAGCTAAAGATAAAGCTGACCTGCTAGCATTGTACTTTTCTTCTAGCCCTTGTTTTCACGGTCTTTGAAAACCACTTCAACAATACCCAGTACACTCAACTCAGTGCCTCCTGTGGTTTGTCAAAATTAATCTTGATACCAAGGAAGTTCAAAGTCCCAATGGTATTTCTCCACTTGTTCTCAAATTCTGTGCTCCTAAGCTTATTCCTATTCTCTATCACCTTTGTACTTTCCTATTCAACTGGTGGTTTTTCTTCTGCTTGGAAATTTGTTCATATCCATCCAGTTCCTGAAAATGTGGTAAATCACTCCGATTCAGTTATTGTCCCATTGCACATACTTTTACTCTTTCTAAAGTAATGCAGAAATCCATATTAACTGCCAACTCCTAAACTACATGGAAACCTTCCATCTGTTTAATGATTGCCAATATGGATATCATCATTGTCAATCCACTAGTGGTATACTAGCTTACCGTCTGAAGGCAACTCATAATGGTTAAATACATAACAATAGATTGCTTTATGTTTTAAAGAAATCTTAAAGAGGCCTTCAGTTCATTATTTAAGACACATGAACAACTTACACTCCAAGATGTGTTAGTAAAGAGAGAAAATATACATGACGTTTTTAATTTTCTGAAAACTATAAACTACTACAACCTTATGTAATGAAAATAAAATAGCTCAATTACTACTACTATGTCTAATTAAAAACCACTTTTGCAATAAGAAAATAAGAAACTGAAGCATTTAACACATTCTAAAATGAAATATTTGTAAAGTATCATAAACACTGATTTCAGGCATGCTGTAGCCAGAGAAGTTGCATCAAACAAAACCAAACCAATTAGTATACTGAAGAAATTCAAAATGTTTTCAAAATAATTCTTTATAAAATCCCATATGCATTTCTTTTAAGAAATTATTGGTCTTCTGAGTGAACTGGATGTCGAACACAATCCTGATGATTAACATACACAATGTGCCAATTAAATAATGAGACTGCTTGCACTCTGCGGTTAGTATTAATGTAAGAAGCCAAAATAGTACATGATTAGATCTACTGGAGTGTCCTCTTTCCAACAAGTTCAAGTTGAAACGTCCGGTCAGTAGTTCATGATTTATGACAGAAAGAGTAGTAGTAGTTTTGTGCATGTCATCAGGAAATTGAAATTGGAGCAAAGAGCTGTTATCAAATTTTATTGTAAATTGGAAAAAGTGCTATGGAAACTTTTGACAATTTAAAAAAAAAAGCAGCATGTGTATCCTGTATGCACAAAAGATGTTTTATTTTAAGTTTTTACTCTAGTGTTACGAGAGTAAAACCATTTAAATTTTTGAAGGGTTGAAACTTACTTGCTTATGCCACTTAGAAGGTCGATGTTGATCGAAATCTTGCAGTTTATTATTGCATAATATTACTACCCACTTTCTTGCATAATGTTCTGCATTTATTCTTGCATAATATTGTCACAAAATCTAATCGCAATTGTAAAACCGTTTAAATTTCTTGAATAATATTACTACCCACTAATTACTCTACCGAATCAACTTCAGAGTAATATACTAGAGTAAAATCGTTGTCAATGGATTTTACTCTAGTGCATCAAAAATTTCATTAGTAATCAATTGCATCATTTCCATTACATCAGTTGCATCATTGATTGTATCATTTCCATTACAAGAAAATTTCGTTACCAGTCAATTTTACTCGAGTGCCTCCAAAGATGTTTATGCTGATCAATGTTTGTCTTGACCAAGAGTGTTTGAATGGTTTTCTCGTTTTTGTAAAGGATGTGAGTTGTTAGAGGATGATCCCCGACCTGGCTGGCCGATCTCTGTTCGAACACCGGAGATTTTCACAAAGGTTAGAAAAATTGTGACTAAAGTCAGATCAATTTCAATGAGGTTGTTTGCCAAGATGATCAGTAGCAATAAGGAATCTGTATAAGAAATTCTAAAAGATCTGGGTAAGAGAAAAATTTGTACCCATTTTGTACCTCATTCGTTGAGATTTGAGCAATGAGAAAAGAGAGTTGACTGTTGCATCAATCTGATGGTTTGTGTTGACTTTGACCTAACATTTTTGACTAGAATTGTTACTGGTGACAAGAGTTGGATTGCCTAAAATCAAACCAGCCATGAAAGGAATGCCATACAGGATGATAGAAGACATCTAGGCTGCAATGACTGACCAGCTGAAAGCGGTACCATAAGAGGAGTTCCAGAAGTGTTTTCCAAACTTGTATAAAAGATGTAAACAGTGTGTACACATCGGAGGTGATTACTTCTAAAATATACAATCTTACTTTGCCATTACTGTTTATCTTTTTTGATGTTAAAACATCTATGGTAGCATTATTTTACTCTAGTGCTATTTTACTCAATTTTACTAGAGTAAAATTGATTGGTAACAAAATTTTCTTGTAAAGGAATGGATGCAATCAATGTAATGGAAATGACAAAACTGATGTAACGGAAGTGACGCAATTGATTGCTAAAGAAATTTTTGATGTGAAAACATCTATGGCAGCACTAGAGTAAAATCGTTTGGTAACAATTTTACTCTAGTGATTTACTCTAACGTTGATTCGGTAGAGTGAGCAGTGGGTAGTAATATTATGCAAGAATAAAATGCAGACTTTAATAAAATCTGCTTCTTGAGATTTTGAACGTCAAAATTTTAAGTAGCATAAGTAAGTAAGTAAGTTTCGATCAAACCGTTCAAAAATTTAAATGGTTTTACAATTGGGATAACATTTTGTAATATTATTATGCAAGAATAAAAGCAGATATTATGCAAGAAAGCGGGTAGCAATATTATGCAAGAATAAAAGCAGAATACTATGCAAGAAAGTGGGTAGCAATGTTATAGAAGAATAAACTGCAAGATTTTGGTCAACATCAACCTTCTAAGTAGCATAAGTAAGTTTCGATCAAACTTCAAAAATTTAAACTGTGTTACAATTGCGATAAGTTGTCACGATGATATTATGCAAGAATAAAAGAGAATATTATGCAAGAAAGCAAATAGTAATATTATGCAAGCATAAAATGCAAAATTTTGATCAACATCAACCTTCTAAGTAGCGTTAGTAAGTAAGTTTCGATCAAACCATTCAAAAATTTAAAGTTTTACAATTGCGATAAGATTTTGCAATAATATTATGCAAGAATAAAAGCAGAATATTATGCAAGAAAGTGGGTAATATTATGCAAGAATAAATGCATTTGATAGATCTGTATACAGTTATCCCGAACCTGTTTTCTGTTTATCTTTAGCTTGTCTGTTTTTTTGGAATGAAATTGATTATGTGAATATGATGAGATTGATTATACCTTTCACCTGTTCAGCCAACTTGTACAAATATAATTATTATTTATTTCTTATTATTATTTATACATTCATATTTAAGTAATCATTTTAATATATCTCTGTCTTTGTTATTTCATAATGTAATTATTTGATTATGAATTCACCACAACATATTCTACTATGTGTACTACTACTCTTTCCTAACTAAATCATAATGGCACAAAACTGAATTGCTAAAAGTCTAATTGTATCTAGAAGCTGGTTTACCAAAAAATAAAAAATAAAATAAACGAAAAATTTTATTAACACTTTAGTTTTTTTAATTGCAAAAATATGCACGACAGACATATCTTGTTTGAACTGTTTTATATAGTTTGTAAGCAACACAAGATGGTATATCATATTCTTTAGAGGAATTTACTTAATAGATATATTAGTAGTAGTATTGATGTATTTATTGACTTTATCTTGACTAATTTGTGCAAAGGCTTCAACTTCATTATATTTATAATTTATTATTAGATAAATTTCAGAGGAATGAAAACAAAAAATGCATCACACATTGCTTTGGATGATGTCAGAATTGCTGATGGCATTTGTCCTCCACCTGGAAGTTGTAATTTTGAAGATGATTTTTGTACGTGGCATAATTTGCCCAGGCCAGAAAGTTCTGGAATGATATGGTTACGTAATTCAGGCTCAGTTCCATTACAAAGCACTGGACCATTTATTGATCATACAACAAATAGCTCAAAAGGTAAATACATAGAATGTTATTAAAATAAAATTTTAGCAAAAACATAAAGTTTAACTAAAATATGAAATTTAAAAATCACTTTGTCTCACATAATGCTATAAAATATGTTCAAAAAGTATGCGGATTCTATTCATTTTCAAGTATGAGACAGCAAAATATGCTGTGACAAAGCATATCATGTTTAGACATGCCTAATGAAGTAAGCTGTTCACTCACTTATGGCAGTCTGTTATTATCAGCCAGTAACAAAGTCATGTTATCACACATCATATTTTAAAACGTTGGAATGCCCTGAGCAATCTGCATTTATTTCATATTGGTTTTTTATCAAAAAAAATGCAAGTGAAACATTTGAACTTAAACTAACAAAAAAGGACTATGCAATAAGTCATAGACAAGTTTTCAGCTGACACTTAGCAGAATATTGTTTCCAAGAGGACAGGGAGTCTGTTGAAAAGGATCTGTAATCAAGATATCCTTCAAATAATTGAAGGATATCTTGATTACAGGATCAAGATATCCTTCAACTAATTGAAGGATATCTTAATTACATCCTTGAGACATGATTTCAACAAATGATGAAATCATGTCTCAAGGATGAACTTGGTATTTGTTACAAAATGAGCAAAGTTTAACGATTCATGAAATTACTAAAAAAAAAAAAGGGGGGAGGAATCAAAAGTGTAACTCCAAAGAATTAGTTGCTTAACCATGATAATGTGCCACCACACACTGTGCAAAGATTTTTTGCCAAATAGTACAGTAAGATCCCCGTATCCACAGGGGATACGGTCCAAGACCTACCGTGGATGGCTGAAACTGCGGATATAAGCGAACACCTGCTGACCCCATATATAATGTGATTTTCTTGTTGCATACTTACATATAATAAAGTTTAATTGATAAATTAATTAAACAGACAGTAAGACATTACCAATATTAAATATGGTAATAATAAAGTACAGCGGACTCCTGATTTCTGGGATTGTATTAACTGGGACACTACGAGACTCCAAATTTAAAAAAAAAAAAAACCAAACTCAACCAGAAGTCATAAAATTCTAGTAATAACTAGAATATATGTAAACACATATTTTGCAAGTTGTAAATAAGCAACAAGAACCGCCGTTATAAGTCATCATTGGAAGATTAGTGTACCTATTATCTTGCAGCCCCCACTGTCTTCACAATTACCGCTTAAAAAAAAAACAAACCACCAAATGTTTAGTTTGTTTTAGTGTGTCGCGTCAATTGTTGTGTTCCGTCGCACCGCAAAAGGACAAATTTTGTTTTGTTATTCGTGTCAAGGATGTCGGACTTTTTTTTGTTTTTTTATATAATAACTTTTCTTCAGTTGTTTTTTTTTTTTTTTGTTTTTTTTTTTTTTTTTGTTTAGAAATCGCAAAAAAGTGGGCAAATGGAAGAATTTTGCTTTCAAATTAAACAAAAACTTGAAATTATTCAAAATATTGAAAATGGTGCATCCGTTAAATCTCTAAAAAAATCACTATAATGTTGGTGACCAAACCATACACAACAAATGGAAGCTATTTGATTTAAAATCGACATCGTAAAAAATAAAGGGAAGCATCGTATTGGATACGCAAGTACTACTGTTCAGTTTTTTTTTTTTTTTTTTCTCGTGGTTAAACCGCAGATAACCAAATCAGCAGATACGGGGGCACAACTCTATGTTGTTTTATTTATTTTTTGCTTCCTAACTTTGAAATAAACCCTGAAACAGTGTTCATTTCATAACATATAAACAATAAAGAGTAATGTGATTACTTTCGGTAATTTCGAAATGGGATTTCCAGAGGTGCTTCCACAAACGGAGAAATCATGTATCTCAATGTGTTGCTTCAGAATGACACTATTTTGAAGGGAATTAAGTTGCCTACCCATAAGTGTGCATATAATCTATTGTATTGATAGTATGAATCAGAGCCGTAATGCTCAATATGTTCTACGTTGATATTAATATTTGTAAAATATTAATTTTTGCTGATGCTATCGAGGCAGTGTTAGGTGGGTCGGAAAACTGCTAGCTTGGAGGGAGACAAAGACTATTGGGTTAACAGTAGCCACTGGCAGAGGTAAAAGAGATTCTTGCACTGCTTCTATTGGAATGAGCAGAAGCCTGAAAAACAAGATGCAGGATATTTCAGAGACTGCTGAAAGTCATTGCGGTACAAGAAAACACATGGGTTGTGTTAGGGTAGCTAAGAATAGAAACAGGTGCATGTATACTTGCGTGTATACCAATGCTAGGAGTTTAGTAAATAAATTTGATGAATTCTAGGTATTGCTCAAAACATCAAAGGCAGATATTGTTGGGATATCAGAGACGTGGTGTCACACAGATATAAGGAATGCAGAACTGGAATTTGGGGAATACAATGTGTATAGAAAGGATAGACAGGACAGGAGGGGAGGAGGGGTTATGCTATTAGTTAAAAAACACATAAAATCCAAGGAAGTGAAGCCAGTCGACATTGATGGACAGGGCAGTGTCGAGTCAGTTTGGTGTGACATAAGCATAGGTAAATCAAAATTGAGAGTAGGAGTGTGCTATAGGCCTAATGACTCTGAGGAGTATAATAAGATACTGTACAGGGAAATAGAATGGGCCAGTAAATCAGAGAGTCTTATAATGGGGGATTTTAATTTCCCAGATATTGACTGGAATTTGTGGGTTGGTCACTCACACTAGCAAGGCTTTTGTGGATTTATTGGATGATTGTTTTCTACACCAGCATGTTCGGGAGGCAACTAGAGGGAGTAATACTCTTAATCTGATTATCAGTAGTGATTCTTCATGCATTAGGAATCTGCAGATAAAGGAACCACTGGGTGGCAGTGATCACAGTGTGCTGAAGTGGGATTTACTCAAGGAGGTAACTACCATCAGAGGTAAAGGGAAGGGTTTTTGCTTTCGTAAAGGAGACTATGATGGTCTGAGACAGTATTTAAATTCTATACAGTGGGACCAACTGATGATGTTACCAACAGCAAATTCAAAATGGGAAGCATTCAAGGAACTAATCTTGGAAGCTACCAGGCTTTACATACCAACCAAGAAATATTGTTCAAGGTTCAGGCCTAAATGGTTGTCAGATGAACTAATGAGACATATGGCAGAGAAGGAAAATGCATGGGATACATACAAATTAATGGGTGACATGGAAGCCTATGATAGATAAAAGTGGGTCTGTAACCAATTCACAAAGGAGATTAGGCAGGCAAAGGCAGATTATGAGAAATCCTTGGCAAAGGATGCAAAGAAAAACAGAAAAGAGTTCGTTACCTATTTAAACTCAAGAAGGAAAGGGATGAATCAGATTGGTCCACTGGATGTTGATGGTTCAACAGTTGAGGATCCAGCTCAGATGGCTAACAATCTAAACGAGTATTTTGCATCTACATTCACACATGAGGAGTTATTCAGGAAGGGGAATGTCGTAGGTGAAGTAAACATTGGCAGTGAGCTAGATGATTTTCTAATAACTGAGAGGAAAGTGGAGGAGAAATTGTTGAGGATAAACTTAAAAAAGGCACCCGGGGTGGATGGGATCTATCCAGTTATATTAAAGGAGGCAGCAAAGGAAGTAAGCAAACCCCTAGCCATAATTATGAGAGCTTCTTTGGACTCAGGGGAGGTAAACATGGACTGGAGATGTCCAAATGTAACCCCAATTCACAAAGGAGGATCAAAGGCTGACACAAGTAATTATAGACCTGTTAGTTTAACTTCGGTTCCAGGAAAATTAATGGAGACACTGGTTAAAGAAGCACTGCAGGATCATCTGGACAAGAATTCAGTTATAGCTCAGACACAGCATGGTTTTGTTAAGGGCAGGTCTTGTCTGACCATTTTGATTGGATATTATGATGTAGTCACAAAAGAACTGGATGCAGGGAATAACTTTGATATTATATATTTGGATCTTAGAAAGGCTTTTGATACTGTTGCGCATGGAAGACTGCTGCACAAATTGGAGAAGTGTGGCATTGGAGGCAAATTGCTGCTATGGATAGAGGGATGGTTGAGTGGCAGAAGACAGAGAGTGGTAATCAATGGACACTGCTCAACGTGGACTAATGTTATTAGTGGAGTTCCTCAGGGTTCAGTGTTGGGTCCATTGTTGTTTTCTGTATTTATAAATGATATTGATGATGGTGTATCAGGCTTAATGTCCAAGTTTGCAGACGATACCAAGGTTGGCAGGGTTGTTAAGGACACTACTGATATTATGCTGCTGCAACAGGATCTGGAAAGGTTGAGCAGATGGGCTGAGAGGTGGCAAATGAAGGTTAACATTGACAAATGTACAGTACTACATATGGGAAACAGTAACCCCAGATCACCGTATCAACTCTGTGGTGCTACGCTGACAGTGGTAGAGAATGAAAAGGACCTGGGGGTAATTGTGCAGACAGATATGAAGTTCTCTGAGCAGTGCAGACGAGCTGCAAGAGTAGCTCATGGTGTCTTGTCAATGATATACAGGAATTTTTCTAGCAGGGACAGGGATGTGATTATTCCCTTGTATAAGGCATTGGTCAGGCCACACCTTGAGTACTGTATACAGGTCTGGAGGCCTCATTTCAAGAAGGATGTAGAGCTGCTGGAACGAGTACAGAGAAGGGCAACAAGATTAGTGAATGGAACAAAGGGTTGCTCTTACGAAGAAAGGCTTAAGTTTTGCAAATTACAGAGCCTGGAGACTAGGCATCGGCGAGGTGATCTGATAGAGGTGTATAAGGCTTTGAATGGCTTGAGCATGCTCAATGCCGATGGGATTCTTCCTCTTGCTCAGAATAATCACCTGAGAGGGCATAAATTCAAATTGAGGAAGGACGGATGTCGGATAGATGTGCAGAAATTTGCCTTTAGCCAGCAGGCAGTTGGTTTGTGGAATAGACTCCCATCGCTTGTTGTTGAAGTTGATAGCCTAAACAAATTTAAGGCTCAGCTGGACAGGTATTTCGAACGAACGGAGGGGTGAAATGGGAGTAGTGGTTGGTTTTTTTTTTTTTTTTTTTTTTTTGGCTGATGCTGAATAAGCTTGCTTTCTTGCATCATATGCCTCTGCTAATGCTAATGCTAAAATAATAAGAGGAGTATACCTCAATATAATATGTAGAACACTTCCGTATGATACTACCCAGAAATTAAATCAAAAAAATTGAAAAACTTACATTAGATTAACAGATAATTAAAAACCAATTTAACACAATTAAAAATCAATTTTTTTTTTTTTTTTATGTGAACCCCAAACACAAAAGGTATTAGAACCTATAGTACTTAGTACCGTGCTTGGGTTGGAGGTTGAGAAGACGAAAGAAGATATTTGTTGACATTGGACTTGAACTTCTGTAGATTGTAATTTTCAGGAAATACGTATGAAGGAAGGTTGTTCGAGAAAACGGCAGTTGAATGAATAAATGAGGAAGATGAAAAGTTGGTTCTGTGGGTTTGAAGTTGGAGAGTAAATGGATGTTGGCTGGTGGCAGTACGTTTTTGGACTGTTTTGAAAGAGAGAGCTGGAATTATAGGAGCCAATTCAGAAGAACAGTGTCTATATCTGTAGAAGAGGCGTGCAGCAGAAACAGTACGTCTATGAGAAAGAGAGTGGAGAGACTCTGTTCGAGATGAATCATTAATTAACCTAACTGCCCTCTTCTGAATGGAATCAAGAAGCCTGAGAGAGGTTTTGCGGGCACCACCCCAGATGTGGAAACAATGTTCCATGGCAGGGCGGATTTGCGATTTATACAGAGTGAGCAGCTGTTTGGAAGAAAAGTAACGCAGAGAGCGAAAGAGAAAACCAAGTTTTTTAGATGCAGAGGAAGCAATATTTCTAATGTGCTTGTGCCAAGAGAAATTAGAAGTCAGGGTAATCCCCAATAGAGATATATCATTTTGCTTAGAAATCAGTGTCACTAAAAATAAGCATAGGAGCAGAATAATCCTTTTTTGCGAGATATAAGAGAAGACTGAGTTTTAGAAGGGTTGAAATCAACTAAGTTGTCTTGGCCCACTGGAGAATTACCTAAAGATCGGCATTTAAGGAATTGGTAGCAGATTTTCTAGAAGTTGAAGCTGATTGAGCAGGACAAGTTTTCTCAAAATGGACAAGTGGAATGCAATGTGCTATCATCGGCAAAACTATGGATAGTATTTCCAGTCAATGGAAGAAGGTCATTAATATACAAGAGGAAAAGAGTGGGGGACACCGGCATTAGTGGAGAAGTTAGAAGACACACAGCCATCTACCATCACCCTCCGTGAGCGATCAGAGAGAAAACTGGATAACCAATTACTAAAAACAGTTGGCAAACCATAAGATGGAAGCTTGTTTAGAAGACCTTTATGCCATACATGATCAAAAGCCTTTGAGATGTCAAGAGCAACTACTTCTGTTTCACCGAACCTTTCCATTGAATTAGTCCATAAATGGGTAACATAAGCCAGAATATCACCAATGGATCGACACTGACGGAATCCATACTGGCGATCATTGATCAGACGGAAGGTTTCTAGGTAGTTTAAGAGTTGGCGGTTAATTGATTTATACATTACTTTAGAAAGAGTAGAAGTAATTGCAATGGGATGATAATTGGATGGGAAGGATTCGTCACCCTGTTTAGGAACTGGCTGGATATGAGCAAATTTGCAAGTAGAAGGAAAAACACCTATGGAATAAGAAAGTGAAAAAAGGCAGCAAAGAATAGGAGTAAGTTCAAGAGCACAGGTTTTGAGAACAAGTGGAGAAATACCATCAGGACCTGGAGCTTTCTTAGCATCTAGATTCATCAAAATCCTTCTGATATCCTTTTGGCGGAAGACCACAGGAGTCATTGAATGTAGCGTGTTGGGAATGGTTGGAGGTTTTTTACCAAGATCATTAATACATGAGCTGGAAGAAAAATGGGATGCTAGCAGGTCAGCTTTATCCTTGGCTGAAGTGACAACAGAACCATCTGGTTTGGACAGAGGTGGGAGCAGAGATGGGCAAAAGTTGTGGCCAATAGCTTTGGCAAGGGACCAGAATGCTCGGCTACCATTAGGGCAAGAAGCAAGTTTTCTACTCTTAGCCTGTTCAAACTTTAGTTTGGACAGATTAATAACTGCTTTACAATTGTTGAGAGCTTTGGTGTAGGCAGAAAATGAAACTGAAGAATTAGAAACAAGCCAATTACGATATGCAACATTCTTCACTTGAACAGCCTTAGCACATTTATTGGAAAACCAAGGTTTAGATAAAGGACGAGATTTTAAAGTGGATTGTGGGATAAAGGATTCCATTCCTGCAAGAATAATTTCACTGACACGATCTAAGCAAACGTTGACATCAGAAGTTTTGAAACAGTAATCCGACCAAGGAAAAGAAGAAAAGAAGTCTCGTAGGTCATCCCATTTTTCATTCTTGGAATGCCAAACAACACGAGGTTGGGAATAGCCATGAGATAAAGGTTCCCTTGGAGAAGAGACAATCACCTAGTTTTGATCTGAAGTGCCTAAAGGACCTCTCACTTCGACCTTGTACTTAGAAGGGTTGTTTGTGAGAAAAAGATCAAGCGTATTGGCTGTATGATTAGGATTGTCCGGTATTCTTGTAGGTAAATGAACAATCTGTGCTAGGTCATTAGTAATTGCAAAAGCCACAGCATCTCGACCTGAGTCGGTGTGACTAGAAAATGGAATCCAGCTGGAGTTGGGAACATTAAAATCACCAATAAAAATTACCTCGCTGTTAGGAAAGTTGGACTGGGGAAAGTCAAATTGCAAAGAGAGGAAGTCAAAGAGCTTCAAGTGATTAGTGGAGTTGGGAGAACGGTAGAGACAACAGATGAATTTGACACAATGAGTTAGATCAAAGAGAGGAGATTCCAAATGGCCAAGTCTCTGACAGGGAATATCAGAACAGACATATGCACATGTACCACCTTTGAGGCGAAAGGAATCATACAGCAAATAATTTGAGCATCTGAGATGAGCAGTAGTTGATTCTGTCAGAAAAAGTACATGGGGTTTGGCAGACTGCAAGTGGAAATGGACATCGTTGAGATTAGAATTGAGACCACCTATATTTGTGAAATGAATTAGAAAGCGCTTGGGAGGTTTAGATCTTTTCCCAGATTAGCTTGCTCTATTAGTTTGACAATTCATGATGCATAACGTGGCCTCGACAATGCACCCCGTATACACACTACTCGGACTCCCTCCAGTTACTATCTGGCAGAGTAGAGGTAGCAAGATTATAACTAGCTGATCTGGAAGCCTCCTAGAGAGTTACCAATAGGTTCGGTCCAGTGTACTAACTAGTGGCCGGCCTGCGAACACCATTTTAGAGCTGTACCCTTGAAATGTAAGGAATATTGGATCTCGCCACAACGTTCATCATAACCTCAAAAGTCATCAATCATACTGCATGATGGAAGAAATAGGGAAGGGTTGACCGGAACTTAGCTCTAGAGACAACATAGGTTCCACCACTTCAAGCCTCTAATAAGCAAAGTGGTGGTATTTCACCGGTTGATGAGAGTCATCTACCACCTAAAAATTAACGCAATTAAAAATATTAAAAAAAACTAACGAAAATATTCAAAACGATTTTCCTTCCCAAAGCTGACAATGCTTTTCGACCATACGGCGTGATCACAGGAATGAAAATTACCAAATAGGGTTGAGCATGAAACTTAAATAATGATTATTTGTCTTCGCGCATGCGCGTAAAGGCTGACACATCAGAGATCAAATATGGCCGACAAAGATTAACAGAATTCATGTGCAATTTAATTTCTACGGTTTCTTCAATTAATAGTTGCGTATAATTACGTTGGATACTAAGTATTTTGGCCTCGTTAAATAAAAAAGTATGTTTTCCATTTTAAAGATAATCGATCTTTTGTAGGTGAATGGGTGATAGCTATTATAATGTAGAAGCATACCGGTGTTTGTAGGTTTTCAATAGATGCTAAATTGGATTTTATTCAAGTCCCGAGTAAGCATGAAATTTAGAAAGTTTAATGACTTTGTATCCGTATCCTCTCTTTCCAATGTAAATTTGAGTCTAGAATGAATTTTATTAAACAAATGTAAAATGTCTTGGATAGTACTACTATCAGTAATAACTAGAACATCGTCTAAATATCTCCCATAGTATGTGATACGGGGTTGAAAAGTTGTCAAATGTATATGCTCAATCGTTGAGAGATAGATCTCTGATATTAAGCCGCTCAGGCTCAAACCCATTGGCAATCCAAAAATTTGTTTGTACACCTTGTCTCAAAAGGTGATATAGTTGGCTTCAACTAACAGTTTAATTAAGGGAAAAGTTCCTTAATAGGTAGCTTCATATAATTAATCAGTATCGAGTTATTATTTAACATATCCCAAATAATATCTAATGTGTATTCTACATTTAAAGTCGTATATAGCGAGGTAACATCTAGTGAGAATAAATTGTCATTGTCCCCAGGCCTACAGTCATTAAGATTATTAAATAATGTATCGTAGTTCTTAATCCCAAATTGTATTTCCTGTCTAAAGGATAATGCTATATACATGTGTGGCTAAGGATGAAAATGCAGAGTTTCTGTAGGAAACAATAGGTTGAATAGGAAAACCAGTTTTGTGTAATGCCACCAGTATGGCAGGACAATAGCGAAAAAAGTCAAAATTAAACCTAAATTAAATCAAACCAAGCAGGGAGGGAAGAGAGGGGTAACAAGAGTAAAAATATTGCAGCAGAAACTCTCTAAAATAATTTAGTAAATCTAAATGTACGAATAATAATTCATTGAGTTTTAAAAGCCAATTAAAAAGAAATTTAATGGTGCCCCCTCTGACAGGCACCAGATCCAAATTTATGTAAATTTGGCGGTTAGATCTGGGGGTCGGGTGGCGGACTGATCTTTCGATCAATTCTCCTTTGCGGCGATTTGTCTAGAGTTCGAAATGCAGTGATTCCCTGACCATTATTGGCCTTGTGAACCTCTGTGGAGATGGGGCATAATGGTCAGTCTATTTTTTGGTTTATTTTTGTTTTGTTGTATTGTAGTGGTTTACATCTCTGTTGGTGATATTTCACAGAAATTTGGACCTGGTGCCCGTCAGAGGGGGCACCGTTAAATTTCTATTTAATTGGCTTTTAAAATTCATTGAATTATTATTCTTACATTTAGATTTTATAAATTATTTTAGAGAGTTTCTGCTGCAATATTTTTACTCTTGTTACCCCTCTCTTCCCTCTCTGCTTGGTTTGATTTAATTTAGGTTTAATTTCGATTTTTTTGCTCTTTTCCTGCCTGGGGCATGCTGACATTATTTTATTTTAATCCTCATTCTAATATTTCTTTGGTTATATTTCAAGCATCATGTAGAGGAATATGCTCTGATGTATGCTGTACCCTTTTTATTTTTATTATGAAATATTCCGTTTCCAACCATATTTAAACATTCAAATATATGTATAATTATGTATATACGTAATCTTCCTTTTCATACTGTTACCTTAACTGCTTAATACTATTACCATGTGTTCAAATAAATTTTAATGTTTCGATTACATGAAAAACATTTTTTATTGCAAAAAAAGTTTCTGAGATATAGACTTTAACTTTGGTTTTTTAAATACAGTCGGTATGTTAGGATTTTGGCTGTCAGGATTTTGGCTTGTCAGGATATTTGTCTGTTGGGATTTTGGCCGTCGGGAATCTGGCTGTGGGGATTTTGGGCGGCACTGGCCTATGTCACACCATGTTTCCAGATGTGGTATATGCAACAAATAATGACCATTGCGATCATCATGTCAACCACTGGTATGGTTCCAAAGACAACAGATCTGATATAACAGCCTAGTGGCACTAGGTTTCCCAGCAAAATCCTACATGGAAATCCAGAATGTCTTAATCCTGAACAACAACCACCCTGTGAAACCCCCAGTGATGAGGGAGAAATAATATAAGAGCAATAATAATAAAAAGAAAACTAAAGCAATATCCACTAGCAGTGCAAACACATGATTCCCCACCAAGGAGATTCACACTCACTGCAGGATGAGTATCATATACATGATAAATAAAAGTAAAATAGGTAGCATTCATTCAAAAGATAATCAGTTGAAAAAATTCCTAGTGTTATGAAGGTTGGTAGTTTGTTTAAATTTTAGAAGGTTTGGATGAATTATCAAAATGGGAAATGAAGTGGTTTTTGGCTGATGCTGTATTAGCTTTGCTTGCACTATGTTTTCAGAATAATACTAATCTGTGTCACAAATTGAGTGTTTAAAACTTTGAATGACTTGAGTAATTTAAATGATGTGGGATATCTTTTTTTCTTTTGCAGGTGGTATTCATTCACTTAAATTGAGAGGTTGCAACTGAAGTTTAACATTGACAAATGTAAAGCAGTGCATATGGGAAGCAGTAACCCCAGAGTAATGTATCAACTGTGTGGAGGCGCCTCCGTAGCCAGGTGGGAAGGAGCAGCAGTGCGTAGCACACGCTTCTTGCTTAGACCGGGGTTCGAGCCCGTCACCACCAAATACGAAGGATGCGGAAAGGTCACGAAATGACCACCGCATATCCCGGAGCAATATGGCCTTAGTTGCTAATGCTCCTAAAAATCAAATAACAAACAAACAAACAAACAACTGTGTGGTACTATACTGACAGTGGCAGAGAATGAAAAGGACCTGGGGGTAATTGTGCAGGCAGATGAAATTTCCTGAGCAGTGCAGATAGTCTGCAAGAGTAGCTCATGGTGTCTTGTCAATGATATACAGGAATTTTTATAGTAGGGATAAGGAGGTGATTATCTCCTTGTATAAGGCAATGGTCAGGCCACACCTTGAGTACTGTATGCAGGTCTGGAGGCCTCATTTTAGGAAGGATGTAGAGCTGCTGGAGTGAGTGCAGGAGAAGGGCAACAAGAATGGAACAAAGAGTTTCTCTTATGAAGAAAGGATTAAGTTTTGCAAATTACAGTGTCCGGAGACAAGGCACCTGCAAGGTGATCTGATTCAGATGTATAAAGCCTAGAATGGTTTTAACATGCTCAGTGCTGATGGGATTCTTCCCCGTGCTCAGAATAATCACATCAGAAGGCAGAAATTCAAATTGAGGATAGACAGTTGTAGGATAGATGTGCAGAAGTTTGCCTTTTGCCAGTGTGTGGTCGATTGCTGGAACAAATTTCCATCTGTCGTTGTAGAAGTTGAGAGCTTAAATAGATTCAAGGGAGAACTAGACGAATATTTGGAGCGAGTGGAATCAGAAGATTTTTTTTTTTTTTTTTGGCTGATGCTATATAAGCTTGCTTTCTTACATCATGCACCTTTACTAATTCTAATTGAGAAAGGATAATTGTAAACTGGATATAAGGACATTCTCTTTTAGCTGAAAGGCTATAAAGTATTGAAATAGTTTACCACTTTGTTTTATGCGACTATAGAGCTTTGTAAATTTTATAAAACATTTAATACAATATGTTTTTTTGTTTTAAAGTGATGCTGAATAACTTGGCATCTTTACATTAGTTTATCTTCATTATTAATAACATGAAACAAAAAGTGTTTCTTCTTATTACTTCACTGGAAACAAAAGTGTTCTACATTTCCGATGTATTGGTCACATCAATGGACATTATATTAAGTAGTTTAGTGATCATTAACATCTGAACATGGGCATCATCTGTGGGCTTATTAAATGTATCAATCTCTCCCCCTCCCCCCATTCCAAATTTCTGTTCTGGGTGATTAGCCAGTTTTCATATATAGAACTTCAAATTGTAGCAGCCTACCTGTTATTATTTATTTATTTTTCCTAATTCTAGGATGGTATATATTTTTGGAAAACTCATTCTGGAAAGGAGGACAAGCTGTCTTATCCAGTGAAGTTCTCCACCCACCATATTCTCCAACTTGCTGTTTTACAATGTGGTATTATGTATCTGGTAAGTATAAAAACATATATATATATATATATATATAAAATAAGGATGAAATCCTTATAAATTACTGAAATTATTTAATTATTACATTGATTAAACCACATTTAAATTATGTAAATGTGATTATTGAGTATCAGCCTGTCAAGGCAATTAAATCCCATGATTACAATATATATGTTGTTTATATCGGTTGGAAAAATATATGAATGAAAAAATAAAAATAAAAAAGTGAGCTATGCCCAGTTTCAATGAATTTTTCAAAGTTCAACCACTGAAATGGATTTTTGACCATCTTAGCTAACTATGCATAAGTATTGCTGTCTACCACTCATTTTCAAAGTTCAACCACAAAATTGAGAGAAAGGACCCAATATGTGAGCTCTATTTTTGTAGCGAACAGTAAGCAAGCAATAATAATAAATAAGAAAGATTATGATTTTGAATTTTGCATAGTTACAACCCTTCATCTCACTGCTGTAATGTAGTTGGGATGAAGAGTTTTTCTTATGTCTTTTGAAAAACTGTTTTTCACTTTATTTTGTCTTTTTTCAAAATAAATAGTAAAACAATGTTAAACTTGGAATTTAAAATAAAAACTTGCAAAATTCTGCTTATTTTTGTTAACAAATTGGCTGTCAGAGGTATTAATGTACATTGCAAAGTAGGGCAGAGATAATAGTATTGTTCTGTTATGTGCAATTATTTCATCTTAATTCTTAATTCTTCACACTATAGGTTGTGCTAACATATGTAGTGTGAAGCTAATTAATATTGTCATCAGTAAGAACTCAGAGAAATATGGTATAAAATTTTAAATTTCAGGATGTATATATGCAAGATTTTCATGCTATTGTAAAATCTTAAAAAGATAACATGTTTTTCTTCTGTACTCTATGTAGATATCACTTTTTCACTTTCAAGAAGTTGAAAATCAGACACTTCCAACATCATGCAGTGCATAAAGAGAGAGACAGACAGAGAGATGTGCAAAAATGGATTTTGCATTCCATGCTGATTGACATCATACATAAATATTTATTAGCATCTTTTTTTATAGAACATAATCTTCTTCTGAGTTATGCTGGTTATTGAAATAGCAATAAAATATGGTCTTCAGAAGAATAAAAACAACTTTCTTTGCATGTGACATTTCACTAACAGATAATAGTGAAATTGCACATGCACATAAAGAAGTGCTAGAGATAAAAGAAATGGCCCATTTTCAATCACTACAGATAGAAACAATCAGAGTGAATCCAAGCTATATCCCATTGTGAAAACCTTTCATAATAAAAAAAAAAAAAAAAAAAACATCAAATGAAATGCAGCTTGCACTCACTGCCAGAAGTATTAAAAGGTGTCTAGAGTTGACATCATCGGGCATCTTCTGAACAACCTGTTTAGCATTTAGTATTCGTAATGTGTTTATAGGTCAAATTTGAATGTCATCAAGCAAAATTCTAATTTAAATACTGTTTGCTTCAATTAATGTCTGCAATTTGACTCCAGCCTATCAGTAATAGGTACTCATGCTGCATGTAATGTGAACCACACACACACACACACACACACACACACACACACACACACACACACACACACACACACACACACACACACACACACACACACACACACATCAATAGTTTTATTCCAGACGATCCATCAATTTCATGAAGGTGGCAACTCTTAGCAATTGAAAGAAAGCATGCAGCTGTAAAGCCAGTTGGCTATCAGTAACAGTGAGTGACCAATGCCAATCATACATGCCTATAATTAAGTTTAACTTAATTCATGAATTTTTCCTAATTGTGTGATAATTAAGAGAGATTTCTGTCTTCAGTGGAGAAATCAAAGTATTTTCTAAAACAGCCATTATGAGTGTCAGCTGTGTTTATAGAGATGAAAATCATGAATTGTTGAAATATTGTCTTGGAGTCACATTGACCATGCACTTGATGCAGGGTTAACAGAGGAGATTGAATACTTTTTGGAATAAGTTGTCCTTGTCATTTTATTAATTTGTTTCCTGAAAAGGGACTGCATTTTTTCCTGTAGGATAGTAGCTGAATATTTGATGGAGATTTTCCATTATCTAGAAAGAAATGCTAAAAGCAAAGAAATTTATGTAACATAAATGGCACTGAAGTAAAAATGATTTTTAAGCATGAATGCATATGTTAGCTGGCTTTGGTTAAATGTGTGACTTGACTAGTTGGAAAGTGGAAACCTTTGACAAGTCAATTTCAATAAGAGGCCAGAGATGGTGAAAATAGCCATATCAGAACTCTTCGGAGTTATCAAATTAAATAGTACAAGAGTTGAACCAAAAACTTTGGTGGAAGGTAAATTGAAGAGCTGAAGAAAAAGAACTTCTGAATCATAAACTTCTGAACTAATTCTGGACAGCTCTCACCAGAATACTACTACTTTCTGCATGAGTGACAATTAGTATGTTATTGGCAGCCATGCAGAAAGTCTGTGTGTTCCTCTCTTGAATAAAGCAGTTTGAATTGGCTTCAATAAAGCAATTTGTTTATTTCTTTTAAATATTATGCCAGTGTTTCAAATTCTGAACATAGCTCTCATCCATGTACTGCGGCCATTATTATTATTATTATTATTATTATTATTATTATTATTATTATTATTATTATTAGCTATATGTTGCAAGGAAGCCTGAGGCTTATGCTGCACCAGCCAAAAAAATAAAATTTCTGAATTACCCTGAGAGAGAGAGAGAGAGAGAGAGAGAGAGAGAGAGAGAGAGAGAGAGAGAGAGAGAGAGAGTCAGAAGTAGAAGGGGAATCACCAAAAAAGAGGAGAATGATGATATCCAGCTCAGAATGATGATATCCAGCTCACTAGTTGTGCGCCGCTGTAGTCTAACTATTGCACGCTGAGAAAAACTACCACTCCTAAATATGTGATTAATATTATGCATAAATTATTATTATATCAACAGTTATTTAATCTTCCACTTCCATTTCTTAAGTTGATTACCACAACTGACTGAACTGGAATGATGATTCCAACTTAATCATAGTCATTTCGACTGCTAAGGTTGTGGGCAGTCTTAAACAAGAGGATTATGTTCCTATAAATGCCAAGGTGGCAAAAGTTAGAAATAGTATTGCCAATATGGCGAAAACAAACAAGACTTGTATAGCACCTGTTAAAAAAAGGGGGAGTCAGTTGGCAGCGCATCATTTTAACAGTTGAAATTTTCTGAAAACAAGATTCCAGTACTTTTTGGCGTTAGCATTAGCAAAGGCACATTATGCAAGAAAGCAAGTTTCTATAACATCAGCCAAACAAAAAAAAAAAAAAAAAAAACACCGACCCTTCTCATTTTTTTGCAGTGTAGGACTGATGACTTTTCAGGTTATGATGAACATCACGACGAGATCCAATCTTCCTTACATTTCAAGGCTACAGCTCTAAAATGGTGTCGCAGGCTGGCTGCTAGTTAGTACACTGGACCAAACCTATTGGAAACTCTTTAGGAGGCTTCCAGATCAGCTAGTGTATAATCTTGATACCTCTACTCTGACAGATAGTGACTGGAGGGAGTCTGATAGTGTGTAGACAGAAGGGCATTGTTGAGGCCACGTTATGTCAAGGATTAGGGTATATTCTTTCCATGTGTACGCCATATACAAAAATTTTCATTACTTCATACAGCTGCCCCCCACACACTTTTTCTTACTATTGAATACACCATGAATTGTCAAATTAATAGAGTAAACTTATCTGCGAAAAGATCTAAACCTACAAAACATTTCCTAGTTCATTTCACAAATATACATGTGGTCTCAATGCTAATCTCATTGACATCCATGTGCCAAACCCCATGTACTTTTTTCTGACAGAATCTCATTTATCAGTTGATTCGACTACTGCTCATCTCAGTTGCTAAAATTATTCGCTGTATGATTCCTTTTGCCTCAAAGGTGGTAATTGTGTATGTCTGTTGCGATGGTCCCTTTCAGACACTTGGTAATTTGAAATCTCCTCTCTTCAATCTTCTCTGGCTCAAAATCTCTCTACTTCATTGTGTCAAATTCCTCTGTTGTCACTACCATTCTCCCAACTCCATTAATCACTTGGAGCTCTTTGACTTCCTCTCTTTGCAATTTGACTTTCTCCAGTCCAACTTTCCTAACAGCAAGGTAATTTTTCTTGGTGATTTTAATGTTCCCAACTCCAGCTGGATTCCATTCTCTATTCACACCGACACAGATGATCGAGATGCTGAGGCTTTTGCAATTACTAATGACCTTGCACAGATTTTTCATTTACCTACAAGAATACCAGACAATCCTAATCATACAGCCAACATGCTTGATCTTTTCTCACAAACAACCCTTCTAAGTACACGGTCGAAGTGAGAGGTCCTTTAGGCACTTCATATCACAACTTGGTGATTGTCTCTTATCCAATGGAGTCTTTATCTCATGGCTATTCCGAACTTCGTATTGTTTGGCCTTACAAGAATGCAAAATGGGATGACCTGCAAGATTTCTTTTCTTCTTTTCCTTGGTCGGATTACTGTTTCAAAACTTCAGATGTCAATGTTTGCTCAGATTGCATCAGTGAAATTATTCTTGTAGGAATGTCTCCACTTTAAAATCTCGTCCTTTATCTAAACCTTGGTTTTCCAATAAACGTGCTAAGGATGTTCAAGAGAAGAATGTTGCATATCGTAATTGGCCTGTTTCCAATTCCTCAGTTTCATTTTCTGCCTACACAAAAGCTCGCAACAATTGTAAAGCAGTTACTAATCAGTCCAAACTAGATTTTGAACAGGCTAAGAGTAGAAAACTTGCTTCTTGCCCTAATGGCAGCCGAGCATTCTGGTCTCTTGCCAAAGCTATTGGCCGCAACTTTTGCCCATCTCTGCTCCCACCTCTGTCCAAACCAGATGGTTCTGTTGTCACTTCAGCCAGGGATAAAGCTGACCTCCTAGCATCCCATTTTACTTTCAACTCATGTATTAAAGATCTTGGTAAAACACATCCCATAATTCCCAACACGTTCCATTCAATGCCTCCTGTGGTCTTCCGTCAAAAGGATATCAGAAGGAATTTGATGAATCTAGATGCTAAGAGAGCTCCAGGTCCTGATGGTATTTCTCCACTTGTTCTCAAAACCTGTGCTCCTGAACTTACTCCTGTTCTTTGCCACCTTTTTTCACTTTCTTATTCCAAAGGTGATTTTCCTTCTGCTTGGAAATTTGCTCATATCCAACCAGTTCCTAAACAGGGTGACGAATCTTTCCCATCCAATTATCATCCCATTGCAATTACTTCTACTCTTTTTAAAGTAATGGAGAAATAAATTAATTGCAAACTCTTAAACTACCTAGAAACCTTCCGTCTGATCAACGATCACCAGTATGGATTCCGTCAGTGTCGATCCACTGGTGATATTCTGGCTTATGTTACCCATTTATGGACAAATTTAGTGGAAAGGTTCAGTGAAACACAAGCAGTTGCTCTTGACATCTCAAAGGCTTTCGATCGTGTTTGGCATAAATTTCTTCTAAACAAGCTGCCATATTATGGTTTTCCAACTGTTTTTTATAATTGTTTATCCAGTTTTCTCTCTGATCACTCACGGAGGGTGATGGTAGATGGCTGTGTGTCTTCTAACTTCTCCACTAATGCCGGTTTCCCCGCAAGGTTCAGTTCTTTCCCCACTCTTTTTATCTTGTATATTAATGACCTTCTTCCATTGACTGGAAATCCTATCCACAATTTTGTCGATGATAGCATTTTGCATGCCACTTGTCCATTTTGAGAAACCTTGCCCTGCTGAATCAGCTTCAACTTCTTGAATATCTGATACCAATTCCTTCAATGCCAATCTCCTGGTAATTCTCCAGTGGGGCAAAGACAACTTAGTTGATGTCAATCCTCCTAAAACTAGGGTCTTGTCTTATATCTCGCGAAAAGGATACTTCTGCTCCTATTCTTATCTTTGGTGACACTCCAATTTCTAGGCTAAATGATATATCTCTTTTGGGAATTACCCTGATTGTAATCTCTCTTGGCACAATCACCTTACAAATATTGTTTCCTCTGTATCTGAAAGACTGGGTTTTTTCTACTGTTGGCGTTACTTTTCTTCCAAACAGCTGTTCACGCTGTACAAATCACAAATCCACCCTACCATAGAATATTATTCCCACATGTGGAGTGGTGCCCCCAAAACCTATCTCAGGCTTCTACATTCTATTCAGAAGAGGGCAGTTAAGTTAATTAATGACTCCTCTCTAATAGAGTCTCTCAACTCTCTGTCTCATAGACATAATGTTTGTTCTGCATGCCTTTTCTACAGATACTTCCATGGGCACTGTTCTTCTGAATTGGTTTCTATAATTTCCGCTCTCTCTTTCAAAACAGTTCAAACGTGCGGCCACCAGCCAACATCCATTTACTGTCCAACTTCAAACTCAAAGGATGCCTCCATAGCCAGGTGGGCAGGAGCAGTAGTGCATAGCACACGCTTCTTGATTAGACCGGCAGTTCGAGCCTGTCACCACCAAATACGGAGGATGCGGAAAGGTCAGGAGATGATCTCAGCATATGCCCAGAGATATATGGCCTTAGTTGCTAATGCTCCTAAATAAAAAACCAACCAACAAACAATAAATTCAAAGTACCAACTTTTCATCTTCCTTGTTTATTCACTCAACTGCCATTTTCAGGAGAACAACCTTCCTTCATATGTTTTTCCATAAAATTACAGTCCCCAGAAGTTCAAGTCTAATGTCAATAAATATCTTCTTTCATCTTCTTAACCTCCAATCCAAAAGAAGATATTTGGGGTTTTCGTAAAAAAAAAAAAAAAATACAGTTGGAAGTTTGTTCCAGCAATCAACTGCCCACTGGCGAAAGGCAAACTTCTGCACATCTATCCTACAACTGTATTTCCTCAATTTGAATTTATGCTTTCTCAGGCGATTATTCTGAGCAAGAGGAAGGCTCACATCACCATTGAGCATGCTCAAACCATTCAAGGCTTTTTACACCTCAATCAGGTCACCTCGCAGGTGACTAGTCTACAGACACTAATTTGAAAAGCTTAATCCTTTCTGCATAAGAGCAACCCTATGTTCCATTCACTAATCTTGTTGCCCTTCTCTGTACTCATTCCACCGGCTCTACATCCTTCTTAATGTGAAGCCTTCAGACCTGTATTCAGTACTCAAGGTATGGTCTGACTATTGCTTTATATAAGGGGTTAATCACCTCCATTTGCCACCTCTCAGCCCATCTGCTCAACTTTTCTAGATCCTGTTGCAGCAGGGTACTGTCATTAGTGTCATTAACAACCCTGCCAACCTTCGTATCATCTGCAAACTTGGACCTTAGGCTTGATATACCATCATCAATATCATTTATAAATACAGAAAACAACAATGGACCCAAAACTGAACCCTGAGGGACTGAACAACACTGAACCATTGATTACCACCACCCTCTGTCTTCTCCCACTCAACCATCCCTTTATCCATAGCAGTAATTTGCCTCCAGTGCCACACTGCTCCAATTTGTTCAGCAGTCTTCCACGTGGAACAGTACCAAAAGCCTTTCTAAGATCCAAATATATGATATCAAAGTGATTCCCTGCATCCAGTTCCTTTGTGACCACATCATAATATCCAAACAAATTAGTCAAACAAGACATCCCCTTAACAAACCCATGCTGTGTCCGAGCTATAAATGAAGTCTTGTCTAAATGATCCTGCAGTGCTTCTTTAACCAGTGCCTCCATTAATTTTCCTGGATCAAAGTTAAACTAACAGGTCTATAATTACTTGTGTTGCCCTTTGATTCTTGTTTGTGAATTGGGGTCACATTTGAACATCTCCAGTCCACGGATACCTCCCCCTGAGTCCAAAGAAACTCTCATAATTATGGCTAAGAGTTTGCTTACTTCCTTTGCTGCCTCCTTTAATATAACTGGATAGATCCCATCCACCTTGGGTGCCTTTTTTTATGTTTATCTTCAACAATTTCTCCTCCCCTTTCCTCTGATTTATTACAAAATTATCTAGCTCATTCCCCTCTCTTAATATCTCCTCATGTGCGAATGTAGATGCAAAATACTCATTTAGTTTGTTAGCCACTTGAGCAGGATCGTCAACAGTTGAACCATCAATATCTAGTGGACCAATCTGATTCATCCCTTTCCTTCTAGAGTTTACATAATTAAAGAACTCTTTGTTGTTTTTCTTTGCATCCTTTGCCAAAGATTTCTAGTAATCTGCCTTTGCCTGCCTAATCTCCTTTGTGTTATCTCCTTGGTGACAGACCAGCTTATATCTATCATAGGTTCCAAGTCACCATTAATTTGTGTGTATCCCCATGCATTTTTCTTCTCTGCCATATGTCTTATTAGTTCATCTGAGATCCATTTAGCCCTAAACCTTGAACAATATTTTTTAGTTGGCATGTAAAGCCTAGTAGCTTACAAGATAAATTCTTTGAATGCTTCCCATTTTGAATTTGCTGTTGGTAACATCATGAGTTGGTCCCACCATATAGAATTTAAATACTGTCTCAGACCACTGTAGTTGCCTTTACGAAAGCTAAAATCCTTCCTTTTACCCCTGATGGTAGTTACCTCTCTGAGTAAATCCCACTTCAGCACACTGTGATCACTGCGCCTCCGTAGCCAGGTGGGAAGGAGCAGCAGTGCGTAGCACACCCGCTTCTTGATTAGACTGGGGTTCGAGCCCGTCTCCACCAAATACGGAGGATGTGGAAAGGTCAAGGAATTACCACCACATATCCTGGAGCAATATGGCCTTAGATGCTAATGCTCCTAAAAACCAAATAGCAAACAAACAAACAAACAACTGATCACTGCCACCTAGCAGTTCCTTTATATGCAGATTCTTAATGCATGAAGAATCACTACTGGTAATCAGATCAAGAGTATTACTCCCTCTAGTTGCCTCCCGAAAATGTTGATGTAGAAAACAATCATCCAATAAATCCATAAGAGCCTTCCTGGCGTGTGAGTGATCAACTCACAAATTCCAGTCAATATCTGGGAAATTAAAATCCCCAATTATAAGACTCTCTGATTTACTGGCCCACTCTATTTCCCTGTACAGTTTCTTATTATACTCATCAGAGTCATTAGGCCTATAACACACTCCTACTCTTAATTTTGATCTCCCAATGCTTGTCACAGCAAACTGACTCGACACTGCTTTGTCCAGCGATGTCGACTGGCTTCACTTCCTTGGATTTTATGTTTATGTCTGAGGGTTTGCTTACTTCCTTTGCTGCCTACATTAATATAACTGGATAGATCCCATTAAGCCCAGTTGCCTTCCTTATGTTTACCTTCAGCAATTTGTTCTCCACTTTTCTCTCAGTTATTAGAAAATCATGCAGCTCACTGTCAGAGTTTATTTCACCTCTGGCATTCCTCGTCCTGAATAACTTCTCGTGTGTGAATGTGGATGCAAAATACTCATTTATTTTAGCTACCTGAGCAGGATCATCACCAGTTGAACCATCTATGTAAAGTGGACCAATCGAAATCATCCCCTTTCTTCTAGAGTTTACAGAAATAAAGAGTTCTTTGCTGTTTTTCTTTGCATAATTTACCAAAGATTTCTCATAATCTCTTCCTTTGCCTGCCTAAACTTCTTTGTGACTTGGTTACAGACCAGCTCATAGGTTTCTGTATCACCTGTTAATTTACATGTATCCCATGCATTTTTCTAAATTGGAATTCAGGTTTCATATACTTGAATTTAAGGAAAGTCTTTGATACCGTTGCACATGGAAGACTACTGTACAAATTAGAGAAGTATGGCATTTAGGGAAAGTTGCTACAATGGACAAAAGGATTGTTGAGTGGGAGAAGACAGAGTGGTAATCAATGGACACTGTTTTCGTGGACCAATGTTATTAGTGGAATCCCCCGTGGTTTTGGACCCATTGTTGTTTTGTATATTTATCACTGATATTGAAAAACTTGTATGAAGCTTAATATCAAAGTTTGCTGATCACGCAAAAGTTGGCAGGATTGTTAATGACAGTATGCTACTGCTAACAGAACTAGTAAAGTTGGGCAGATGGGCTGAGATGTGTCTGCTGAAGTTTAATATTGGAAAATGCAAAATACTGCATATGGGTAGCAGTAATCACAGAGAAATGTACAAACTGTGTGGTATTATAATCAGGGTAGTGAAGAATGAAAAACTCCTGGTGATAATTTTCCTGTCATATATGAAGGTTGATTGTTATTTGGATTTTTAGGAGCATTAGCAACTAAGGCCATTTTGCTCCGGGATATGCGGTGGTCATTCCCTGACCTGTCCGCATCCTCCGTATTTGGTGGTGACGGGCTCGAACCCCGGTCTAATCAAGAAGCGTGTGTTACACACTGCTGCTCCTTCCCACCTGGCTACGGAGACGCCATATATGAAGGTTTCTGAGCAGTGCAGGCAGATGCCCATGTGGTCTTGTCAAGGATATACAGGAATTTGGCTAGAAAGGATAAGGAGATGATTATCCCTTTGTATAAGACAATGGTCAGGCACACCTTGAGTACAGGTCTGGAGGTCTCATTTAAGGAAGTATGTAGAGTTGCTAGAATGAGAATAGAGAAGGGTAACAAAGACTGGTGAGGGGAATAAAAGTGCACTTATGAAGAAAGATTTAAGTTCTGCAAATTGCAATGTCTGGTGACTAGGCATCTGCGAAGCGATCTTATTGAGGCCTTGAACAGATTGAGCAGGCTCAATGCTGATGGGATTCTTCCACTTGCTCAGATTACAAATCTGGGGGACATAAACTGAAGTTGTGGAATTGATGTGAGGAAATTTTCCTTTAGCCAGCAGGTAGTTGACTGCTGGAAAAACTTCCATCTGTCATTATGGAGGATGATAGCTTGAATAAATTCAAGCAAGAAGTGGACAAAATGTTGGAATGAATTGATGTGTCAAATGGGAAGTTCCACCCCATCCTTTGGCTGATGTTGAATAAGCTTGCTTTCTTGCATTGTATTCCTCTGCTAATACTAATGTTAACTATGCCTGAATTTATTTCTTTTCAGTTCAGCATTTCTTCTGCTTTAAGTGGTAGCATGGCCGAGTGGTCTAAGGCGCTGATTTTAGGCACCAGTCTCATTGAGGTGTGGGTTCGAATCCCACCACTGCCAGCATGTTTTTAAACCCCGCGGGCTCACATCTGGTGAGTATGGGCTTGGCACACCCAGGGTCCTGAGCTGGATATCATCATTCTTCTCTTTCTTGGTGATTCCCTTCTACTTTTGACTCTCTCTCTTTCTCTCTCTCTCTCTCTCTCTCTCACACAGGGTTACTCGGGAACTTTTTTTTTTTCCCCTGGTGCAGCATAAGCCTCAGGCTTCCTTGCATCATATGGATATTAATAATAATAATAATAATCATCTCCATGCAGTTCAGCCCTACACATAAAAAAAAAATTGACTAGTTGAAATGTGATGTTCAAACATTGTTTATTTTTGGATTTACATGAGGAAACATAAATCAGTATGGCAAAAAATTTTAAAAGCACTAATGCAATATTTCTTCTTTGAAGAAAATATAGAAACCTCTTCCTGTTAAATACATTCTTGAAAAATGGAATTCTGTGTGTCCTTTCTTCAGATTAGGGAAGTGCCAATGAATTTCTTCTTTGGGTTAGAGAAGTTTCAATGTATTACTAATAAGACTATATCAAAGAAAAAGAAACAGTTATATCTCAGCAAGAATATCCAATGATATTGATAGAGGAACAATAACAAAAAAAAATAAAAGTGAAGTCAGTACAAGGCATATTGAAGTTTACTGTACTGCTCAAATTTTCAAAGGTCAGCCGCAGAAATTAAGATGAAAGACAATACTATATGGGTTCTCCTTTTCTGCAAAAAAACCATATGCAAGCAATAAGAATATACAGAAATTAAGATATTGAATTATGGATATAAATATTAACTTCTTCTTCCAGTCATATAGTTTCTTGAGAAGCTGTGGCCACCAACAAAATCCTCCAACTATATCGATCATATGCTATACGAGCGGCATCGCAAAATGACCCACCCAAAAGTTCACTGATCCCATCCAAATATTAACTTAATATATATCAAATAACTGTATGCTTATTGCAATGCATTTAGTTACTGTTGACCATAACAATAGTTGTCAACCGTTAGGTCATTGAAATGATGATACTCCTAACCACACTAATGACCACAACTAACATTATTATATGCAAATTTTTGATTAAAAAGCTAGAGATCGGGCGTCGGGTAAGGGAAAAAAACTGGTGATTTCTGAGCCAAAACAATTGAAAAACACACTTTTTGTAAAAAAAAAACAGTGGATGTCTTGCAAAAAGTGTTTGTAAAGTACACACTACACTATAAATTAATTTCACTGACAAAATACATATTTCATATTAAAATACAGCAAGAGGACTGTTTTACTAGTTCTTTTAACGATTTACAAGTATTAATGCTTCTTCGGACAACCTGGATTCTTCAGTCCATGAATTTTTGTTTGAGTTTTCTGTAAAACAGATGTTAAAATTCAAATGAAGTTTATCCCCTTTTATAACGCAATGGTCAGGCCACACCTTGAGTGCTGTATACAAGTCTGGAGGCCTCATTTTAAGAAGGATGTAGAGCTGTTGGAATGAGCGCAGAGAAGGACAACAAGATTAGTGAATGGAACAAAGGGTTGCTCTTACAAAGAAAGGCTTAAGTTTTGCAAATTATATCTGGAGACTAGGCACCTGCGAGGTGATCTGATTGAGGTGTATAAAGCCTTGAATGGTTTGAGCATGCCCAGTGGTGATGGGATTCTTCCTCTTCCTCAGAATAATCACCTGAGAGGGGCATAAATTCAAATTCAGGAAAGACAGATGTAGGATAGATGTGCAGAAGTTTGCCTTTAGCCAGCTGGTAGTTGGTTGTTGGTGGAACAGGCTTTCATCCTGTGGTGTGGAAGTTGATAGCCTAATTAAATTTAAGGGTGAGCTAGACAGGTATTTGGAATAAAGAGAGGGGTGAAATGGGAGTGTTTTTTTTTTTTTTTTTTGGCTGATGCTGCATAAGCTTGCTTTCTTGCATCATATACCTCTACTAAGGCTAATTCTAATGCTAATGCTAATTATGAGAGTTTCCTCGGACCCAGGGGAGGTACCTGTGGACTGAAGATGTGCAAATGTGACCCCAATTCACAAAGAAGGATCAAAGGGTGACACAAATAATTACAGATCTTGTAGTTGAACTTCTGTTCCAGGGAAATTAATGGAGGCACTGGTTAAAGAAGCACTCCAGGATAGTCTAGAAAGGACTTGAGTTATAGCTCGGAAACAGCATGGGTTTATTAAGGCGCAGCCTTGTCTGACAAATTTGATTGGATAGTATGATTTGGTCACAAAGGAACTGGAGCAAAGAATAATTTTGATATCATATATTTGGATCTTAGATAGGCTTCTGATACTGTTGCAAATGGAAGACTGCTGAACAAATTGGAGCAGTGTGGCATTGGAGGCAAAGTGTCAAAATTAATGGACAGACTATGGCCTTTGTCACTGTTACAAATTTTGAACTAATGATAGTCATTTGACATTTCGTCCACAATAACCTATATTTCAGAACAGCTTCATAAAATTTCTCTTGAATGATTCTTAGGGTGTCACCAGGCAAGATCAGTGTCAAAACGACAAGATTCTTAGAATTCTGTACAAAGCTGTTGTCATACTGATCACCACTTGCAGGGCTAGTGGCTTGTGGCACAGGATCAGTTTCCCTACAATGCAGAATAAATAAGTTCTATACAGTGTTCTTTTCTGCTTCTTCCATGTCATGTATATCATGCAGTCTCTAGTGCCGCAGTATTATAAATTTGAACTGTGTGTATTTCTTTGCACATATTTTTGTACAAATGCTCTTCCACAAGGAGAAACTTAACTGCTGAATTTGAAGGTGTTTTCGATGATGTGTATGCTACTCATTTGTGAGGAAGAAATATTGAGATGTTTGCAGATTCTTGCTACAGATGATAAAATTGTTGGTCGGCAAATGTAAAGAAAGCCAACACGAGAACCACAGGAAACTTTTGGCGGTCAAACATGTTTCCTGGTACCAGAGCTTCTCCCTGCATTCTCGGTAAACAGATGGTGCATGTTATTGGTAGTGGCAGTAGAAGTCAATAACAATGTATCGATTAGTTCTTTCCCATTATTAAAAGCAGATTATTGGAGTTCATGAGTGTAATGCCTTTGCGGCTGAAATTTATTTACAGTACTCCGTACAGACTGCCTCAGTCTTAGTGTGTTTATTCCCCCTTCTCACTGTTTTAACCCAATAGGAAAACGACTTGCAACTGCTGATAACACCATCATCTGTAGAAGTTGAATTTCGTATTGGGTTAAAACAGAGGCAAGTGGGAATAAACACCCTAAGACTGTGTCAGTCTGGAGGGTGTACCTATATTAAATTTCAGCCCACTCATGAACTCCGATAATCTGCTTTTAATAATAAGAAAAAGCTAATCAATACATCGTTATTGACTTCTACTGCCACTACTGATTACATGCACCATCTGTTTACCGAGAATGCCAGGAGAAGCTGCAGTACTGGGAAATGCTTTTGGCCAATAAAAGTTTCCCATGGTTCTCATGTTGGCTTTCTTTACCTTAGCCTGTTGGTCTACTTCTATCAATGACAGTACTACTTAATTGTAGTATCCTTACCTCCAAAACCTAACTTAAAATGCTTTTCATCAAGTTTATTTATCAGCTTCATTTTGACAGGAGATGGTAGTTCAAATGCTAAATTGTAATATTTTAATTTATTAAATTCTGCTTTATGTTTTTGTGGTTCTTGGTTCTTATGGTCTCACGTTTTGCTTTCATCTCCTAATTATAAAGTTTTCAGAACCTGACTCTTTTCTGTTACTACGCACCATCTGTTTACTGAGAATGCCAGGAGAAGCTGCGGTACTGGGAAATACTTTTGGCCAATAAATATACTTCATAGTGCTTCTACACCTGCTTCTACTAATACATATTATTTTATAATGGTGTTTTAAAAGTGCAGATGGTAATTTAAAATTTTGCTAATTATCAATTAGTAATTATTCATTCGATATATTTTTCTCACTTATATTACTCCGTGGACTTCTGTATTTATTAATATATGGTTTAAAAACTTAGTCTTTGAATTTTTAAATTTATGGACTTTTTCCCAATATTGATATATTAGACTTTGAACATATATCTTTTCATATGTGACTTTGGACATATGAACTTTTGATTGAATTGTATAATCAGATTATTAATGCTTTGTATTCTGATGTTTTTTTTTTTTTTTTTTTTTTGGTTCTCACTAGTAGTCTTAGTAATGGCAAATGATGCAAAAAAGCAAGCTTATGCACCATCAACTAAAACGCACGCACACACACACACACACACGCGCGCGCGCACGCACACACACACACACACCTTCTCTCTCTCTCTTGCCGACCGGGCTAGCCGAGTGGGTAAAATACCTGCCCGGCAACCCAAAGGTCGCGGGTTCGATTCCCGCCTCGGGCTTGGATCAAAGTACTGCAAAAACCTTGGGAGGTGCAATATGGCCACAGAAGCCGATGCGCCAACAACTACCAAATCAAAAAAAAAAAAAAAAAAAAAAAACACATCTTCTCAGATCATTTGTCCATTTCCTCCAACAATTTTTCTAGTTCCTTCTTGAATTTATTCAAATGATTCACTTCCACAATAGCACATTGGAAGCTTGTTCAAACCATCAACTACCTTCTGGCTGGTTGATTATTTGAACAAATAAACCTCTGCACATCTAGCTGCAATTGTCCTTCCTCTGTTTGAATTTATGCCCCCTAATGTGTGTAGTCTGAGCAAAAGGAAGAATGCCATCAGTATTTAGCTCTCTCAATCCATTCAAATTATTAAACACCTCAATTGGATCACCTCACAGATGCTGCAATTTGGTGAACTGAAGCTTTTCTTGGTATGAGCCCCCTTTTGCCCTTCTCTGCACCTGTTCCAGGGATCCACATTCTTCCTAAAATGAGGCCTCCAAACCTGTAGACAGTACTCAAGATGCTGCTTAACAATGGGATAATTACCTCCTTATCCCTGCTAGCAAAATTCCTATATATCATTGACAAAACCCCCATGAGGTGCTCCTCTCAGAGAACTTCATATATGACTGCACAATTGCCACCAGGAATTTCACTTTCAAGCACACTGAGTGTAGTACCAAACAGTTGGTAGATTAATCTGGGATAACTGTTACCCATATGGAGTACCTTGCTTTTGTCAATGTACAAACTTCAACTGTAATTTCTCAGCCTATCTGCCTAATTTTTCTAGATCTTATTTTAGTAGATTATTGTTACTGTTATTAACCACCCTGGCAAACTTTGTATATCAGTATATCAGGCTTAATGTCTGCAAACTTAGACTTTAAGCCTGATATACTGTCATCAATATCGTTAATTAATATAGAAAACAATAATGAGCCAGCACTTCTCCGTGGAGGCTCCGCTAATAATATTAATCCACGAAGAGCAGCGCCCACTGATAACCACTGTATCCTCTCCTACTCAACTAACCATTTTTCCTTAGTATACCACACATTTGTACATCAGTCTTTTTTATGTGCAAAGTATATCGAAAGCTTTCCTGATATCCAAGTATAAGATATCAAAATTATTTTTTCATGTAATTCCTTTGTTACTTCATTGTGTCCAATCAACTTGGTTAGACGAAATCACCCCATATATCTATATGAAAGATAGCGAAATATAGTTATAGTTTGTGTATAATGTATATGGGATATCTTTAGAATGTAATTAAACTCTCCCTCTCTTCTTTTCCGTTTTTTTTTTTTTTTTTTTTTTTTTACTGTTAGCATATTCTGCTGGTCGACCTTTTGTTGATGGGTTCAGAAGGTTGCAGCCTGTACTCTGCTTATGACTCTAGAAGCTTCTTGAGTGCTATTTGGACACTGAATTTACTTTGAACTACTTAGTACAGATGTTAGGCCCCAGAAGAGCATCTGTACTCAGTTGTTCAAAGTAGATTTAGTTTGTTTGTAATTCACTTTTACAATAAGAGTATTTTCAACAAATGTGCTATAAATAAATAGAGCACAGTGATAATAATTTGGATTATGTCATGCTGTTGCTATGGAAGATAACCCCACCCCCCACACACACACATCTTGAGACCCACAACACTATACATTGAGGCCCCAGAAGAACATCTGTACTCAGTTGTTCAAAGCAGATTTAGTTTGTTTGTAATTCACTTTTACAATAAGAGTATTTTCAACAAATGTGCTATAAATAAATAGAGCACAGTGATAATAATTTGGATTATGTCATGCTGTTGCTATGGAAGATAACCCCACCCCACACACACATCTTGAGACCCACAACACTATACATTGATATTCCTGATTATATGGTTTATAATGAACCAGAAAACTTCTGTTAACAGATGTATCCAAGGTGTGACAGTAAAGTTCCCGGACTGGTGCTGTTGGGGTTACATTCAATGAGTTTAAAATAAACAGAAGTAGTATATTGTTGTTCAAACTTTCTCCAGCAGACGACAGTACAGAGATTTCCAAGTAGACTGACAGGTCTCAAGTAACAGCCAGTTTCATTCATAGCATTAATGTGATTTTGCAGTGGAGCAACAAACAGATATCAAATTTTGTGTTAAACTAGGAAAATCTATAGCAGAAGCATATGAAATATTGAAAATTATTTATAGTATTGCAACGTTGTCTACCAATGTGTTTGAATGGTATAAGTGTTTCAATGATGAATGCGAAGATGTTCCCAATGACCTAAGAAGGGATATCTCTGAACCTCTCGAAAATTGGACAGATTTGCAGAAGTTTGGGATATTGCGGCAAGAGCTCATTGTTTGACCCTCAGAATGACTGATGAGTTGGATATGAATAAGGGAAGAATTTGTCAAATTTTGCAGGAAGATTTAAGGAAAGGGAAGGTGTATGCAAAATTTGTACCACATAGCCTCATGGATAAGCAGAAACATCAAAGAGTGACATCCTGTGAAGACTTAATCATGTTGATCTATGCATCTATATGTAGGTATTTCACTTTCCTATAATTACTTATGAATTTTAAAAATCTTTCTTTATGTCTTATTAGCAAAATGTAAAGAATTTTAAGTTAATGCCACCTTTACCCTTATGCTTCATTATTCTTGAAACCATTAACATTTCTAATTGTTCATATGTAATAGTATCATTATAAATATTATTATTTAAGCTGAATGAAAATTGAGAGTAGGAGTGTGCTATAGGCCTAATGACTCTGATGAGTATAATAAGAAACTGTTCGGAGAAATAGAGTGGGCCAGTAAATCAGAGAGTCTTATAATGGGGGATTTTAATTTCCCAGATATTGACTGGAATTTGGGGGCTGGTCACTCACACAGTAGCAAGGCTTTTGTGGATTTATTGGATGATTGTTTTCTACATCAGCATGTTCGGGAGGCAACTAGAGGGAGTAATACTCTTGATTTGATTATCAGTAGTGATTCTTCATGCATTAAGAATCTGCAGATAAATGAACCACTTGGTGGCAGTGATCACAGTGTGCTGAAGTGGGAGTTACTCAAAGAGGTAACTACCATTAGGGGTAAAGGGAAGGGGTATTGCTTTCGTAAAGGCGACTACAATGGACTGAGACAGTATTTAAATTCTATACAGTGGGATCAACTGATGATATTGCCAACAGCAAATTCAAAATGGGAAGCATTCAAAGAACTTATCGTGGAAGCTACTAGGCTTTACATACCAACTAAGAAATATTGTTCAAGGTTTAGGCCTAAATGGTTGTCAGATGAACTAATGAGGCATATGGCATGGAAGAAAAATGCATGGGATACATACAAATTAACACGTGACACGAACGCCTATGATAGATACAAGTTGATCTGTAACCAAGTTACAAAGGAGGTTAGGCAGGCGAAGGCAGATTACGAGAGATCCTTGGCAAGGGATGCGAAGAAAAACAGCAGAGTTCTTTACTTATGTAAACTCTAGAAGGAAGGGGATGAATCAGATTGGTCCACTTGAGATCGATGGGTCAACTGTTGATGACCCTGCTCGGGTAGCTAACAAACTAAATGAATATTTTGCATCGACATTCACACATGAGGAGTTATTCAGCGAGGGGAATGCCAGAGGTGTATTCAATTCTAGCAGTAAGCTAGAGAATCTTGTAATAACTGAGAGCAAAGTGGAGGAGAAATTGTTGAAGATAAACACAAGAAAGGCACCTGGGGTGGATGGGATCTATCCAGTTATATTAAAGGAGGCAGCAAAGGAGGTAAGCAAACCCTTAGCCATAATTATGAGAGCTTCCTTGGACTCAGGGGGCCGACCGGGCTAGCCGAGTGGGTAAAGTACCTGCCCGGCAACCCAAAGGTCGCGGGTTCGATTCCCGCCTCGGGCTTGGATCAAAGTACTGCAAAAACCTTGGGAGGTGCAATATGGCCACAGAAGCCGATGCGCCAACAACTACCAAATCAAAAAAAAAAAAAAAAAAAAAAAAAATGGACTCAGGGGAGGTACCCATTGACTGGAGATGTGCAAATGTGACCCCAATTCACAAAGGGGGATCAAAGGCTGACACAAGTAATTATAGACCTGTGAGTTTAACTTCTGTTCCCGGAAAATTAATGGAGGCACTGGTGAAAGAAGCACTGCAGGATCATCTAGACAAGACTTCAGTTATAGCTAGGACACAGCATGGTTTTGTTAAGGGGAAGTCTTGCCTGACCAATTTGATTGGATACTATGATGCAGTCACAAAAGAACTGGATGCAGGGAATAACTTTGATATTATATACTTGGATCTTAGAAAGGCTTTTGATACTGTTGCACATGGAAGACTGCTGCACAAATTGGAGCAGTGTGGCATTGGAGGCAAGTTGCTGCTATGGATAAAGGGGTGGTTGAGGGGGAGAAGACAGAGAGTGGTAATCAATGGACACTGCTCATCGTGGACTAATGTTATTAGTGGAGTCCCTCAGGGTTCAGTATTGGGGCCTTTATTGTTTTCTGTATTTATAAATGATATTGATGATGGTATATCAGGCTTAATGTCCAAGTTTGCAGACGATACGAAGGTTGGCAGGGTTGTCAAGGACACTACTGACACTATGCTGCTGCAACAGGATTTGGAAAGGTTGAGCAGATGGGCTTCGAGGTAGCAAATGAAGTTTAACATTGACAAATGTAAAGTACTACATATGGGAAACAGCAACCCCAGAGCAGCGTATCAACTCTGTGGTACTACACTGACAGTGGTAGAGAATGAAAGGGACCTGGGGGTGGTGGTGCAGGCAGATATGAAGTTCTCTGAGCAGTGCAGACGAGCTGCAAGAGTAGCTCATGGTGTATTGTCAATGATATATAGGAATTTTTCTAGCAGGGATAAGGAGGTGATTATTCCCTTGTATAAGGCAATGGTCAGGCCACACCTAGAGTACTGTATACAGGCCTGGAGGCCTCATTTCAGGAAGGATGTAGAGCTGCTGGAACGAGTACAGAGAAGGGCAACTAGATTGGTGAATGGGACAAAGGGGTTCTCTTACGAAGAAAGGCTTAAGTTTTGCAAATTACAGTGTCTGGAAACTAGGCACCAGCGGGGTGATCTGATAGAGGTGTACAAAGCCTTGAATGGTTTGAGCATGCTCAATGCTGATGGGATTCTTCCTCTAGCTCAGAAAAATCACCTGAGAGGGCATAAATTCAAATTGAGGAAAGACAGATGTAGGATAGATGTGCGGAAATTTGCCTTTAGCCAGCGGGTGGTTGGTGGGTGGAACAGACTTCCATCCCTTGTCGTGGAAGTTGATAGCCTAAATAAGTTTAAGGCTCAGCTGGACAGGTATTTCGAACGAACAGAGGGGTGAAGTGGAAGTGGTTATTTTTATTTATTTATGTTACTTTTTTTTTTTTTTTGGCTGATGCTGCATAAGCTTGCTTTCTTGCATCAAATGCCTCTACTAATGCTAATGCTAATGCTAATGAAAGTAGATATAATCACGAGTCTTCAGATCTGAAAATAATTCAGCCATTCTTTCATAGGTATAGGTTGTATTAATTTTTGTGCTATTTTTAACATATTCGTTCAACTTGATTAATATTCTCTATGTCTTTGGTTAGATTATGTTAGATCTCTTTGTTAGTTCTGTGACAGAGGTATTCCCTGATTCCCAGAAGTACTGATTTTCCTTCACTGCCCTTTTCCAGTAACTCTTCTTTCTTATAATCTGTGGATCTGTTAAATGCCTTGATTAATATTTCTTATAGGTTTTTTTCTGATGACCCTTGAAATTTTGTTATTGAAGTCCTTTCTTTCTTACCTAATCTTTCAGTTATCGCTTCAGTTGTTATTTAGAGAAATTTTGCCATTTGTCTTTAATAGTCTCAACAGTTTCCATTTCTCTACATTTGTTTCTTTCATTTATTATTTCAAAAAGCCATTTAATACTACTATCACTTAGGAGGTTTTATTTAAGTATTTCTTCATGTATGGGTCATTTTTTATGAGATTTTAGCCATTTTGTGGAATCTTAATTTTAATATAATGATCTGTTTCTGGTTCACCTTTATGGTAAATCCTTACTTTGAGAATGAAGCTAGCCACTTTCTCCCTTACTGTTATGTAAAATATGATGAATTTGTAATCAGGTGCAGATCATGTACATTTGTGACAGCCCTTGTATTGTATGAATGAATTCATTACTCTCAATTTAATGCAAGTTATAAAAATCTTTTAATCTAACACCATTATTATTGATAACATCTTCTCCATCTACTCCTTATGCAATTTTTTATTTTGTTTCTACATAATTCTGTCATTCAAGTGTCCCATTATTAGAACAAAGTCTCATTTATTTAGTTTATCCATAATATAATATCTTAAATTTTTTTGTAGAATTCATCGCATTCTTCCTTTTTGATTTCTGTTGGGACATACCTGTTATTACTCTTCTTGAAGCTTAAATCTCATTGGATCATTCTGTCATTAAAAATATATGTATTAGCTACACCGTTCTTTATTGAGTTATGTATTAGTAGCATTATGCCGGACTGTGCTCTTTCTTTTCAGTTTACTCTAGAAACAACAAACTATATATAACTATATATAGTTTGTTGTTTCTGCTGATCCTTTATTATAGGCCTTATAGGCCTAATGACTCGAATGAGTACAATGAACAATTGTACAGAGAAATCGAGTGGGCTAGTAAATCAGAATGTCTTATAATGGTGGATTTTAACCTCTTAGATATTGACTGGAACTTGTGGGTTGGTCACTCACGCACTAGTAAGACTTTTGTGGATTTATTGGATGATTGTTTTCTGCAGCAGCATGTTCGAGAGGCAACCGGAGAGGGTAATACTTTTGATCTGGTTATCAGCAGTGATTATTTGTGTATTAAGAATTTGCAGACAAAGGAAACACTAGGTCCCAGTGATCACAGTGTACTGATGTGGGATTTACTTAAAGATATAATTACCATCGGGGGTAAAGGAAAGGGCTTTTGCTTCCATAAAGGTGAGTACAGTGGTCTCAGACAGTTTTTAAATTCTGTACAGTGGAATCAACTGACGATGTTACCAACAGTAAATTCTAAGTGGGAAACATTCACGGAATTAATCATGCAAGCTACTAAAAGTTTCATACATATTAAGAAATATTGTTCAAGGTTTAGGCCTAAATGGTTGTCAAATGAACTAATGCGACTCATGACAGAGAAGAAAAATGCATGGGATGCATATAAATTATCAAGCGACTCAGAAGCCTATGGCAGATATCAGCTAGTCTGTAATCAGGTCACAAAGGAGGTTAGGCAAGCGAAGGCAGATTACGAGAAATCTTTAGCAAAAGATGCTAAGAAAACAGCAAGGATTTCTTTACTTATATAAACTCTAAAAGGAAGGGGATGAATCTGATTGGTCCACTTGATATCGATAGTTCGACTGTTCATGATCCTGCTCAGATAGCAAACAAACTGAATGTGAGTATTTTGCATCTACATTCACACATGAGGAGTTATTAAGGTTTGAAAATGGCAGAAGGTTATCAAATTGTAGCAGGGTGCTTAATGATTTTGTAATAACTGAGAGCAAAGTGGAGGAGAACTTGTTGAAGTTAAACATAAGAAAGTCACCTGGGGTGGATGGGATCTATCCAGTTATATTAAAGGAGGCAGCAAAGCAACTAAGCAATCCCTTAGTCGTAATTATGAGAGCATCCTTGGACTCAGGGGAGGTCCCCACAAACTGGAGATGTGCAAATGTATCTCCAATTCACAAAGGGGGATCGAAGGGTGATATTAGTAATTACAGACCAGTTAGTTTAACTTCTGTTCCTGGTAAAATAATGGAGTCACTGGTTACAGATGCATTGCAGGATGATCTAGACAAGACAAGACAGCAGCAATAATTCACCCACAGCATGGGTTTGTTAAGGGAAAGTCTTGTCTGACAAATTTGATAGGATATTATGATGTGGTTACAAAGGAACTGGATGCAAAAAATAATTTTGATATCATATATTTGGATTTCAGGAAAGCTTTTGACACTGTTGCCCATGGAAGGGCACCTCCATAGCCAGGTGGGAAGGAGCAGCAGTGCGTAGCACACGCTTCTTGATTAGACCGGGGTTCGAGCCCGTCACCACCAAATACGGAGGATGCGGAAAGGTCAGGGAATGACCACCGCATATCCCGGAGCAATATGGTCTTAGTTGCTAATGCTCCTAAAAACCAAAAAACAACAAGCGCATATAAGAGAATTGTACAAATTGGAGCAGAATGGTATTAAGAGTAAGTTGCTACAATGGATAAAAGGATGGTTGAGTGGGAGAAGACAGAGTGTGGTAATTAATGGGTGCTGCTCTTCGTGTACTAAGGTTATTAGTGGAGTCCCACAGGGTTCGGTGTTGGGTTCCCTGTTGTTTTGTATGTTTATCAATGATATTGATGAAGATATATCAGGCTTAGTGTCGAAGTTTGCAGATGACACAAAGGTTGGCAGGATTGTTAATGACAGTAATGGCAGTGTGCTACTGCAACAGGATCTAGATAATTTGGCCAGATGGGCTAAGAAGTGGCAACTGAAATTTGACCTTGACAAATGCAAAGTACTGCACATGGGTAGAAGTAATCCCAGAGAAACGTACCAACTGTGTGGTACAACACTTAAGGTTGTAGAAATTGAAAAAGACCTGGGAGTAATTGTGCAGTCAGATATGAAGTTTTCTGAGTAATGCAGAGAGGCTGCCATGGCAGGTCATGGGGTTTTGTCAATGATATATAGGAATTTTGCTAGCAGGGAAAAGGAGGTGATTGTCCCTCTCTATAAGGCAATGGTCAGGCCAAGCGTACAGGTCTGGAGGCCTCATTTTAGGAAGGATGTAGATTTGCTTGAGCGTGTACAGAGAAGGGCAACAAGATTGGTGAGGGGAATGAAGGGATCCTCTTACGAAGAGAGGCTTAAGTTCTGCAAATTGCAGTGGCTGGAGACTAGGCACCAGCACAGTGATCTGATTGAGGTGTATAAGGCCTTGAATGGGTTGAGCACGCTGAATTCTGATTGGATCCTTCCACTTCTTCAGATTACGGAACCTAATGGGGCATAAATTCAAATTAAGAAAAGACAGATGTAGAATAGTTGTGCGGAAATTTGCCTTTAGCCAGCGGGTGGTTAATTGCTGGAACAAACTTTCATCTGTCGTTGTGGAAGTTGATAGGTTAAATAAATTTAAGGAGGAACTGGACAGGCATTTGGAGGGAATGGTGTGATTTTTTTTTTTTTTTTTTTTGGCTGATGCTGCATAAGCTCATACAGTTGCTTTCTTGCATCACATGCCACCATCGTCACCACCACCACTACTATTACTATTACTACTACTACTATTTATGACTCTTTCCCTGTATATTCCATCTTGTCCCATTCATAATGTTTTTCTGTTTCCAACTCTGTCCCTTTTCCAGGCCAGGTATAGAATCCATCTGAGACAATTCAGTATTCATTTCTTCATAATATTCAAAAGCGGTGGAGCTTCATATTAACTGCTGGCCAAAAGGTAGTAAATGCAATGGCAGGGATGCTACCTCCTCAATGCACCTGGACATGATGCATGTATGCTTGAAGTAGCATTTCTGGTTATGCCACCAGTACTATGTCATCGGAGCCCCCCTTTGTCATTACTCAGGCTTCACTGAGGTGACAGTTGGCTATGAGATGCTATACTAAGTGCCTCGATATCTCGTTTCATTTATGATACAAAATTAACTTTGCATGTTTACAAAGAGTTCTTATTTCACTGGCTTTTATATCAGAAAGTGTGCAATTTTAATAGTCATAATTCACAAAACAGTTGTTCTGAGGATAACAGTGACTTTATTTGTTGTTTATTTTAGATGCTGTGAAAATTGACCTAAGTTACAAAGGTCATGTTGATGGTAAAATAATTTCAGTGGAAACAATCAAAGATAAACCAAGTGAGCAATGGAAACCTTTCCGGAAGCTTATAAGTCAATTACCAACTTCATATCAAGTATGATGTATTGTAATTTCTGTGTTTTTTTTTTGATAATTTTTATATTAGAAAATTGAATATCCATATATCAATACACCATGATTTATGAGACGAATGTATGGAAATGAAAGCTGATTGATAAAATGTCTTGATTGAGCTATGGTTATTTAGAAGTATTTTTTAGGGAGTATTATAAGATTGTATGTATGCCACTTGCAAATGAAGTAATAGTATCAAAATTTACATTTGCCATTAGACAAATTAGACACTTGCTACTTATATATTTTCAAGTAGCAAAGGTTTTGTATCATAGCAAGACACTATTTTGCTAGATATGCAACTTTATTTCTTTTATTTATTTATTTTTTTGTCACTTGTGTTTTTAATTCATCAGCATCTCACAAGACTAAGTTGTAATTTATCTATAATATTGAATCGTGCCATAAATTCTATAGTGAGTTGTGCAAAAACAAAACATGTTGGTACGATTACTTTTTTGTCAGAATTCAAATTTCTGTGATTCTATTTTGCCATCATCCTTTTCCAATTTAAATTTAGGTTATATCTCGTATGTTTCATTTTCCATCAGAATTTAGTTTATTTAACCCTTTGCACTATGCAGATTTTTAGAGAATTTTTTGGTAAGAATATTCTTTTGTCCCTTACCCACTAATCATTTTGCTTTTCTTTGTACCCCTTCCAACAGATCTTTATATAAGTATATCCTTCCTAAAAAGAGATTTCCAAACCTGTATGCACTGTATGAGTTCTTACCTACATTATTTTATATAATGAGAAAATCATATTTTTTTTTGCTAACAATGTTTGTGTATATCATTGACAGAACCTCATAGGCTGTTCTAGCTGTTTGTTTGCATTACTCAGAAAATTTCTTGTCAGAATGTACAAAGGGAGCGACATGGAAATATTACTAAAACTTATGAAAAAAAGAGAAATACTAAGCCACTTGACAAATAGAAACTAAGTGAAACTAATGGTTCTCAACCAGTGGAATACCACCAATTTACTTATTGGAGGCCATGTGGTTTCCCAATTTGGAAAACACATAACGATGAATTCAGCAGAGCAGGCTTGCCTTTTTTCTTTCTTGAGAAATGTGAACAAGCAGTCAAGGAATCCATCATTTGGAGATATTGAAATCATTAATTTAATTAATAGATAACATAGCAGCAAAGGCTTAATATGTTCTACATTAGAAATGGAAGTGGAAATGGAATATGTTCTACGTTAGAAATAGAAGTGAAGAAATGGCGGAATTACCTCTTTGATGTCTTGTAGAGCACTTCAGTGCTGATACTTTTCGTCGTTGGATAACTATACAAATAGTTTACGTGTATTCCATATCCTCATTGACAAAATCAATGATCCAATGCATCACAGAATCGGAGGCTCCCGGACCCCAAGCCAACCCCAAAATACATTGAATCACCAACCTTAATCTTTGAGTGAGAGAATACAATACGTTCATATTTTAAAAACAGTTTAAATGCTTTAAAACCAAATAAATAATGAATCCATACTTTTAACACTTTAAAAACTAATATTAAAACATAAAAAACATTAAGAAACTAAAGAATTTTGTTACTTCCCTGAAGTGGACGGGGCTTTTCGACCAGGATCATAATCACAGGAAAGTGAAACCATGGATGTTGCAATTTCCATGGAAGATTAAGCTTTACACTTGAATCCGAAAATACTGAAACAGAATGATTACATTTTTTAAATTTTACCCTCACATGAGTTATGAACAATATTCAATTCAGCATATACAGAAAGGCCACCAACACTGGAATGCTTTTTCATTACAATAGCTACCATCCTATTCAATCCCAGGGGCTCACATCTGGTGAGTATGGGCTTGGCACACCCAGGGTCCTGAGCTGGATATCATAATTCTTCTCTTCCTTGGTGATTCCCTTTTATCTCTCTCTCTCTCTCTCTCTCTCTCTCTCTCTCTCTCTCTCTCTCTCTCTCTCTCTCTCGGGGTAGTTCAGACACTTTTTTTTGGCTGGTGCAGCATAAGCCTCAGGCTTCCTTGCACCATATGGCTAATAATAATAATAATAATAATAATAATCCCTTTATCTATAGAAGAGCCATTATCCTAAATCAATTTCGCAATGCCTACAAATACTCAACATCTGAATCAGCCCTAAACACAGAACTACAAACACTAAGAAACAGATTTCAAAATAGTGGTTATCCCTCTACCTATTATAAATGAAATACGGATACAAGCAAAAAACAGATTACATAATACCTCCCCAGTTATCAAGAATAATAACATAAAAAAATATTTTATTGCTTTACCCTATATTGAAACAACTAAATAGTATTTTCAAAGACACGCAATTCAAAATCATAACCAAACCTACAATTAAACTGCATGTGGCATATAAAAACCATGAAGTCCAATTCTCTTCCACATTCAAATTAAATGATTTAGTCTGAAATGTATCTTGCAAGGATTACAACTGCTCACACCAGGGATCGACTTGTACACTCAATACGAGAATGAAACCGCATTCGGCATCTGTCCTTTCATCCCACTCCTCGGCTTCAGAACTCGCATTCCATGCAATCAGAAAGGCCACACCTTTCTATTCAATGAAACAAAAATTCTCAGCATTCATTATGATTACACCAAACTATTAATTTCGGAGATGCTTAAAATTAAATTACATCAAAATACAGTCAATGTACATCGCCCCTACCCCATCTCAGATTCATGGTCCTTCACACGCATGTGCCAGGATTGCAAATAATCTCCTTGCTATAAAATTCCATCATAACACCTGCAATTTTACTTTCCTGTGATCATGACACTGGTCAAAAAGCCCCGTCGGTTTCAGGGAAGTAACAAAATTCTTTAGTTTCTTAATATTTCAGAGGAGTCAATGTTTTTTATGTTTTAATATTAGTTTTAAAAGTGTTAAAAGTATAGATTAATTATTTATTTGGTTTCTAAGCATTTAAATTGTTTTTAAAATACAGATGTATTGTATTCTCTCACTCAAAGTTTAGGGTTGGTGATTCAATGTATTTTGGGGTTGTGTTTGGGGTATGCGAGCCTCTGATTCCATGGTGCACTGGATTTGATTTTCTCTACGAGGGTGTGGAATACATGTAAACTATTTGTATAGTTATCAACAATGGAGAGTATCAACACTGAAGCGTTCTACAAGACATCATAAGAGGTAATTCCTCCATTTCTTCACTTGAAATCATTAATATTCAAATATCCTAGGTCATGGATATAGATAGCTTAGCTTAATTTTTTCAGCACTCACCTCATAGTAATCCGCTTAGTTGGTTGAAAGTTTTGCCACGAGCATAGTGGTTAAGAGATTCTAATAACTTACGAGGATTATAAATCTAAAAACTAAGTTATTGGCTTTAAAACTTTTCTAAGAATTTATAATCCCCATAAGTTATTAGAATCTCTTAACCACTATGTACGTGACAAAACTTTCAACCAACTAAGCGGATTACTATGAGGTGAGTGCTGAAAAAATTAAGCTAAGCTATATCCACGATCTAGTCATTACACCACAGCATATAAGGACTCCTTAAAATATCATCGGTTATTCAAATATCCTTATTGATACTAAAATCATTGTGAATTATGCTCTCCATTGATCCATAGCTCATTCCAGTCCCAGAAACGTTGAGAAAACTGAAACGTTCAGTTTTCTCAACGAATTCAGTGTGAGATGTGGATGGTTGCCCACTTCTTTCCTCATTAGAGATACCCTCCTGGCCACACTTGAACTGTCTCCACCTGTCTTTTACAATGCCATACCATGAACGGATATCCACCATACACAATAGCATGTCTTCATGGCTAGTCCTTGTCTGTTTGCCAAGGACAAGCCAAGAAAAAAACAGAAATTTTGCAATGGATCAATATTCAACTTCATCTATGATGACACTCAGTCACAAATTCCTCTCCTTAACAAAAGAAACCTAAAAGTTAGAGGCTATCACGGCAGCGGGCCTCTTCATCAGCTTGATAAGATCAATGACAATGAACCAAATATATGTTAGAAAGGAAAATCCCACACGTGCACAAACAATCAATGACTGTGCATCAAGTGTAGAATGAAAAAAGGAAAGGAAAAAGAGGGAGTGGGAAGAAGAATAAGAGAAATAGAAGACATTAACTATCACACTCTGTACAACTGTTATAATGCCTAGCAGCTGTATTGTTAACTTGCCACTTCCTATCGTGGTGTAAAACAGGGGTCTCAAGAATTGGGTGAATGTAAGTTACAATTAATGGTGCTATAAGAAAGATGGTATATATCATGCACATCATCCAGAATTTCAACATTAGACTGGGGGGGGGGAAGTGCTGTTCACTTCTCCAATCATCATTATCATCATCATCAGCCATTTTCAATCCACTGCAGGATGAAGGCCTCTCCAGCAACTTTCCAGTTCCTTCTGTTTTGTGCAATGGCCATTTATTTTACTCTCCATCAACTCTTGAATTTCATCTGTCCATCTCTGTTGTCTTCCAGGTTTTCTTTTAACCCCTCTCGGGTACTCTTCTATTATTTCATTAGTCAATCTGTGATCACGTATTCGAGCTATGTGTCAAAGATTTGAGAATGCCCTGTCCTTTACTTGAATTAGCTGCCTAATCCATGTGTTTCTCTTCTAATACAACAGTCCAATTCCTAATATAATTCATTCCATTCTTCCGTGTAGTTAGCATTAGCAAAGGCATATGATGCAAGAAAGCAAGCTTATATAGCATCAGCCCAAAAAAAAACCACCCTTATTTCACCTATCCACTCGCTCCAAATATTTGTCCAGTTCTGCCTTGAATCTATTTAAGTTATCAACTTCTACAATGACAGATGGAAGTTTGTTCCAGCAATCAATCACCCGCTGGCTAAAGGCAAATTTCCGCACATTTAACCTACAATCGTCTTTCCTCAATTTTAATTTATGCCTTCTAAGGCGATTATTCTGAGCAAGAGGAAGAATCCCATCAGCATTGAGCATGCTCAACCCATTCAAGGCTTTATATACCTCAATCAGATCACCTCACAGGTGCCTAGTCTCCAGACACTGTAATTTGCAAAACTTAAGCCTTTCTTCGTAAGAGCAACCCATTGTTCCATTCACTAATCTTGTTGCCCTTCTCTGTACTCATTCCAGCAGCTCCACATCCTTCTTGAAGTGAGGCCTCCAGACCAGTAAACAGTACTCAAGGTTGGCCTAACCATTGCCTTATACAAGGGGATAATCACCTCCTTATCCCTGCTAGAAAAATTCCTGTATATCATTAACAAGACACCATTAGTTACTCATGCAGCCCATCTGCACTGCTCAGAAAACTTCATATCTACCTGCACAATTACCCCAGGTCCCTTCTCTACCACTGTCATTTTAGGACCACAGAGTTAATATGTTACTCGTTACTCTGTGGTTACTGTGTCCCATAGTCAGTGCTGCTCAACTTTTCTAGATCCTGTTGCAGCAGTGTACTGTCATTAGTGTGAACAAACCTGCCAACTTTGTATCGTTCCAAACTTGGACATTAAGCCTGTTATACCTTCATCAATATAATTTATAAATACAGAAAACAACAATGCACGCAACACTGAACCCTCAGGGACTCCACTAATAACATTAGTCCCCGATGAGTAGTGTCCATTAATTACCACTCTCTGTTCTCTCCCTCTCAATCATCCCTTTATCCATAGCAGAAATTTGCATCCAATGCCACACTACTCCAATTTGTGCAGCAGTCTTCCATGTGCAACAGTATCAAAGGCTTTTCTAATATCCAAATGTATGATATCAAAGTTATTCTTTGCATCCAATTCCTTTGTGACTACATCATAGTATCCAATCAAATTAGTCTGACAAGACTTCCCCTTAACAAACCAGTGCTATGTCCAAGCTATAACTGAAGTCTTGTCTAGATGAGTATGCAGTGCTTCTTTAACCAGTGCCTCCATTAATTTTTCTGGAACAGAAGTTAAACTAACAATGTGCAAGTCTTTAATTACCTGTGTCTCCCTTTGATCCTCCTTTGTGTATTGATATATCTCTAGTCCATAGGTACCTCCCCTGAGACCAGGAAAGCTCTCATAATTATGGCTAAGGGTTTGCTTACTTCCTTTGCACCTCCTTTAATATAACTGGATTGATTCAATTCACCCCAGGTGCCTTTCTTGTGTTTATCTTCAACAATTTCTCTTCCACTTTACTCTCAGTTATTACAAGATTATCTAGCTTACTGCCAGAGATGAATACACCTGCAGCATTCCCCTCCCTGAATAACTTCTCATGTGTGAATATTGATGCAAAATATTCATTTTGTTTGTTAGCTACCTGAACAGAATCATCAACAGTTGAAACATCGATATCAAGTGGACCAATTTGATTCATCCCCTTCCTTCTAGAGTTTACAGGCGCCTCCATAGCCAGGTGGGCAGGAGCACCAGGGCGAAGCACACGCTTCTTGATTAGACCGCGGTTCAAGTCCATGACCACCAAATGCGGAGAATACGAAAAGGTCAGGGAATGATCACCGCATTTCCCCAGAGCAATATGGCTTTAGTTGCTAATGCTCCTAAAAACCAAAAAAATAACAATATAACTAGAGTTTACATAAGTAAAGAACTCTTTGCTGTTTTTCTTTGCATCCTTTGCCAAAGATTTCTCATAATCTGCCTTTGCCTGCCTAATCTCCTTTGTGACTTGGTTACAGACCATCTTATATCTATCATACGCTTCCATGTCACCCATTAATTTTATATGTATCCCATGCATTTTTCTTCTCTGTCACAAGTCTAATTTGTCACAAGTCAAGATTAGTGAATGGAACAAACGGGTGCTCTTGCAAAAAAAGGCTTACCTTTTGCAAATTACAGTGTCTGAAGACTAGGCACCTGCGAGGTGATCTGATTGAGGTGTATAAAGCTTTGAATGGTTTGAGCATGCTCTTGCTCAATGCTGATGGGATTCTTCCTCTTCCTGAGTATAATCACCTGAGAGGGCATAGATTGAAATTAAGAAAAGAATGTTGTAGGATAGATGTGCAGAAGTTTGCCTTTAGCCAGCGGGTAGTTGGTTGATAAAACAGAATTCCATTATCATGGATACTATGATACTATTGGATACAAAAAAACTGGATGAAAAAAATAATTTTGATATCATATACTGGATTTCAAGAAAGCTGGTAGCACTGTTGCATGGAAAACTGCTTGGAAAACTACTGTACAAATTGGAGCAGAATGGTATTATGGGTAAGTTGCTAGAATGGATAAAAGGGGTGTGTCAGTTGGAGAAGTCATCGACGTTGCTTTTCTTGGACTAATGTTATTAGTGGAGTCCGACGGGGTTTGGTGTTGGGCCCACTGTTGTTTTGTAAATTTATCAATGATATTGATGAAGGTATATCGGCTTAGTGTCCTGTTTTCAAATGATATAAAATTTGGCAATGTTGTTAATAACAGTAATGGCAGTGTGCTACTGTAACAGGATCTAGAAAATTTTTTCAGATGGGCTGAGAAGTGGCAACTGAACTTTAACATTTACAAATGCAAAGTACTGTGTTTGGGTAGAAGTAACCCCAGAGGTATGTAGCAACTGTGTGGTTCTACACTTAAGTGTGTGAAAATGAAAAAGACCTGGGAGTAATTGTGCAGTCAGATTGAAGTTTTCTGAGCAATGCAGACAGGCTGCCAGAACAGGTCATGGGGCAAAATTTACTAGCAGGGAAAAGGAAGTGATTATCCCTTTCTATAAGTCAATTGTCAGGCCATGCCTTGAGCTGCTTACGGATCTGGAGGCCTCATTTTAGGAAGAATGTAGATTTGCTTGAGCGTGTAAAGAGATGAGCAACAAGATTGGTGAGGGATACGAAGAGGTCCTCCTACCAAGATAGGCTTAAGTTCTGCAAATTGCAGTGGCTGGTGACTAAGCGCCTGCGAGATAATCTGACTGAGGTGTATAAGGTCTTGAATGGTTGGAGTAGGCTGAATGCTGATGGGATTATTCCTCTTGCCAAGGTTACACACCTGATGGAGCATAAATTCAAATTAAGTAAAGATAGATTTTTAATATTTGTGCAGAAATTTGTCTTTAGCGAGCAGGTGGTTAATTTCTGGAACAAACTTCCATCTGTCGTTGTGGAAGTTGAAAGCCTAAATAAATTCAAGGATAAACTGGACAAAATTTTAGAGGGAATGGTTGTGTGAATTTGTTTTTTTTTTGGTTGATGCTACATAAAACAAGCTCATATGCTTGTTTTCTTGTGTGAAATGCCTCTATTACTATTACCATTTTAAAAAATAATTAAGAATATGTTTATTTTTTTTAAATATAAAAATGTATTTTTCTCAGCAATGTTCATAAAAGATTTGAAATATAGGTTGCCTCAAAAATATGAACAATTTTGAATTTATTTTTACAGGTTTTAAGGTTATAAATTGTTTAAATTTTTACCGCATAAATCAAATGAATATGTAAGGGGGGAAATCTCTGGCATACAGGTTAAAAGTTGAAGATGCTGAATTTTTATCTTACCGCTATGAGTAAATTAGTCTGTCATCTTCTTCTGTGGTCCTTTCCAGGTTTTACCTGAAAACGAAAATGAAGAAAAGGAAACTAGAAAAAAATAAAAATAAAAATAAATAAACAGAAACTGCATTAACTCCTATACCTTGTTTACTTATTAACATTATTAGAGACATATGATGCAAGGAAGGAAACTTATACAGCATGAGCCTAGCGGCACTGCTTCTGCCTCCCCGTGGCAGTGCCAGTAACCTGGGTGAAGAAATCCACTCTCCCGGGGCTGAAAGGAGCAAAGGTCAATGGCTATAAAGCCATTGACCTCAAGACTGGAAAATGAAACGAAAATGGCTGCTCTCAACCAAAGAGGTTGAAAACAGCCCCACAAGTGGAAATACTAGCATTCCTCATACTACACTCTCTATCAGAGCTGCCTCTGAGTAAATTGTCCCCATTCCTTTTCCAAAAATGCATTGAATCTGCTGCAGGTTCACCAAAAACAGTAAAGCAGCTCCAGTCTGGGGATCTTCTTGTAGAGACCATGAAATCCCAGCATTCCAAAAAATTATTGAACATGACTACTTTTGGTGGACAACCAGTAAAAGTTACTCCCATGCCATCTTAAACTCCTCGGAGAGAGTAATTGCAGAATGGGACTTGTTAACTGTATCAGAGGAGGAGATAGTTCAAGAGCTACATGAACAAAAAGTCATACAAGCAAGGAGAATTATGACTTGGAAAGAGGGTGTTCTTGTTCCCTCTAGGAGCATAATTCTCACTTTCAGCTCTCTCATCCTACCATCATCTGTTAAAGCAGGCTATCTCTATTGCCGTGTCCGTCCTTACATCCCAAACCCAATTACGTGTTATGTGCCAAAAATACGGACACTCCCAAACTGCATGTCGAGGTGAGTCAGTATGTCCAGTTTGTGGATCGAATGAGCACAATAAAACTGAATTCAATGCTACGACTTCTGTTTGACCAAACTGTAAGGGTGATCACCCAGCTTTTTCCAAAAAGTTGCGATCTTTGAAAGCAAGAAAAAAAAATCCAGAAATATAAAGTTGAGAATAAAGTGACATATTCAGAGGCGAGAAGGCAAATACTAAAAACAGATCCAAAACATACATATCCAACAGCTGCTAAACAATTTCAGTCAATAGGTACACAAACAGATGTTGCCGTTCCCCCAAATATGTCTATTGCTAATTGGGCACGCTCCATGCTCTCTGTCCCCAAAACAGTGTCCTTCGCAACAAAAAACTGAACAAGCCTGTAATACCCCAATTACCATTCCAGCTAATGTAAACCCAACAGCAAAACAAAAAGTGACAGAAACTATGGTACTGAAACCACCGAATTCAACCAGAATGGTTATTGACCAGCCATATTAGAACTTCATTCGACTGATGAGATGGACGTAACACGTATCTACTTTCCAAAGAAAGACAAAGGAAAATTGGATCGATGCAAACAAGTCACAACTAAAAAGCAGTCAGAATCAAAAACAACCAACAAAACCGCTTAATAGAAAGAATTCTTCAATGGAATTGTAGAGGGTTTCGCAGTATAAACGATGATATACGTGATCTCATCCACTGTTATGATCCAGGAGTCATATCCCTACAGGAAACTTATTTAAATTCACAAGTGTGTCCTACTATAAAAGATTACTCTATCTTTAGAAGAGATAGAAATATCGACTCTCCAGCCCGTAGAGGAGTGGCAATTCTTATAAGAAACAATACCATCCAAACATATTGCTCTTCAGACTCCTTTCGAAGTAGTGGCAGTGCACATTGAAATTGGCATCACTCTTACAGTAGCATCTATATATATTTTTTCCTCCTAATTTCTCATTTTCTTCAGATGACTTAGAAAATCTAATAGAACAGCTACCATCTCCTTTCTGCTTACTTGATTTAATTCTCATCATCCGACGTGGGGATCTCCAACAATTGACAAGAGAGGCAAGTTAATAGAAGCCCTTCTGGACTCTTATCAGCTTACCCTTCTGAACACAGGTGAACCTACCTATATTTATTTTTTGACAGGATCCATGAATGCAATAGACCTGTCAATCTGTTCTCCTTCCATATTTAGTATTATGGAGGGGTTGGTTCTTGAAAATCCACTAAACAGCGATCACCTTCCGATTCTCTGCAAGCTGTAAACACGGGTAAACTCTCCTTCACTACGTCTCTCCACTTGGAAATAAATTTTGTAGGGCACACTGGTATGAATATGCAACTCATGTGCAGTTAGACAATTAAATAATCCAATCTCAACCCATAGACAATGTCACAGAACATGTAACTAATCAAATAATACAAGCTGCTTCCTCTGCAATGCCAAAATCTTTCCCGGGGAAACGGAAACATAGTAATTTCTGGTGGAATCAAGATTGCACACACGCCAAACAATACAAAAATAGAGCTTGGAATTTATTTCGTAAATTTCCCACCACTACCAATCTAATTAACTTCAAAAGACTGAAAGCCAAGTTCCGCCAAATAAGACGAAAAGCAAAGAAAGATGCCTGGATTAGCTTTTCCTCGAGCATAAACAAGAATACAGACAGCAGAATTATTTGGAGGAAAATACAAACACTTAGTGGCAAATACATTGTCCCCAGCTACAATACTAAACTGGGAAAGGAAAGAGTTGTCATCCCCTGGAGAAATATCAAATGCCTTAACGAAATCATTCGCCAGTATATCAGCAATAGCCTCCTACAAACCAACCTTTCAGCAAATTAAAAAAACTGCAGAGCAGCATAAGATTAATTTTTCCACAAGAGTTTCACATCCATATAACCAGCCATTCACATTAACAGAACTTTTTGAAGTGCTCTATAAAACATCAAATAGCACTGCTGGTCCAGATGGGATCTACTATATAATGTTAAAACAACTGAATGACAGAGCAAAAAAATCATTGTTAAACTATTACAACCGAATATTCTTAGAAAATGCTTACCCAATCTCTTGGTGCCACTCAATAGTTCTAGCCTTCCCAAAGCCCAGAAAGGATCGTACCTTTCCACATAACTATAGGCCAATTTCACTGACCAATTGTTTTGGCAATGTCTTGAAAAAATGGTTCACAGGCGGTTAATCTGGTTTCTGGAAACTAACAACTTGCTAAATAGTAATAAGTGTGGGTTTCGAAAAAACCGTTCCACCTTAGACGTCATGATAAAAGCAGAAGCAAATATATGTAATGCCTTCATAAGGGGACAGCATCTGGTCATGATTAATCTAGATATTGAGAAAGCCTTCAATACCACCTGGCAATATGGTGTTCTTCAAAATCTTCATTCTTTTGGCTTGAGAGGTCATCTACCCCAATTTATACAAAGCTTCCTATGCCATAGAACTTTTCAGGTCAGATACATGAATAATTTATCCAAAATATTTGAACAAGAGGAAGATGTACCACAGGGTTCCATTCTGAGTCCAACATTATTTGCAATAAGAATCACCAACATAACAAGGGATGTACCAAATATAGTACAATCGTACATGTTTGCCGATGACCTCATTATCTCTACTCAATCCCAGACTATGAACACCATCGAAAGGCAACTTCAAATTGCTATAGCTAGAATAGAATCATGGGCATTGCGGAATGGTTATTCCCTAGCAGAAAAGAAGACTACTGCTATTCATTTCTGTAAAAATTGGAAACTACATCCAGATCCAGAAATATTTTGAAATAACAGCCTCATTCCTGTCACTAACAATTTCCATCTTTTGGCGTTACATTTAGATAATAAACTTAATTTTGCTTCCCATATGGTGCACCTCCAGAATACTTGTCTTAAAAAACTGAATATCCTAAAAGCTGTCTCTGCTATGTCCTGGGATGATGACAGAAGCTCTCTCCTACATCTCTATAGAGCTTTAATAAGATTGCGCTTGGATTATGGAGCACCTGTCTACGACTCCGCCAGGAAAAGTTCTCTATTACGTCTGAACACCATCCAACATAGTGCCCTTAGGATAGCTGTTGGAGCCTTCAGAACATCTCTGGTTCACAGCCTGTTTATTGAGGCAAACGAATCCCCTCTGCATCTCAGGAGAAAAATGTTACTGTTAAATTATGCAGCAAAGATTGGAAGTGCTCCAGCCCACCCCAGCTGGCAGTATCTGTTTGATCCTCAACACACCCTGCTGTATCACAATAAACCTAATGAAAACTGCCCCACAGGGGAAAGTTTTCATTAGGTTTTCATTCAACTGCAAGAACTCATGATCAGTTGGAAAATTAACTTTAAGAATATATTCCAAGACCTTGCTACTCCTGAACCTCCCTGGACTGAATTCATACCTCTCTGTGACAATTTCTTTTCAAGATGGGGAAAATCCTCCCTGGCAAATACCAACTTTCAACATAAACTGCATTCTTTGGAAAACTCAGAGAAAGTTCATATCTATACCGACGGCTCCAAAACAGATACGACTGTTGGTGCAGCAGCAGTTTCCGCCACTTTCTTAACAGCTGCCTCTCTTCCCACTGAATACAGTATTTATACGGCAGAATTATTTGCAATAAAACTGGCTCTAGATAACATAAACAAATATCATATCAAACAATCTCTGATATACACAGACTCTTTAAGTGCAATCAGTGCCTTTCAATCTACCTTTCCTCCCTCTCATCCCATTCTTAAAGAGATCCGGTCTAAATTATTTTACCATCAAACAGCCAACTACAAGGTTATCTTCTGCTGGATTCCTGGTCATGTCGGCATCCAAGGTAATGATCGTGTGGATGCGGCTGCTAAACATCCCAACTCTGAATCATACAGTCAACTGAAAATTCCATACGCAGACTACAAATCCATTATTAAAAAAACATGCTGGAAACAATGGTCTCACCTCTGGCAATCTCAAACTAATAATAAACTTTTCCATATAAAAAAAGAGCCTCAACTGTGGACATCTAGTTTTAGAAGAAACAGGCGACAAGAAGTAATTCTGGCAATGCTACGTATCAGTCTACGTAAAATTCACATCCAACTCATCTACATTTGCTTTTGGGAGAGATTCCTCCTCAATGCTTTTTCTGCCAGTCGCACCTAACAATAAAGCATATTCTCATTGAATGTTCCCACCTTTCATCTGTCCAAAATTCCAGCTTCAGCTCCTTCTTCTTCACATATTCTTGGTAATGAAGCAAATTTCGAGGATCTGTCTAAGTATTTAAAATGCATAAATTTATATAATAGCATCTAATCATAATGTGAAATCAGTGATACCCAAACCATGAACAGGTGCAATATGGCCCAAGAGGACCTTGTGCCAAAAACTTCAAATACAACAACAACAGCATGAGCCAAAAAAACCCCTTCCCGTTTCACCCATCCATTCGCTCCAAAAGTGTATCCAATTCTTTGCTGAATTTGCTTTAGATATCAACTTCCACAATGAAAGATGTAACCTTGTTCCAGGAATCAACTGGAATACATTCAACGAGAGAAAAGGAAATTGTTAAATTTCATCCTTCTTTAAGGAATGACAGGCTCTATGAAGATGGCAAAATGACTCAGGTCTTGTGATCTTTTTGTACAAACTTTTTCAGTATGACTTTCTGAACTGCTTCTTCAAATAACATTTCTTGAAGGCATCTCAGTTCAAGAACACTTAATACATCAACTGGTATTGTCCTGAATGGAAAGCTTCTTGAAACATCTGAAGGCAAAGTATGTACTGAATTGAAAGATCACTCCATTAAGAAGCATCCATGCTTAAGACGGGGAATTAGCATTAGCATTAGCATTTAGCATTAGCAGAGGCATATGATGCAAGAAAGCACGCTTATTCAGCATCAGCCAAAAAAAAAAAAAAAAAAAAAAAAAAACCCACTCCAATTTCACCCCTCTGTTTGTTAAAAATACCTGTCCAGCTGAGCCTTAAATTTGTTTAAGCTATCAACTACAACAAGTGATGGAAGTTTGTTCCACCAACCAACTACCCACTGTCTAAAGGCAAATTTCCACACATCTATCCTACATCTGTCTTTCCTCAATTTGAATTTATGCCCTCTGAGGTGATTACTCTGAACAAGAGGAAGAATCCCATCGGCATTGAGCATGCTCATACCATTCAAGGCTTTATACACCTATATCAGATCACCTCACCGGTGCCTAGTCTCCAGACACTGTAATTTGCAAAACTTAAGCCTTTATTCGTAAGAGCAACCCTTTGTTCCATTCACTAATCTTGTTGCCCTTCTCTGTACTCATTCCAGCAGCTCTACATCTTTCTTGAAATGAGACCTCCAGGCCTGGAAACAGTACTCCAGGTGTGGTTTGACCATTGTCTTATACAAGGGAATAATCACCTCCCTATCCCTGCTAGAAAAATTCCTGTATATCATTGAGAAGACATCATGAGCTACTCTTGCAGCTCATCTGCACTGCTCAGAGAACTTCATAGCTGTCTGCACAATTACCCCCCAGGTCCTTTTCGTTCTCTACCACTGTCAGTGTAGTACAACAGAGTTGATACATTGCTCTGGGGTTACTGTTTTCCATATGTAGTACTTTACATTTGTCAAAGTTAAATTTCATTTGCCACCTCTCAGCCCATCTGCTCAACCTTTCCAGATCCTGTTTGCATAGCGTCAGTAGTGTCTTTAACAACCCTGCCAACCTTTGTATCGTCTACAAACTTGGACATTAAGCTTCATATACCATCATCAATATCATTTATAAATACAGAAAACAACAATGGACCCAATACTGAATCCAGAGAAACTCCACTAATAACATTAGTCCACTAATAACATTAGTCTGAGCTATAACTGCATTCTTGTCTAGATGATCCTGCAGAGCTTCTTTAACCAGTGTCTCCATTAATTTTTCTGGAACAGAAGTTAAACTCACAGGTCTGTAATTATTTGTGTCAACCTTTGATCCTCCTTTGTGAATTGGGGTTACATTTGCACATCTCCAGTCTATGGGTACCTCCCCAGAGTTCAAAGAAGGTGTCATAATTATGGCTCGAGGTTTGCTTACCTCCTTTGCTACCTCCTCTAATATATCATCCACCCCAAGGTGCCTTTTTTATGTTTATCCTCAACAATTTCTCCTCCACTTTCCTCTCAGTTATTACAAAATCATCGAACTCACTGCCAGTGTTTACTTCACCTATGGCATTCCCCTTCCTGAATAACTCCTCTTGTGTGAATGTAGATGCAAAATACTCATTTAGTTTGTTAGCCACCTGAGCAGGATCCTCAACTGTTGAAACTTCAATATCCAGTGGACCAATCTGATTCATCCCTTTCCTTCTTGAGTTTACCTAGGTAAAGAACTCTTTTCTGTTTTTCTTTGCATCCTTTGCCAACGATTTCTCATAATCTGCCTTTGCCTGCTTAATCTCCTTTGTGACTAGGTTACAGACCAGCTTACTATCATAGGATTCCATGTCACCCATTAATTTGTATGCATCCCATGCATTTTTCTTCTCTGCCATATGTCTCATTAGTTCATCTGACATCCATATAGGCCTAAACCTTGAACAATATTTCTTAGTTGGTATGTACAGCCTGATAGCTTCCAAGATTAGTTCTTTGAATGCTTCCCATTTTGAATTTGCTGTTGGTAACATCATCAGTTGGTCCCACTGTATAGAATTTAAATACTGTCTCAGACCATCGTAGTTGCCTTTACTAAAGCAAAAACCCTTCCCTTTACCCCCGATGGTAGTTACCTTCTTGAGTAAATCCCACTTCAGCACACTATGATCACTGCCACGTAGTGGTTCATTTATCTGCAGATTCTTAATGCACGAAGAATCACTACTGATAATTAGATCGAGAATATTGCTCCCCCAAGTTGCCTTTCAAACATGTTGATGTAGAAGACAATCATCCGATAAATCCACAAAAGCCTTGCTAGTGTGTGAGTGACCAACCCACAAATTCCAGTCAATATCTGGGAAATTAAAATCCTCCATTATAAGACTCTCTGATTTACTAGCCCACTCTATTTCCCTGTACAGTATCTTATTATACTCGTCAGAGTCATAAGGCGTATAGCACACTCCTTCTCTCAATTTTGATTTCCCTATGCTTATGTCACTCCAAACTTGCTGGATACTGCAGTGTCCATCGATGACGACTGGCTTCACTTCCTTGGATTTTATGTGTTTCTTAACTAATAGCATAACCCCTCCTCCCTTCCTGTCCTGTCTATCCTTTCTATACACATTGTATTCCCAAAATTCCAGTTCTGCATTCCTTATATCTGTGTGACACCATGTCTCTGATATCCCAACAATATCTGCCTTGTTGTTTTGAGCAATACCTCAAATTCATCAAGTTTATTTACCAAACTCCTTGCATTGGTGTACATGCAAGTATACATGCACCTGTTCTTATTCTTAGCTACCCTAACACATCCCATCTGTTTCCTTGTTCTGCGATGACTCACAGCAGTCTCTGAAATATCCTGCATCTTATTTTCCAGGCTGCTGCTCATTTCAATAGAAGCAGTGCAAGAAGCACTTTCACCCCTGCCAGTGGCTACTGTTAATCTATTTTTATAATCCCAAGGATTATCAAGTTACACAAAACCGACATGTGGGGGAGGATGTTATTGCGGATTGCAATTTACTGTAGTGTGGAAAGGTTGATTTCCTTATTTAGCCTGATTTTTCTGAGAATTATGTCAAGTTTGTTTTTAAGTTTTATGATGTTATGGTAATTTTCATTTATGTATGTGTTTGGGTCTGCTAAGATGGATTCTAATTTTTGGGTGATACCTACACCGAAAAATTAGAATCCATCTTAGCAGACACAAACACATAGATAAATGAAAATTACCATAACATCATAAAACTTAAAAACAAACTCGACATAATTCTTAGGAAACTCAGGCAAAATAAGGAAATCAACCTTTCCACACTACAGCAAATTGGAATCCACGATAACATCCTCCCCCACATGTTTGGGATTATCAAGTTACACAAAACCGACCACCCTTTATGACCAATTGTATCATGCAGCAAATCAGCTTTCGCTAATTTATCCTCCTTTCTGGTCAAAATTATAACCCCCCTTTCTAAATTTTCCACATTCGAGATCAATAACACAAATCAAGCTTTTCAAAAAATCAGTAATATCACAATATCCGATACAGACATCTTAGCTTCCTATGAAGTCACTTCTTTCTACACAAATGTCCATATTCCATTTACTTTACAAACCTTACGCAAGTTCTTAGAAACAGACGATACCTTAACAAAACGTACCTCCCTTTCTATAGACCATATTCTTGAGCTCACCACCCTTCTATTAGAAGCAAGATTTTTTAGATTTAACAAAAAAATCTTCCAACAAATATTTGGCTTACCAATGGGACTAGGCATTTTGACCCCATTGTCTGAAATTTGCCTAGCAGCCATTGAAAGCCAAATTCTACACCCCTTTCCCCCTGAACTAAAACTATACATGTGATATGCCGATGACATTCTTGTTATAGGCAACAGATCCATCATTGATAACCTCTTCGTAAAACTCAACTCTATACACGACAGACTTAAATTCACCCTTCAAATTGGACAAAACAATCAGATAAATTTCCTCAATCTCACTATAGATATAACAGGCAGAGGCACCTCCGTAGCCAGGTGAGAAGGAGTAGCACATGCTTCTTGATTTGACCGGGGTTCGAGCCCCTCACCACCAAATACAAAGGATGCAGAAAGGTCAGGGAATGATCACCGCATATTCCTGGAGCAATATGGCCATAGTTGCTAATGCCCCTAAAAAACCAAATAACAATAACAACAATATAACAGGCACAAAATTAAATACAAAAATTTTCAGTAAAAATACAAACACCGGTAAATACTTACATTTTGCTTCTCATCACCCCCTAAACACTAAAAAAGCAGTTTTATATAATCGAATTCACAATGCACTAAAGTACAGTTCCTCACCTACCGACCTTCACAACGAAATCCAATACCTTACTGACAAATTTATATCCAGAGGTTATCCCCACCAACTTATTTTAAACACAATCTCCATCGCTAAAAATAAAATTAAATCTAAGAACCCAACCAAAGACAATAATAAAACAAATATCCACATAGACCTCCCTTATCACAATGAACTAGCAGGACAGTTCCGCCGCCTATGTAATGACACTGATATCTCCCTTGTTTTTTCTACCTACAACAAATTAGGATCCTTCTTCAGCACCTATAAAGACACACACATATATCCTACAAACGACCTCAATAATATAATATACCTCATTAATTGTCAACCAAACCGTAACACATGTTACATCGGAAGTACCACTACCAAATTTGGCTCATCAAAAACATCTAACACCCGTGTATACGGGCACCTCCGTAGCCAGGTGGGAAGGAGCAGCAGTGCGTAGCACACACTTCTTGATTAGACCGGGGTTCGAGCCCATTACCACCAAATACGGAGGATGCGGAAAGGTCAGGGAATGACCACCGCATATCCCCGGAGCAATATGGCCTTAGTTGCTAATGCTCCTAAAAACCAAATAAAAACAGTAACCCGTGCATACTATCATTTCCATAGTCTTGTCTAACCAGTCTGTCACAGAACTTACAATTCATGCTCAGACTCACAACCACAACCCCCTCATTGACTTTGCCATTCCCATCATTAAATTAAAATCCAGCTACAGTATACTTCAATATGAAGCCCTAGCTATTGAATGGTACTGGCACCACTCTAACCTCAAAATTCTAAATTCCAAACTCCCCTTCAATATTTCCCCAATTTGGAACCTCTCGCGATTAAAGTTCCCACATGTCAAAAAAGGCGTCACGAGAGTATAATTTTTTATTCTTAAATACCATGCACGTTCTCTCCCCACACATTGCCAATTGAAGACGTTTTAACTAACGAAAGTTCTCGTAACGACTATTGGCTTCACTATATTCACTTATTTAGTTTTCAATTATTCTTTTGCTTCTTTACTTCAATGACAACCAAGGATTGGATGTGTACGCTTCTGTCTCCTTCTGCCCATTTTAACTCAGTCAACACTTACCTACTTCCTCCCTTTTAATTTATTCAATTTAATAATTCAACCTAATATTAACCACGCTGCATAAGTAAACCATCGCAGATTAATTCAAGGTGAGTACCACTTTTTAAGCTTCCGCTATCCTTTACTAGTCTATTAACACAGTACTTGAAGATCTCCAAAAATTTCGTATCATCATCACCACTTATTATTATATCATATTCAAAATTAATGGTGAGTATATAGACTATACCAGATTAAAGCTAGACTTATAAGCAAAACAATTTTGAATTTGGCTGCTTTATAATTTGGATTTTCAAGGAACACAGTTTTGTGACTTCTTTTACAACAGATCATAAATATCAGCAATGATATTACCAGCAATTGTTTATAAATATTGGATTATAAACTGACTGAAATTTATAAATAATCTTCATTGACATTATTTAGCTAGCAGTGATGGTGCCTCCTTTATAGCTAAAACAGTGGTGAGGAATGTAATAGATGCTCTTTTTTTTTTATTATTATTATTTTGGAAAACATTTTGGGATTTTTTGAAATATTCTTGAACAATGCCAATAATTCACTTTTTTTAATGGATTGCAATACCTACTGTACATAACTTTTTAAATAAAAAATAAAAAAAACATTAAAATTTTTAAAATATGTAGTGGGTTCTATTAGTCCTTTTATTTTCAACACCAAACAATATTAATTTTGCAAAAAATTACAAAAAGCATATTAGACCAAATATAAACATGCACTCTTTAGTCTCTTCTATTTTACAGTTTAAAAGACTGTTAAGTGCATGAAAATTTTAACTGCATATATTTCTACTTATTATGCATATAACTATTATTAAAAATATCATTAAAATTTCTTTAAAAGCTGGCACCCTTCATGAAATTTAAAACTATATATGTTGTTTTGTAATTTGTTTTCCACGAAGGAGTTGTCACTTTGACAGAATATTAGGTTTCATATTATCATCTTTATGCCATGAAATCAAAAACAAGTAGGGCGAGTTAGTGTTTATTGACCTAGTGGGAAAAGAAATACAAGTGAACTGAAACTTTAAACAAACACAGCATCAATGCTTGTCCAGTACCATGCCATGCCTAGTTTTCATACAGAAATAGGACATAAGAACTGGACAACTATCAGGTGCCCCACCGTATTTTTGCGCTGATTTGGGCTTTGCTCGAAGAATGGCATGCTTGTCCAGTACCATGCCATTCTTCGAGCAAAGCCCAAATGAATACAAAAAATATGTGGGGCACTTGATAGTTATCCAGTTCTTATGTCCTATTTCTGTAATAAAACTAAGAAAATCACTTCAGAAAACACTGCAGTAAAAATTTAAATATGTTTAGGATAGTTTAAAAAAATTTCAGAATTTTAATTATTGAGTAACAGTTAACACAGGAACATTTTTTTGAGGTGCACCTGTGAAAACATCTTGCTGCTACCAAGTTAAAAGACAATACTTGAAAGATTTTAGATGAGAATTTTTCTGCTGCATAATTTTGTGCACAATTACATTTGCAGTTTCAACCAATAGATGTGGCCGATAGACGGAAAAATAAAATTATCCATCAAAATAAAAATTACCCATTTTATAGTATATGTTATTTATGGATCACATCTGCCAGTATATTTTCTTATGTCGGCCTCTCATGGTATGCAGCAGGGAATCACATATGTATATATATAACTCTCTCTCTCTCTCTCTCTCTCTCTCTCTCTCTCTCTCTCTCTCTCTCTCTCTCTCTCTCTCTCTCTCTCTCTCTCTCCTTAGGAAAAATATGTCAGGCTGTCACATTTTGTATAAATCAGCTACTACAGAGGCTACTACAGATATTGTGAATGATTAGATATTATCATAAGCTGCATGGTCATGAGCAAATGACCATGCACCTTATGATGATATGCACAATTTAAATAACAATTCTTAGGACATTAAATTGTACTAATGAGTGTATGCTTGGGAGTAAATTGAATTTATTACTAATTTTTTTTATTTAATAATTTAAATTATTATTTTATTTTTATTTTTTTTTGCTTTTAATTCCTACTTGAAATAACATTTAGTTATGCAACAAGCATATTAGGAGGCCACACGAGCTTTGCAGATTTTTTTAGATAAACACAGTTTGATATCTGTACTTCATTTTTAACTGAAGATATTTCAATTCAAAATGAAGTAAAAAAAAAAAATAAATAAAATAAAAATTTCTGAAGGGAATCTTTCTTATTTGATTATCAGACTCTTAAGACTACTTGAGCTATGAAAACTCTCAGATATAATATTGATATTAGTATTAGCTTGGGAAAAGATGCAAAATAGGAAACTTATGCAGTATCAGCCAAAAAAAAAAAAAAACACCTTCCCATTTTACCTATCCATCCCTTCCAACAATATACAAACATGCAAGCTATATAATCAATGCAAGCTGTAAACAGAAACTTATTTCTGTTTACAGCCATTACTTTCTAAAATTTATAGATAATATAAATTTTGCTTTTATTTGACTACAGTTTCTGTTGCATGAATTACATTTTAAATAACAAAAAATTAAATTTTGTTGTCTAAATATAATTAACAAAAAAATATCAATGAAAAAAGGAAATTTGTCATCAGGAAAGTTTATTTTATTAGCAAGCAATCTGATTTATTACAGCAATGTTATTTTTTGTCATACATGACATCCATTGAATGGTTTATGGCTGGAAGAGGCTGAGATATTAAGACCCTTGCTAACTAACAGGAGTCTACATGAAATTAGTTGGAAAAATTAACTTGATATCATATAGTAGACAGAATGTAACCCAATTAGAATTTTAAACATAATTAAACTTTTTTTAACACATCCTATAAATAATTATAATCAATCATATATTAAGAGTATAATTATTCAATTAGTTAGGTATTGTGCAATAATTTACACTGTTTAAAAAAAAAAAAAAATTAGTGTATATCATTTTGTGTTTATCTTTGGCATCTTACCCTTAAGAAATTTGTTGTTAAAGATCATGTGAAGAGACACCGTTGTCAGTTTCTCTCAGAATTCAGATTAAATTACTCTGAGAGACTGTTTTTATTATAATTAATTGAATAGTTTCTTTTACTCGGAATAAATGATTAATTCATTTTTAATCAAAATAAATTTATCATTTATTCAAAATTTGTTTAATCATTTATTCAAAATTTGTTTAATCATTTATTATAAAATGCTGTTCTAATAATTTTGTTCACACTTTCAGTTTCAAATTGCTGGTATCATACTCCCTAACCAGAAAGGTTACCTTGCATTAGATGATATCCTGATTCTTAAAGATTGTGAAGAACCAAACATTATTATTACTACTCCATCACCAGTAATTTATCGTAAGTTGGTAGTATTAGTTTTAGTAAGACAAAATAATGCACTTTTTCTGAACTTTTTCTGCATCAGCCAGAAAAAATTAATAAAATAATAATAATAATAATTCAAATATCAAAGAAAACATAATATTCATACTGTTCTCATTCCCACAAAGTAATCATCCAATTCAATGCTGCTTTGAAGTTATTAAACTCATTTCCTCCCCCACATTAGATGGAAGTTTATTCCAGTGTAGTCTATGGCAAGCTGAACTGCAGAACAAGCTCCTGCAAATAAAATCTGAACCGCAGTTATGGGCTTCCAGTTTCCGTGTAAACAGAAGGGAAGAAGTCCTCCTGTCCAGAGCCCGAATCGGTCACAGTCACCTCACCCGTCTTTATCTACTCACAGGAGACGATCCTCCTAAGTGTACGCACTGCAACTCTTTTCTCACAATCAAATGCATTCTCATTGATTGTACACCATACACTGATTCCTGAAAAGCCTCATTCAGTATCCTACGAAATCTTCAAGAACCTTTAACACTTTGTCATATTATAGGCAATGATGCAAATCTTCAAGAATTTTTCTGCTTCCTCAAAGAGATACAGCTATATGATCGCATCTGATATGATTTTATAATCACAATGTCTGAACTCCATACCCTTGATAGGTGCAATATGGCCCTAGTAGCCCTTGTGCCAGAAATACCAATACCAATTCAAGTGTAGCCGAGTGGTCAGGAGCAGGAGTACAGTAGCACACTCTCTGTGAGTAGACTGGGGTTCAAGCCCCTGACTGCTGAATATGGTCGATCTGCCAACCTGCACCGGACCAGCGTGGCAGATTATGGTCCATTTTCCTCAGCATGAATTGTTGAGGAGGCTTCCATCCTGCAGTGGGTTGATAATGGCTGCACTTTACCTTTTTTTTTTATTCCAGTGTTCAGCAGCCTGCTGCTCATAGGTGAACTCATGAGATTCGATCTTCTGCTGTTTTCTGAGATTTTATATTTGTGTCTCCTGATTTGTGTCTCACTCATGAGGGAGAATGAATCTTCCTCATTCATATTACTCAATCCCTTCATGCCTTATACACCTGAATTGGATCTCCTCCTTAAACGTCTGCTTGTGAAGCTTTGTAGTCCACTTTTTCTAACCCATTTTTCATATGTGTATCACTCTGCACTTGTCACTAATCTGGTTGGTGTTTTCTGAATCCCATCCTTGAAGTTCTGTGTCTTTTTTAGTTGCAGCCTCCAGATTTTATGCATTTCTTAACTGACAGCATACCCCTTCCTATCCTGCTTATCCTTTCTGTACACACATAGTACTCCCCAAATTCCAATTCTGCACTGCTTATATCCATCCTTCCCACCTTCAGATCATCAACAAACTTTGAAGGCTTTCCTTGGATCCCCTCATCTAATATGATTTATGAAATTCAGCACTCCTGGTGTTGAATCTTGAGAGACCCCCCCCCCCCACTTGTTATGCTGGGTCACCATGAGGACTGAGCATTTATTACAACCCTCTGTTTCCCATCTTATTGCTGTTTTACTTTCAATTTGGGTGGTTGACCCAGATGAAGTCACCTAGATTGCGGGTAAGCAATAATAAATTTTGTTTATTATCCTTTTGTATACTAACTTTTATACATTATATTATCCTATACATTTTCTTCTATAGATCTATCAAGGTATAAATCTTAATATGATTATCTTAACATGTTTATCTTACTATACTCTTCCCTTTAATATTATAAAAATACTATATATATATATATATATATATGTTTGTGAAGACTCCAGAGGAAGATGGCTTACTAAATGTGCATGTGCATGTTCAATAATCTAACACTGTACAGTAGACACTCCCAAGCCCAAAAAAAAAAAAAAAAAAAAAAAAAAAATCCTGTTCCATTATAGCCTCTTCTCCGGAAATTGAATCCCTCACCTCTTGGTTCATTTAGATGTAATTAATTTTATGGTATTCTGGTCACTGTCTGCTATTGGTTCTCCCATTCTTTGGCTTCCAGTATAAGTTCCTTAGATCTGGTTGTAGCCTATTAGAGGTGTCTTGAAAATGATGGGACAAGCAGCACTCATCCAGTTTGTTTAAAAACCTGTTACCATATAGTGTATTTCTAGTCCATTTATTTCATTCTATAAGAGGTAGCTGACCGGGCTAGCCGGGTGGGTAAAGTGCCTGCTTGGCAACCCAAAGGTCGCAGGTTCGATTCCCGCCTCGGGCTTGGATCAAAGTACTGCAAAAACCTTGGGAGGTGCATTATGGCCACAGAAGCCTATGCACCAACAACTACCAAAAAAAATAAAATAAAATAAAAAAATAAGAGGTAGGTTGAAGCTGCCCATAATAAGACAGTTGTACTTTCTACCCCATTCTAATTGCTTAAATAAATTTTTGTCATATACCAGAGAGTCACTTGGGCCATAACTTACCCCTACAATCAACTTCTCTTTGCTGCAAATTATTTTACACTACACTTACTAATGAATTTATTGTTGTTTGAGCAAGAGGAAGGATTTCATTAACACTGAGCTTTCTCAATCTGTCAAAAGCCTTAAACACCTTGATCAGATCACAGGTTCCTTCTGCCTGGGCATCTTCACATTGTGTAGAAAACATTTTTTATTTGTTTTATTAAATTTAACTTGATGCTATGTAAGATTTTGTTATGTGTATAGTTTTACCAATAAGCTAATACCAACATATTTAGCTATTTTATTTTCAGTATGAATAATAAAATTAATAATTACAGCTATCACAGATTGGGACTGTAACTTTGAACAGGGAGTTGCTTGCAGCTGGAATGTAACAGATAAATGGTTTGTCCAATCAGGTAAAAAGGCAATAAAATTGAATAGAGGTCCCTTTGCTGACAGGCATGGAAGTGCTCTAGGTGAGTATCTGCATTCCTTCTTCTTCTTATTTATTACTTGTTATCATCAATTAATAAATATTAGGTAATGAAATTATTAAATTTGTTTTTATTTCATATATCTAATAATTTGATATTCATTATTAAATGGTCATTAAATATTAGATAATTAAATTAAAATATAAATTCTTTACTTTTAATCTAGCAGTGGTCACATAGGACTGGACAGCTGCTGCTCTGAAATAGCATTAACATTAGCAAAGGCACATGATGCAAGAAAGCAAGCTTATATAGCATCAGCCAAAAAAAAAAAAAACACCCATCCACTCACTCGCTCAAATGTTTGTCAAGTTCTGCCTTCAATCTATTTAAGCTATCAATTTCTACATCGACAAATGGAATTTTGTTCCAGCAATCAACCACCCGCTGGCTAAAGGCAAACTTCTGCACATCTATCCTACGACCGTCTTTCCTCATTTTGAATTTATGCCCTATCAGATGATTATTCTGAGCAAGAGGAAGAATCCCATCAGCATTGAGTATGCTCAAACCATTCAAGGCTTTATACACCTCCAAGAGATCACCTCGAAGGTGCCTGGTCTCCAGACACTGTAATTTGCAAACCTTAAGCCTTTCTTCGTAAGAGCAACCCTTTGTTCCATTTTTGTTGCTCTTCTCTGTACTCATTCCAACAGCTCTATGTCCTTCTTAAAATGAGGCCTCCAGACCTGTATACAGTACTCAAGATGTGGTCTGACCATTGCCGGATACAAGAGGATAATCACCTCCTTATCCCTGCTAGAAAAATTCCTGTATATCATTGACAAGACACCATGAGCTACACTTGCAGCTCGTCTGCACTGCTCAGAGAACTTCATATCTGCCTGCACAATTACCCCCAGTTCCTTTTCATTCTCTACTACTGGCAGTGTGGTACCACAGAGTTGATACGTTACTCTGGGATTACTGCTTCCCATATGTAGTACTTTATATTTGTCAATGTTAAACTTCATTTGCCACCTCTTAGCCCGGCGCCTCCGTAGCCAGGTGGGAAGGAGCAGCAGTGCGTAGCACACGCTTCTTGATTTAGACCGGGGTTCGAGCCCGTCACCACCAAATACAGAGGATGCGGAAAGGTCAGGGAATGACCACCGCATATCCCCAGAGCAATATAGCCTTAGTTTCAAATGCTCCTAAAAACCAAAAAACAAACAAACAAACAACCTCTCAGCCCATCTGCTCAAATTTTCTAGATCCTGTTGCAGCAGTGTGCTTTCATTAGTGTCATTAACAAACCTGCCAACCTTCGTATCATCTGCAAACTTAGACATTAAGCCTGATATACCATCATCAATATCATTTATAAATACAGAAAACAACAATAGACTCAACACTGAACCCTAAGGGACTCCACTAATAACATTAGTGCACGAAGAGCAGTGTCCATTGATTACCACTCTCTGTCTTCTCCCACTCAACCATTCCTTTATCCATAGCAGCAATTTGCCTCCAATGCCACACTGTTCCAATTTGTGCAGCAGTCTTCCACGTCCAACAGTATCAAAGGGTTTTCTAAGATCCAAATATAGGATATCAAAGTTACTCTTTGCATCCACTTTCTTTGTAACTACATCACAGTATCCAATCAAATTAGTCAGACAAGACTTCCCCTTAACAAACCCATGCTCTGTCCGCGCTATAACTGAAGTCTTGTCTAGATGATCCTGTAATGCTTCTTTAACCAGTGCCTCCATTAATTTCCCTGGAACAGAAGTAAAACTAACAGGTCTGTAATTACCTGTGTCTCCCTTTGATCCTCCTTTTTGGATTAGGATCACATTTGCACATCTCCAGTCCATGGGTACCTCCCCTGTGTCCAGGGAAGCTCATTTAATTATGGCTAAGGGTTTGCTTACTTCCTTTCCACCTCCTTTAATATAACTGGATAGATTCCATTCACCCCAGGTGCCTTTCTTGTGTTTATCTTCAAAAATTTATCCTCCACTTTACTCTCAGTTATAACAAGATTATCTAGCTTACTGCTAGAGTTGAATACACCTCTGGCATTCCCCTCCCTGAATAACTCCTCATGTGTGAATGTCAGTGCAAAATATTCATTTAGTTAAATAGCTACCTGAGCAGGATCATCAACAGTTGAACCATCGGTATCAAGTGGACCAATCTGATTCATCCCCTTTCTTCTAGAGTTTATATAAGTAAAGAACTCTTTGCTGTTTTTCTTTTAATCCTTTGCCAAAGTTTCTTGTAATTTGCCTTCACCTGCCTAACCTCCTTTGTAACTTGGTTAGAGACCAGCTTATATCTATCATAGGCTTCTGTGTCACATGTTAATTTATATGTATCCCATGAATTTTTCTTCTCTCTCACATCCATTTAAGCCTAAATCTTAAACAGTATTTCTTTGTTGGTATGAAAAGCCTTGTAGCTTCCAAGATTAATTCTTTGAATGCTTCCCATTTTGAATTTGCTGTTGGTATCATCATCAGTTGGTTCCACCATATAGAATTTAAATACAGTCTCAGACCACCGTAGTCACCTTTGCGAAAGCAAAAACCCTTTCCTTTACACTTGATGGTAGTTACCTCTTTGAATAAATCCCACTTCGGCACACTGTGATCACACCACCTAGTGGTTCCTTTATCTGCAGAATCTTGATGCATGAAGAATCATTACTGATAATCAGACCAAGAGTATTACTTTCTCTAGTTGCCTCTGAAACATGCTGTTGTAGAAAACAGTCATCCAATAAATCCACAAAAGCCTTGCTAGTGTGTGAGTGACCAACCCACAAATTCCAGTTAATATCCGGAAATTAAAATCCCCCATTATAAGACACTCTACTTTACCAGCCCACTCTATTTCTCTGCAAAATTGCTCATTATACTCCCCAGATTCATTAGGCCTACATTTACTCTCATTTTTCCTTTCTCAGTGCTTATGTCACACCAAACAGACTCAACATTGAAGTGTCCACCAACATCAATTGGATGCACTTCCTTAGATTTTATGTGTTTCTTAACTAACAGCATAACCCCCTCCTCCCTTCCTGTCCTGTCTACCCTTTCTGTACACATTGTACTCCCCAAATTTCAGATCTGCTTATGTCTGTGTGACACCATGTTTCTGATATCCCAACATATCTGCCTTTGATGTCTTGACTAGCACTTCAAGCTCATCGAATTTATTAATTATACTCCTAGCATTGGTATACATGCAAGTATACATGCACCTGTTTCTACTCTTTGTTACCCTAACACAGCCCATGTATTTATCTGTTCCACTCTGACTCCCAGCAGTCCTGGAAATTCCCATTGCCTTGCTTTCCAGGCTGCTGCTCAAATAATAGAAGTAGTGCAAGAATCACTTTTACTTCTGCCCTTGGCTACTGTTGATCTATTAGTTCTTGTATCCCCCCCAAGCTAGCAGTTTTCCAACCCACCTAACTCTGCCTCGATAACATCAGCAAAAATTCTTTCACCCTTTCTGTTTAAGTGTATCCCATCCCTGTAGAAGCGGTCTCTCCTGTTAACCAGCACAGACCAGGCTGAGAAAAATTCTACCCCTTGAGCCTTGCACAGTCTCTCCAGGGCCGAATTGATCAACAAGACTCTCATCATATGCTCCCTCCTATCATGTCTGGGCAGAATTGCAGACACTTTCAAATTCAACTCTAACTTATGGCTTTTTTTCAGCATTGTCTTGTACTTGTTAAGTAATTCTGCCAGTCTCCTACTCTTAATATCATTAGTGCCAGCATGTACAAAAATATCACACTTTGTGCTCCTAAAGGATGATATCTGCCCTACGACGTCATCATCCTTTGCCCCTGGCAGACATGTGTTTCCCGTTTCCCTGACATTCGAGTCACCTACAAGAGCTAATTTCTTTGGGACTAGCACATTCTGCCTTGGGGGGTTGGCGCTGTGTTGCGCATTGTTCAAGTGCAAGCTATGGCATTGATGTGGGCAGCTGATAGCTTAATGGGCCCCTCAGTTTAAATCCTTTGAGGGCATCCACCCTGTCCTTCAAGCTCTCATATAAGCTCATAACAATGCCAAGTTGGTGCCTGAATTCCTCGCACTCCTTACATCGCATGCACTTAAAGACATTCCGCTTAGCAATATCATGTCCCGTTCCTGATTCCTCCACAAATATCAAACAAGCAGTGCATCTCTATAGACTGTGATTCAGAGGGCAACTGCTCCCCCCCCCCTCAGTTCTCCCCTAAACCACAGCACTTCCACTAGTTTGAGCATTTTGCTTTGCTGCTCTGGTCTGAGTCATGATTTCTATTCAAGTTGAATAAAATTCCAATTTTGTATTTTTACAAAATATAATCCTAAACCTATATCCCAATGCAGTTATAACATTATATATATATATTTCGGTTTTGAATATTATCTCCGAATTACATTGTTTGACTTTCTTATCCCCTGTCAACTTATATGTATTTATTTGTAATGTTACGTTTGTAATAACTAAGTCGCTATATCTATTTAGTTAAAAAAGTACAATTGACAATGAAAGTACAATTAATAAATTTTACTGATTGATTTATACTACTATACTCACTATCTAGTTTTCTGTTAAACCTTACTCTAGCATACATTGTATCATATAACAATGACAGAAAGTTACAAACAATTAATCTATGGACACAAGGTATTATTTACTTTCCAAATCACGCTATCTAAATTCAAAATAAACCACAGAGCTTGACTATGTCTATAAGCTACTTATAGAAAATAATTTAATCTAACAATTAAGTCAATAAAGTGGCTAAGTATAATTAAAAACTTTTTATTTGCAGGAGCTGCAAAACCTGTCCACACATTGATTTTATACCCTTACCGATACTAAGTAATAACCTACAAAATCACTATCTAAATTCAATTTAAACTAAAGTATTGTTACTAGAAATATAATGCAACCATTACAATTTGGAGATGACATTGTGATCATAAGCCATGATCCCAAAGAATTAGAGGAAAATCTTAATCAGTTATGCATAGTTAGTAAGGATTTCAGACTAAAGATGAATATGGCTAAAACAAAAGTAATGATGAACAAGTATGCCACAGAAAGCAATATGATGATTGAAAGAGCAGTAATTGAAAAGGTGGAGTCATATACTTATCTGGGACAAGTCATTAGCTGCAATAATGATAAATGGCTGGAAGTCAAGAGAACAATAAATTTTGGATGGATAGCATTCAAGAAATATAGTCACATACTAAGGAGCAATATCCCAATTTGTCTGAAATGTAAAATAATGAACCAGTGTATACTTTCCACCATGACTTATGGAAGTGAAACTTGGGCGCTCACCAAAAGAATGGAAGAGAAGATGAAAAATACACAGCAAAGAATTATATTAAGAATCAGACTGTTAGATAAGAAGAGAAACACATGGATTAGGCAGCAAAATTAAGTAAAGGACATTCTTATCAAAATTAAAAAACTAAAATGGTCTTTGGCAGGACACATAGCTCGAAAACATGATGACAGATTGACAAAGGAAATAACAGAATGGTACCCAAGAGGAGCTAGAAGAAAACCTGGAAGACAAAGGTGGAGATGAACAGATGAAATTCACAAGTTTGTGGGTAGTAATTGGATGTCCATTGCAGAAAACAGAAGGAACTGGAAAGTGTGCTGGAGAGGACTTCATCCTGCAGTGGATTGAAAATGGCTAATGATGAAACATGTTTACATATTGACAGTGGAAAATAATATAACCGAAAAAAATAATTTAGAAAGTTCAAAGTTGCAAACATCAATGAGCATTGCTTCAGTGTTTCACTACACAAAAACGTTCTGGATTTTCAATAGATGGTCCAATCTTGAAGGCTCAAGCAGAAACATTTTCTAAACAGTTTGGATGTGGCAATTTTGTAAGTAACATTGGTTGGCTGGATCGATTTAAAAACCAAATACAAGCTTATTAATACAAATCATATGTAGATATATACTAATATTATTTTTTCTCTCTAATATTTCTTTTGTTTTTTGTATTACCAATTTTAAAACAGCGATAGTGGGGTATAAACACCTTAACTAAGACCAACCATAGTGGGCTAGGCATGTCAATCACTGCTACTCACAATGATCAACCAGAAGGGTACCAGCTTGTAAAGATTAACCCTATCTTTTTATCAGGTTATTGGGAATTAAAAAAAAATAGGAGGTAGATTTAACCCATCACTAATATATGATGAGTTAAATCTCGTTGAGTAATGGTTATAACAAGGAAATTTTGTCCATTCCTTGATGCTCGTTATAACAAAGTTCAGATGTAATTTCAAAATTTCACACATTCTTAACAGTTTTATAAACTTGAAAACTGAAGTAACTAGCACTATTGTTTATAATGTTTTTTTTTTTTTTTTCACCTGAATTAATAAGTGTTTTATTCCACTAAAAATAACAGGCATAAAAAACACATTTTTGAATATTCAGATTTTTCATTAAAAAAATAAAAACTATATTCACTAAGTATAAGTGTTGCAATCCGTTATGGAATAAAAAAAAGAAAGGTATCTCTTGGACATTGTGTGTCTCTTCAAGCTACACGATAGGCAAACCAAATGCAAAGAAATTTCATCTTCCATTAAGCCATTGTCTAACATTTTCTATATACAGCTGGAATCATAAGATGAGGCTTATTATCCTCTAATACCAGAATGGGAATGATATGTTTTTTTGTAAAAGTTAGCAAATTTACCCCAGGGTCCCGAGCTGGATATCATCATTCTTCTCTTTCTTGGTGATTTCCTTCTACTTCTCTCTCTCTCTCTCTCTCTCTCTCTCTCTCTCTCTAGGTCCTAGGGTAAATCAATTTTTTTTTGGCTTGTGCAGCATAAGCCTCAGGCTTCCTTGCATCATATGGCTAATAATAATAATAATAATAATAATAATAACAACAACATTAAATCAAGCAGGATATCAGCGATCTGCTACAAAGCACAAAGTATATGGTCAATATAGAACCAGAGGAGGAACAGCATACCATGGAACCAGAGGAGGAGCAGCAAGAAGAAATACAACCCAGAGTTGCTGAAGTGGAAAGAGACGAAGTCATGCTATCCAGAATAGAACATGAGGGGAAGAAGGCCCTAACAGAATTCGAAGGAATGGACCCCACAAGAACCCACGTGGTACCTAAGCAGATGACAAATAAAATCCTGTGGAGAGTAACAGACCACCTCAATCGGCAAATAATGCTACATTACCTTGACAACACTGGTGCAATGCTGGAGGCTATCCACACAGCCGTATACTGTGCTGCCATAGCAGCTACTAGGATTAATGGAAAAGAAACGAGAGACCAGTAGCAGAAGAAGCGAAAACAGAAGGAACCGCCAATTTTGGAAAGAAGACTTCAGCAGAAGATAGGTCAATTGACCCAGTACCAACAGAGTAATAGAAGTAAGAAATAGATTGGAAAGGTGAAGAGCATCCTCAAGAGAGATAGAATCCACAGCAAACATGAGACCAGAAATCAGAGAATAGGAGAATACTTGGACACACTGAAGCAGAACCTCCTTGCCCTCAGCAAGAGACTACACTGATACAAAGAGAGCTCCCAGAGGAAAATAAACAACCGAATTTTCGATGAGGACCAAAGAGCCTTCTAAAGGAAACTGAGTGAAGATGAGAAAGCAGGAAATGGACCATTCAAGGAGAAGACAATCGAAGAATTCTGGGGAAATATCTGGAGCAATGAAGTAAGACCTAACAGCAGAGCGCCCTGGATAGAAGTGGAACGGAAGAAAACAAAGGACATACAAGAGATGAGAGAGTGGGAGATTCAAGAAGGAGAAGTAAAACAGTCGATTAGGAACACCCAGAACTGGCGAACCCCGGGGATTGATAACATCCACAACTACTGGTACAAGAAGCTCACCTGCACACACACACACACACACACACACACACACACACACACACACACACACACACACACACACACACACACACACAAGTACCTAGCAGAGCAATTCACTCGAGTGATAAGGCACCAGGAGATAACCCCAAAGTTTCTCACTGAAGGAGTCACATATCCAAAGCCTAAAGATGAAGATACAAGAATCCCGGCGAAATACAGGCCAATCATGTGCCTCACAACGATGTTCAAGTTCCTGAACAGCTGCATAACTAAGAAGATATCAGACCACTTAGAGAGTCAGAACATAATGGCTGAACAGCAGAAAGGATGCAAGCGGAGGAGCAAAGGATGCAAGGAGCAATTAACCACAGATGCCGCAGTTATGGAGCAAGCCTTCAAGAAGCACCGCAACCTATACTCCGCCTACATCGATTACCGCAAGGCCTTCGACTCTGTACCTCATAGCTGGCTAATATCGACCCTGAATATCTACAAGGTCCATCCGATAGTAACAAACTTCCTAGGAGCAACAATGGCGAAATGGAGTACCACCATTAAGGTCGAGAACATCACAACCAGGCCAATCCCCATTAGAAGAGGAATCTTTCAGGGAGATGCTCCTAACCCACTATGTTTCTGTCTAGCACTCAACCCGCTCCCCCATGCTCAACGACAGCAAGTATGGATGTAACCTCAAAGTAGGAAGAAAGAACCTGTACACCCTCACCCACCTGATGTACATGGATGACATCAAGCTCTACACAGCAACCGAGAAGCAACTCCAGCAACTAACTACTCCAGATCACCGAAGAATTCAGCAAGGACATCAGGATGGAATTTGATCCTAGAAAAATGCAAGACCCGCACACTGCACCAGGGAAAATTAGTTGGCCGAAACTACTAGCTGCTGACTGGTAAAGAGATCAAAGCTGTGACAGAAGGAGAGACCTACAAATACCTAGCGATGATGCGGAACTCAAGGAAATCAAGAAGTGCCTGACCGAAATATATCATCAGAGACTCAGAAGCCTGCTGAAAGCAAAATTGAACAGAGGGAACACAGTTAAAGCCATAAACACCCATTCAGCTCCAGTCCTAACATACACATTCGGGGTCATAAATTGGACTAACACCGAGCTAGAAGATATCATGCGAAATACAAGGACAGTGCAGACCAAGAGTCGCCAACACCACCCAAAGTCAGCAGTGGAGAGAATAAGAATACCTCGGAAAGAGTAAGGAAGGGGCCTGCTAGACCTTAGAGAACAACAGCAAACAGCGATAGTTAACCTGAAGGGTTACTTCGAGAACAACTCAGCACCATTCCACCAGGCCATAAGGAAGATAGATAAGTGGTATACCCCCCCCCACTCAACCTAAGCGTTGAAATCCCTCCCACCCAGACGGTACAAGAAACGAAGTTAGAAAGATGGGCAAAGAAGACACTCCGTGGCAGACACTACAATGACCTTCATCAAGATCACATCGATAGCATTGCTTCCAATGCATGGCTCACAATTGGGACGCTCTTCCCCGAGACTGAAGGATTCATGCTGGCCATCCAAGACCAGGTAATCAACACCAGAAACTATAGAAAATACATTGCAAAGGAGCCCAGAATGTCAGATGATACATGTCAACCTGGCCTCAGAAACAATCCAACACATCACTGCGGGGTGCAAGGTGATCACCCACACTGAGTACACTCATAGACATGACCAGGTAGCGAGGATAATACATCAGAAGCTAGCGTGGAAATACCAGTTGACCAAAAAAAAAGTGTATCATACTACAAGTACGAACCCCAGGCAGTACTATAGACCCAAACCCACAAGCTGTACTGGGATAAGACCATCCCGCACAACAGACCGGAGATAACCCTTGTGGACAAGATGGAAAAGGCTACCTACCTGATTGACATAGCAGTGCCAAACACTAGCAATGTCCAGAAAACACATGAGGAAAAAATTAGGAAGTACACAAACCTGAGATATGAGATCAAGTAGATATGGCATATGCAAGAAGTATCAACCATCCCAATCATCGTGTCAACAACCGGTATGGTACCAAAGACTACATAGCACCCTAGAAGAAATAGGTCTCCCAGAGAACACCTACAAAGAACTCCAGAAAGTCACAATCCTGAATGCCTGTAGAATAGGCAGAGATTTCCTTGACCAACAGTAACACTAGACATTACAACCACCCTGTGTACTTGGTAACAGTACCCTTCACGAAGTGGAATCCCCCCAATCAGGGACAACTAATATAAGAGCAACAGTAGTAATAATAATAAAATCTTTTTCTCTGATTTTCTAGTGTAAACTTTCTAACACTTTAAGCATATGGAATATCGATTGTTAACATAGCAAGAATGTTAATAATATCTTTCTTGGCTTACATTGACTAGCACAAGGCCTTCAAATCTGTTCCGAATAGTGAACTGTTAGAGACACTGAAGATCTATAAAGTCAACCTGACAGTTAAAATCTCCTAGAAGCAACTGTAATGAAATGGAGTACCACAATTTACACAGAGAACATTAGAATCAGAACATCACAATCATCTTCAAATACCATCAGAAGATGAATTTTCCATGGTGATATCCCGAGCCCACTGCGGTTCTGTTTAGCATTCAATCCACTGTTCACCACTAACATCAAGAATGGATATAACCTAAGAGAAGAGAAGAGAGAAGAACTTGTTTCACCTGATGTTCACAGATAACATCAAACTCTTTGCATCAGAAAAACTCATGAAAACTGGTGAAGAAATAGAAATCATGACAGAGGGAGAGCCCTAGAAATATCTGTCGATGATGCAGACTCAACAGCAAGAACAAAAGGAGATATAGGCTCACCACACTGAGAAATACCACCAGAGGCCAAAAAGCCTGCTGAAATCAAAGCTGAATAGCAGGAACATAATCAGAGCCATACTGTGACTATGTTCCTGCTATTCAGTACTGGAACTGCATAAGTTAAACACTTATGCAGTTCCAGTTAAACAGTATAAGTTAAACACTTATGCAGTCCCAGTACTAATATATTCTTTTGGGGTCAAGATTGGACTAGCACTAAGGTGGAGGAGATTATGAGATCAACCAGGATCATGATGATGACAAAGAAATTTTTTACACCAACGCAACCTGAGGTCACCAACACAACCATCGAAAGACTTGATATAGCCCAGAAATAAAGAAAGAAAGAAAGAGGGATGGGTGTGACAGACTGCATTGAACAAGAGAAGAAATCATTTAAGAATTGTAGGGATTACTTTCAGAAAAACACAGCACCAACCTACCAACCATAAGGAAGATGGACATATGGCGCACACACCACTCATACGGGCAGAAGAAACAGGCAGAAAGATGGGCAAAGAAGGCACTCCATGGCAGACACTACAATGACCCTGTCAAGACTGCAAGATGGCTTCGAACACTGGCTCACGAGCAGAAGGCTACCTGCATGCCCTCTACCCAAGACCAGGTAATCAACATCAGGAACTACAGGAAATACATCGCCAAGCACCCAGGAGTAACAGATGATACATGTCAATGATGCCAACTAGCCCCGGAAACAATCCAGCATATCAGCGCAGGATGCAGGGTGCTCACCCAGACAGGATACATTAATAGACACAACCAGATTGCTAGGATTATAAATCAGCAGCTACAGCAAAAATATCAGTTGATCAAAGGAAGTGTGCCCTATTACAAGTATGCACCGCAGGCCATACTAGAGGCCCCAGTTCACAAACTATACTGGGACCATGCCATAATAACAGACAGAACTATCCTGCATAACAAACCTCGTCGACAAGAAGGAAAGGTCAACCTACCTGAACAACATAGCAGTGCTCAAAACCAGCAACCTCCAGAGAACCTACAAGGAAACGGTCAAGAAATACACAGACCTAAAACAGGAAGTCAAAGAAATGTGGCATATGGAACACGTAATTACCATCCCGATCACCATGTTAACCATCAACATGGTCCTAAAGATCCTTCATATGAACCTAGCAGCAATAGGCTTCCCAGGGAACACTTACATGGAAGAATTACAGAAAGCTGTGATCCTGAACATCTGTGGGATAGTAGGAGAGTTCTTCAAACAAGTCATAATAATAGTAACAACCAACCTCCCTCATTCACTGCGCCTCCATAGCCAGGTGGGCAGGAGCAGCAGTTTGTAGCACACGCTTCTTGATTAGACCGGGGTTCGAGCCCATCACCACCAAACGCCCCGGGTGCCGAGCGAATTCGAGGTCAAGCGTTCAAAGTGCGAATATGTAGCGATCTTTCCCAGTGATAAAAGTTCATTTTAAGTTATATCGTTTTTTACTGGAAGTTCATTTATAATTCAGTTCTATACTTGAAAAATCACAAGTAAGAACAAAGAAGGAAACTCACCTTTCTTTTTCATTACATATATTACTCTATTTTACTAATCAATTAACTTATCTAACTGCTTGGCCTCCTTGCGGCACTGCTCCTGCCTCCCCGTGGTGGGGCCGGAAACTTGGGAGGGAAGGTCAACCTCCCAGGGCAAAAAGGAGCCTAACATGGACTACGACAATTACCCAGAGCTTGAGCAGCCTAGGCACTCATCCAGTACCATCAAAAATGCTGACCGTGAAATTTCTCACGATGTAACAAAGTCTAAACGACTGCGTACAGACACAGACCAACAGGAATTCCCATCATTCCTTATCTTACATAGTCTGTCGGACAAATCTATGAGCACTCTCTCACCATTTCTTATACAGAAATGTTTGGAAACTGTGGCGGGCTCTCCCAAAATGGTGAGAAGACTCAGATCTAGAGACCTCTTGGTAGAAACAGTGAGTCGTGCACATTCCGAGAGACTGTTGAAACTAATGATATTTGGTGGACTACCCATTCAAGTTACCCCTCATGCAACACTAAATACTTCCAAGGGAGTAATTGCAGAGTGGGATCTGATAAATGTAGCAGAAGATGAACTGGCCCAAGAACTCAAACATCAGAAAGTGATACAAGCCAAATGCATCATGATCAGGAAAGATGGAGAACTTGTTCCCCCCGCAACATCATCCTGACATTCGGAACACCTATCTTGCCATCCAGTGTCAAAGCCGGCTATCTCAACTACCGAGTATGACCCTTTATCCTGAATCCTATAAGATGCTACAAGTGCCAAAAATTTGGTCATGCACAAATGGTTTGTCGAGGAGATCCAGTCTGCCCAATCTGTGGGTCGAAAGAACATTCGCACACAGACTGTGATGCCAAAACACCGCACTGCCTGAATTGCAACGGCATGCATTCACCCTACTCCAAGTCATGCGATCTCTGGAAAACTGAAAAAAAAAAAATCCAAAAGTGCAGGGTAGAACGAAAAGTCACATACCAAGAGGCAAGAAAGCAAATTATGCTTAACACACCTAAGAACACATGTGCAGCAGCTCATGCTAAAATACCAAACAACAGCAACACAAACTGAAGTATCAGTTCCCCCAACCATGTCGATTGCAGATTGGGCCCGATCTATACTGTCACCATCAATGAAACAGACTCCAAAAGAGCAAAAGGTAGTAGATAGAGCCAACAACACCCCCCCCCCCCCGTCACAGTCCCACCAGCAACCCCACATAGACTATCAGATATTTCAAAGTCAAAAACCGACTCAGTTACAAATAGGAAGACAAACAATACCACTTCAGTAAATATGGACACTGATAACAATACTGACCCAAATGAACCTATCCTAGATCTTCATGCAGAAGATGTCATGGATACCGGATGCCCAACCTTTCCAAGAAAAGAGAAAATGAAACTCGATCGCCACAAACAGCCTGGGAATAAAAAAGACTCAGAATCTTCCTCAAGTAACAAAACCAAATAATGCACCAAATCATACAGTGGAACTGTAGAGGAATTTGCAGTAACATTGATGATATCCATGAGTTAATTGATCGTTACCATCCCGTAGGCATCTGCCTACAAGAGACAAATTTAACACGTCATGTATCACTCTCAGTTAAGAATTATGCACTCTTTAGAAAAGACAGAACTGCTACAAATAATGCTCACGGAGGGGTAGCCACACTCATAGACTCACGAGTACCTTGCAGATTAATTCCTTTACAAACCTCCATCGAAGCTGTTGCAACACGTATTGTGATTGGTATTACTTTGACAATTGTCTCTATCTACCTATCGCCCAATCACTCCTATACCATCCATGAACTGGAAGATCTTATTCAGCAGTTGCCAACCCCTATCTGTTTATTGGGTGACTTCAATGGACACCATCCATTGTGGGGTTCTCCCAATGCAGATGGACGAGGACAACTTATCGAACAGCTTGCTGACAGACAAAATCTGACTATACTAAATACTGGCTTGCCAACTTACATCCATCTCTCTACGGGTAGAACTTCTGCAATAGACCTTTCCATATGCTCTCCGATCCTCTTCCCTAGTATTGAGTGGACGGCCCTTGACAACCCGCTAAATAGTGATCACTTTTCACTAATATGTAAGATTCAAACAGGTCATTCCATAATTTCCCAAAACTACGTAAAATGGAAATTTCACAGAGCAGATTGGGCAAAATTGACTTCCCGAGTGTCCTTTGATGAACAGATCATCAAAACCTGGCCTATTGACAGAGCTACTGATCACATCACGAGACAAATACTGGCTGCTGCATGCACTGCGATTCCACAATCACAGTCAACACCCATAGAACCATAAACTATTGGTGGAACGAAGAGTGCAAAGGTGCAAAAAAAGAAAAAAACCGAGCATGGAATCTGTTTCGAAAACATCCCACCACCGCCAATCTTATAAACTACAAGAGACTCAGAGCCAAGGCCTGTCACATTAGGAAGAAAGCTAAAAGAGAATCTTGGATTCGATTTGTGAGCTCGATTAATAAAAATACTGATTCAAGAATAATATGGCGGAAAATAAAACAACTAAGTGGCAAAGTTCCCTGATTATCCTCCCCAATTCTCAACTGGAATGGGCAGGATCTTTCTTCTCCTACAGATATAGTGAATGCCCTAGGGACTGTTTTTTTCACAGTTATCTGCCTCAACAGCATATGATCTATCATTCCAGAAGATCAAAGTATTAGCTGAAAAGTCCAAACTGAACTTCAGACCTACTAGTAAATGTGCTTTACCTTATAATCAGCCGCTTACAATGCTTGAACTTCAATAAGCCATATCTAGCTCAAAACACAGTGCTGCAGGCCCTGACGGAATATACTACATAATGCTCCAACACTTAGATTAAGAATCGGTCTCCTCACTGCTCACTGTTTTCAATCGCATCTTTCTTGAACATTGTTTCCCCAGTTCCTGGCATCACTCCTATATAATAGCAATTCCCAAACAAGGAAAAGATCATTCCATTCCTGAAAACTATAGACCTATTTCTCTCACCAGCTGCTTAAGCAAAACCCTGGAAAAAATAATTCACCGTCGACTTACTTGGTTTCTCGACTCTAAAAATATAATTTCTGACAATCAATTTGGATTCAGGAAAAATTGATCAGCCCTGGATCTCATGGTCAAAGTGGAAACAAACATCAGGAATGCATTAATTCGAAATGAGCATCTCGTCATGGTATGCCTTGATGTAGAAAAAGCCTTTGACACCACATGGCGTTTTGGTATCCTGAGAGATCTGCATTCCCTTGACCTGAGAGGCCACTTACCGTACTTCATATCGAATTTCCTTCAGCACAGATCCTTTCAAGTCCGATACTGGCAAGTTCTCTCTCAAACATATATACAAGAAGAAGGGGTCCCAGAAGGCTCTGTGCTCAGTGCCACCTTATTCGCAATAAGAATAAACCATATGACTAAAAATATGCCCAGCACTGTGATTTCATACCTCTATGCCGATGATCTCACTTTTTCTTGCAGTTCTCAAAACATGACTTTCATTGAGCGGCAGCTCCAAATCTCAATTAATAATATTCAGTTATGGATGGCACAGAATGGGTATCGACTCTCTTGTTCAAAATCTAAAGTAGTTCACTTTTGTAACAAACGGAAGATTCATCCAGATCCAGAGGTACACTTAACGAATCAGCCTATCTCAGTTGTGAGCAGCATTCGTCTGCTTGGTCTGACTTTCGATAGTAAGTTGAACTTCATAGAGCACCTTAAACATCTAAAGACGTCTTGCCAGAAAAAAATGAACATACTCAGAGTCATTTCTTCTACATCATGGGGTGCAGATCGGTACACATTACTTCATTTGTATAGAGCCCTAATCAGATCTCTCCTTGACTACAGTGCCCCGGGGTATGATTCTGCTAGGGAGAGCGCGCTAGCACGGCTTGCACCAATTCAACACTCTGCCCTGAGGATTTCTATAGGCGCTTATAGAACTTCACCAGTTCAAAGTCTTTATATTGATGCTCATGAACTTCCTCTAAGCCTCAGGAGAAAGATGTTACTTCTTAACTATACAACTAAAATCCAAAGTCTATCTACCCATCCCATTAGGCCGATACTTAATGACCCACAGTTCACAACATTCTATAGAAATAAACCTAGAGCAATTCAGCCTTTTGCTCTCAGAGCTCAAGCATTATCACAAACTTGGAATATAGATCCTGATAAAGTTCTTCAAGATTTAAGTAGTACAGATCCCCCATGGACGTCTATTAAACCACTCTTTGACAGTTATTTTCTAAACTGGGGAAAAACACTCTCTTGCAAATGTTAATATGCAACAACTCCATATTGCCCACACACAAAATTATCTGCATTTTTCAAAAATATATACTGACGGATCAAAATCTGAGAGTGGAGTGGGTGCATCAGCTGTTTTCCCTCATAAAACCTTCTCCGTATCACTTCCCAATGAATGCAGCAGCTATACAGCTGAATTATATGCCATCAAACTTGCAGTAGAAAATATCCTCCATCTGTCCCTCCATAAAAGCATGATATATACGGACTCCCAGAGTGCGATTATAGCTTTACAGAACACTTCTTCTCAAACACATCCTATAATAAAGCTCATAAAATCCAAACTGATGCAGCTTCAAGAACTCCAACGAGTGTCCATTTTCTGCTGGATCCCAGGCCATGCTGGAATACCAGGAAACGAACGTGCAGACTATGCCGCTAAACATCCATCCGACAGAGAATTATCACAGTATTACGTTCCATATCTTGACTACAAAAGTAACATTCGAAGAATGTGTAAAGAACAATGGAGAATTCAATGGCAAACCCAAACGCACAATAAACTCCGCCAAATAAAACCTGAACCGCAACCGTGGACCTCCAGTTTCCGTATAAACAGGAGGGAGGAAGTAATTTTAACTAGAGCACGAATTGGCCACAGTCATTTTACTCACCTTTATCTCCTCACAGGTAATGATCCTCCACAATGCACACAGTGCAACTGTCCGCTCACAATGAAGCATATTCTTATTGAGTGTACTTTATACACCACTGCCCGCCAAGTCTCTTTTAGCTTTCTGCCAAACCTTAAAGAACCCATGACACTCTGCCACATCATAGGTAACAACGCTAATCTGCTGGAGTTCTTTCACTTCACAAAAAAGATCAAATTCTATGATCATTTTTGAGTAATGCCATCACAATCACCATGCATATGTAATATTCATAACAGTGGTAGGTGCAATATGGCCTAAGCAGCCCTTGCACCAAAAAACAACAACGACAACAACAACCACCAAATACGGAGAATGTGGAAAGGTCAGGGAATGACCACCGCATATCCCTAGAGCAATATGGCCTTAGTTGCTAATGCCCCAAACAACAACAACAACATAATCCTCATTCACTTTGTAGCAGTACCTGTCACAGGACATGGGGGAAAAATCCATAAAGAAGAAAAGTGTTTATAATGATAATAAGGGGTGCAATTAGCCCAGTGGTTATGATGGTGGACCTCCAATGTGATGGACCCAAGCTTGAATCCCACCACGAAGGAGAATTTAAAAATAAAAAAACAAAGGAGGGAAAAACTTGCAACAGTTGCTTTATTGGACTGCCTCCATCCAGGTCAAAGGAATGGCTGAGTAACAGACCTCATCGACAAGAAGGAAAGGGCAACCTACCTGATCAATATAGCAGTGCTCAAAACCAGCAACCTCCAGAAAACCTACAAGGAAAAGGTCAAGAAATACACAGACCTAAAACAGGAAGTCAAAGAAATGTGGCATATGGAACACGTAATTACCATCCCGATGACCGTGTTAACCATCAACATGGTCCTAAAGATCCTCCATATGAACCTAGCAGCAATAGGCTTCCCAGGGAACACTTACATGGAAGAATTACAGAAAGCTGTGATCCTGAACATCTGTGGGATAGTAGGAGAGTTCCTCAAACAAGTCATAATAATAGTAATCGCCAACCCCCCTCATTCACTTGGTAGCAGTACCTGTCACAGGACATGGGGAAAACCCATAAAGAAGAAAAGTGTTTATAATAATAATAAGGGGTGCAATTAGCCCAGTGGTTATAATGGTGGACTCCAATGTGATGGACCCAAGCTTGAATCCCACCACAAAGGAGAATTTAAAAAATATAAAATAAAAATAAAAAAGCAAGGGAGAGAAAAAAATTGCAAAAGTTGCTTTGTTGGACCGCCACCATCCAGGTGAAAGAATGGCTGAGATAGACAGTAATACCATCTGGTGTTGCTCCTAATAACTACCAATGACCACTGGATGCAAAACCAAAACTAAACAGGTCTATCTCCATAGCTGGATGAAGCTGAAAAGTAGGAATCTTGAACATATTGCATTGATTTTTTCACAGGATAAAGTCACCTGCCTTCAGGCCCTAGGCAAAGGGGTTTTTTCAAAAAGTCAGACACAGTCTTGCAGGGATGACAGGGGAGCAAATGGCACTGTCAGCTGTAGTTGTTACCACAACTGAAGGACAAGGCCACCCAGCCAAACCAAATATAAGTGCTTCTTGCACAACTGCACTACTGATTAGCCAGGAAGGAAGAAAGAGGTAGTGCATGTAGTGGAGCATTGAAATTTACAGAAAGCTGTGATCTTGAACATCTGTGGGATAGTAGGAGAGTTCTTCAAACAAGTCATAATAATAGTAACCACCAACCCACCCCCCTCATTCACTTGGTAGCAGTACCTGTCACAGGACATGGGGAAAACCCATAAAGAAGAAAAAGTGCAAGCATACTACCGTGCAACCCCGCTAGAGACCAATATGACAATGTAGAGGGGAATAAACTGCACACCAAGTGGTTGGAACAATGTCTGACTGTTCAGGTCACTGAACAGCAAATAGTAGACTAGAAAAAGGACCATCATCATGAAAAACCTGATAGCTCCTGCAATCTTGAAAAAAATATCAATCAGGATGTCAGAAACTTACTATAAAGAACAAGGAATACAGAGACAATCGAAACAGAACAAGAGGAGTAAAGCAAGCAAAAGTGTAACCCAGTGCAGCCTTCTTTCGCTCTTCTATTCTGAATAGAAGAAGAGTGGAACAAGGTCCTAGCAGAATTCAAGTAGATCACACAAAGAGCCACATCACATTGAAGCAGAGCCCCAACAGGATCCTTTGGTAAGTCACAAAAAAAAACCTCAATCGGCAAATAATATCAGATTATCTTGACAGCAAATGAAGTAACGCTAGATATCATCCATACTGCCATTTACTGTGCCTCTGTAGTGGCCACTTAGAATGAATGAAACCAACAGAAAATAAAATGCAAAGGCAAGGAACCACCAGTCTCAGAAAGAAGGCTGCAGCAGAAGATAGAAGAGATAAGAGTGAAGATAGGCCAACTGACCTACTACCAATGAGGTAACAGAAGTACGAAGCTGATTGGAAAATGAAGACCATCCTCAACAAAGACAATATCAATAGTAAAAACAAGACCACTGGTTGCACGTAAAATGTTATGAAAACGAAAACACCCAATCTTGACTAATTTTATGCTCACATTAAAATTTGTCGATTGGCTCTTGTTTTCAAATTACAGTTGGAATCTCATATTACTCTATATTATCAACTACTGCTCTTGGAAAAATGCATGGAACACGGCATTTTCAGTACCACCACACTCTTATCACGTGATCAGTGACTGTTGCCTCACTCTGCATCACGTGATAAGTTGTTCTTGCCTAAAATGTATCTTCAACTCTGTTGCAATAATCCTTGAATACAGCTGAGTACTGGGTGATTTGTTCTCAGTTAACGGTTGCTCTCTGTGCGATTCCTACTTTTTGCACAGTATTTGTGTCATATAAGATTAATATGCCCTGTAATTGTGTGAATAGTTGGGAAGACTTCTGCTACATATGTGGAGGTCATGTTAGCTTCAAGAAATGGTCCCTTAATTGGAGCCATAAAAAAGGCCTACTTCTTGTACTTGGGTGTAAAGTAGGTGACCGGGACAAGAACTAGGCTCTACACATTTGCTGCACTACTTCATGAAAACTCAACGCATAGGTAAATTCAAAGGGACATTTTATGTCTTTTGCAGTGCCCACAATATGGAGGATCCAACAAATCACATCACAGATTGTTATTTCTGTATGGTGCCTCCTTATTAGAAAAGGGATCACAATGAAGAAAAAGTGGATAGTGACGGATCCAAATATACCATCTGTAATTCGTCCCATGCCTCACGAAGTACTACCTATTCCTGAACCACCCAACTGTTTTTCTGTACACTCTGATGAAGATGAAGACACTGATGAACATCAGCTTGATATACACGAAGTACAGCAGCCGTCTATGTCAAGGGATCCACCACCTTGTCCAAACCTTTATCCTTCTAAACCACATAAGATCATAGAAAGTTCTGAGGAATTTTATTGGTTAGTTATCAACCTTTTGGCTGATGTGTATGAGACCACGATAAGCTAGTGGGATTTAGAGGTTGTTTATTCTGAGTGCTTGAGTTCAAAACTGCTGAGTGATTTTACTAGCCGTGTGACTTAATAGCTCTGTGTACAAGACTATTATAAACTAGTAAGGTTCAGAGTTGTTTATTTTGAGGACAAAAGTTTAAAATTGCTGTGAGTGATTTTATTGTCCAGGTGCAAACTGTGGTCAAGAATCTGTAGTGTTTCTTTTCTTTTCATGTGTAGATATTAGTAATCTTGGGGTAGTTTGTTTAGAGTCAAAAGATTTCAGGTTTGTGATTATGTGAGTGCATGTATGGTTACATATAAATTTTTCATAGATATGTGGGGGTTGGGGATTATTATGCAAATTTAGAAAATTTTTAGTAGTTTACAGACTGTACTAAAATATAATTTAGTTTGGTCTGTGAGCAAGACTAAGGAAAGTGATAGTTTCAGATTTGCTAGCCTCACACAGTCTCCAGAGTAGTCCCAACCTTCCCCACCAGAAAAAAAAAAAAAAAAAAAAATTAAAAATTTTAAACTTGCTTAGTCCAGGCAATACTCAATTCTTATTTTATGTTATATTTTTGATTGATTTTAATAATCAGACAAATAGTCGCGAAACTTAAACCCTAATGCCCTTTTACTGTCCAAACAGTGTAAGAGAACATGACAGAAACAGCATGAAACGTGCACAAACCCCAGTCAGTCACAGAATCCATTACATCAGTGGCAGTTTGTGGGTTAGGGTTGCTGCAGTTAATGCTTATTTAGTGTAGAAATTAGATCTAATTAAGCATGAAATCATAGAAACCATAATTTTATGGTCATATACATCAGTAAAGGGGAAAAAACTCCTGAAAGAATAGATGAACTTTGTCCACAAGTATCACAAGGTGATACTTGTAATTATGTTCATGCAATTATTTAAGAGGTCTCATGACTGATGATATTTTTGATTGATTTTAATAATCAGACAAATAGTCACAAAACTTAAACCCTAGTGCCCTTTTACTGTCCAAACAGTGATTAAGCTAAACTATATCCAAGATCGAGGTCTCATGACCTCTTAAATAATTGCTTGAGATATCACCTGTTGAGATCATGACACCTCAGTTCTGATCTGCAGCTTGCTTACTGTCAGTCTCACTTAAACTTTTTTTTTTTTTTTTTTAGGACATTATATCTATTTTAATCCAAAAGAAGATGACATTGTAAAAGTAGGTGATCTTATTAGTGAGCAGATTTCACTAAGGATGGAAAGCTATTGCATGGAATTCTGGTATTATTTATATAGTTACAAACAGGCATCACTGCGTATTTATGTAAGTGGTAAGTACCTTATGTGATTTTATCAACATCACTCAGAATCCTCAGAACATATAATTATAAGTATTAACTATTGATAACATTATGAACCGTTCAGGTGATTGATGAATTTTATCACTCAGAATTTTACTTCTTGATAACAATATTTATTTTTTCATCATGCTGTGATTTATCAAACCTCCAAATATTATACCATTTAACAATATTTGTGTATGGCAGATTCCCAGCTATAAGGATGTCTCAAGGGAGAATATTCTCTGGTATTCTCTATGCTGCTGCTACTCGTGGACTGTCTCCTGTCATCTCCCAGACTTCAGTCCTATACAGAACATCGTGTGGAATCTGCAGTTGCCAGAAAGAAACCAAAGACCCTTCCTGAACTTCAGGAAGCCATAATTTGTGTTTGGAACTACAAACTATCAGTTGAATATCTTCAGAAATTGATCTTGTCAATGCCTCGATGGTGTGCTGCTGTCATCAGGGCCAGAGGCAGTTCAACTAAATATTAGTTTGCCCCTGGTGAACCTTTCATTTTGTTTTCCATTTAAAATGATAAACTGAAACAAACTGAGGGCTTCTGATAACATTTCAGCCATAATTGTCATGTTTAACAAAACTGTTGTATAAAGGTTGCAAATGCTCATTTTGGAATATTTTGAGAGCACCTGTCAAATATTATTTAGCTTTGCCTTAACTATTGATAAATATCTTTTGTTTATATTTTTGTTTGTGATGTTAGTCATTAATGTAATACCATCATAAAAAAAGAGTTAGAAATGTGAAATTCCTACATGATGCACTTTCTTTGAACACAAGTGTACTTGAATTTCAAGAAAGCTTTTGATACTTTTGCATATGGAAGACTGCTGTTAGAATAAGCAGTATGGCATTAAGGGCAAGTTGCTACAATGGATAAAAGGATGGTTGAGTGGGAAAAGACAGAGAGTAGTAATCAATGGACACTGCTCTTCATGAACTAAGGTTATTAGTGGTGTCTGCCAGGGTTCGTGGGTCCATTGTTTTGTATATTTATCCATGATATTGATGAATTTTGCAGATGACATAAACATTGGCGGGTTTATTAATGACAGTAATGACATTATGCTACTGCAAAAGGATCTAGAAAAGTTGGGCTGTGAAGTAAAAAAAATATGAGCAGCAGTAAACCCAGAATCACATACCAACTATGCAGTTCTGCACTCAGGCTAGTGAATAACGAAAAAAGACTGAGGGAAACAGTGCCATCAGATATGAAGTTTTCTGAGCAGTGCAGAGAGGCTGCCAGATCAGGTCATGGGTCTTGTGAATGATATATAGGAATTTTGCTAATAGGGAAAGGAGATGATTATCTTCCTTATCCGAGGTACTATTCAAGGTGTGGTTGGGCCACACCTTGAATAGCATTCAGGTCTGGAGGCCTCATTTCAGGAAGGATGTAGAGTTGATAGAATTGAGTAAACAGAAAGGCAACTTGATCGGTGTGGAGAACAAAGGGGTGCTCTTCCCAAGGAAGGCTTAAATTCTGCAAATTGCAGTCTCTGGAGATTAGGCACTTGCAGGGTGATCTGATTGAGATGTATAATGCCTTGAATGGTTGGAGCAGGCTCAGTGCTGATGGGATTATTCCTCTTGCCGAGATTACAACTATGAGCATGTTAGTAGGGACATATGAGCAAGAAAGCAAGCTTATACAGCATCATCCAAAAAAAAAAAAAAAATATCATTTCATCCATTCATTCACTTAAAGAGTTTGTCCAATTCTTTCTTCGATTTATATAAGCTATCAACTTCCAGAATGACAGATGGAAGGTTTTCCAGCAATCAACTACCTGCTAGTTAAAAGCTCTTGCTTGGATTACAAAACTAAGGGGGCATAAACTCAAATTGAGGAAAGGCAGTTGAAGAATAGATTTTCAGAAATTTGCCTTTAGTGGGCAGGTAGTTGATTGCTAGAGAAAACTTTCATCTGTTGTTGTGGAAGTCAATAGCTTAAATAAATTCAAGAAAGAACTGTACAAATTTTGGAGCGAAAAGATGGATGAAAGGGAAGTGTTTTTTTTTTTTTTTATTGGCTGATGCTGCATAAGATTGCCTTCATGCCTCTACTAATGCTAATGACTCTAATGCATTAAGGGCTTATGCCCCAAACTTAAACGATGCCACTATTGCAAATATTTGCTAATTTATAATTGGCTGTGTGTTAATGATGCAAGTGCACTAAGATATACATAGTCTAATGCTAATGCTAAAAAAGAGTTCCACAAAAGCCTAAAATTTGAAGGACTTGGTCAGACCTGCTGAATGTCGGCAAATTTATGAATTGTGACAGGTTTTTTTTTTATATGATTCTGGAGTGGATGCTCATCATTTCTTCATATTTTCAGCTCGAGAAATTTGAAAATATTAGATCATTTGGAGAATTGGTATGTAGATAGCGCATTCAAATTTGTCCCTTATTCTATGAACTCCATGCTTTTATTAACAGGTAGTGCATTCATTGGTCTTCAATGCTGTCGAATAAGCAAGATGAGATATATAGTAATTTTTTTTATGCATTGTCCACACTTCATGATTTCGTTGGTTCTCAGTCTGTCTTGTGCTATTTAGAACATGATGCAGTGAATTTATTCACACAATATATCCAAATTCTCAGATTCACAGTTGTCCAGCAAAAGAGATATACGAAAAGAAGAAGTAATCCTGGCCAGGTTAAAGATAGGACATACATATTCCTATTTACTTAGAGCAGAAGAACTGCCTCAATGTAATCAGTGTCACGTGCAACAAACAGTTAAAGATTTCTTACTAGACTGTCCAACCTTTACAAACAAAAGAAAAACAGCCTTTAAATCCCTAACTAAAATTCAAGACGCTCCTACTCTGGAAAACATTTTAAGTGAAGAAAATAATATACAAGAGGTTTTCCACTATCTAAAATTAATAGGCTTTTATAATCAGATTTAAAAAGCAAAAAAGTCGCTGCTGTAAATCGTATACAATAAAATTCCCCCTCTCCATTAAATACTTTGTGAATAATTGCTAATCAGGCATTAATTTGAACAGCAATTGCAAGGGATTAGAGTAGAAAATGCCAAACTTTGGGAGGTGCATTATGGCCATAGAAACCGATGCACCAACAACTAACAAACAACAACAACAACAACAACCTGAATGATGGCCATATTGAAAGGTTTTCCTTTGAGTTTGACCAGCAGTATTCTGTCCGATAAAGCCCACCAATCTAACACGACTCCAACTCCTCCCACGGCGCGTCTGTAGCCAGGTGGACAGGAGCAGCAGTGCGTAGCACACACTTCTTGATTAGACCAGGGTTTGAGCCCATGACCACCAAATACGGAGAATGCGGAAAGGTCAGGGAATGACCACTGCATATCCCCAGTGAAATATGGCCTTAGTTGCTAATGCTCCTAATATCAATTACATTACACTATCTCCTCCCGAATAAATCATTCTTTGTTGCCCTGTCTTGAAGTCTCTGCTCTCTTTCCACCTGGTCTCACATAACCCGAGTATGTTAATTTGTAATCGTTCCATTTCCTGTTTTACATTATCAAGTTTGCTGCATTGGAAAATAGTTCCTAGTAGCCAATTTCAATGCGTGCCTGTTTTTCTTTCTGTTTCTGCTGCTGCTAGTTTTGTTTGCAGTTTCTTGTTGACGATCCAGCACCACCTGCAGTCCATGGTTATCTGTACCGAGTGAGGCATCTGCATCTGACAACACTGAGATCCCCTTCACGCTGTTGTCTTCCTTTCTTAAATTGTGCGCGACCATGATATTCTTGGTATTTTACAGCAGTGGTATGCCATTGCCTTCTGCCATGTGTGTTTACCGCGAACACCATCTCTCTTCCCAGAAGTTCCTCCGCTTGAAACAACCGTTGACTTCTGAGGTCATAGCTCATCTGCCTTCTTCCTCAGTTAACTAACTATGTATTCTGCCATTGGCCATCACTCATTATCCTTAGCATGGGAGTCAGTACCCAGCAGGGCCCCGACAGCCGGAGCTAGCTGAGCCCAGGTTTGGTCTGTGGCTGTTTATTGGTTATTCACAGCTGACCTCCATATCTGAAGATCATTCCACTATCTGCCACCTGTGGATGCAGATAGTGGTATATTCTGCTACCGGAATTCTCATCTGAATTCCGGTAGCAGTATATTCTGCCTTGGAATTCAGATGAGTAGATATTTAAAAAAAATAATAATAAGTAATGTTATCTGAACTAAAGTATGGACGGAGTCATGCTGAAATAAGCACATACTCACTTACCAACCTGCCTACATGAAGGAAAAGCATGAATCCATTTATACTAATTAAGTGGATAAAAAATATATTATTTCCTTTTTTCTAAATTTCTGCATTTCTCCTCTTTAAGTTGCCGAAATTTATTATTTCCTAAACCTTTTACTTCATTGATTTTGTTAATTTTTGATCACTGTGTGATACATCGAATTGTCATATGTTGAACTGTCATGTATACATTGGCCCATGTGGCATGGCTCCTGCCTCCACGTGGTGAGGCTGGAAACCTGGGAAGAAAATTCACTCTCACTCTCAAAGGTGCAAACACCATGGATTTTGACAAAAAAGTCACAAAATCCTGTAATATGACCCAGTCAACTCAAGAATATGAAGAAATTAATACAAACATGGCAAAAAAGACAAAAAAACTGATTTATATGAGATACCCACACCAAAATATCTCATCATTCATTCTACTGGTGAACAATCCACAGGAAAATTATCCCATCTCCTGATACAAAAATTTTTGGAAAATATAGCTGGAACTCCAAAAAAAGTAAAAAGGTTCAAATCAGATGACCTACTAATTGAGACAGCCAATATAGGACAGTCAGAGCAACTGATGAAGACATCCACTTTTGGTGGGATCTCGGTAACAGATACACCCCATAACACTTTAAACACCTCAAAAGGAGTAATCTCTGAATGGGATCTCCTCAGTATAACAGAAGAAGAAATATTACAAGAAATGAAAAATCAAGGAGTCACTCCTTTTAAAAGAATAACTGTCAAAAAAGATGGAATAATCATCCAGACCAAAAATATCATTTTCACTTTCAATACTTCAAGTCCACCACAGCACATGAAAGCAGTATACTTGCTTTGTCAAATCAAACCCTACATACCAAATCCTCTCTAATGTTTTAAATGTCAAAAATACGGACACTCACAGTCAACATGCTGAGGAATTAGAAATATGTGCCAAGTGTGGTTTCCGAGAACACACCAATCAAGAATGCACAACTGAACATCCTAAATGCCCAAACTGTGGTGGAAATCACACTGCCTACTCTTCTTTGGAATGCAAAAGATGGAAACAGGAAAGAAAAATCCAAAAATACAAAGCAAAACATAAAGTTGCATACTAGGAAGCCAGAAAGATATTACAACCAGTCAACACAAAGAAACCTACCTATGCACAGATAACAAAAGTAGCACAAATAACCCAGAAACAAGAAACAACAGGATCACAAACCGAAGTCACAATCACACCAAATGAATCGCTGTCGGATTGGGCACGCAATTGGCACATGTCTCCAAAACAGCAGAAAAGAGACCAGGCTGCAAACACCCCTATCTCAATTCCACCGATAGTAATTTCACAGCTACAGGGAAAAACACAAGAAGACACCTCCATAACAGTGCATCATGCTGCTGAACAAATGGATACAGCAGGAAAAACACAAGAAGAACCCATTCTAGGATTGCGAAGAATGGGTTCTTCTTGTGTTTGCCAAGGAAGATATGGACACTGGAAAGCCAGACACTAGACACAAAAATATGAAACCGTAACGAGAAAACAACTGGAAAACTCATCCAAAACAAAACAAAACAAAACAATGAATAGTACCTTTATTCAATGGAATTGTCATGGTTTCCACAATAATATCGATGATGTCCGAGATTTAATTTATCAACATCACCAAATATGTTTCTGCTTACAAGAAACATATCTAAAACCTGAGGATACAATTGTAATCAAAAACTACACTGTACATAGGCAAGATCGAATAAATAATTCCATAGCCCACGGAAGAGTAGCAATCCTTGTCAGTTCAAACAGTCCACCTACCAACCCATCTTGAAGCAGTAGCAGTATGTATGGCAGCAAGTAGTTTAATAACAATGGTATTAATATATTTACCCCCGAACCAAGAAATAAGTAATGAAGAGTTAGAAGAACTGATAGATCAGGTAGCCCCTCCTTACTGTATAATGGGGGATTTAAATGGACATCACCCTTTATGGAGAAATAAAAGAGGACCTTTTACTTTTTCTGTTTGAGGTCCTCTTTTATTTGAATAAAAGAGGACCTCAAATAGAAAAAGTAATAGATGCCAAAAATCTAACCCACCTGAATAGTGGAAAACACACATATATCCACCTTCCAACAGGAACCAGCACAACAGTTGATCTTGCTTTATGCTCCCCATCATTATATCCTGTTTTAGAATGGACAATTCATGAAGATCCATTATGACCACTATCCCATTATTGTCACTTTAACAAAAACATCCCATGTGAATCTAGTCAAAAACCCAAATGGAAGTTTCACAAAGCAGACTGGGAAAAATTCAAAAATCTAGCAGTAATCGAACAACAGAAAGTCCGACAACTAACCATTGACCAAGCAGTACAATATGTAACTGACCAAATTAGCCAAGCAGCAGAACAATCAATACCAAAAACATCCACCAAACTTCCTCAATTTCCAGATCCTTGGTGGAATGAGGAATGTACTCAAGCAAAACGAGACAGAAACAGAGCATGGAATATTTTTTGCAAAAATCCTACCACAGACAATCTAATACTTTTTAAAAAAAAATTAGAGCAAGAGCAAGATATGTCATATGAGCATGCAAGAAAGCCTCCTGGGTACGTTTCGCCTCAACTATAAATAGAACTACAAATACTAAAACAGTTTGGGATAAAATAAGAAAAATAAGCAATAGATACCAAAATTAGTACATCCAGTGATCAATTGGCAAGGGCAGGATATTACTGATCCAAAAGAAATAGCAAATGCCTTAGGTGAAACTTTCCCCAGAATATCTGCCACCACATCTTATCCACCGAAATTCCAGATATATAAAAATCATCAATTAAAATACAATTTAAAATTCTCCACAAAATATGTAGAACAATATAACCATCCGCTAACCATAACAGAACTCCATAAGGCATTGTCACAATCAAAACAAAGTGCAGCAGGTCCAGATGGCATCATTATATAAAGAAACTCAGTGAAGAATCATTACAAATTCTACTTATTTTATACAGCAGAATTGATATGGAGCACGAATTTCCTAACATGTGGCATCATGCGATTTTCCTCACTTTCCCAGAAACTGGCAGAGATCCTACTAATCTGAACAGTTACAGTCCAATAGCACTCACCAGCTGCCTAGGAAAATTAATGGAAAAGATTATAAATGCAAGACTCATGGCACCTAGAAAACCATAACCTTTTTGCCCAGTGCAGCGTGGCTTCAGGAAAACATAGATCAACCTTGGACCTCCTAATTAAAATAGAAAACAACATACAAAATGCTTTCATTAGAAAAGAACATTTAGTCATGATATGCTTTGATATTGAAAAAGCATACAACACAGCCTGGTGTTATGGCATTCTCTAGGACATATATAACTTAAAGCTAAGAGGACATCTCCCTATTTTCATCCAGAACTTTTTACAGCACCGAACCTTCCAAGTACGAATACAAACTACACTCTCAAAAGTTTTCCTACAAGAAGAAGGAGTACCATGGGGATCAGTCCTGAGTGCCAGCCTGTTTGCAATCAAAATAAACTCGATAATCCAGATACCATCTACCATTAATATAGCTCTTTATGTAGTTGATTTCAGTATCTCTTTCCAATCACAAAACATGAGATCAATAGAACAGCAATTACAAGGAACGATAAACAAGATCATCAATTGGGCTCAGGAAAACCAGTTCACGATCTCTACACAAAAAACAACAGGCATGCACTTCTGTAGGAAAAGAAACCTTCATTTAGATCTGGAATTAAAACTTAATGGACAATTAATCCCATTAAAACCAACCATAAAATATCTTGGACTTATTCTTTCTAAAAACTAACATTTTTAGAACATATAAAACAACTATGAACAAATTGCCTCAAGAAACTAAACATTTTGAGAGTCTTATCGTCAACTACCTGGGGTGCAGATAGAGTTACATTATTGCGACGATTATACAGAGGCCTCTTTTTTTCTTTTTTTTTTTTTTTTTTATGAAAACCCCAAACACGAAAGGTATCAAAACCTATAGTACACAGTACTGTGCATGGGTTGAAGGAGAAGTATGGGGGGAGGGGGATGCCGGAAACTTTGCTCTAGAGACTAAACATGGGTTTCACCACTTCAAGCCTCCAATAAGCAGAGTGGTGGTATTTCACCGGCTGATGAAAGTCATCTACGCTAGACTGGACTATGAGCCCCTGTGTACAACTCAGCCAAACCAAGTGCCCTGAGATGGCTAGATCCAGTGTATCACAGTGCTTTACGAACAGTATTAGGAGTATATCGCACATCACCAGTTCAGAGCCTATATGCAAGAGGCTCATGAACAACCACTACAACTCTGGAGACCAAACTTGCTGTTATTACACTGCAAAGATAAAATCAATACCCGACCACCTGACATGGACAATTCTACATGAACCAAGTTTGGAAAACTTATACAGAACACATCCAAATGCCAACAAACCAGCAGGCATATATATCCAGCAACGTAATTTAAATCTCAATCAGATAGCAATATATCCTAAAGTTTCATATCCACCTTGGTATACTATTCAAATGATATGCGATCTCCATATGTATAATTGGAACAAGGATTCTGTATCTAAACAAAATTTCCAGCAATTACACGCAGCCTACAGAGACCAACATTGTAATTCTACCATGATATACACAGATAGTTCCAAAACAGAAACCAAAGTAGGATTGGCAGCCAAGTTCCTGATTATCATCATCTCCCAATTACTCCCAACTGAGTGTAGCATTTATACTGTAGAACACCCCCAGGGGCCCACATCTGGTGTGCATGGGCTTGGCACACCAAGGGTCTTTAGCTGGATATCATAATTTTTCCTCTTTCTTGGTGATTCCCTTCTACTTCTGAAACACATTCTCTCTGTCTCAGATTTTTTTTTTTTTTTTTTTTGGTTGGTGCAGCAATAAACTGGAGGCTATACAACTAGCCATCAACTATATATGGCTAACCAACATTGCCAACTGTATAATTTTTACAGATTCATTCAATGCCCTGCAATCCTTAAATCCATCCAGCCATATAGCATTACCCATCCAGCCATATAGCAAATCCAAAATATGTTAATAAAACTAGCAAAACATAAGTTTCTGCTGGGTTCCCAGACATTGTTGGAATAGATGGTAATGAACAGGCAGTCAAAGCAGCAAAATAAGCAGAAAGCCCAATCAACCAAACCATAAAAATACCATATCTAGACTATAAAATTACAATCCGAAATAGTGGCGAAAATCAGTGGCAGCAAAAATGGCAGGAGCAAGCCAGTAACAAATTATTTCAAATAAAACCACTGTTACAACAATGGAAAACCAGTACAAGACCTAACAGACAGGAAGAAGTTATACTAAGCAGATTAAGAATGGGACACACCAGTATTACCCAATCCTATCTGTTCTGAGCTGAATCTCCACTACAGTGCTGTGATTGCCCTAACTTTACATGAGAGCATCAAATTACATTTAAATCCTTAAAGGCAACTACTTCGTTACAAGAAATATTAGCAGTTAGACCCAATATATCAGAAGTTTTCCAGTTCCCGAAACTTATAAATTATTATAATTTAATATAATCATAACAGAAGACATCAGATAATGATCCAAAAAACATAAGTTTTGGCACATTATAGCCGTAGAAGCTGATGCACCAGAAAAATACCCAAAACAATCAACCAACTATGTATACATCAAATTGTCCTTTTCACCGAATTTTCTTTCACCAGATTGTCATACACCAAATTGTCACATACAGCAAAATGTCATTCACAAAGTTTTCACATACAATGAAATGTCACCAAATTGTCTCGTATATCGAACTGTTGTGCACCAAATTCTCACGTATACTGAATTATCGTGCACCAAATTCTCACATATATCGAACTGCTGTGCAGTGCACCAAATTCCCACATATGCTGAACCATTGTACAACAGATTGTGCCGACCGGGCTAGCCGAGTGGGTAAAGTACCTGCCCGGCAACCCAAAGGTCGCGGGTTCGATTCCCGCCTCGGGCTTGGATCAAAGTACTGCAAAAACCTTGGGAGGTGCAATATGGCCACAGAAGCCGATGCGCCAACAACTACCAAATCAAAAACAACAGATTGTCTTGCAACGAATTAACATAGACCCAGTAAAATGTTATCATTTTACAATGTCACTTTTTGAAAAAATATATATAAAATTGCTGATTGTCAAAAGAAATCAGCCTCATAGACAGTAAAAATGTTTGTCAAAGTGTAGTAAAAAGTTTATCGAATGGTAATTTATTTGAGTAGTACAAGTACTATAAAGATGAACCTCACAATATCACTGAGGATAGTGTGAGAGACCTTGAATGTCGAAAGATAACCTTGTCTCCTGCATTATATATCATTCAATTTCTTGTCTCCTGCATTATATATCATTCAATTTCTTGTCTCCTGCATTATATATCATTCAATTTCTTGTCTCCTGCATTATATATCATTCAATTTCTTGTCTCCTGCATTATGTTATGTTATTTAAGCTGATTGGCAATAAGAATTGACAACATCACCTTTCAATCGGAATATCATAAGCGTTTCCAGACTATCTTGGCTGATGTTTTAAACATAAAAAGTTTATGCATTTTCTTTATTTCTCCATAAGTGTTTCAGATTATGTAAGTTGTTATAGCAAGTCAGATGGAACAAGGTTTGAACTTTCTGTAGAATTGATTTAAATTTTTTTCATCATGAACCTGGATTTTCTAAAACTATAGTGACAAGAAGGAAAATGTGGCATCATCTTTAAAACCCTTGAAACAAAAAACAACACAGCAATATAAAAGTAATATATGTGCTACTTAATGTGTGAATATCATATTGCAGAGGCACTCTGCCACTTGTGGTGGAATAGTGCACTTTGGTGGAATAGTGCACGTTTATTTATTCTCTGAATAAATAAACACAGTTATTAGTATTTATTCATTTTATATAAGGTTAAATATGGTGTGAATTTTTATAAAAAAATTTAATTTGTGGATAAAAAAAATTATATATATATTTAATATTTTTTCAATATTTTCCTTTATTATTTTAGATGGAATTAATGAAAATGGGCCACTTTGGGAAAAGAAGGATGGTAGTGGGTTGGGATGGCAGTATGCTTCCTATTATTTAAATTACAAATTCGATGTACATGTTATCTTCAGGGCAGCAACATCTGATCATGGTTTAGGAGATATAGCTTTGGATGACATAAGCTTTCATAATAGATCTTGCCCTGTTCAGAGTAAGTTTATACATTTATTGTTAATTTTTATGTATTCCTCAACCTTCATTAGGCATAGAGATACTTTTAACATTACTATTATTATTAGGATATCTAAATGATGCAAGAAACCAGAATTACTTTGAACTTGCTTTAAAAAAAAATGCGTATCCACTCATTATTTCCATTGTTCATCATCATCAGCCATTTTCAATCCACTGCAGGATGAAGGCCTCTCCAGCAACTTTCCAGTTCCTTCTGTTTTGAGCACTGTTCATCCATTTACTACCCATAAACTCATGAATTTCATCTATCCATCTCCACCTTTGTCTTCCAGGATTTCTTCCAGCTCCTCATGGGTACCATTCTGTTATTTTTTTAGTCCATCTGTCATCATGTCTTCGAGCTATGTGTCCTGCCCAAGACCACTTTAGTTCTTTAGTTTTGATAAGAATGTCCTTTACTTGAGTTTGCTGCCTAATCCATGTGTTTCTCTTCTTATCTAACAGTCTGATTCCGAATATAATTCGTTCCATTCTTCGCTGTGTAGTTCTCAGGTTCTCTTCCATTCTTTTGGTGAGTGCCCTAGTTTCACTTCCATAAGTCATGGTGGCGAGTATACATTGGTTCATTATTTTACGTTTCAGACAAACTGGGATATTGCTCTTCAGTATGTGATTATATTTCCTGAATGCTATCCATTCAAAATTTATTGTTCTCTTGACTTCCAGCCATTTATCATTATTGTAGCTAATAACTTGTCAAAGATAAGTATATGACTCCACCTTTTCAATTACTGCTCCTTCAATCATAATTTTCCTTTCTGTGTCATACTTGTTCATCATTACTTTTGTTTTAGCCATATTCATCTTTAATCCAAAATCCTTACTAACTGTGCATAACTGATTAAGATTTTCCTCTAATTCTTTGGGATCGTGGCTTATGACCACAATGTCATCTGCAAATCGTAAATGGTTTAGGTAATCTCCTTTCAAATTGACTCCTTTCTGTGACCAGTCTAATATTCTGAAAGCTTCCTCAAGGGCAGCAGTAAACAGCTTCGTAGATATTGTGTCTCCTTGTCGCACTCCTTTCTCGATTTTAAATTTCCTACTGTCTTTGTCTAGTCTAATAAAGGAGGTAGCACTTTCATATATTTTCTTCAAAATCATAATATGTGGTGTATCTATGCCTTGTCTTTCTAGTGCCCAAAACATTGCCTTATGCTGTATGGGGTCAAATGCCTTTTCATAATCCACAAATGCCAGGATTAATGGTGTTTTGTATTCATTTGCTTTCTCCATTAGCTGTGATATTACGTGAAGGTGATCCATAGTTGAGAATCCTGTCCTAAAGCCAGCTTGTTCTTTCGGTTGATTCTCATCAAGTATTAGTATTAGTATTAGTAATGGCCGCATGGTGCAAGAAAGCTTATGGCTTATGCTGCACCAGCCAAAAAATAAAAAAATAAATAAATAACTAAATAATAATAATTAATAAAAAAAGAAAAAGGAAATTAAACCTATCATCCTATGTGCTTCCCTTATCCGAAAGTACTATCCAGATGACCTTTGAATTTCCCCAAACTGTCGGCCTCTACCACCCATGAAGGCAACTTATTCCAGTAATTTATAACTTGCTGACTAAAATAAAACTTCCTGCAGTCCAATCTAAACATTTCCCCCCGTAACTTGAATTTATGTCCCCTAGTTCTAGCATCATTTATAATCTTGAAATTTTCATTTTACTTATGCCTCTCAGAGCCTTAAACACCTCAATCAAATCTCCTCTAAGGTGTCTAGTTTCCAAACTCTGCAGCCCACATATTCGAAGTCTTTCTTCATAAGGACGCCCTTTTGCCGATCTCACCAGGCGAGTTTCCCGTCTTTGCACCCTTTCAAGAAGCTCGATGTCTTTCTTTAGGTGCAGTCTCCATACTTGTATTCCAAGTGTGGTCTAACGTAAGCCTTATATAATGGGATTATCACGTCCCTATCTCTACTTGCAAAAGTATGATAGATCATCGATAGGACACCATGGGCCTTCCTTGCAATATCTGTTTACAATGCTCAGAGAATTTCATGTCTGACCGTATCGTAACACCGAAGTCCCTTTCCTCCAGTACTGGGTTTAGTTGAACTTCACCAAGTGAATAAGTTATTTTGGGATTACTGTTTCCCAAGTGTAATACCTTACACCAGGGGTGGGCAACTTTTTTCGTCAGCGGGCCGAATGAAATTTTCGTATCATTATGCGGGCCGAATGAAATTTTTGGATCATGATGCGGGCCAGAATAGATTGAACGATTTAATAAAAAAAATCAGAACCTAAAAAATGTTATATTACTTGAATTACCAAATTATTAATGTATTTTTAAAAAAAATATCTGAATGTCCAATTATCATTGAAAATGCGGCATTCGGCATCAATTTTTCTTTTTTTTTTAATTGGCTCATTTTATGGGCTATAAATTATATTAAATTAAAAATCGTAATAATTAGAAAAGGCATAAAACATAAAATATCTCGCACCAATATTATTTTTTTCAATAAGAAGTCAAACCCAAAGGAACTTCGTTCGATCGATGCTACAATAATAATTAGGAAATAACTCTTTGACGCTGCGTAGAATCACTTGGTTACTGTTGTACTGGCCGTGATTTCCGATTGAACCGAATTAAGCCGAACGTTTACGGCGAGTGTAGTCAGGTATGGATTTTCTATATTTATGCATTTACCGAGGGGGGGGCCGGATTCGACATCACCGCGGGCCGGATGTGGCCCACGGGCTGGCTGTTGCCCATCCCTGCCTTACACTTTGTTGGATTAAAGCATAGCTGCCATTTTTCTGACCATTACTGAAGTCTATCTAGGTCTCTCTGAAGAAGCTCAGCTTGTTATTGTTGTTGTTAACTACTCTACCAATTTTAACGTCATCTGCAAATTTAGACATCACACCCATCTCAATGTCGTTTATAAAAATTAAAAACAACAGTGGTCCTAATACTGATCCTTGGGGAACCCCACTTCTTACATCAACCCAATCTGAGGAATAGCCATTTATCACAACCCTCTGCCTCCTGCCCTGAAGCCATCCTTCTATCCATCTAAGGATTTTCCCAGTGATTCCAACCTGTTCCAGCTTATAGACATTATGGCCTAGCTTGCGACATTTCCTCAGCATGGTCCTGTATTTTTCCAACAAATCGTCAGATCGTGTACGTTTATTATCTTTGTCCCCACATGAATAATAATATTTTCTTTACCCTCTTTAAAATCTGACAATCTGTTGGTGACATCATCAGTAGTTGCTCCCAGCAGACATACTCTGGTTCTGCTCCACCTATCCTGTTTCCCTGACAATGGAGTCTCCTAATAAAACAATGTCCTTTTTAACCAGAGGAGTTTGCACTTGGTTTTCTGTTTTGAGGCTCGAATCGGGTGTGCATCACTTGGTAGATTGCTGGAGTTTTGAGTCCCTGACGAGCTGCTAGATGCATTATTTTCGAGGGCAAGCACTCGTTTTTTCAGGGAATCAAATTGTTCCATCAGTGCACCAAATTGTAATTTAAGATCGGTGCACTCACTCCTTACATCGATCACAAAGAAAAGAATCCCCAGGTGAGGTAGGATTAGTCACCAGGTCGACCTTGGAAAACATTCCACAGGTTCCACAACGGATTAAATCATTACTCACCCGTAAATCGCCATCTGCTATTTCCATGTGAGTCACGATACCCTGTGACGTGTTTAAGGCAGATCTCTTAACTACCATTATAAAATTAAATAAATATCAATGAAAGTAACTTTAAAAAATTATATCTATAATATTAAAATCAAATAGTTACAGGAAAACCTATAACAAAATAATCCAACAATATCTAAATAAATCAAATATTTAAAAGCACTATCGTAAAGTAAACCACTTAACTGAGGAGCCCTGTCTACATATTCTACTGTTAAGTTTCACTGTAGACATATTCTACTGTTAAGTTTCACTTAACAGTAGAATATGTCTTGCAAAATTTAAGCAACTTTTGAGAATCATCATACTGTTCTCAGTTGTTGAAGTAGTGGGTTTATGAATAAAAGTTAATTCTTGAAGGGCATCGAAATGCACAGATGAGCATTAAATGGACTTTCACATGAGCTGCCATATGCATATAAAAACTTTTCTCTGGCTGTTCAGAAAATACCATATTTCAATCAGTAGACCCTAGAATATATAGTTTCAGCTTTTAAGATTGTTTTTATCTGATAATATTATAAAGTTTCTGAGAACAATTTTAAGCTTTTTAAAAACAATGGGCCACCAAAGGCTGTCAAATTGCAACTTGGATTGTTTGAGTTATGTAAGGTGAGTTTCTCTTTAAAATGCAACTTGGAAGTCAGTGAAGGTTCAAAGGACATACTTTTTTTTTTTTGTTGTAGCAGTAGTATCCATAGCTTTATAGTACTACTGCACCTCCATGTGGTATCCAGATTTATTTCCAGCAGGTGGACCTTTTGTAATATAAAGATCCAGAGTCTTTCTTTCCAGAGCTTTTCCTAAAATGGAGAGAACTGTAAGTTGGTAAGAACTAGAGATCTGGGTTCTTACTAATTTTTAGCTCCCCTCTCCGTTTAGGAATTTTCACGAAGATACTAGTTAATATGGTGTCGTTTGGTACCTTCAGAAGAATTTTGAGAAGTGCAGTTCTCAAAAGTTTGGGCAAATTCCTTCCATAAGAATTATGCAAATAATAAAGAAATTCATGTTTCAAATCCGAAAACCCCTGAAAAACTTCTTATTTAATTCATTCATATCCAGGGTATTTCCCATGTTTCATTTTCCTGATAGTCACATCACTTTCGTTATTGGTGATTTCAGGTTCATTACAAAGACCAAACTAAATGTCATTTTTGTATTCTAACTGTATAGTGGAATTAACTGTACTGTTCATGTCTTGCAGAAGCATCACCATTTTCAGAATACAGTTTTCCAATGACTCCCATATTGTAGTACCATCTATTTCTCCAGAAATAATAGAATATAAAATTATACCAGGTAGAATTTTCTTACCCAGCCACAGACATGCTTCCTCCATTCCAAAAATCAGAAGCTCCCTAATCATTGATAAAAGATTTTGGATTCCCCTCTTTCCTCTCTTTTGTAAGTTTACCATATCATTTGCTGAAAGTTTTATATTTTACTTTAAAGGCCTCCACTTTTTGGTGGCACCACTATATTGATCATATAGGTAGTATTTTCTTTATTGTCAGTGAGAGTGAGTTCTTTATTACAAGTACTTTGTACTTGTAATAAAGTGTACTTGTACAAATAAAGGTTATGTTTCTGAATGTCCTGCATTTGGGTGATCATCCTTCATCTTGTAGTGATGTGTTGGATTGTTTCTGAGGCAGGATTGCATCGTCAACATGTGTCATCTGTTATTTTGGTGCCTTTGGTTGTGTATTTCTTTGTAATTTCTGATGTTGATTGCCTGGTCTTTCATAGATGACAAGCATGAGTGTTTTGGTCTCAGGGAAGAGTGTCCTGCTGGAGAGCCATGTGTTAGAAGCCCCTGGGTTGTCATCTGGTGAGTTGGGCAACTGTGGGAAGACAGAGAATTCATTGTTGTGTTCCTGTAATCAGTTAGCACCCTGCTGGGCTTTGTAGTATACTGAGTTGTCCTGTTGATAGATTCTGGAGCTTCTAGATACATTGTCATCATTATGGTGCGTACTTTGTCAATGATAATAAAAATATGCCAATCAAGCCATTGATTAACAGCGATCAGAGGACACGGCATGCCCTGAAAACAATCCACAAATCATAAAATGAGACCTTTATTTTGCAGAACATCAACACTGCATTCAATTACCTTGTGGCCTTCTGTTGCCCATTTTCATATGCAGATATCCCCATTACTATGATAAAGCTGGAAATGCAATTTGGCAAACTATATGACAGATTTCCACATGTCAGTAATAGTAATAGTAATAGTAATAACATGTGATGCAAGAAAGCAAGCATATGAGCTTAGGTAGCATCAGCCAAAAAAAAAAAAATTCACACAACCATTCGCTCTTAATGTTTGTCCAGTTCCTCCTTAAATTTATTTAACCTATCAACTTCCACAATGACAGAAGTTTAACCACCCGCTGGCTAAAAGCAAATTTCCGCACATCTATTCTACAGCTGTCTTTCCTCAATTTGAATTTATGCCCCCTTAGGTTTGTAATCTGAACAAGTGGAAGAATCCCATCAGAATTGAGTGTGCTCAACCCATTCAAGGCCTTATACAGCTCAATCAGATCACCTTACAGGTACCTAGTCTCCAGCCACTGCAATTTGCAGAACTTAAGCCTCTCTTGGTAAGAGGATCCCTTCGTTCCCCTCACCAATCTTGTTGCCCTTCTCTGCACACGCTCAAGCAAACCTACATCCTTCCTAAAATGAGGCCTCCGGACCTGTAAGCAGTACTCCAGGCTTGGCCTGACCATTGCCTTATACAGAGGAACAATCACCTTCTTTTCCCTGCTAGCAAAAGTCATGTATATCATTGACAAAACCCCATGACCTGCTCTGGCAGCCTGTCTGCATTGCTCAGAAAATTTCTTATCTGACTGCACATTTACTCCCAGGTCTTTTTCATTTTCTAGCACCCTAAGTGTAGTACCACACAGTTGGTATATTCCTCTGGGGTTACTTCTACCCATATGCAGTACTTTGCATTTGTCAATGTTAAACTTCAGTTGCCACTTCTCAGCCCACTTTCCCAGTGGTACAGCATTGGTGCTGACATGCCCATGCAAATTTCAATTGCTTGTATCTCACAATGAGTGAGATACAAGAAATTGAATTTTCTTGTATCTCACCCATAGTCTGTTTAATGTCCAGTGCATAGTCCATGTGGATATTGCTCTTACTATTCCTGTAGTGTGCTGGAATAGAAAGAGCTATAGTTTGTCTAGTTTTTCCTTGTGCTAGGTGGTTAGCCGGAGTTTGTTCACATATGGCTGTCCCACTTGTGACTTTTGGCTGGTTGTTCATCTACTGCAAAAAATTGATAACAGATGAACAACTAGACTCGTACCTAGAGAATAGGAGCACTTAAGCATATTGGCTGTTATTGAGATACTGGTACCTGTATGTTTTGTCCCCACAATAATTTTATATTTTTAGTCAGAAAGATTTCAAAGCTGACCCATTCTTTCTTGCAGACATTCAAAAACTGATTTCTGTAAGTGTGAACTTCAATATTATATTAGCCTACATGACTTTGAGTCTTCACCAGCATGACAAACTAGTCCATTCCTACACAAGTGGGTGTTACTAATGCAAGGCCAACTACCTGCTGGCACTAAAGGCAAACTTCCGCACACCTATTCTACAACTGTCTTTCCTCAATTTGAATCTATGTCCCCTCAGGTTCTTAGTCCAAGAAAGCAGAAATACCCCATCAGCATTGAGCTTGCTCAAACCATTCAAGGCCTTATACACCTCAATCAGATCACCTAGTCTCCAGATGCTGCAACTTGCAGATTTGAAGCCTTTCTTCATAAGTGCACCCCATTGTTCCTCTCACCAATCTTAATCTTGTAATCTCTGCACAATCTTGTCGTTCTCTGTTCTCGTTCTAGCTACTCTACATCCTTCCTAAAATGATGCCTCCACACCTGGGTACAGTACTCAAGGTGTGGCCTGATCATTGCCTTATGTTTGTTTGTTATTTGGTTTTTAGGAGCATTAGCAACTAAGGCCATATTGCTCTGGGGATATGCAGTGGTCATTCCATGACCTTTCCGCATCCTCCGTATTTGGTGGTCACAAGCTCGAACACCAGTCTACATCAAGAAATGTGCTACACACTGCTGCTCCTGCCCATCTGGCTACAGAGCCGCCTCATTGCCTTATACAAAGGGATAATCATTCACAAAACTCCATGACCTGCACTGTTCAGAGAACTTCATATCTGACTGCACAACAACCCCCATGTCTTTTTCATTCTCTACCACTGTCAGTGTAATACCGCACAGTTAATACATTTCTCTTGGATTACTGCTACCCATATGCAGTACGTTGCATTTCTCAATGTTAAACTTCAGTTGCCACTTCTCAACCCATCTGTCTAACTTTTCTCGATCCTCTTACAGTAGCATACTGTCTTTATTGTCATTAACAACCATGCTAACCTTTGTATCATCTCCAAACTTGGACATTAATCCTGATATACTGTCATCAATATCATTGATAAATACACAAAACAACAATGGGCTCAGCACCGAACCTTGGGGGCTCCACTAATAACATTAGTCTATGTAGGGCAGTGTCCATTTATTACCACTCTCTGCCATCTCCCACCCAACCATCCCTTTATCCATTACAGTAACTTGCCCTTAATGCCATACAGCTCCAATTTGTACATCAGTCTTCCAGTTCCTTTGTGACCACATCGTAACATCTGATCAAATTGGTCAGACAAGACTTCCCCGTAACAAACCAATGCTGTGTCTGAACTATTGCTGCTGTCTTGTCTAGGTAATCCTGTATCACCTCTTTATTATTATTATTATATTATTTCTCCCTGATTGGGGGTTCCACCTTATGACGGGTATTGCTACCAAGTACACAGGGTTGTTTTTGTTATGTCTGGTGTTACTGTTGGTACTCTCTCACTATCCTACAGGTATTCGGGATTGCTAATTTCTGGAGTTCCTTGTAGCAGGTGTTCGGCTGTTATGTAGGGACTATGACACCATACCTGTGATTGCCGCAATGTTCAGTATGGTCGTTACTTGTTGCCTATGCCACATCTCCCTGATCTCCTGTCTTAGGTTTGCATACTTCCTGATTTTTTCCCCATGGGTTTTCTGCAGGTTTCCAGTGTCGGGTACCACTTTGTTAGTCAGATAGGTTGTCTTTTCTTTCTTGTCTACAAGGGTTATGTCCGGTCTGTTGTGTGGGATTGTCTTATCTGTTATTATGGCATGGTCCCAGTACAGCTTGTGGGTTGGGGTCTCTAGTACTGACTGGAGTTCGTACTTGTAGCACGGTACACTTTCTTCAACCAACGGGTATTTTCTTGCTAGCTTCTGATGTATTATCCTGGCTACCTGGTTGTGTCTATGAGTGTATTCAGTCTGGGTGATCACCTTGCATCCAGCAGTGATGTGTTGACTTATTTCGGAGGTCAGGTGGCATCGTCGACATGTGTCATCGAATACTCCAGGCTCCTTGGCGATGTATTTTCTATAGTTCTTGGTGTTGATTAACTGGTCTTTGATGGCGAGCATGAAACCTTCAGTCTCGGGGAAGAGCATCATTCTCCTGTGCCATGCATTGGAAGCAATTTTATTTGTGTGATTTTGATGGAGATCATTGTAGTGTCTGCCATGGAGTGTCCTCTCTGCCCATCTTTCTATCTTTGTTTGTACCTCCTGGTTCGGAGGGATTCTTCACTTAAGTTCAGTGTGGTATACTGCTTGTCTATCTTCCTTATGGCCTGGTGGAGTTCTGCTGTGTGTTTCTGGAAGTAAACCTTCAGGTTAACTATTGCTGTTTTCTGTTGCTCTATCAGGTCGGTCAGGCCTCTTCCTCCTTCTTCCCAGGAAATTGTCAGTCTCTCCACGGCAGATTTCGGGTGGTGTTGGTGGCTCTTGGTCATCATTGCCCTTGTCTTTCTCATGATATCCTTCAGTTCGGGTTTTGTTCACTCTTTGACCCCGAAGGTGTATGTTAGCACTGGGACTGCATAGGTGTTTATGGCTTTAAACTATGGTCCGTCCATTCAGCAGGCTTCTGAGTCTCTGATGGTATTTTTTGTTCAGGCAGGACTTAATTTCCTTGTGCTGTAACTGCTGAGCCTGCATTATCCACAAGTATTTGTAGGCCTCTGCCATAGCTTCGATCTCTTTACCACTCTGCAGCTGGTAGTTTTGGTTGACTAATTTTCCCTGACGCAATCTGTAAGTCTTGCACTTGTCTAGACCAAATTCCATCCTAATATCATTGCTGAATTCTTCGGTGATCTGGAGCAGTTGCTGAAGGTGTTTCTCAGTTCCTGCGTAGAGCTTGATGTCATCCATATATATCAGGTTGGTGAGGGTGTACAGGTTTTTTTCTTCCTTCTTTGAGGTTATATCCAGAATTGCTGCCGTTGAGCATAGTAGATAGCGGGTTAAGTGCTAGACAGAACCACAATGGGCTCAGGGCATCTCCCTGAAATATTGATCTCCTGATGGGGTTTGGCCTGGTTGTGACATTTCTGACCTTAATGGTAGTACTTCATTTTGCCTAGGAAGTTTGTCACTACTGGATTGACTTTGTAGATGTTCAGCACCTCTGTTAGCCAGCTATGACACACGGAGTCCAAGGCCTTGGGGTAATCTATGTAGGCTGTGTACATGTTGCGCAGCTTCTTTGTAGGCTTGCTCCATAACCACAGCATCTATTGTTAATTGCTCCTTGCATCCTTTGCTCAGCCACTTGCATCCTTTCTGCTGTTCAGCCATTATGTTCTGGCTCTCCAAGTGGTCTGATATCTTCCTGGTATGCAACTGGTCAGCATCTTGTACATTGTTGGGAGGCAGGTGATTGGCCTATATTTTGCTGGGTTTCTTGTATTTTCGTCTTTAGGCTTCAGATTTGTGATTCCTTGAGTGAGAAACTTCGGAACTGTCTCTGGGTGCCTTATCATTTCATTGAACTGCTCTGCCAGGTGCTTGTGTGTGCAAGTGAGCTTCTTGTACCAGTAGTTGAGGATGTTATTTATTCCTGGTATTTGCCAATTGTGAGAGTTCTTGATCATCTGTTTTACTTCTTCCTGAATCTCCCATTCTCTCATTTCTTGTACGTCCTTGGTTTTCTTCATTCTAGTTCTCTCCAGGTTGCTCGGCTATGTCTTACTTCCCTGCTCCATATGTTTCCCTAGAATTCCTCAATCATTTTCTTCTTGGGTGGTTTCTTTCCCTTCTTTCCCGTCTTCTCTGAGATTTCTGTAGAAGCCTCTTTCATCTTCATCGAAGATTCAGTTTATTTTCCTCTGGGCGCTCTCTTTGTATCGGCATAGTCTCTTGCTGAGTGCAAGGAGGTTCTACTTCAATGTGTCCAAGTACTCCCCTATTCTCTCATTCTTTGTCTCATGATTGCTATGAATGCTGTCTCTCATGAGGATGCTCTTCACTTTTCCAGTCAATTTCTTACTTCTATTACCCATTGGTACTGGCCTATCTTGACTCTTAATTCTTCTATCTCCTATTGAAGTATTCTTTCTCAAGCTTTTTTCTCAAGTGGTTTCTTCTGTTTTCGGTTCTTCTGCTGTTGGTCTCTCGGTTCTCTTCCATTAATCCTTGTGGCTGCTGTGGCGCCTCCGTAGCCAGGTGGGCAAGAGCAGCAGTGCGTAGCACACGCTTCTTGATTAGACCGGGGTTTGAGCCCGTGCCCACCAAATACGGAGGATGCGGAAAGGTCAGGAAATGACCACCGCATATCGCCGGAGCAATATGGCCTTAGTTGCTAATGCTCCTAAAAACCAAATAATAACAATAACCTTGTGGCTGCTACCGCAGCCCAATACACGGCTGTGTGGATGGCCTCCACTGTTGCACCATTATTATCGAGGTAATGTGGTATTACGTGCCGGTTCAACTGGTCCATGACTCCCACCAAGGTTCTATTCGGCCTCTGCTTCGGTATCATGTGAGTCTTTGTGGGGTCCATTCCTTCGAATTCTGGCGCCTCCGTAGCCAGGTGGGAAGGAGCAGCAGTGCGTAGCACACGCTTCTTGATTAGACCGGGGTTCGAGCCCGTCACCACCAAATACGGAGGATGCGGAAAGGTCAAGGGAATGACCACCGCATATCCCGGAGCAATATGGCCTTAGTTGCTAATGCTCCTAAAAACCAAATAACAAACAAACTAACAAACCTTCGAATTCTGTTAGGGCCTTCTTCCACTCGTCCAATACTCTGGATATCATGATCTTGTCTGTTTCCACTTCAGCTGCTGTGGGTTGTATTTCTTCTGGGTCTTTCTCCTCTGGATCAGTGGCATGTTCTTCCTCCTCTGGTTCCCTATTCTTTATCATTTGCAGTTGATTGCTCACATCCTGCTTGATTTTTTCCAAGATTGCAGAAGCTATCAAGTTCTTCATGATGATGGTCCTTTTCTGGTCTGCTATACGCTGTTCAGTGACCTGAATATCCGGGAATCGTTCCAGCCACTTGGTATGCAGTCTCGCCCTGTAAGTTGTCATATCGGTCTCTAGCTTCGTTATCATGGTATGCTTGCATGATGTATGTATTCATTTCGATGCTCCACTTCATGCATTGGTGTTTCTTTCCTTCCTGGGTGGTCACTAGTGCAGTTGTGCAGGAAGCACTTACAGTTGGTGTGGCTGGATGGTCTTGCCCTTCTCTTGTGGTAGCCATATGGGGGACAGCGCCACTCGCTCCACTGTCTTCCTCGGGAGACTGTCTCCTACTTTTCGAACCAACCCCTCTGCCTAAGGCCTGAACGCGAGTAACTTTATCCTGCTCCACACTCGATGCAATATGATTAATTTTTCTCTGTGAATTCATCCATCTATGGAGGTGGATCTGTTTAGCTTCAACTTATATCCAGTGGTAGTTCTCGCGAATGGCGCCACAATCTGCCTCAGCCGCCACTCCGACATTGGGGTAGGTAGTTCCCTTGGAGCAGCTTCCACAATGTTTTTTTATTTTTATTATTACTATTAATTTATTTATTATTATTATTCAAATTTTATTACTATTATTATAACGGACTCCCAGCGTGATGGAGCCGCATTCGCTTCCGTCAAGACAGTACTCGAACCCTGGTCCATCAGACTGGTACTCCAGTGTCATAACCACTGGGCCATTGTGCCCCTTTATTATTATTATTGTTGTTGCTCTTATATTATTTCTCCCTGACTGGGGGATTCCACTCCATGACAAGTACTACCACCAAGTACACAGGGTGCTTGTTATGTCTGGTGTTGCTGTCAGCCGAGGAAATCTTTGACTATCCTACAAGTGTTCAGGATTGCGACTTTCTAGAGTTCCTTGTAGGTGTTCTCTGGGAGACCTATTTCTGCTAGGCTGCTATGTAGAGTCTTTGGTACTATACCAGTGGGTGGCATGATGATTGGGATGGTTGATTCTTCTTGCATATGCCACATCTCCTTGATCTCATGTCTCAGGTTCGTGTACTTCCTAATTTTTTTCTCATGGGTTTTCTAGACATTGCTAGTGTTCGGCACCACTATGTCAATCAGGTAGGTAGCCTTTTCCATCTTGTCCACAAGGGTTATGTCCGGTCTGTTGTGCGGGATGGTCTTATCCGTTATTATGGTCCGGTCCCAGTACAGCTTGTGGGTTCAGGTCTCTAGTACTGCCTGGGGTTCGTACTTGTAGTATGGTACACTTACTTTAGTCAACTTGTAATTCCTCGCTAGCTTCTGCTGTATTATCCCGGTCTCTTATATTATTCACCAATTCCTGGTGTTCACCAATTGTGAGAGTTCTTGATCGTCTGTTTTACTTCTTCCTGAATCTCCCATTCTCTCATTTCTTGTATGTCCTTGGTTTTCTTGCGTTCTAGTTCTCTCCAGGTTGCTCGGCTATGTCATACTTCCCTGCTCCATATGTTTCTCTAGAATTCCTCAATCATTTCTGAGTACACTCATAGACACGACCATACCTGGTCATGTCTATGAGTGTACTCAGTCTGGGTGATCATATTGCACCCCGCAGTGATGTGTTGGATCATTTCTGAGGCCAGGTGGCATCGTCAACATGTGTCATCTGATATTCCAGGTTCCTTTGTGATGTATTTTGTATAGTTTATGGTGTTGATTACCTGTTCTGGTATGGCCAGCATGACTCCTTCAGTCTCGGGGAAGAGCATTTGTGAGCCATGCATTGAAAGAAATGTTATCGATGTGATCTTGATGGAGATTGTAGTGTGTTCCATGTAGCGCCTGCCATATAGTGTCTTCTTTGCCCATCTTTCTGACTTCGTTTCTTGTACCGTCTGGGTTGAGTGGGGTATACCACTTATCTATCTTCCTTATGGCCTGATGGAGTGGTGCTGTGTTGTTCTCGAAGTATTCCTTCGGGTTAACTATCGCTGTTTTCTGTTGTTCTGATTTACACTCTGATTTACTGGCCCACTCTGTTTCTCTGCACAATTGCTCATTATACTCATCAGATTCATTAGGCCTATAATGCACACCTACTCTCATTTTTCCTTTCCCAATGCTTATGTCACACCAAACAGACTCAACATTGCATTATCCACCAACATCAATTGGATGCACTTCCTTAGATTTTATGTATTTTTTTAACTAACAGAATAACTCCTCCTCTCTTCTGTCCTGTCTGTCCTGTCTTTACACATTTACTCCCCAAATTACAATTCTGCACTGCTTATGTCTGTGTGACAAACCGTCTCTGCTATCCCAACAATATCTGCCTTTGACATCTTGACTAGCAGTTCAAGCTCATCGAATTTATTAACCATACTCCTAGGATTGGTGCACATGCAAGTATGCATGCACCTGTTTCTACTCTTAGTTACCCTAACACAGCCCATGTATTTACTTGTTCCACTATGACTCCTAGCAGTTCTGGAAATCTCCATTGCCTTGCTTTCCATGCTACTGCTCAATTGCATTTCAATAGAAACAGTGCAAGAATCACTTTTACCTCTGGCAGCGGCTGCTGTTAATCTTTTAGTCTGTGTATACCCCCAAGCTAGCAGTTTTCCAACACACCTAACAATTTTTCGATAGCATCAGCAATATTCTTGCACCCTTTCTATTTAAGTATATCCCATTCCTGTAGAAGCAGTCTCCCCTGTTAACAAGCACAGACCAGGTTTAAAAAATTTTTACCCCTTGAGCTTTGCACAACCTCTCCAGGGTTGAACTGATCGACAAGGCTCTTATCACATACTCCCTCCTATCGTGTCTGGGCAGAATTGCAGACACTTTCAAATTCATCTCTAACTCACAGCTTTTTTTCAGCATTGACTTGTACTTGTTAATTCCGCCAGTCTCCTACTCTTAATATCATTAGTGCCTACGTTTACAACAATATCACCCTTTGTGCCCTTAAAAGATGATATCTGCTCAAATGATATCAGATACCCTGGTCCTGTTACATCTATCCTTTTTGCACAATATATTCCATTTCCTTGACCGCAGAGTCACCTGCAACAACTAGTTCCTTTGGGACCAGTACATTCTGCCTTGGGGGTTGCCGCTGTTTTGCGTGATGTTGAAGTGCAAGCTCTGGCATTGATGTGGGCAGCTGAGAGCTTGATGGTCCCATCAGTTAAAATCCTAAGAGGGCATCCACCCTCTCCTTCAAGCTCTCATATAAGCCCATAACAATGCCGAGTTGTCACCTGATTTCTTCACACTCCTTATATCGTGCACACACAGAGACCTTCCCCTTAGCAATATCATGTCCCTTTCCTGATTTCTCCACAAACATGAAACAAGCAGTGCATTTCAATAGACTGTGATTCAGAGGACAACCGTTCCCACTCAGTTCTCCCCTGAGCCACAGCACTTCCATTAGTTTGAGCCTTTTGCTTTGCTGCTCTGGTCTGAGTCATGATTTCTATTGAAGTTCAATAAAATTCCAATACAAAATATAACCCTAAACTTATATCCCAATGCAGTTTTAACACTATATATTCGGTATCGAGTATTTATCTCTGAGTCACATTATATGACTTTCTGATCCCCTGTCAACTTATATGTATTAATTTATGATGTTAAATTTGTAAAAACGAGGTCGCTATTTATTTAGTTAAAAAATTACAATTCAATTGACAATGAAATTTAATAATATTATTAAATTTCACTGATTAATTGATTCTACTATACTCACTATATAGTTTTCCGTTAAACGTTATGCTATCTAGTTCGGTGCACACATTGTATCGTATAACAATGATGGCAAGTTATGAATGGTTAATCTACGGACATAAGGTATTATTTACTTTTGAAATTGCACTATTTAAATTCAAAATAAACCACTGAGCTTGACTAGGTCTATAAGCTACTTATAGAAAATAATTTAATCTAACAATTATGTCAATTAAACGTCTAAATATAATTAAAATCTTTGCATTCGCGGGAGCTGCAAAACTCGTCCTACACCTGGATTTGATACCCTTTCTGATACTAAGTAATAACCTACAAAATTTCTATCTGAATTCAAATTAAACTAAAGTATTGTTACTAGGAATATAAAGCAACTTAAAAAAATAAAGTAATATGCCAATTTGAGTCAATAAAAAAGCAAAAACGTCTCTATTAGCTGGAGCCATAAAAATTTCACCTCTTCCTAATCTAATCTAATCTAACAGATTTCTAATACACTGCTATGTATTTCGCTATCTAGTTTTATGTTAAACATTTCGGTATTCCGTATCGTATAACAATGGCGGCAAGTTACGAACGTAAAATCTATGGACACTGAGTATTAACTTTCTAAATTGCTATCTAAATTCAAAAAAAAAAAGAAAAAAAAAATTGCTGGATGCTACTCTAGTATTACTCTGCGCACCTATCTTTCAGAACATGATAGAGTGATAATTGCGTTTTACAAAAGTTTAATCACTGTTATGCCTGTGTCATAAATTAAATTTATTTAAAAGAGAATCAGCCTGTGGCACTGGTTTCCATGGTTTACAAGAAGAAAGTAAAGTAGAACCAGTGGAAGTAGTAACTAAATAAATTTTTAATATGACGATGAAGCTTTTGGTGTAACGAACCCCTTCCTCAGCAAGAAAGGTACATACATATATACAGAAATGCATCCATAACATAAAACGTTAGGAATGGAATTAACTAAACTAAATAGGCTGTGCATGCTCAGATGACTGGGAGAGTACATACATGAATGTGAGAGTGTTCAGTTACTTACTAGGCCAGATCAGGTGATTGTTGTTGGTACACGGCACGCATGTGGGATTGCTGCCAGCGTTTGTCCTGTTTCAAAACTACTGACTCCAAAATTGGGTGTAGTTTTGTACCTCTACTGCGATTTAAAACTTTGTGACAGCTAGATATATTTAGGGACTCTAGCCATAGGCGGTGATAGTGCTGGCGAGATTGGTCGATCAGCTCACCATCATACCTGGGGTTGAGGTCATGCTGAGTTGACCAAAAAAACCGTAACCTGTGTTTGTCAGGCAGTGTCATCACGTTTGGCCTCTCTACAAACAACATACACGGTATGGCTATGGGTACATCTCTGTCATTGCCAACATCGCAATGGAGCAGTTAGAGGAATGCATATTCCTGAACACACTGGTACCAATCACCATGTTATGCAGGTATGCAGCTGATATTTTCACCATCATCCCTGGGTTTCAGATGTGCCGCTGTTAGAGTACCTCAACTCCCTATGCCCCTTCATCCAGTTCACTTTAGAATTGCAAGTGAACGGGCCCCTTCCTTTCCTAGATGTCCTGGTAAGATAGGTGAACACTTGTCTGGAATACTCAGTATACCTAAAACCAGTGTGTTGCGAGCAATTCGTGAATAATGGGTACTTGTTATGCAAAAACAAAGCTTTCTGTAATGTAATTGGAATGTGTACTTCTTACTTAATCTTGCAATTAGTGGCTAATTCTTCCAGAAGGCACCATCAAACTCTACTTAGCATTAATATGTTATATAATTTGTTGATTTTAAAGACGCTTATAACAGTTATGGCTTTCTGAAAAGAACTGCAGTATTAAATTTTGATACTTTTTTTAATATATAATTATGCTTTGTTACTTTGGTGTATCAAAATGTAGATCGAAAGTGAAGATAAATTTTGTTTGGTTTCATTATTTAAATGAAAATAATTCATTACAGCTAAATAAGAATATCACCATTTTTAAAAGAGTATAGTGTCTTTTTGTCATTGCTACCCTTACCACCGTATGCACACACACACACACACACACACACACACACACACACACACACACACACACACACACACACACACACATGGCAATTACGTGCTCCCCACCCTCACAAAAGTAGAACTTGGAAAACTGTGTCAACATGTGCAAACTGATCATATCACATAGTTGAAAATGAAACTTAGAGCAGATAAAGTGTTTTAATTTGAGATCTATGGTATTAATGCCAGTTAAGACTACTGTGTGATTTGAGGATGTGTATGCTATATCACATATCCCACATATGCTACTGTGTGATATGTGATATAGCAATGCTGACATAAATAAAGATAATAATAAAATTTATTTTCTTTATAAGTATATAATAAATGATACTAGAACTGAGCTTCTAGTATTGTTTATTTTATACTTTTTGAACACTTATATATGCTTAATTTTCGAATTTCATATGCCCTGTATTTATTTTTATTTTATAAATAAACTATTTTAATTTTTATATTCTGCTATTGGTTGATTTGATTATAGTGGTATTAAAATTTATGTTTACTAACATTAAGATTTACTTTTAGATAAAGTAAATCTTCATGTAATTTTTTAAATTATTTATGTTGTATGTTCTAATTTCTTGTGCTAAGGACCTGAAATCCAGAAAGCCTCTGGTTCCAAGCTTTCAGTATAAGGGCTCCAGTACTGCATGTGATTTTCTGTCTTTTCACTAATGTTATTTTTTTTGCAATAAAATAAAATTGGGTACAAATTTATGCATGTTAATTGAAATTATTAATATCAGTAGGACCACTCATAATGCAGGTTAAGTTTCAGACCCCTGCTATAAAGCAAAAATCACCTGGAAGTGGAACATAGCCTTTTTTCACTTGCAAATGCATATAAAAGCCTAATAACATGTTTACACTATCATATGCTGTAAACAGACTGAGCATCAGGCAAACAAACAACGAAAATAATGAAAATGGATATAATTGAAAACCCCCCATATTAGCAGAACGCCGAAAAGCAAGGCCCTGTAGTTAATTTATTACAAAGCTTTGTTTTATTTTATTATTATTTTTTACATTAATTTTATTTCACTTATACCGTATTATTTCTTCAGTAGTCCTATTAGACAATTAGACAACTTGCCCATAAATAAACAAATGTCACTTATCAAATGCTAATAAAAATAGCTGCAGTAACTTTAGTAATTTTTAAAAAATTTATTTTTTATTATTTTTTTTTCCAGAAAATGTTCCATGTAATTTTGAAGCTAGTGATTTCTGTGGGTATGATCGTAATTCTCCAGATTTGGTTCAGTGGGAAAGAGTTTTAGCTAAAGAACAAAAACAGGTGGGACCTGACGTGGATAAGACATTTGGAACTGGGGAAGGTACAACTGTTATACTGTTCTTTAGTTATACACCCATCTGAAATTTGCTGTGAATAATAATAATAATAATTTACTTTTTACTTGTCTTACTTAAAATGTAATATTTCTATATTTCAATTATACATAACCTTCTTTTGTATAATAATCATGATAGGATTAAAAATTTCTTCCACTGATTTTATAAAAAGCATAACTGCCGTTAAGTGAACATGACTATCACCATGGAAATCGCTTTCGATGTTCAGAAAGTTGGACTGTTGAAAGATATGTATATAAGATCATAATCCAATGTGACTTGCTGAGTTAGAAAAAAATTGGATGAAATTATAGAATGACTAACTGTGATAAGTGGAATGAGGTGTGGAAGAAGGAACTGCTAATTGAGACTGGTAGAAAAATTAACAGAATGTTTAGAATATTCTAATGAAAAAGAAAACTATTCAATTGTAACCCCGTTATGCAGGCCTGTGCCTAATTTGAAAACAAAAACCAACCTGTTGGTTGGTTGTTGTTTTTCAATTAAAAAAAAGCTATCCTCCCTTTATAATACGAAATTGTCAACAAAAGAAATAGTTTATTCATAGCTTTTAGATAGAGATTTTTACATACCACATACCATACGATTGAAAATCATTCCTTGATTTCATAGTTGCAATATTTCAATAATTATTGAATTCATAATTCAATATTTGATTAGCATATACTGTAGGGCCATCATTCAATCTGCATTTGTTAGGTAATTTAATATTGTTTTGTATACAATTTTATACAGTTTAATATATACTATACCATTTTCACAAGACATGTGTGCCATATAAATTGCTCTTTCTAGTACCTTTATTTTTGTTTCTTTGAATTTTCTTGCAGATTCTTCTATTTTACAATCCCTCTTCAGCATCCAGCAATAGTCAACCACCATGTTGACATTCCACCTCCCTGGGTACTTCATCCCCATGCCTTTAATGTCTTGGTGAAACCTCTCACCCTATTCTTCACTAACACTACCCAGAATTTTCTGGAAGTAGTCGATTTGGCAGTGTAAGAAATGTAAATTGATATTCGTGTTGCAGCCTAGCCCAAATTCTTCAAGTTGGCCAAAATATTTTCAAGAGTTTTGAAAATATTTTGTAAATATTTGTAGTTTTCATATTTAATATTTGTCAACAAATATCCTTATTGTTCCCTAAGAAGTTCTCAACAACAGATCTGAAGCAAATCCATGCTAAATTTTCTCTTTTATTCGTTGTTCCCTCAAAATCTCGGTTACTCACCCGTTTAAAAATTTGAGGTGCAACAAAAATGCCTTGTTTTAGCTACTCTTGAGTAATCAATGGGTAGCATTAGCATTAGTAGAGGCATATTATGTAAGAAAGCAAGCTTATGCAGCATCAGCAAAAAAAAAAAAAAAAAAAAAAAGAAGGAAAGAAAAAAAAAAACACTCCCATTTCACCCCTCCGTTCATTCGAAATACCTGTTCAGCTGAGCCTTAAATTTGTTTAGGCTATCAACTTCCACAAGGGATGGAAGTCTGTTCCACCAACCAACTACCCGCTGGCTAAAGGCAAATTTCCGCACATCTATCCTACATCTGAATTTCCTCAATTTGAATTTATGCCCTCTTAGGTGATTATTCTCAGCGAGAGGAAGAATCCCATCAGCATTGAGCATGCTCAAACCATAACAAGGCTATATACGCCTCAATCAGATCACCTCGCAGGTGCCTAGTCTCCAGACACTGTAATTTGCAAAATTTAAGCCTTTCTTAGTAAGAGAAACCCTTTTTTCCATTCACTAATCTTGCTGCCCTTCTCTGTACTCGTTCCACCAGCTTTACATCGTTCTTGAAATGAGGCCTCCAGACAGTACTCAAGGTGTGGCCTGACTATTGCCTTATACAAGGGGTTAATCACCTCCTTATCCCTGCTAGAAAAATTCCTGTATATCATTGACAAGACACTATGAGCTACTCTTGCAGACCACCTGCACTGCTCAGAAAACTTCATATCTGCCTGCACAATTACCCCCAGGGTATTTTCATTCTCTACCACTGTCAGTGTAGTACCGCAGAGTTGATACGTTACTTGAAACAGTAACTCTGGGGTTACTGCTTCCCATATGTAGTATGTTACATTTCTCAATATTAAACATCATTTGCCACCTCTCAGCCCATCTGCTCAACCTTTCCAGATTCTGTTGCAGCAGCAGCACAGCATCAATAGTGTCCTTTAGTTCAAAATCCTTACTAACTGTGCATAACTGATTAAGATTTTCCTCTAATTCTTTGGGATCGTGGCTTATGACCACAATGTCATCTGCAAATCGTAAATGGTTTAGGTACTCTCCGTTCGCATTTACTTATTTCTGCGACCAGTCTATCTTCTGAAAGCATCCTCAAGGGCAGCAGTAAACAGCTTCGGAGATATCGTGTCTCCTTGTCGAACTCCTTTCTCGATTTTAAATTTCCAGTGCCTGAAACATTCCCTTATGCTGTATGGAGTCAAATGCCTTTTCATAATCCACAAATGCCAGGCATAATGGTGTTTTATATTCATTTGCTTTCTCCATTAGCTGTGATATTACGTGAAGGTGATCCATAGTTGAGAATCCTATCCTAAAGCCAGCTTGCTCTTTTGGTTGATTCTCATCAAGTATTCTTTCTAATCTGTTAGTAATGACCCTTGTGAACAACTTGTAGATGTGGGATAACAAGCTAATTGGTCTAATTTCCAATTTCTGATTTATCTCCTTTCTTATGCAGCAAAACTATGATTGCATTATTCCACTGCTTAGGCATCACACCTTTTCTAATGCACTTTGTGAAGAGCCTTGCCAGTTTTTGTGTTATGTCTCTTCCTCCCAATTTTAACAACTCTACAGTAACTTCATCTTTCCCCTGGGGCTTTCCGATTCTTCATTTTCTTCAATGCATGTTCTACCTCATCAGGAAGAATATCGGGTATGTCGTATGTGTTGCTACTTTGCAATCCATCTTCCCCACTGCTGGTATCATTCCCTCGCTCCTTGTATAATTCTCTATAGTAGTCTTCTGCTATTTGAATTATGCCTTCTCTGCTGTTTATAAGTACACCATCGCTATTCTTCAGTTTCAGTATCATTTATCTTTCTGTATTACTGCTCATGGCTGCTGATTTAAATCCTTTGTTTTCCCTGAATGCTTGTTCTACTTTTCTTGTGTTAAATCTTCTTATGTCCTCTCTGAGTCTCTTTCTAATGGCTTTGCATAACTCAGTATACTCAATTTTCTCCCTGTCAGTGTTTTTCTTGCTCTTCATTTGTCGCCTTCGGTTCATCATGACAAGTGTTTCTTGACTAATTTTTTCTTCTTTGGATTTCTTTTTCCCTATAGGTTTCTTGGGCTTTATCACTTTCAGAAAGTTGTAATATTCCTCGTTGATATCTTGGTCCTGAGTAGTCTGCAGAAGCTCAAACTTGTTCTTAAGTTCCAGTACATACTGCTTTTTCTCCTCCTCTGTTATCTCAAAGACCTTTGTATTATTTACTCGAGTCAGTTTTTTCCTTTCCTCTCCTACATCTATATCAAGTGTACATCTTACCATTCTGTGATCTCTTCCAACATTTACCTTATTCAGGATGATAACATCATTCACAATATATCTTCTGTTAGTGAGGATGAAGTCGATTTCATTAGTTGTTAATCCATTTGGACTCTTCCATGTCCACTTTCTGTTCACCCTTTTCTTGAAAAAAGTGTTCATTACTGACGGTCCTTGAGATTCTGCAAATTCCACAAGTCTTTCACCTCTTTTATTTCTTTCACCAATTCCAAAATTTCCTATAGTTCTTCTTTCTGCACTGTTTTGCTTTTTCCAACCTTAGCATTGAAGTCCCCCATAATAATAGTGTAGTGTGTTTTCTGCTCATCTAGAAGACTCTCAATTTCGGTGTACATTTCTTCAACCTCTTCATCATCATGGCTCGATGTTGGTGCATAAATCATTATAATCTTTAGCTTGTACCTCTTAGAAATCTTGAGTATTAGTCTTGACACCCTTGGTGATGTACTTTTGAATTCCAAAATGTTGTTTTTAAAATCTTTATGGACCAGAAACCCAACTCCACCTTCACTCCTTTCACTGTTTCCATTGGTGTACAGCAGATTTCCACTTGATAAACTTATAAGTGATTCATTTCTTCTTTTTGTTTCAGCCAAACCAATGATATTCCAATTCACATTTTCTTATTCCTTTTCCAGCTCTAATATCCTGTCTTCACTGATGAGTGATCATACGTTATAACAGGCCAAAATCAGTTTCCGTGCATGGCAGCCTGGTCTTACCCAGAGATTCTTAGCACCCTCCTCTTCCACTCTGATCCTCTCGCTGCCGTAAGAGGGAGAGTGAAAGCTACTGGGGACTGAGGGCCATTTGTATTGTTGTGCTGTCATATGCTGGAGGGTTTGGTCTTTTCCTCTTCACGCTGGCCAGGCGTCTTGAAGAGAACCATTCTACACGTTCGTTGCCACCTAAGTGACGTAACAGGGCTTACCATCGAGAAGGTGTGCATGAGTGGATTTTAGGGAGGCAGGCCAACCGGACTTCTCCTAAATCTTCTGTAATAGAGAGATATTGGATCCATCACTGTTTTAGGCTGAGTGTCTGATAACACACAGGATACCTGTTCCCCTCTAAGTCCCATGTTCTCTGTTCCGCCATCAGACTTTGCATTAACTATTCAAGCTGCATTCTTGTCAGAATGGACAGCAATCTGGCACTCTCAAACAAATAATAAACTCTTTCAATTTAAACACGATCCGAAAAATTGGCGCTCTAGTATCCATACATCAAGACGAGAAGAAGTAGTCCTGTCAAAGGCAAGAATAGGTCATACCCATCCAACCCATCTTTATTTACTTAGAGGAGACGATCCACCACAGTGTCCACATTGTTCTATAAATCTGACTATTAAACACATACTCATTGACTGCCCCTACTATAGACAAGACAGAACATCAACCCTGCTATCACTGGTAAATCTTAATAAACCAATAACTTTAGAGAATCACATTGGTGACAAGGCAAATATTTTAAAATTTTTCAATTTTCTGAAGCAGATTGGGCTTTTTAATCTTTTCTGATTTTATAAAAATTTTTGATTTCCCTATATAAAAAATGAATAGGCGCATTATAGTCATAGTAGCTTATGCACCATTAAACTCCCATAACAACAACAACAACAACAACAAGCGGCAGAGGAAGTAAGCAAACCCTTAGCCATAATTAAATGAGCTTCCCTGGTCTCGGGGAAGGTACCCATGGATTGGAGATGTCCAAATGTGACCCCAATCCACAAAGGAGGATCAAATGGAGACACAGGTAATTATAGACCTGTTAGTTTAACTTCTGTTCAAGGGAAATTAATGGAGGCACTGGTTAAAGAAGCATTACAGCATCATCTAGACAAGACTTCAGTTATAGCTCGGACACAGCATGGGTTTGTTAAAGGGAAGTCTTGTCTGACTAATTTGTTTGGATACTGTGTTGTAGTCACAAAGGAACTGGATGCAAAGAATAACTTTGATATCATATATTTGGATCTTATAAAGGCCTTTGATACTGTTGCACATGGAAGACTGCTGCACAAATTGGAGGCAAATTGTTGCTATGGATAAAGGTATGGATGAGTGGGAGAAGACAGAGAATGGTAATTAATGGACACTGCTCTTCGTGGACTAATGTTATTAGTGGAGTCCCTCAGGGATCAGTGTTGGGTCCATTGTTGTTTTCTGTATTTATAAATGATATTCATGATGGTATATCATGCTTAATGTCCAAGTTTGCAGATGATACAAAGGTTCGCGGGGTTGTTAATGACAGTACACTGCTGCAACAGGATCTAGAAAAGTTGAGCAGATGTGATGAGAGGTGGCAAATGAAGTTTAACCTTGACAAATGTAAAGTACTACGTATGGAAGCGGTAATCCCAGAGTAACGTATCAACTCTGTGGTACCACACTGACAGTGGTAAAGAATGAAAAGGACCTGGGGATAATTGTGCAGGCAGATATGAAGTTTTCTAAGCAATGCAGACGGTCTTCAAGAGTAGTTCATGTTGTCTTGTCAATGATATACAGTAATTTTTCTTGCAGGGATAAGGAGGTGATTACCCTCTTGTATAAGGCAATGGGAATGAACGGCCTCAGTAGCCGAGTGGGCAGGAGCAGGAGTGCAGTAGCACACGCTCTTTGAGTAGACCGGGGTTCAAGACCCTGTCTGCTGAATACGGTCGATCTGCCAACCCGCACTGGACCAGCGTGGCAGATTATGGTCCATTTCCCTCAGCATGAATTGTTGAGGAGGCTTCCATCCTGCAGTGGGTTGATAATGGCTGCACTTTCCTTTTTGTAAGGCAATGGTTAGGCCACACCTTGAGTACTGTATACAGGTCTGGAGGCCTCATTTTAAGAAGGATGTAGAGCTGTTGGAATGAGTACGGAGAAGGCCAAGAAGATCAGTGAATGGAACAAAGGGTTGCTCTTACGAAGAAAGGCTTAAGTTTTGCAAATTGCACTGTCTGGAGACTAGGCACCTGCGAGGTGATCTGATTGAGGTGTATAAAGCCTTGAATGTTTTGAGCATGCTCAATGCGGATGGGATTCTTCACCTTGCCCAAAATAATCGCCTGAGAGGGCATAAATTCAAATTGAGGAAGGACAGTTGTAGGATAGATGTGTGGAAGTTTGCCTTTAGCCAGTGGGTGGTTGATTGTTGGAAGAAAGTTCCATCTGTAGTTGTAGAAGTTGATTCAAGGCTGAACTTGACAAGTATTTGGAACGAGTGGATGGGTGAAATAAGGATTTTTTTTTTTTTTTTTTGGCTGATGCTATATAAGCTTGCCTTCTTGCATCATGTGCCTTTTTTTATGCTATTGCAAAATTATTTTGTATAAGTTATTTTGGGGTTACTGTTTCCCAGGTGTAACACTTTACATTTTGCTGTATTAAAGCATAGTTGCCATTTTCCTTGACCATCACTGAAGTCTATCTAGGTTACTCTGAAGATGCCCTACTTGGTGGCGATCATTAAATATTCTACCAATCTTTACACCATCTGCAAATTTAGACATTATGCCCTCTATCTCTTCGTCGTCATTTTTAAAAATCAAAAACAACAATGTCCCAATACTTATCGTTGGGGAAGCCCACTTCTGACCTCAACCCAATCTGAGGAATAATCATTTATCACAACCCTCTGACTCCTGTTCTGAAGTCATTCAGCTATCCATCTAAGGATTTTCCCCATGATTCCAACCTGTTCCAGCTTATAAAGTAACTACTTGTGTTCGACTGAGTCAAATGCTTTGCTGAAATCAAATAACAATATTAAAATCATTCCCTAAGTCCAGCTCTTGATTGACTCTGTCAAACTAGCTAACCAGATTAGTTAAACACGATTTTTCCTTTAGAAAACCATGTGGAGTATCCTTTAGAATTCCATTTCTTCCTAAATAATGCTGAATTCCACCCTTGATCATTACATCTATGATTTTCCTGACTACTGAAGTTAGACTGACCATCCAGTAATTTCCCACTTCACTCTTAGAACCGCCGTTACATATTGGAGATATATCGGCACTTTTTCTAATGCTGGGTGGGTAAAGTGCCTGCCTAGCAACCCAAAGGTCGCGGGTTCGAATCCCGCCTCAGGCTTGGATCAAACTACTGCAAAAACCTTGGGAGGTGCATTATGGCCACAGAAGCCGATGTGCCAACAACTACCAAATAAAAAAAACTAAAAAAAAAACCTTTCTAATACACTGGAAATACTCCCGAGTCCAGTGATGTTCTCGTAATTAGCCTCACTTTCCACCTCCCTTAAGATTATAGGGTATATACCATCAACCCAGTAGCCTTACTGGCCTGTTGGCTCGAAAGGTTTTTTATTAAATAAACATGTGAAATTTCCACATCATTATTTACATATTTTTTTAACTTCACTTCCATAATTTCTCATTGGCACAAGGGGTTTTTCTTCACTAAATATCGATGCAAAGTAACTGTTAAGTTCATCTTGCAACTTCAGCTTGGGTATCTAATACTATCCCACCCCCATTACATAAGGGTCCAATCTTCTCTTCTTTGCATTTATACAGGGTGTCTCAAAAACGTTGGTACAAACGTTTAGGGGAGGTAGGTAACATCTAAAGGAATGTGAATCACATAGGAACCCATAACCGGAAACGTCATGGGAAAGTAGTAGCAGAGGCACAAGAAGCAGAAAAGACACAAGACAGTAATTAGTGGCAAACATTTATTTGACATAATATTAACAATGGAGTACGAGATGGATGCATTTCTCATCTTTCTACTGTCAAAGAAACCCACCTGGAGTTTCTTTGACAGTAGCAGCAGCGCAGACGAGCCTCGCCGCGAGATCCATTTCCATCTCCCCAGGCAATTCATACATGATAGATTTGAGGGGCCCCCCCCTTCACAGAAAGAAATCAAGGCTCAATAAATAAGGTGAGCGTGGGGGGCCAGGCAACGGGTCCATCACGGCCAATCTATCAATGCCCAAAACGCCTGTTCAAATGGTCAAAAACACACCTTCCATAATGGGCAGTTGCCCTGTCATGTTGAAACCAAATGTTGCGTCTCACATTTGCTGGAACATCATCAAGTAACCCAGATAGAACTTGTTCAAGAATGATCCAATATTTAGCGGAGTCTGTGCGGGATGGTAACAGGTATAGGCCGACTAAGTAGTCACCGACCATACCTGCCCACACATTTATTGCGAAGCAATGTTGTGCCGCATGGGGGCACACACCGTGTGGGCCCTCTGTTAATCCATACACTAGGTGCATGTCTGCCAGCTCACAGTTCGTATATCGATGCATGCTCTTCGTGCGGCGACTACTGCTTGAATGAGTAAACCAGAAATTTTCCCTCTCGCAAACTGATGAACAGTGCCGTGTACCGACTTATGGTGATATTTACAGTTATGGGTTCCTATGCGATTCACATTCCTTTAGATGTTACCTACCTCCCCTAAACATTTGTACCAATATTTTTGAGACACCCTGTATATGTGAAGAATTCCTTATCCCCCTTTCTTGCTCTGTTTGCCAGCGATGTCTGATAATCTGACTTTGCCAGTGTTTGACCAGATTGTTGAATGTAAGGGATAATCAACGAAAAAGCTACAGATCATAAGTTGACTGTGAGAAGATGAGCATCGGGGTGTATTTTTTATGTTGCACCGTTACAGATCAATTTGTAGCTGTTATAGGCTTTAATACTTTTTATTGCTGTATGACTTTTCCATGCCATCTTTTTCTGCTCAGATAACCTGGACTTCCTTATTCATCCACCATGGAATCCTCCTCATGGAGTATTTTTTAATAGTATATAAGCATTCATGGCTTCTGTGATTAATGTTTTAAAGGTATACCATAATTCAAATGTATTCACTCTCTGTCCGATATATCTACCCATTTAATAGAGGCCATGTAGCATCTTAAGGCATTGTAATTTCGTTTTCTGAAATTATAACTCATTCCTTTGCCTTTAACTACTGCTACATCTGTCTTTCTTTATCATCCATCACAGAACTGTGTGATAATTTCCTGCTACTGGTGCTTGTACTGTCAGTCTTATTATGTCATCTGGTTCATGGGTGATGATGAGATCTAGAATATTGTTTTCCCTAGTATTCCCTAGTATCCCCTGATATGGTGCTACAAATAAATATGTCTAAAAAATTGTCAGATCGTGTATCTGAATATCAGTAGTCCCCCACAAGAATAATAATAAAAACCACTCCATAAAATCAGGTTGCCTGCTGTATACCATTATTATCTACTATTGTAAAAAAAAAAAAAAAAAAAAAAAAAAAAAATTGTTACAGCTCCTTTCCTCTTTGAAACTCATATCACAATCCATTTCAAGTGACAAACATTAGTATGGCAGCCTCTTACATGATAACATATAGATAGACATCAGGCGGAAATTCTATTAAAACTTGTATTGCATCAGTAGACTCGTGAAGATGTGTATAGCCTCTCAGTTCAAGATGCCATACACATCTTCATTATGATAAATTGCTGAATTGAAAAGATCTTGTGGTCATTGAATTTCTGCGCAGCAGAGCTCAGTCAGATGTGCTGCATTCCTCACAGTTGCCAAGAAAATGCAGTCATAAAATACGGCCAATATTTTTCGCCTAATGCCTCATTCTCTCCTTGTAATTTAGGCAATCATAGCCATAAATTTTTGAATATTTATGATGTGAGTTGTAAAGCATATCTGCCTGTCAGTCATTACTTCCAGGTACAGTAATTGCTCAACTTATGTGGATTTGAGTTACGCAGTTGCGTATCTTCTACTTACGACTAGCCACTGCATCCATTGGGCCACTTTAAATATAATAGATTGCTTTAGTGTCTGCTAATGTGAATTGATAATGGCATTGGCTTTTTGTTTTCACCCTAACCACTTAAGTGTAAGTTGTATCTTGTGAGCTTATACTTGTTGAACCCTAAATATGTCTGCAAAAAGAAAAAATGGTGATAAGAAGAGGCACATTATAACTATGGGACTAAAATCGAAATTATTAAACAACATGAAAACGGCAAGAAATTTGTGGACATTGCATATGTTTACAAAAATAATGAATCGACTGTTAGAACCATTATAAAAGATGAAGTTCGGATTATGCAGCACATAAAATTTCTATGCCAATGCAATCTATAATCATATCCAAAAGAAGAGGCTTATTAATAGAAGAAATGGAAAAATTGTTGATGATTTGGAGTGAAGACATGGAAGAACAACAAATGTCAATAAGTCTTGTGCTCATACAAGAAAAAGCCTCGAGTCTTTTTGAAGAACTAAAGTGTAAACGTGGGGAGAACATTGCTAGTGAAACATTCATTGCAATCCATGGATGGTTTCAAAGATATAAGGGCCATGGTAAACAATACAACATCAAAGTTACAGGTGAGGCTGCAAAGTGCACACATAGTAGCAGGTACGGAGTTCCCCAAGACTTTGGCAGAAATCATCAAATACGAGGATTACCTACCACAACAGGTCTTCAATGTAGATGAGACTGGTTTATATTGGAAAAATTGCCAGACTGTTCTTACATATCTCAAGAAGAAAAAATTATGCCAGGATTTAAAGTATCAAAGAACAGATTAATTCTTCTTTTTGGTGGAAATGCTTCTGAAAGTTGCAAAATAAAACCACTGTTAGTTTACCATAGCAAAAATCCAAGGGCCTTCAAAAATATTTCATAGCATCGGTACCTGTTGTGTGGAAGTCCAATCAAAAAGCATAAGTGATACAAGAAATTTTTCAGGACTGGTTTCTCCATCATTTTGTGAAAGAAGTTAAAAAATATTGCCAAGAAAACAACCTAACATTTAAGATATTACTGCTGGTTGATAATGCACATGGTCACCCAATAATTATGTGTGACTATCACAAAAACATAAAAGTTATATTTTTGCCTGTAAATACAACTTCCCTCATTCAACCTATGGATCAGGGTCTAATCCTTGGGGTTTGGACCTTGAGGTTGTTGCAGACATTCTCTCGGATATGCTATACAAGTTGTGCTTGCTACCTGGGAGTCTAAAATGCTGATGGCACTGATATTTGGGTGACACCTAAGTCAAGTGGACCCAATATCAGTGAAGTCCAGATGTTCTGTGACAGCCAGATCTTCTGTTTGCACCTTCACGATGGTGGGACTGTTAGTAATCCTGGGTATAACTCCCATGTGTTACCAAGCAATAATAGGTGGTAGATTAATCTCATCAATCGGTGCAATACCACTACTTTGCTTATTGGAGGCTTGAAGTGGTGGAACTCATGTTTAGTCTCCAGATCTAAGTCCGGTCAACCCTTCCCCATCTCTTCCATCATGCAGTATGACTGATATCTTTTGAGGTTATGATGAACACCATGGCGAGATCCAAACTTCCTTACATTTTGAGGGCACAGCTCTAAAACGGTGTTTGCAGGCCGGCCAGTAGTCAATACTATTGGTAACTTTCTAGGAGGCTTCCTGATCAGCTAATGTATAATCATTCTACCTCTACTCTGCCAGATAGTCAGATAGTGACTGGAGGGAGTCCGAATAGTGTGTATGCAGAGGGGCATTGTCAAGGCCACGTTATATCAAGGAACTGGGTATATTCTTACCATGTCTATGCCTTATCCAAAAATTTCATTACTTCATATAGCATATTCCCCCCCCCCCTACTTTTTCCTACTATTTAATATACCATCAGTTGTCAAACTAAAAGAGCAAGCTTATCTGTGAAAAGATCTAAACCTCACAAACACTTCCTAGTTCACAAATAGACGTGGTCTCAGTTCTAATCTCAATGATGCCCATTTCCACTTACAGTCTGGCAAATCCCATATACTTTTTCTGACAGAATCTCACTTATTTGTTGATTCAACCACTGCTCATCTCAGTTGTCCAAATATTCGCTGTATGATTACATTCATCTCAAAAGGGTACTTGTGCATGTGTCCATTCCGATATTCCCTGTCAGAGACTTGGTAATTTGGAATCTCCTCTTTTCGATCTTCTCTGGCTTAAAAATCTGGCCACCTCATTGTGTCAAATTCATCTGTTGTCTCTACTATTCTCCCAACTCTGGTAATCACATGAAGCTCCTTAACTTTCTCTCTTTGCAACTTGACTGTCTCCAGTCCAACTTTCTTAATAGTGAGGTAATTTTCTTTGTTGATTTTTATGTTCGCAACCCCAGCTGGCTTCCATTTTCTAGTCATACAGACCCAGCTGGTTGAGATGCTGAGGCTTTTGCAATTACTAATGACCTCACACAGTTTGTTCATTTACCTATGAGAATACCGGACAATCCTAATCAAACAGCAAAAATGCTTGATCTTTTTCTCACAAACAACCCTGCAAAGTACAAGGTTGAAGTGAGTGGTCCTTTAGACACCTCAGATTATAATTTGTGATTGTCTCTTCTCCAATGGAGCCTTTATCTCATGGCTATTCCAAACCTCCTGTTGTTTGGCATTACAAGTGTGCAAAATGGGATGACCTGCCAGATTTCTTTTCTTCTATTCCTTGGTTGGATTACTGATTCAAAACTTCTGATATCAATGTTTGCTGAGATCGTGTCAGTGAAATTTTTCTTATAGCAGTGGAATCCTATATTCCACACTCCACTTTAAAATCTCGTCCTCTATCTAAACCTTGGTTTTCCAATAAATGTGCTAAGGCTGTTCAAGAAAAGAATGTTGCATATCGTAATTAGCTTGTTTCCAATTCTTCAGTTTCATTTTCTGCCTACACCAAACCTCACAACAATTACAAAGTAGTTGTTGATAACTCCAAACTAGATTTTGAACAGGCTAAGAATAGAAATCTTGTTTCTTGCCCGGCGCGTCCGTAGCCAGGTGGGAAGGAGCAGCAGTGCGTAGCACACGCTTCTTGATTAGACCGGGGTTCGAGCCCGTCACCACCACATACGGAGAATGCGGAAAGGTCAGGGAATGACCACCGCATATCCCCGGAGCAATATGGCCTTAGTTGCTAATGCTCCAAAAAACAACAACAACAACAACAACAAGCTTCTTGCCCTAATGGTAGCCTAGCATTCTGGTGTCTTGCCAAAGCTTTTGGCTGCAACCTTTGCCCATCTCTGCTCCCACCTCAATCAGGTGGTTCTATTGTAACTTCAGCCAAGGATAAAGCTAACCTGCTATCATCTCATTTTTCTTCTAACAAATGTATTAATGATCTTGGTAAAACACCTCCCATCATTCTCAACAATCTTCATTCAGTGTCTCCTGTGGTCTTCCGTCAAAAGGATGTCAGAAGGATTTTGATTAATTTTGATGTTAAGAAAGCTCCTAGTCCTGATGATATTTCTTTACGTGTTCTCAAAACCTGTGCTCTTGAACTTACTCCTGTTCTTTGCCGCTTTTTTTCACTTTCTTATTCCAAAGTTGGATGTTTTTCCTTCTGCTTGGAAATTTGCTCATATCCAGCCAATTCTTAAAAAGGTCGACAAATCCCTCCCATCCAATTATCGTCCCATTGCAATTACTTCTACTCTTTCTAAAGTAATGGAGAAATGAATTAATCACCAACTCTTAAACTACCTAGCAACCTTCTGTCTGATAAACGATCACCAGTATGGATTCCATCAGTGTCGATCCACCGGTGATATTCTGGTTAATGTTACCTATTTATGGAAAAATTTCTTGGAAATGTTCAGTGAAACACAAGCAGTTGCTCTTGTCATCTCAAAGGCTTTCAATCTTGTTTGGCTTAAAGGTCTTCTAAACAAGCTTCCATCTTATGATTTCCCAACTATTTTTTGTAATTATTTATCCAGTTTTCTCTCTGACCGCTCACTGAGAATGATGGTAGATGGCCCCTTTGTCTTCTCTAACTTCTCCAGTAATGCTGGTGTCCTCCAAGGTTCAGTTCTTTCTTCCACTCTTTTCCTCTTGTATATTAATGACCTTCTTCCATTGATCAGAAATACTATTCTTAGTTTTGCTGATGATAGCACATTGCATTTCACTTTCCAGTTTGAGAAACCTCACCTGCTCAATCAGCTGCAACTTCTCGAATATCCACTACCAATTCCTTAAATTCCAATCTCCAGGTAATTCTCTAGTGGGGCATAGTCAACTTAGTTGATTTCAGTCCTTCTAATACTCAGCCCTGTCTTATATCTTGCAAAAAAGATTCTTCTTCTCGTATGCTTAACTTGGACATTCTGAGATCTTGGCAGGATGATATATCTCTTTTGGAGAATCCTGACTACTAATCTCTCTTGGCACAAGCACATACAAATATTGCTTCCTCTGGGGTGGTGCCCCCAAAACTTCTCTCAGGCTTCTAGATTCCATTCCATAGAGGGCAGTTAGGTTAATTAATGACTCATCTATAACAGAATCTCTCCACTTTCTGTTTCTGCTGCATGCCTTTTCTACAGATACTTCCATGGGCCCTGTTCTGAATTAGCTTCTATAATTCCCACTCTCTCTCTCTTTCAAAATAGTTCGAGCATGTGCCACCACCAGCCAACATCCGTCTACTATCCAACTTCAAACTCATAGAACCAACTTTTCATCTTCTTTGTTTTTTAATTCAGCTGCCCTTTTCTGGAACAAACTTCCTTCATACGTATTTCCTCGAAATTACAGTCTACAGAAGTTCAAGTTTAATGTCAACAAATATCTTCTTTCATCTTGTGAACCTTTGACCTATGCTTGGTACTAATTACTATAGGTTGTAATACCTCTCATGTTTGAGGTTTTCATAAAAGAAATAAATAAAAATTCAGACATTCAAAAAGTATTATCTACAAACAATATTTAGACAGGCAGTAAGGGCCACTGAAGGATAGAATGTCAGATCATTGAAGCAGTTTTGGAAAGAATTCCACATTTACAAAGCTATTAAAAACATTGGTTCTGCCTGGAGTGAAATTACAGTATCAAACATGAATGTCTTCTAATAGAAACTTGCCCCCCCAGTTTGATGCTTCTGGAAGTGAAGAAAATGAAGATTTAATTAGAGCTTGTGGAAATAACCAGAACATTGGAATTAAATTTAGAGGAAGATGACTTTATTGAATTGTTGCACAGTCATAGAAAGGAATTAAGTAGTGAAAGTTTGATGGAGCTTGGTATCAATAAAATGAAGACTAGGTTTTGGAGGACGAACAGGAAGTTTAACCCTCAAAATGATTTGATACTAAAGAAATGGTAAAATGCTTTAGAGTGATCAATGAAGGACTAGCTGACTTAAAATCTCAGGATCCAGCCACCAAAAAGTTTGAGAAAGTGATTGAAGCAGTTCATGATGCATCTGCATGCTACAAACAGATTTACGACAAGAAAAAAAGAAATACAGTGCAGGCATCATTGGAAAAGTACTTCAAGACACCACCAAAATCTCCAGAGTCTGAGAACATATTAAATGATTAGTATAGAATGGGTATTTTCAGTTAAATTAGATATGTTTTTATATTTATGTACGAGTATGTACTCAATAGGATATTGAATAAAGATTTATTTTCCACAAAATTTTCATAAATATAAGCTGATTTGCTTGAATTTTCCTTTCAATTAATTTAAAATTCGTGTGAAAGAAAAAATATATCATATTCAAGCACTTAGTAGTAGTAAAAGCAAGTGTATGAGCTTATGCAGCATCAGCCAAAAAAAAAAATCACACCATTCCCTCCAAATACCTGTCCAGTTCCTCCTTAAATTTATTTAACCTATCAAGCTCCACAACGACAGATGGAAGTTTGTTCCAGCAGTTAACCACCCACTGGCTAAAGGCAAATTTCCGCACATCTATTCTACTTCTGTCTTTTCTTAATTTGAATTTATGCCTCCTTAGGTTCGTAATCTGAACAAGTGAAATGATCCCATCAGAATTCAGCATGCTCAACCCATTCAAGGCCTTATACACCTCAATCAGATCACCGTGCAGGTGCCTAGTCTCCAGCCACTGCAATTTGCAAAACTTAAGCCTCTCTTGGTAAGAGAATCCCTTCATTCCCCTCACCAATCTTGTTGCCCTTCTCTGTACATGATCAAAAAAATCTACATCCTTCCTAAAATTAGGTCTCCAGACCTGTACGCAGTACTCAAGGCGTGCCCTGACCATTGCCTTATACAGAGGGACAATCATCTCCTTCTCCCTGCTAGCAAAATTCCTATATATTATTGACAAAACCCCAATGACTTGCCCTGGCAGCCTGTCTACATTGCTCAGAAAACTTCATATCTGACTGCACAATTATTCCCAGGTCTTTTTCATTTTCTACCACCTTAAGTGTAGTACCACCCAGTTAGTATGTTTCTCTGGGGTTACTTCTACCCATATACAGTACTTTGCATTTGTCAAGGTTAAACTTCAGTTGCCACTTCTTAGCCCATCTGCCCAAATTATCCAGATCCTGTTGCAGTAGCACACTGCCATTACTGTCGGGCACCTCCATAGCCAGGTGGGAAGGAGCAGCAGTGCGTAGCACACGCTTCTTGATTAGACCGGGGTTCGAGCCCATCACCACCAAATACGGAGGATGCAGAAAGGTCAAGGAATGACCACCGCATATCCCGGAGCAATATGGCCTTAGTTGCTAATGCTCCTAAAAACCAAAGTAACAACAGCCATTACTGTCATTAACAACCCTGCCAACCTTTGTATCATCTGCAAACTTCAACACTAAGCCTGATATACCTTCATCGATATCATTGATAAATATACAAAACAACAGAGCACCCAAGACCAAACCCTGTGGGACGCCACTAATAACATTAGTCCACGATGAGCAGCACCCATTAATTACCACCCTCAGTCCTCTCCCACTCAACCATCCTTTTATCCATTGTAGCAACTTACCCGTAATACCATTCTGCCCCAATTTTTACAATAGTCTTCCATGCGCAGCAGTGTCAAAAGCTTTCCTGAAATCCAAATATATGATATCAAAATTATTTTTTGCATCCAGCTCCTTTGTAACCACATCATAATATCCTATCAAATTTGTCACACAAGACTTTCCCTTAACAAACCCATGCTGTGTCTGAATTATTGCTGCAGTCTTGTCTAGATGATCCTGCAGTACATCTTTAACCAGTGACTCCAGTATTTTACCTGGAACAGAAGTTAAACTAACTGGTCTGTAATTACTCGTGTCACCCTTCAATCCCCCCTTTGTGGATTGGGGATACATTTGCACATCTCCAGTCTGTTTGGACCTCCCTTGAGTCCAAGGATGCTCTCATAGTTATGGCTAAGGGTTTGCTTAGTTGCTTTGCCGCCTCCTTTAATATAACTGGATAGATCCATCCACCCCAGGTGCCTTCCTTATGTTTAACTTCAACAATTTCTCCTCCACTTTGCTCTCAGTTATTACAAAATCATTAAGCACCATGCTACAATTTGATAACCTTCTGCCATTTTCAAACCATAATAACTCCTCATGGGTGAATGTAGATACAAAATACTAATTAGTTTGCTTGCTGTCTGAGCAGGATCATCAACAGTCGAACCATCGATATCAAGTGGACCGATCAGATTCATCCCCTTCCTTTTAGAGTTTATATAAGAAATAAATCCTTGCTGTTATTCTTAGCATCCTTTGCCAAAGATTTCTTGTTATCCTTGCTTCGCCTGACTAACCTCCTTTGTGACCTGATTACAGACTAACTTATATCTGCCACAGGCTTCTGAGTTGCTTGATAATTTATATGCCTCCCATGCATTTTTCTTCTCTGTCATGAGTCTCATTAGTTCATATGATAACCATTTAGGCCTAAACCTTGAACAATATGTTTCCATCAGTTCCTTCCCCAATCATCATCTGTAATGGACAGGAGATAAACCTTCCTGGGGATATTGGAAACATCCTTGCAGAATCGTTTGCTCACCATTCTGTATCATCCACATGTAATCCATCTTTCCTAAAAGTGAAATCAGTAGCAGAAAAATATAAAATAAATTTTGGAACAAAGTCAACGTCTCTTATAATGAACCACTAACAATGTATGAATTAGAAGAATCTTTAAAGAAATCGGTCAACAATGCACCTGTTCCAAATGGCATATATTATGTGATGTTAAAGAATCTAAATGAGAGAACCCTTTATCTTTCCTAAAACTTTTTTTAACCCAATACTTGTCACACATTATTCTCCTATTTTCTGCAACATTTTACAGCCAGGAAAAGACTAATCAGACCCATGTAATTATAGACCAATCTCACTTAATAGCTGCTTGGGTAAGACTCTTAGAAAAATTTATACACAGTCACCTCACCTGGTATCTGGAAACTCAGACTTCTGTGATCAATGATCAGTTTGGATTTCAAAAAAAACTGGTCTACCTTAGACCTTATAATAAAGGCTGATCCAAATGTGCGAACTGCATTCATAAAGAATGAACCTTTGATCTTGGTGAGCTTAGATATAGAGAAAGCATTTGAAACCACATGGCATCCTGCATGACCTACATGCCCTAGGACTAAGAGGCCATTTACGATCATTAATTCAGAGCTTTCTCAAAGATTGAGCCTTTCAGATCCATTATCAGAGTGCACTCTACAGAATCTCCATGTGGGAGGAAGGAGGTCAGTCCTGAGTGCCACACTCTTCGCATTTAGAAAACACTGTGTAACAACTACCATGCCGCAATCTGTAGAAACATATCTTTCTTCTGATGGCCTCACTGTATCCAGTCACTCATGAAATATCTATTCCAATGAAAGGAAACTTCAGTTATCAATAAATAAAATAAGATCATGGACATTACAGAATGGTTACTGACTTTCTCCACTAAAACTTTTGCTATACACTTCTGCAAGAAGTGAAAATTGCACCCTGATCCTGAAGTGTATTTGGGAATTCATGTTATACCAGTCAATGACATCAGATTTCTATGTTTAATATTATACAGGGTGGTTCACTACCAGTGCGACAAACTTGCAGGAGGTGTAGGGGGCACAAAGACAAATCGGAATCACATAGCATTGCAGGGTCCGAAATGCCTTCGTCATGCGGTAGAGGACGTTGAACGGGAGCTCGGGTGAACAGCGATCCCGCTGGAAGTCAGCATTTGCGAACCAGTTCCCAAGGCAGTAGGATGGACGAGTATTCAAACGTTGAACTGGCCGACATGCACTTCGCGTATGGAGCTGCGGCCTGTCACAGGCGCTCCGCTCTGCGCTTGTACCAGGAATGTTTCACGCACAGGCATGCTCCTCATCATACGATTTTCGCACGTGTGCACAGAAGGTTACGTGAGACTGGTTGTTTCACGAGAGGTACCATGAATCGAGAGCAAACGCGAGGACGCCAGACAATGAGGAGAATGTCCTACGTCTTGCAGAAGGCAATCAGAGTTCTAGTACTCGAGCGATAGGCCAACGATTGGGTATTTCCCAATCCACTGTATAGAGGATACTGTCAACAAACCAAATGAGTTCATACCATCGGAAAGTGTCCAATCATTGGAGCCTGCGGATTATCCACTCCGGAGGACTTTTGCTACTTGGTTTCTTCGACAGAAACGGTTCACAAATGCTGACTTCCAGCGGGATCGCTGTTCACACGACCTCCCATTCATCGTCCTCTACCGCATGACGAAGGCATTTCAGACCCTGCAATGCTATGTGATTCTGATTCGTCTTTATGCCCCCTACACCTCCTGCAAGTTTGTCACACTGGTAGTGAATCACCCTGTATAAGAAATTAAACTTCCTAAACTTTCTTAAAACACATACAGCACATAAGAAGTATTTTTCTGCAGAAAATGAATATCCTTAGAGCGCTCTCTGTGATGTTACAAGTGAGTTGACCAATACTCCCTTCACTTTTATAAAACCATAATCCAATCCCGACTAAACTATGGTGCCCTTATATATGATTCAGCTAGAAAATCAACATTGCATTTCCTCAGTACCATTGAACAGAATGCCCTTAGAATAGCTTTAGGTGCCTTCCAAACATCACCAGTCCATAGTCTGTATATCAGTACACATGAACTACCATTATCCTTTTGGAGACAGATGCTTCTGCCTACATAAGCAACCAAACTTTAGAGTCTCCCCTCACATCCTATCTGGCCTTACCTCTTTAACCCTTTCTTCATAAATTGCTATAGGAATAAACCAAATGAAAATAAACACCACTGGAATCAGATTAAAAATGTAATTCAGAATTGAAGTGGCCCGCTAGACCAATTAGTGGTTCGTGAACCCCCAAGGGTTTGCAAAAGTGTTTGGGGGGGAGGGTTGCACTAAAAGTTGGATAATGGCATCTGCTTAGATTTACATAGGTATATTTTTGTAAACTACAAAATAGTTTAATATTAATTTATTCGGTTCAGTTCAAAATTATATTTAGTTGCAGTTTGGGTCAAGCGCCCTTACATAGTGAGTATGTGCAACATGATGTTAGTAAAGGCAGGGATTGAGTGCAAACATGCCGATATGTATCATACTTTTCTGTCACTTGTTAGACAATTTTGTTTTGTTATAGATGTTTTGTTGATCATTATTGGTGTCCTAGTAATTGTGCATAAGCTATTGATATATACATTTTGCCCAAATAAAGAAAAATAGTAAATGACATTATAACCCAAAGATCTTGGACCTTTTTGATTGTACAAAGCTGTCAGGTAGCTTGAGAACTGTGGTAAAAGAGTTATTATAATTAACAATAAACAAAGATAGAATAAAGTAAAATAAAATTAATTGTAAAGTTAAGAATTTCTAATGATAGCAAATAAAACCACATCTCCCACAATTCCTTATAATTAGTTTACTATCTTATAGTATATCGTGTTAAATAATTTTTCCATATTAATTTTTTTTCATTCTCAAAGACAGTGGTTATGTATAGGCACTTAATAATAATTTTATATTATTATGCAATTTCACTTATAAAAACGTAGTACTGAAAATATTTTTTAATAAAAATTTAGAACTATTGCACAATTTCAAAGAATATAGGCTTAGTGGTTTGCAATCAAAATATGATGTTGAAAGGGGTTTGCAAATCAAAAAAGATTGGGAACTGCTGCACTAGACAATATCCACATGGACGCTGGAAAAATAGAACGACCACGGTACACATTCAAACTTTGATGACTTTTTACAGAAACAGGGAAAAGAGGTGCTGGACAATCAAAATATATAGCAGCTTTATTCAGCTCATGCCTCAACAAATACATGCTGTCTGAAAATATATACTGATGGATCTAAATCTGATACATGTGTAGGTGCTACATTAGCATTAGCATTAGTAGAGGCATATCATGCAAGAAAGCAAGCTTATGCAGCATCAGCCAAAAAAAAAAAAAAAAACACTCCCATTTCACCCCTCCGTTTCACCCTTCCTCTTGCTCAGATTCTGCACCTGAGTGGGCATAAATTCAAATTGAGTCAAGACAGAATAGGCTTGTAGAATAGATATGAAGTTCTCTAAGTAGTGCAGATGGGCTGCAAGAGTAGCTCATGGTGTCTTGTCAGTGATATACAGAAATTTTTCTAGCAGGGATAGGGAGGTGATTATTCCCTTGTATAATTCCCTTGTATAAGGCAATGGTCAGGCCACACCTTGTGTACTGTATACAGGTCTGGAGGCCTCATTTCAAAAAGATGTAGAGCTGCTGGAACGACTACAGAGAAGGGGCAACAAGATTAGTGAATGGAACAAAGGGTTGCTCTTAAGAAGAAAGGCTTCAGTTTTGCAAATTACAGAGTCTGTTGACTAGGCACCAGTGAGGTGTATAAGGCCTTGAATGGTTTGAGCATGCTCAATGCCAATGGGATTCTTCCTCTTGCTCAAAACAATCACCTGAGAGGGCATAAATTGAAATTGAGGAAAGACAGATGTAGGATATATGTGCGGAAATTTGACTTTAGCCAGTGGGTAGTTGGTTGGTGGAACAGACTTCCATCACTTGTTGTGGAAGTTAATAGCCTAACCTAATTTAAAGCTCAGCTGGACAGGTATTTCGAACGAACAGAGGGGCGAAATGGGAGTGGTGGTTTTTTTTTTTTTTTTTTTTTTTTTTGCTGATGCTGAATAAGCTTACTTTCTTGCATCATATGCCTCTACTAATGCTAATGCTAATATGCAGAAATTTTCCTTTATCCAGCGGGTGGTTGATTGCTCGAACAAACTTTTGTCTGTCATTGTAAAAGTTAACAACTTAAATAAATTCAAGGGTGAACTAGACAAACTATTGGAGTGAATGGATTGGTGAAATGGGAAGGGGATTTTTTTTTTTGTTCTGTTTTTAGCTGATGCTATATAAGCTTGCTTTCTTGCATCATTTGTCTCTGCTTATGCTAATGCTAACTCCCAGCAGTCCTGGAAATCCACCGCACCTTGCTTTCCAAGCTGCTGCTCATTTCAATTGAAGCATTGCAAAAATCACCTTCACCTCTGCCAATGGCTAATATTAATCTATTAATTAGCGTATCTCCCAAAGCTAGCAGTTTTCCGACACATCTAACACTGTCTCAGTAGTAGTATCAGCAAATATTTTTGCACCCTCTCTGTTCATGTGTATCACGTCTTTCTAGAAGCAGTCTCTTATGTTAACAAGCACAGACCATGCTGAGAAAATTTTTACCCCATGAGATTTGCACAATCTCTCCAATTAAAGGAAATTTGCTGCTATGCATAAAAGTATGGTTAATTAACTATTGAAGGTTACTTTTCTCTCTCATGTTATCAACTTTGCAAAAAATAAGAACACACACACACACACACACACACACACACACACACACACACACACACACACACACACACACACACACACACACACACACACACACACACACACTTAATAGGTGTGTCTGTCCAAATGAGTATGTGGTATTAAAATTTAGAGGTCTGATGTTTTCTTTGGTTGTTAAAGATCACATTGGGGCTATTATAGAGTCTGCCAGGGAGTGGGGATGATTTATAGTTTATTTTATGCATAAATGGGGAACAACCTTTCTTTTGCTCAGGGACCTATCTGTTCTTGTTCTTAAATCACTAAAGTGTTCAGAAAACACTTTAGTGATTTATTTCTGGATGTGCAGAATTCCGTTTTGAAAGTAATATTTTTTCAATACTTTTATTTATTTTTTTTTTTTTCTGTCCTCTGTTCATCAACACAACAAAAATATAGTAGAGCAATGGCTATTCAGTCAGCTGTTGTTATTTTGGATATTTTTCTTGAAAATAGTTTCTAGATCTTTCACATTCAATAATTCTCCCTTTCGTACCATATGAACAAAAAAAAAGTAACTTTTTATTATATTTGTGAAGTGGAACTTAATGGCATCTTATGTATTGGTTTACATTACATTCTTCAAATTTCTTAAATGTTTTTTATTTTACCAAGGTCATTATATGGTAGTTCATCCTTCCATAGCAGCTAGAGACATCATCAATAATGCTTACTTGATTATACGTGATTTGGAAAGTACAGGAGATGGCGCAACATGCTTAAGGTTTTGGTATCAGATATTTGGACGTCATGCAAAAAGTCTGAGTATCCATTCTAGGGTTGCCTATTCCTCAACTGTTAAATTTCCTGTTTGGACACACGGAGTAACCAGTTTGAAGATATGGAGAGTAGCCCAGGTCACTATTGCAGCAGCATACAAACATGAGGTAAAAATTATACATTTTTTGAAATTCATTTTTAATTTAAAACTAAAATGAAAATGATATAATTATTCCCCATCACAAGTCCATTAGCAAAAATTTTATAGCATAATTCTATTTAATCAACTACCTATCATATCTGCAGTGTGTAATAGTGCCCTTTATATTATAACTTTTATAATTAATATGGCAATCCATTCCCACTTTCATTGCTTTTCTCTTCAATTTTATTGTAGTAATATTTGTGTTATATTTTGCCTGGATGGGAAGTTATACAAAATTCTACAATACAAGTCTTCTTGCATATTGTAAATGTACCTAAGTACAAATAAAATCCTTCATTGAGGGATGGAGAGTTAGTTACCTTATTTTTTAGAGAGTTGTTCAATGATGTGATGATACAGTGTGTTTACTCTACTATGATGTGATGATACAGTTTGTTTACTCTTATTAACTGAGTATAAATGTGTGTATCCATCCTTCTGTACAAGGGATGCATTCTTGAGATGATTGTGAATAGTTAATTTTCAAATAAGAAAATGGGCTCAAATATATATCCATTTAATTAATTACCTACATACATAATGCTTTATGTGTACATAGTATATAATACTATTTCACAACTAGGGTGTATATATTACATGTACATACACCAATTGTTCTCATGCATATAGATACGCCTTCTTTTGTAAAATATAAACTTAAAATATTAAGAATGCCAGGGAAGTCTCCCCCCCCCACCCCAGGAAAGAATGGGGTCCGTGGTCCCCCACAGGAAAATGTTTTACAAAATCACGGTGCAAAATTTGCCAAATTTTTGAATTTTGAAGTTTTTACAAACATTAAAGAGTTTGATTTTTTTTTTCTGAGAACTCAAGAAAAAAAAAAATTATTTTATCATATTGGCCTCTTGTTACTTTTGCCACTCGCCTTGCACACCCACTTCTTTTTTGTAGCATGGTTAATGAAGTCACTTTATCCATTATTTGATGCTTCAATAAACAGTACTGATTCTCATTCCACAGTGATGCTTTTAAATAATGGCATCATAGGCATTAATTTGATATTTCAAATTATAAAAGTGTGGTAAATTGGACAAAACAAATTTAACAGGTATTATTTAAAATGTTTTCATAAAGATTTTTGCAATAAAAGCATGTTATCATCATTGTATTTCTTATTATGATTTTGAATTTGATTTTTTATTTTTATTTCCATTTAACTTCCAGAACACCATTCCAGCAATTCTGGCAGGAGAAAAGCCCTGTTGTATGCACACACACTTACAGGGTGTTTCAAAAATGATGGTCATATACAGGGTGTTTCAAAAATGATGGTCAATAATTTAAAGACAAAAAGAACAAAATAAAATAAGCAAAAAAGTTTCATTGAACATAGGGTCGCAAATGAACCGTTTTGGAGATAATGCACACTTTCTGTTAAGATCTGCCACTGATTATGGGGGCACTCTTGGAGGGTTGTCTGTATTGCTGAGACATTGTACACGCTGGATATGGTAAGGGTACGTTAATTGGCAATGTAAAATTCGCCACACGTTTGCTATGAGTCAGTACATGCTCTTGCAGAGCAATCCTTCTTGTCGAAATTCCTGGATTTTATTCTGTTCTTTCTAACAGTCTGTGTGGGTAGGACAGGGCTATTGTCACTGTCCTGCCCACACCAGGTGGAAAAGGCCCGGGTTCGAATCCTATCGATGTTGCAAGGAACTTTAATGGGCTTTATCCACAAAAACAGACATAAGACAAACAGCACAGCAGAGGAATTTAATTATTCAGGTGGCCTTAAAATAATAATAGTTTGTAAAAAAAAATATTGTTTCTAACACGCTTTCCTCAACATTAGACGTTATGCTTCTGGCCCTAACTGCTCGTACTCCATCTGCGAAGCGCCCATGTTCTCTAAGGCATTGATGTACCCTGATAAATATGCACCTGTTGGGTTGCCTTTGGCGGAGAAATGCTTCTTGGTTTAGCATTAGCATTAGTAGAGGCATTTGACGCAAGAAAGCAAGCTTATGCAGCATCAGCCAAAAAAAAAAAAAAAAAAAAAAAAAACCACTTCCGCTTCACCCCTCTGTTCGTTCAAAATACCTGTCCAGCTGAGCCTTAAACTTATTTAGGCTATCAACTTCCACGACAAGGGATGGAAGTCTGTTCCACCAACCAACCAACCACTCGCTGGCTAAAGGCAAATTTCTGCATGTCTATCCTACATCCGTCTTTCCTCAGTTTGAATTTATGCCCTCTCAGGTGATTATTCTGAATAAGAGGAAGAATCCCATCAGCATTGAGCATGCTCAAACCATTCAATGCTTTATACACCTCTATCAGATCACCTCGCTGGTGCCTAGTCTCCAGACACTGTAATTTGCAAAACTTAAGCCTTTCTTCGTAAGAGCACCCCTTTGTTCCATTCACTAATCTTGTTGCCCTTCTCTGTACTCGTTCCAGCAGCTCTACATCCTTCTTGAAATGAGGCCTCCAGACCTGTGTACAGTACTCTAGGTGTGGCCTGACCATTGCCTTATACAAGGGAATAATCACCTCCTTATCCCTGCTAGAAAAATTCCTATATATCATTGACAATACACCATGAGCTACTCTTGCAGCCCGTCTGCACTGCACAACCACCCCCAGGTCCCTTTCATTCTCTACCACTGTCAGTGTAGTACCACAGAGTTGATATGTTGCTCTGGGGTTGCTGTTTCCCATGTGTAATACTTTACATTTGTCAATGTTAAACTTCATTTGCCACCTCTCAGCCCATCTGGTCAACCTTTCCAGATCCTGCAGCAGCATAGTGACAGTAGTGTCCTTGACAACCCTGCCTACCCTTGTATCGTCTGCAAACTTCGACATTAAGCTTGTTATACCATCATCAATATCATTTAAGAATACAGAAAACAATAATGGACCCAACACTGAGCCCTGAGGGACTCCACTAATAACATTAGTCCACGATGAGCAGTGTCCATTGATTACCACTCTCTGTCTTCTCCCCCTCAGCCACCCCGTTATCCACAGCAGCAATTTGCCTCCAATGTCACACTGCTCCAATTTGTGCAGCAGTCTTCCAGTGCAACAGTATCAAAAGCCTTTCTAAGATCCAAGTATATAATATCAAAGTTATTCCTGCATCCAGTTCCTTTCTGACTGCATCATAGTATCCAATCAAATTGGTCAGGCAAGACTTCCCCTTAACAAAACCATGCTGTGTCCGAGCTATAATTGAAGTCTTGTCTAAATGACCCTTCAGTGCTTCTTTAACTAGTGCCTCCATTAATTTTCCGGGAACAGAAGTTAAACTCACAGGTCTATAATTGCTTGTGTCAGCCTTTGATCCTCCTTTGTGAAAAATGTGCAGCCTCGTGTGCACTGCTGTTGAATTTACCATACATAAAGTGTATGTCCGCATACCCTTCATTGCTGTAACCTCTTTCCATGTTGACTATCCTTTGACTAGTATACCTACTACATCTCAGAGCATTGATAAAGTGGAAATGGAGAGAATGAGCATAAATTTACCTAAGCAAACAAGTCAGTGATGGATCCCAACTCTGTACAGTTCACCTTGTCATTCGTGGATCCCAACTAGAAATGTGCAATATTTCGAAAACGATTCACTTAAGGACCCATGTTTACTAGGCTTTTTTTGCATATTATAGTCTGTACAGTTCACCTTTAAATTATTGACCATCACTTTTGAAAAACCCTATATGTATAAAATAATATATAATCTTATAAATAATACTGTATATTACATACAGCATGTGTATGTAACATACAGTAGTTCAAAAATTTAATGAAATTCTTTTCAATATAACTATAAACACAACCTTCACTTGTTAGCACAATACAGTAAAATATTGTAGTAGTAGTGGCATTCGATGCAAGAAAGCAAGTGTATGAGCTTATGCAGCATCAGCCAAAAAAAAAAATTCACTCAACCATTCCCTCTAAATGTTTGTCCAGTTCCTTCTTAAATTTATTTAACTTATCCACTTCCACAACGACAGATGGAAGTTTATTCCTGCAATTAACCACCCGCTGGCTAAAGGCAAATTTCCACACATCTATTTTACATCTGTCTTTCCTTAATTTGAATCTACGCCCCCTCGTAATCTGAACAAGTGGAAAAATCCCATTAGAATGCAGTGTGCTCAACGCATTCAAGGCCTTATACACATTAATCAGGTCACCACACAGGTGCCTATTCTCCAGCCATTGCAATTTGCAGAACTTCACCCTCTCTTGGTAAGAGTATCCCTTCATTGCCCTCACCAATCTTGTTACCTTTCTCTGTACACGCTCAAGCAAATCTACATCCTTCCAAAAATGAGGCCTCCTGACCTGTATGCAGTACTCAAGACATGGCCTGACCATTGCCTTATACAGAGAGACAATCACCTTTTCCCTGGCAGCAAAATTCCTATATATCATTGAAAAAACCCCCATGACCTGCCCTGACAGCCTATCTGCATTACTCAGAAAGCTTCATATATGACTGCACATATACTCCCAGGTCTTTTTCATTTAGTACCACACAGTTGGAACGTTTCTCTGGGGTTACAAATTCCAAGTACTGCATATGGGTTTTCTACCCGTATGCAGTACTTTGCATTTGTCAAGGTTAAACTTTGGTTGCCACTTCTCAGCCCATCTGCTCAAATCTTGACCCTGTTGTAGTAGCAGAGTGCCATTAACAATGCTGCCAACCTTTGTATCGTCTGCAAACTTTGACACTAAGCCTGATATACCTTCATCAATATCATCGATGAATATACAAAACAACAGTGGACCCAACACCGAACCCTGTCGGACTCCACAAATAACATTAGTCCACAAAAAGCAGCACCCATTGATTACCACCCTCTGTCTTCTCCCACTCATCCATCCTTTTATCCATTGTAGTAATTTATCCTTAAGACTATTCTCATCTAATGTGTACACTTGTCTTCGATGTGCAACAGTGTCAAAAGCTTTCCTGAAATCCAAGTATATGATATCAAAATTATTTTTTGCATCCAGTTCCTTTGAAAACCCCATCATAATAACCAATAAGATTTGTCAGACAAGACTTTCCCTTATCAAACACATGCTAGGTCTGAATTATTGCTGCAGTCTTGTCTAGATGATCCTGCAATGCATCTTTAACCAGTGACTCCATTATTTTACCCGGAACAGAAGTTAAACTAACTGGTCTGTAATTACTCGTGTCACCCTTCGATCCTCCTTTGTGAATTGGGGATACATTTGCACATCTCCAGTCCGTGGGGACCTCCCCTGAGTCCAAGGATGTTCTCATAATTATGGCTCAGTGATGCTTACTTCCTTTGCTGCCTCCTTTAATATAACTGGATAGATCCCATCCACCCCAGGTGCCTTTTTTATGTTTAACTTCAACAATTTCTACTCCACTTTGCTCTCAGTTATTACAAAATCATTAAGCACCCTGCTAACAACTTGATAACCTTCTGGCATTTTCAAACCTTAACTCCTCATGTGTGAATGAAGATGCAAAATACTCATTCAGTTTGTTTGCTATCTGAGCAGGATCATCAACAGTCAAAACATTGATATCAAGTGGACCAGTTAGATTCATACTCTTCCTTTTAGAGTTTATATAAGTAAAGAAATCCTTGCTGTTAGCATCCTTTTCAAAAGATTTCTTGTAATCTGCCTTTGCTTGCTTAACCTCCTTTGTGACTTGATTACAACTACTAGCTTATATCTGCCATAGGTTTCTGTGTTGCCTGATAATTTATATTGCATCCCATGTATATTTATTCTCTTCCACGAGTCTCGTTAGTTCATTTGACAACCATTTTGGCCTAAACCTTCAACAATATTTCTTAATAGGTACGAAACTTTTGGTAGCATCCACGATTAATTCCTTTAATTCCGTGAATTTAATTCCACGATTAATTAGAATTTAAAAACTGTCTGAGACCACTGTAGTTGCCTTTATGGAAGCAAAAACCCTTTCCTTTACCCCTGATGGTAATTATATCTTTAAGTAAATGCCACATGAGTACTCTGTGATCATTGCCATTTAGTGGTTCCTTTATCTGCAAATTCTTAATACACAAACGATCACTGCTGATAACTGAATCAAGAGTATTACCCTCTCTGGTTGCCTCTCAAACATGCTGCTACAGAAAACAATCATCGAATAAATCCACAAAAGTCTTACTAGTGTGCGACTGACCAACCCACAAGTTCCAATCAATATCTGGGAAGTTCAAATCTCCCATTATAAGACATTCTGATTTACTAGCCTACTCTATTTCTCTGTAGAATTTTCATTGTACTCATTCAAGTCATTAGGCCTATAACACACCCGTACTCTTTTTTTTTGCTTTCACAGTGCTTATGTCACACCAAACTGACTCAAGAGTGCACTGTTCATCTATATCAACTGGTTGCACTTCTTTTAATTTTATGTTTTTCTTAATTAACAGAATAACACCTCCTCCCTCCCTATTTTGTCTATCCTTTCTGTACACATTGTACTCCCCAAATTCCAATTCTGCATTCCTAAAAATTTTGTAACACTACATCTCTGATATCCCAACAATATCCGCCTTTGATGTCGTAATGAACACTTCAAATTCATCAAATTTATTTACTATACTTCTAGCATTGGTATACATGCATGCAAGTATACGTGCACCTATTCTTATTCTTAGTTATCCTAACACATTCCATATATATGCACCTGTTTCACGATGACTGCCATCAGTCCGTGAAACCCACAGCATCCCTTGCTCCAGGCCGCTGCTTATTCTAATAGAAGTAGTGCAAGAATCAGCTACTTTTAATTTTAGTCTGTGAATCCCCGAAGCTAGCAGTTTTCCAACCCACCTAGCACTGCCTTGATACCATCAGTAAATATTCTTGCACTCTTTCTGTTTAAGTGTATTCCATCCCTGTAGAAGCAATCTCTCCTGTTAACAAGCACAGACCACGCTGAAAAAAAATTCTACCCCTTGAGCATTGCACGTTCCCTCCAGGGTCGAATTGATTGACAAGGCTCTCATCATGTATTCCCTCCTATCGGGCAGAATTGCAAACACTTTCAAATTTAACCCTAACTCACGACTTTTTTGCAGCATTGACCTGTACTTGTTAAGTAAATGTGCAGAGCTCCTACTCTTAATGTCATTGGTGCCAACATGTACAACAATATCACCTTTTATGCCCTTAAAATATGATATATACTTTACAACGTCATCAACATTTGATGACTAGTTCCTGTGGGACCATTGCATTCTGCCTTGGAGATTGCCACTGTGTTGCCTGATGCCCAGGAGTGATCTCTGGCTGTGAGTTGGGCAGCTGAAAGCTTGGTAGGCTCCTCATATTAATTTCTTCGAGGGCATCTACCCTACACCGCATTCTCTCATAGACACCCTTTAGAACTCTGAGTTGACGCCTAATTTCTAGACACTCTCTGCACTTGGCACACACAAAGACATCCTCCTTGGGTAGATCATGTTCTGTTCCAGAGAGTTCGGCAAACATTTCACAAGCTGCACATTTTTTTTAGGCTGTGATGTGTTGTAGAATTGCCCCCCCTCAGTTCTCTCCTGTGTCACAGCACTCCTGCCACTTTGTGCCCATTGCTTTGTTTCTCTAGTCTGGGGCATGATATTTGAAATTAATAAGATCAATAATTTAATTAACTAATTGTCAATACTACACTTTTTAATAGAATCCTAAATGAAGTGATGCTTATTACGCTATATAATTTTACGTTAGAGCTACCTAGTGACCACAATTAAAAATATTAATTCTCTACCACTCTTTACAAAAACAATGGCGTCAAGATTCGAATGAAAGAACAGTTTTGTGTATATTAAGTAGTAATCTACAAAAACTCTTATCTAAATTAAAAATAAAAATAACCAGCATAACTAGAACTATAAGACTATGTATAAAGTACGATATAAAATAGAAATTAGGTAAATAAAATGGCAAACACTTATTGTTTTTTCGGAGCCTGTAATTCACAGCTGTAATTTTTAAAGAGAGTCAGTGCCCTCTCTTTAATCTGTAACTAGAATCCCACCCTTACTGATATTCAGGTGTCTCATAATCTTTCATTAATTGTGGAACTTAAACATCTTGTCAGTGTTAGTGATTTGCCATTGTTGAATGATGAATCCCTATTGAATTTATTGAATGCATGCCTGAACACAGAAAATATAACAAGCTATAACACAGAAAACTAATGTGGACCAGTAAAGAAATCTGAATGACATCTGTGCGTAATGCCATTCAGATTGCATCTCAGAAAACTGATGTATTATAAAATTATTAATAAAACAACACAAGTCCAATCATCTGGAACTGATTTTCCAGAAAATCCAGTTATCTTAATATGCAAATCAGCAATGTTAATGTAGAAATCTGACAATCTGGCATTACAGGACATTTTACATTTACATGAACTTTCATCATCTGCAAACTTATAACTTCAGCCTTAATCAGTTGGTTATATAAAATTAAAACTCAACAGAGACCCAAAGGGTAACCTAAATATAAACATAAAGTAAAATGAAAATCAGTGCTGCAAGACCATTTGTTTCATGGTGGGGACAGGCTATCACAACAATCACGAGTTACCATCCCCACCATGAGCAGGTTGGCCTCTACTATCTTGTTCTGCATCTACTAATTACGTGCATTATTTACCAGCAAAACTGTTCAAAAGATTCCCTCATCTTGAAGAGTTGACAAATAGTATCTGCATAAAGAGCATGCATCCCCTGCTCCATCTGAAACTTTAAGTCCGAGTAAACAGACTATATAGCATGAATGTGGCGAGACTATATCTCGCCACACTCCTACAATTCAAAAGGGACCAAGAACAGTTGACAAAATCTGGACCTCAGGCCATGTCCAGTAAGGATGGAACTGGCCATCAGATTGAAATGGTGGCAATCTCCTCCAGCTCACAGCCTGAACAGAGGGAAGGAAAGTATATAATTGCCCTCCCTTCTCAGAATTAGTCCATTGTACTTGCCAATTATTGTCTAATTCATCATTGATTCTGCTCCGCTCTGCTGTCAAATCAATGCCATAGCTGCAACCCCTGCTGGGCATGACAGGACACCCAAAATTTCTCTGTGAAATTCTCACCTTAGACAAAACATCAGACAGGACTTAGCTGATGAGATAAGCAGGAATCTTACCTGCTAAAACACATAAATTCTCTCTTGCTGTGGTTTTACACACTTGAGTAATGTGTAGGAGAAAGTACCTTCTGTCTGCTGCAGACAGAAGGTACTTTCGTACAGTAACGTGCATTATGGACTTATGGATTCTCCCCAAGCTCTGGCCACATATGACATGATTGGGGCAAAGATGTTATCACAAAGGAGATGAAGGGCTCACCTTTATGCCCCAGTCAGTTCAGGTCACTTCATTCTACAGAGCTTCTAATAGAGTTTCTTGACCTTCTCTCGACTGTAAATCATGTGAGCAATTAAGCAAACCTCCCCCTCTCCAGCACACTTCGAAATACTTTAGCCATCTGATGGGCCTCAGCAAGGAAGCTCCTGCTCTCACAATGGGTGGCTTTGTCACCCTAAGCCAACCGGTCAACAGCATAGCATAACACTTATGCTGAAAGACCTCAAGCTTATGCATGGTGGTCAACGATATCAATTGGTCCAGAGAGGCAGCCTCCTTGTCCTCAATTTCCTTGCAGGATGTACCTCCCACAAGAAACACCCGATTATCATGCTAAACAATGCTAATTGCTCTATTCGCACTATTCCAATTCAAGAGGTCATCAATGAATATGTTCCAAATAGCAGGTCCCAGAACCTACTTCTGAGCACAGCCATGTTCAAGCACTTGATTATATTCTATGAATGCCATCCTAACAACAACTTGCCTTTGGTGGAAATAATCTCTCAGAAGATGGTATCTCCCAGAAGATGTATAATGTGCCCAGGCAAAGGGATGCCCTAAGCGTATAGAGAATGCTTTCCCATCACAGGGTATTGAATCTTCCCCCTTAAATTTCTTGAACAACCCAAGGATATATCGACTGGGGGGCTTCTGTACAGTCCTGACCAGACTATAGCATCTTCTGTAATGGAGCCCTTTTTAAAACCAAACATTCAGAGGCCAGATTCTAGGCACCATAATGTTTCATACCAATAGTGATAGTAATAATAATGGAGGCGAGTGATGCTCATCAGGCACCAAGAACCAGTCTTCATCATTTTACCCATTACAGGCAGGAGGATTCTCTGGGCCCTTGAGAAGAACTCTCAAAACCACCTTCCAGATTGCAGGGGATTGCCCTTCTTTTAAACTATATTTATAGAGATCTGTTTGTTTGTTATTTGGTTTTTAGGAGCATTAGCAACTAAGGCCATATTGCTCGGGAGGATGTGAAAAGGTCATTCCCTGACCTTTCCACATCCTCCGTATTTGGTGGTCATGGGCTCGAACCCCGATCTGATCAAGAAGCTTGTGCTATGCACTGCTGCTCCTGCACACCTGGCTATGGAGGCGCCATATAGAGTTCTAATAACATTAGCATTGGCATTAGCATTGGTGGAGGCATATGATGCAAGAAAATAAGCTTATATAGCATCAGCCAAAAAATTCCCATTTTTCTTGTCCATTCACTCCAAACGTTTATCCAATTGACTCTTCCTTAATTTATTTTACCTAGCAGCTTCCACAATGATAAATGGTAGTTTGTTCCAGCAGTCAACCACCTGCTGGTGGAAGGCAAATTTCCGCACATCTGTTCTACAGTGGTCTTTCCTCAATTTGAATTTATGCACTCTCAGGCACATAATCTTAATAAGAGGAAGAATCGTCGGTTCAACCGATCATGATCTGAATCAAGTAGCTAACAAACTGAATGAGTATTCTGCATCTACATTTACACATGAGTAGTTATACAGGGAGAGAAATGCCACAATTGTATTAAACTCTGGCACTGATCTAAATGATTTTGTAATAACTGACAGCAAAGTGGAGGAGAAACTGTTGAAGATAAACATAAGAAGGGCATCTGGGGTAGTGGGATCTACCCAGTTAAATTAAAGAAGGCAGCAAACAAAGTAAGAAACCCATAAATATAATTATGAGAGCTTCGTGGACTCAGGGAAGGTACTCGTGAACTGGAGATGTGTAAATGTGACCCCAATTCACAGAGGAGAATAAAATAGTGACAAAAGTAATTACAGACCTGTTAGTTTAACTTCTGTTAGGGGGAAATTAAAGGAGGCGCTGGTAAAGAAACACTGCAAGATCATCTAGACAAGACTTCAGTTATAGTTCGGATGCAGCATGGGCTTGTTATGGGGAAGTCTTGTGTGACCAGTTTGATTGGATACCATTATGTGGTCACAAAGGAACTGGATGCAAAGAATAATTTTCATTTTATATACATAGATCGTCGGAAGGCTGTTGATCCTGTTGCACATGGTAGACTGCTGTACAATATGGAGCAGTGTGGAATTGGTGAAAAAATTGCTGCTATGGATAAAGGGTTCGTTCAGTGGGAGAAGACAGAGAGTAGTAATAAATGGACACTGCTCTTCGTAGACTAATGTTATTAGTGGAATCCCACCAGGGATATGTGTTGGGTCATTTTGTTGTTTTCTCTATTTATTAATGATATAGTAATAGTAATCGTGGCATGTGATGCAAGAAAGTAAGCGTATGAGCATATGTAGCAACTGGCCAAAAAACAAATCACACAACCATTCCCTCTAAATGTTTGTCCAGTTCCTCCTTAAATTTATTTAAGCTGTCAACTGCCACAACGGCAGATGGAAGTTTGTTCCATTAATTAACGACCTGCTGGCTAAAAACAAATTTCTGCACATCTATTCTGCAGCTGTCTTTCCTCAATTTGAATTTATGCCCCCTAAACTTCATAATCTGAACAAGTGGAAGAATCCATCAGAATTCAGCATGCTCAAACCATTCAAGGCCTTAAACACCTCAATCAGATCACCTCACAGTTGCCTATTCTCCAGCCGCTGAAATTTGCAGAACTGAAGCCTCTCTTGGTAAGAGGATCCCTTCATTCCCCTCACCAATCTTGTTGCCCTTCTCTGTACATGCTCAAGCAAAGCTGCATCCTTCCTAAAATTTGACCTCCAAACCTTTAAGCAGTACTCAAGGCATGGCCCGACCATTGCTTTATACCGAGGGACAATCACCTTCTTTTCCCTGCTAGCCAAATTCATGTATATCATTGACAAATCCTCATAACCTCTGGCAGCCTCTCTGCATTGCTCAGAAAACTTCATATCTGACTGCACAATGACTCTCAGGTCTTTTTTATTTTCTACCAACCTAAGTGTAGTACCACATAGTTGGTACATTGCCCTGGGGTTATTTCTACCCATATGCAATACTTTGCGCCCATGACCACCAAATACAGAGGATGCGGAAAGGTCAGAAAATGACCACCGTGTATCCCCTGAGCAATATGGCCGTAGTTGCTAATGCTCCTAAAAAAAAACCAAATAACCAAATAACAGTACTTTGCATTTGTCAATGTTAAACTTCAATTGCCACTTCTCAGACAATCTTCCCAAATTTTCTAGAACCTGTTGTACTAGCACACTGCCATTACTGTCATTAACAACCTGTCTACCTTTGTATCATCTGCAAACTTCGACACTAAGCCTGATATACCTTCATCTATATCATTGATAAATATACAAAACAACAGTAGACCCAACACCGAACCATGAGGGACTCCACTAATAACATTAGACCGTGACAAGCAGTGCCCATTGATTATCACCCTCTGTCTTCTCCCAGTCAACCATCCTGTTATCCGTTGTACAAACTTACTCCTAATACCCTTCTGCTCCAATTTGTACAGTCATCTTCCATGCGCAACAGTGTCAAAAGCTTTCCCTGCCGAAATCCAAGTATATGATATCAAAATTATTTTTTGCATCCAGTTCCTTTGTCACCCCCATCATAATATCCAATCAGATTTGTCACACAAGACTTTCCCTTAACAAACCCAATACTGTGTCTGAATTATTGCTTCAGTTTTGTCTAGATGATCCTGTAATGCATCTTTAACCATGTGCTTCTACAGGGATGGGATACACTTAAATAGAAAGGGTGCAAGAATTTTTGCTGATGCTGTCGAGGCAGTGTTAGGTGGGTCGGAAAACTGCTAGTTGGGGGGTTACAAGGACTAATAGATTAACAGTAGCCACTGGCAGAGGTGGAAGTGATTCTTGCACTGCTTCTATTAAAATGAGCAGAAGCCTGAAAAACAAGATGCAGGATATTTCAGAGACTGCTGGGAGTCATTGCGGTACAAGTAAACACATGGGTTGTGTTAGGGTAGCTAAGAATAGAAACAGGTGCATGTATACCTGCGTGTACACCAATGCTAGGAGTTTGGTAAATAAATTTGAAGAATTTGAGGTATTGCTCAAAACATCAAAGGCAGATATTGTTGGGATATCAGAGACATGGTGTCACACAGATATAAGTAATGCGGAACTGGAATTTGGGGAATACAATGTGTATAGAAAGGATAGACAGGACAGGAGGGGAGGAGGGGTTATGCTATTAATTAAGAAACACATAAAGTCCAAGGAAGTGAAGCCAGTCGACATCGATGGACAGGGCAGTGTCGAGTCAGTTTGGTGTGACATAAGCATAGGGAAATCAAAATTGAGAGTAGGAGTGTGCTATAGGCCTAATGACTCTGATGAGTATAATAAGATATTGTACAGGGAAATAGAGTGGGCCAGTAAATCAGAGAGTCTTATAATGGGGGATTTTAATTTCCCAGATATTGACTGGAATTTTTGGGTTGGTCACTCGCACACTAGCAAGGCTTTTTTGAATTTATTGGATGATTGTTTTCTACATCAGCATGTTCGTGAGGCAACAAGAGGGAGCAATACTCTTGATCTGATTATCAGTAGTGATTCTTCATGCATTAAGAATCTACAGATAAATGAACCACTGGGTGGCAGTGATCACAGTGTGTTGAAGTGGGATTTACTCAAGGAGGTAACTACCATCAGAGGTAAAGGGAAGGGTTTTTGTTTTCGCAAAGGCGACTATGATGGTCTGAGACAGTATTTAAATTCTATACAGTGGGACCAACTGATGATGTTACCAACAGCAAACTCAAAATGGGAAGCATTCAAGGAACTAATCTTGGAGGCTACCAGGCTTTACATACCAACTAAGAAATATTGTTCAAGGTTTAGGCCTAAATGGTTGTCAGATGAACTAATGAGACATGTGGCAGAGAAGAAAAATGCATGGGATACATACAAATTAATGGGTGACATGGAAGCCTATGGTAGATATAAGTTGGTCTGTAACCAAGTCACAAAGGAGATTAGGCAGGCAAAGGCAGACTACGAAAAATCCTTGGCAAAGGATGCAAAGAAAAACAGAAAAGAGTTCTTTACATATTTAAACTCGAGAAGGAAAGGGATGAATCAGATTGGTCCACTGGATATTGATGGTTCAACAGTTGAGGCTCCTGCTCAGGTGGCTAATAATCTAAACGAGTACTTTGGATCTACATTCACGCATGAGGAGTTATTCAGGAAGGAGACTGATGTAGGTAAAGTAAACATTGGCAGTGAGCTGGATGATTTTGTAATAACTGAGAGGAAAATGGAGGAGAGATTGTTGAGGATAAACATAAAAAAGGCACCTGGGGTGGATGGGATCTATCCAGTTATATTAAAGGAGGCAGCAAAGGAAGTAAGCAAACCCCTAGCCATAATTATGAGAGCTTCTTTGGACTCAGGGGAGGTACCCATAGACTGGAGATGTGCAAATGTAACCCCAATTCACAAAAAAGGATCAAAGGCTGACACAAGTAATTATAGACCTGTTAGTTTAACTTCTGTTCCAGGTAAATTAATGGAGGCACTGGTTAAAGAAGCACTGCAGGATCATCTAGACAAGAATTCAGTTATAGCTCAGATGCAGCACGGTTTTGTTAAGGGCAGGTCTTGCCTGACCAATTTGATTGGATACTATGATGTAGTCACAAAAGAACTGGATGCAGGGAATAACTTTGATATTATATATTTGGATCTTAGAAAGGCTTTTGATACTGTTGCACATGGAAGACTGCTGCACAAATTGGAACAGTGTGGCATTGAAGGCAAATTGCTGCTATGGATAAGGGGATGGTTGAGTGGCAGAAGACAGAGAGTGGTAATCAATGGACACTGCTCAACGTGCACTAATGTTATTAGTGGAGTTCCTCAGGGTTCAGTGTTGGGTCCGTTGTTGTTTTCGGTGTTTATGAATGATATTGATGATGGGATATCAAGTTTAATGTCCAAGTTTGCAGATGATACAAAGGTTGGCAGGGTTGTTAAGGACACTACTGATGCTATGCTGCTGCAACAGGATCTGGAAAGGTTGAACAAATGGGCTGAGAGGTGGCAAATGAAGTTTAACATTGACAAATGTAAAGTACTACATATGGGAAACAGTAACCCCAGAGCAACGTATCAACTCTGCAGTACTACACTGACAGTGGTGGAGAATGAAAAGGACCCGGGGGTAATTGTGCAGGCAGATATGAAGTTCTCTGAGCAGTGCAGACGAGCTGCAAGAGTAGCTCATAGTGTCTTGTCAATGATATACAGGAATTTTTCTAGCAGGTATAAGGAGGTGATTATTCCCTTGTATAAGGCAATGGTTAGGCCACATCTTGAGTACTGTATACAGGTCTGGAGGCCTCATTTCAAGAAGGATGTAGAGCTGCTGGAACGGGTACAGAGAGGGGCAACAAGATTAGTGAATGGAACAAAGGGTTGCTCTTACGAAGAAAGGCTTAAGTTTTGCAAATTACAGTCTGGAGACTAGGCACCGGCGAGGTGATCTGATAGAGGTGTATAAGGCTTTGAATGGTTTGAGCATGCATGGGATTCTTCATCTTGCTCAGAATAATCACCTCAGAGGGCATAAATTCAAATTGAGGAAGGAAGGATGTCGGATAGATGTGCGGAAATTTGCCTTTGGCCAGCGGGTGGTTGGTTGGTGGAACCGACTTCCTTCACTTGTTGTTGAAGTTGATAGCCTAAACAAATTTAAAGCTCAACTGGACAGGTATTTCGAACGAACGGAGGGGTGAAATGGGAGTGGTTTTTTTTGGCTGATGCTGAATAAGCTTGCTTTCTTGCATCATATGCCTCTACTAATGCTAATGCTAATGCTAATGAGTCCATTATTTTAGCCGAAACAGAAGTTAAACTAACTGATCTGTAATTACTCGTTTCACTCTTTGATTCCCATTTGTAATTTGCTGATACATTTGCACATATCCACGTATGCTCTCATAATTATGGATAAAGTTTGCTAACTTTCTTTTCCCCCTCCTTTAATATAACTGGATAGATCCCATCCACCCAAGGTGCCTTTCTTATATTTAAATTCAACAATTTCTCCTCCACTTTGCTCTCAGTTATTACAAAATCATTAAGAGCCCTTCTGCAATTTGATAACAATCGAAATTTTCAATCCTTAATAACTCAACTCCTCATGTTTGAATGTAGATGAAAAATATTCATTCAGTTTGTTTGCTATCTGAGCAGAATCACCAACAGTCGCACCATTGATATCAAGTGGACCAATCAGATTTATCCCCTTCCTTTTAGAGTTTATATAAGTAAAGAAATGCTTGTTGTTTTTCTGAGAATCCTTTGCCAAAGGTTTCTCGTAATCTGCATTCGCCTGCCTAACCTTCTTTGTGACTTGATTACAGACTAGTTTATATCTTCCATAGGCTTCTGTGTTGCCTGATAATTTATATCCATCCCATGCGCATTTCTTCTCTGAAACGAGTCTCATTAGTTCATTTGACAACCATTTAGGCCTAAGGAACTAAATTGAGGAGCCAATCAAGCTCTCAGCTTCCCACATCAACGCCAGAGCTTGCACTTGGTCATCACGCAACGCAGCAGCAATCTCTGATATCCCAACAATATCTGCCTTTGATGTTTTGAGCAATACTTCAAATTCATCAAATTTATTTACTAATCTCCTAGCATTGGTGTACACGCAAGTATACATGTTTTGTTTTTGTTTTGTTATTTGGTTTTTAGGAGCATTAGCAACTAAGGCCATATTGCTCCAAGGATATGCGGTGGTTATTCTCTGACCTTTCCGCATCCTCTGTGGTCACGGGATCGAACCTCGGTCTAATCAAGAAACGGGTGTTACGCACTGCTGCTCCTGCCCACCTGGCTACGGAGGCGCCGCAAGTATACATGAACCTGTTTCTATTCTTATCTACCCTAACACAACCCATGTGTTTACTTGCACCGCAATGACTCCTAGCAGTCTCTGAAATATCTTGCATCTTGTTTTTCAGGCTTCTGCTCATTCCAGTAGAAGCAGTGCAAGAATCTCTTTCACCTCTGCCAGTGGCTACTGTTAATCTATTAGTGTTTGTCTCCGCCCAGAATCGAGGCAGTGTTATGTGGGTCAGAAAACTGCTAGCTTGGAGGGATACAAAGACTAATAGATGTAGAGCTGCTGGAACGAGTACAGAGAAGGGCAACAAGATTAGTGAATGGCACAAAGGGTGCTCTTACGAAGAAAGGCTTATGTTTTGCAAGTTGCTGTGTCTGGAAACTAGGCACCGCCGAGGTGATCTGATAGAGGTGTATAAAGCCTTGAATAGTTTGAGCATGCTCAATGCTGATGGAATTCTTCCTCTTGCTCAGAATAATCATCTGAGAGGGCATAAATTCAAATTGAGGAAAGACAGATGTAGGATAGACATGCGGAAATTTACCTTTAGCCAGCGGGTAGTTGGTTGGTAGAACAGATTTGCATCCCTTGTCATGGAAGTTGATAGCCTAAATAAATTTAAGGCTCAGCTGGACAGGTATTTCGAATGAACGGAGGGGTGAAGTGGAAGCTATATTGTTTTTTTTGTTTTGTTTCTGGCTGATGCTGCATTAGCTTGCATCATATGCCTGTACTAATGTTAATGCTAAACCTTGAACAGTATTTCTTAATAGATATGAAAAAGTTTAATATTTTCCCCGAGTAATTCCTCGAATGCTTCCCACTTTGAATTTGCTGTTGGTAACATCTTCAGTTGATCCCAATGTACAGAATTTAAAAACACTCTGAGACCACTGTAGTTGCCTTTATGGAAGCAAAAACCCTTTCCTTTTCCCCTAATAGTAATTACATCTTTTAGCATTAGCATTAGTAGAGGCATTTGATGCAAGAAAGCAAGCTTATGCAGCATCAGCCAAAAAAAAAAAAAAAAAAAACCACTTCCACTTCACCCCTCTGTTCGTTCAAAATACCTGTCCAGCTGAGCCTTAAACGTATTTAGGCTATCAACTTCGACTACAAGGGATGGAAGTCTGTTCCACCAACCAACCACCCGCTGGCTAAAGGCAAATTTCTGCACGTCTATCCTACATCTATCTTTCCTCAATTTGAATTTATGCCCTCTCAGGTGATTATTCTGAGCTAGAGGAAGAATCTGATCAGCATTGAGCATGCTCAAACCATTCAAGGCTTTATACACCTCTATCAGATCACCTCGCTGGTGCCTAGTCTCCAGACACTGTAATTTGCAAAACTTAAGCCTTTCTTCGTAAGAGCACCCCTTTGTTCCATTCACTAATCTTGTTGCCCTTCTCTGTACTCGTTCCAGCAGCTCTACTTCCTTCTTGAAATGAGGCCTCCAGACCTGTATACAGTACTCTAGGTGTGGCCTGACCATTGCCTTATACAAGGGAATAATCACCTCCTTATCCCTGCTGGAAAAATTCCTGTATATCATTGACAATACTCCATGAGCTACTCTTGCAGCTCGTCTGCACTGCTCAGAGAACTTCATATCTGCCTGCACAACCACCCCCAAGTCCCTTTCATTCTCTACCACTGTCAGTGTAGTACCACAGAGTTGATACGTTGCTCTGGGGTTGCTGTTTCCCATGTGTAGTACTTTACATTTGTCAATGTTAAACTTCATTTGCCACCTCTCAGCCCATCTGCTCAACCTTTCCAGATCCTGTTGCAGCAGCATTGTGTCAGTAGTGTCCTTGACAACCCTGCCAACCTTTGTATCATCTGCAAACTTGGACATTAAGCCTGATATACCATCATCAATATCATTTATAAATACAGAAAACAATAATGGACCCAACACTGAGCCCTGAGCGACTCCACTAGTAACATTAGTCCACAATGAGCAGTGTCCATTGATTACCACTCTCTGTCTTCTCCCCCTCAACCACCCCTTTATCCATAGCAGCAATTTGCCTCCAATGTCAGACTGCTCCAATTTGTGTAGCAGTCTTCCATGTGCAACAGTATCAAAAGCCTTTCTAAGATTCAAATATATAATATCAAAGCTATTCCCTGCATCCAGTTCTTTTGTGATTGCATCATAGTATCCAATCAAATTGGTCAGGCAAGACATCCCCTTAACAAAACCATGCTGTGTCCGAGCTATAACTGAAGTCTTGTCTAAATGAACCTGCAGTGCTTCTTTAGGATCATTTAGACAAGACTTCAGTTATAGATCGGACACAGCATGGTTTTGTAAATCCCACATGGTAAATCCCACAGCATGGTGTTGTAAATCTTTAAGTAAATCCCACATCAGTACACTGTTATGACTTCCACCTAGTGGTTCCTTTATCTGCAAATTCTTAATACATGAGTGATCACTGCTGATAACCAGATCAAAAGTATTACCCGCTCTGGTTGCCTCTCGAACATGCTGCTGCAGAAAACAATCATCCAATAAATCTACAAAATTCTTACTAGTGTGTAAGTGACCAATCCACAAGTTCCCGTCAATATCTGGGAAGTTAAAATCCCCCGTTATAAGACATTCTGATTTACTAGCCCACTCTATTTCTCCCTACAATTTTTAATTGTACTCATCAAGCCATATCATGGATGTCAGATGAACTAATGAGACATATGACAGAGAAGAAAAAATGCATGGAGTATATATAAATTAACAGGTGGCATAGGAGCCTATGATAGATATGAGCTAGTCTGGAACCAAATCACAACGGAGGTTAGGCAGTCAAAGGCAAATTACAAGAAATCTTTGGCAAAGAATGCAAAGTAAAACAGCAAAGAGTTCTTTACTTATGTAAACTCTAAAAGGAAATGGATGAATCTTATTGGTCCATTTGATATCGAGGATTCAACTGTTGATGATCATGCTCAGGTAGCTAACAAACTGAATGAGTATTTTGCACTGACATTCAGAAATTTGGAGTTATTCAGGTAGGGGAATGCCATAGGTGAATTAAACTCAGACAAGTGAGCTAGATGATTTTGTAATAACTGAAAGCAAAATGGAGGAGAAATCGTTGAAGATAAACATAAGAAAGGCACCTGTGGTGGGTGGGATCTAACCAGTTATTTTAAAGGAGGCAGCAAAGGAAGTAAGCAAACCCTTAGCCATAATTATGAGAGCTTCCTTGGACACAGGGGAAGTATCCATGGATGGGAGATGTGCAAATGTGACCCCAATTCACAAAGGAGAAACAAAGGGCGACACAAGTAACTACAGACCTATTAGTTTAACTTCTGTTCCAGGCGAAATTAATGGAGTCACGAATTAGAGAAACACTGCAGTATCATCTAGACAAGACTTCAGTTATATACAGCATGGGTTTGTTAAAGGGAAGTATAGTCTGACCAATTTTATTGGATACTATGATGCGGTCACAAAGGAACTGGATGCAAAGAATAATTTTGATATCATATGTTTGGATCGTAGAAATGCTTTCTCTACTGTTTCATATGGAAGTCTGCTGCACAAATTTGAGCATTGTGGCATTGAAGGCAAATTGCTGCTATGGATGAAGGGATGGTTGATTGGAAGAAGACAAAGAGTGGTAATCAATGGACACTGTTCTTCGAGGACTAATGTTGTTATTGGAGTTCTCCCAGGGTTCATGCTGTGTCCATTGTTGTTTTCTGTATTTATTAATGATATTGATGATGGTATATTAGACTTGATGTTCAAGTTTGCAGACAATACGAAGGTCGGAAAGGTTGTTAATGGCACTTATGACAATACACTTCTGCCACAGGATCTAGAAAAGTTGACTAGATGGGCTGAGAGGAGACTATTGAAATTTAACATTGACAAATGAAAAGTACTGTATATTGGAAGCAGTAACCTCAGAGTAACATATCAACTGTGTGGTACTACACTGACAGTGGTAGAGAATGAAAAGCACCTGGGGGTAATAATTTTTCAGACAGATATGAAGTTTTCTGAGCAGTGCAAATGGGCTGCAAGAGTAAGTCAGGTGCCTTGTGAGTGGTATACAGAAATTTTTATAGCAGTGATAAGGAGGTGATTATCCTCTTGTATAAGACAATGGTCAGGCCACATTTTGAGTACTGTATACAGGTCTAGAGGTCTCATTTTAAGAAGGATGCAGAACTGCTGGCTGAGTAGAGAGAGAGGGGCAACAAGATTAGTGAATGGAACAAAGGATTTCTCTTATGCAGCAAGATTAGTGAATGGAACAAAGGATTTCTCTTATGCAGAAAGGCTTAAGTTTTGTAAATTACAGTGTCTGGAGACTAGGCACTTCTGAGGTGATCTTGTTGAGGTGTATAATGCTTTGTATAGTTTGAGCATGCTAAATGCTGATGGAATTCTTCTTCTTGCCCAGAATAATCACCTGGGCATAAATTCAAAGTCAGGAAATACAGTTCTAGATTAAACATGTGGAAAATGCCTTTAGCCAGAGGGTGGTTGTTTGCTGGAACAAACTGCCATTTTTCATTGTAGAAGTTGACAGCTTATATAAATTCAATGCAGAACTAGACAACAATTTGGAGCAAATGGATGGGTGAAATAGGAATTCCCCCCCCCCGGCTGATGCTGTATAAGCTTACTTTCTTGCATCATATGCCTCTACTAATGCTAATGCCATCAGCATTGAACTTGGTCAAACAATTCAAGACCTTATACACCTCATAGGTGCCTAGCCTCTAGATGCTGCAATATGCAGAACGCTGAAATATGTAATTAACCTTTCTTGGTAAGAGAAGCCCTTTGTTCCCTTCACCAATCTCGTGCTTCTCTGTGCTTGTTCTAGCAGCTCTAAATCCTTCCTAAAATGAGGTCTTCAGACTTGTTTGCAGTCCTGAAGAGTGGCTGACCATTGCCTTATACAAAGGGATAATCACCTGCTCACCTCTGATTGCAAAATTCCTATATATCATTGACAATTCCCCATGAGCTGCTCTGTTGCACTCTCTGAACTGACAGAATACTTCATATCTCACTGCACAATTTCTCAAAATTGTCTTTCATTCTCCAATACCCAAGTATATTTCTGCCCGGCTGATACGTTAATCTGTGGTTACTGTTACCCATATGCAGTACTTTGCCTTTGACAATGTTCAACTTTAGTTGCCACTTATCAGCCCTTCTGCTCAACTTTTCTAGATCCTGAATTAGAATACAGTCATAACTGACCTTGCCAACTTTCGTATTGTGTGCAGACTTTGACATTGTCTTCTATACTTTCATCAATATCTTTGATAAATATCAGACCCAACACTAAAACCTGGGGGAATAAAAACTTTAGTCCACAAAGAGAAGGGTCCATTGATTACCACTATACTTTCTACCACTCAACCATCCCTTTATCCATAGCAGCAACTTGCCCTTAATGTCTTACTATTCCCATTTGTACATTGGTCTTCCATATGTTTTCGTGAAATCTAAGTTTATGATATCAAAATTAATTTTTGCCTCTATGATATTGTCAGAAAGGAGTTCCTTTCTGACAATATCATAGTATCCAATAAAATTGGCCAGACTGGATTTTCCCTTAACAAATCCATGATATGTGTTACCTGTAACAATAGTCTTGTCTAGATGTTCTTGCAATGATTCTTTAACCACTGACTCCATTATTTTTCCCAGAACAAAATTTAAACTATCAGTTCTGTAATTACTCGGGTCACCCTTTGATCCCCCTTTGTGAATTGGGGATATATATATATATATATATATATATATATGCAAATCTCCAGTCGGAAACTCCTCGGAGCCAAGGATGCTCTCCTAATTATGGCTATGGGTTTTCTTACTTCCTTTCGCACCTACTTAAATATAACAAGATAGATCCCATCCATGCAGATGCTTTTCTTATTGTTTACCTTCAAATTTTCTCTATAACTCTCTGCAGTTATTACAAAATCATTTAGATTCTGTTAGAGTTTGATAAGCTTCTGGCCCCCCACTTCCCTACAGAATTCCTCATGTGTGTTAATGGAGATGCAAAACACTTCTTCAATTTGTTAGCTACCTGAATAGCATTATCAAAAGTGTAGCCATCGACTCAATAAAACCAATCTGATTCAACCTATTCCTTCTAGAATTTACATAAGTAAAGAAGTCTTTCTGTTTTGCTTTAGATCATTCGCCAAAGCTTTCTTGTAATCTGTCTTCACTTCCCTAACATCTTTTGTGACTTGAGTACAGACTAGCTTATATCTAGGATTGGCTTCTGTGTCACCTGATAATCTGATTACATCCCATGCATTGTTCTTTTCTACCATGAATCTCATTAGTTCATCTGACATCCATTTAGACCTAAAGCTTGAACAGTATTTCTTAATTGGTATAAAAATCCTAGTAGATACCAAAATGAATTCCTTGAATTTTTTCCCATTTAGAATTTGCTGTTAGTAACATCATCAGTTAGTTCCATTGTATACAATGGAACTATGCTATCATCATTGCCTCCTAGTGGTTCCTTTATTTGCAGATTCTTAATGCATGAACAATCATTGCTGATAATCATATCATGAATAGCATTAGCAGTGGCATACGAAGCAAGAAAGTAAGCTTATGCAGTATCAGCCAAAAAACTATTTCGCTCATCTATTCACTCCAAATGCTTGTCCAACTCAGCCTTAAACTTATTTAACTGTTTCAGCAATCAACTAGCTGCAGGATACATGCAATTTCTGCACATATATTCTAAAACTGTCTTTCCTCAATTTCATCCTATGCCCCCCTCAGATTCTTAATCTGAACAATAGGAAGAATCCCATCAGCATTCAGCTTTCTCAACCCATTCAAGGCCTTATACACCTCAATCAGATCACCTTGCAGGTGCCTAGTCTCAGACACTGCAATTTTCAGAAATTTAGCCTACCTTGGTAAGAGGACCCCTTTTCTCCCCCTCACCAGTCTTGTTGCCTTTCTTTGTACCCATTCTAGTAAACTCTACATGCTTCCTAAAATGAAGCCACCAGACCCGTACACAGTATGCAAAGTTTAGGTTGACCATTATCCTTGTACAACGGGATAATCATCTCCATGTCTCTGCTAGCAAAATTCCGATATCAATGACAAAACCCATGGCCGGATCTGGCAGAGAACTATATATGTGACTACACAATTACCCCCGCCCCCAGATCTTTTTCATTTTCCACCTCCCTGAGTATAGTACCACAGAGTTGGTACGTTTCTCATGGGTTACCGCTACCCATATGCATTAATTTGCATTTGTCAATGTTAAAACTTCAGTTGCCACTTCTCAGCCTATTTGCCCAACTTATCTCGATCCAATTGCAGTACCATACTGTCAATACTGTCATTGACAACCCTTCCAACCTTTCTATCATCTGCACACTTGGAAATGAACCTTGATATACCCTCATCAGTATCATTGATGAATACACAAAACAACAATGGGTCCAGCACTGAACCCTGGGGAACTCCACTAATAACATTTGGCCACAAAGAACAGTGTCCATTGATTACCACTCTCTGTTGTCTTCCACTCAACCATCCCTTTATCCATTGCAGCAGCTTGCCCTTAATGCTATGCTGCTCCAATTTCTCCAGCAGTCTTTCATGTGCAACAGTACCAAAAGCTTTCCCAAAATAAAAGTGTATGATATCAAAATTAATTTTTTGCATCCAGTTCCTTTTTGACAACATCATAGTAACCAATCAAATTAGTCAGACAAGACCTCCTTTTAACATGCTGTTTCTTAACTACTACTGCAATCTTGTCTAGATCAGGGGTGGGCAACAGCCGGCCCGCGGGCCACATCCGGCCTGCGACGATGTTGAATCCGGCCCCCCTCGGTAAATGCATAAATATAGAAAATCCATACCTGACTACACTCGCCGTAAACGTTCGGCTTAATTCGGTTCAATCGAGAATTGCGGCCAGTACAACAGTAACCAAGTGATTCTACGCAGCGTCAAAGAGTTATTTCCTAATTATTATTGTAGCATCGATCGAACGAAGTTCCTTTGGGTTTGACTTCTTATTGAAAAAAATATTGGTGTGAGATATTTTATGTTTTATGCCTTTTCTAATTATTACAATTTTTAATTTAATATAATTTGTAGCCCATAAAATGAGCCAATTAAAAAAAAAAGAAAAATTGATGACGAATGCCGCATTTTCAATGATAATTGGACATTCAGATATTTAATTGCAAATATTAAATACAAATTAAATGCAAATACAAAAGAACTGGATGCAGGGAATAACTTTGATATTATATACTTGGATCTTAGAAAGGCTTTTGATACTGTTGCACATGGAGGGCTGCTGCACAAATTGGAGCAGTGTGGCATTGGAGGCAAACTGCTGCTGTGGATAAAGGGGTGGTTGAGGGACAGAAGACAGAGAGTGGTAATCAATGGACACTGCTCATCGTGGACTAATGTTATTAGTGGAGTCCCTCAGGGTTCAGTATTGGGTCCTTTATTGTTCTCTGTATTTATAAATGATATTGATGATGGTATATCAAGCTTAATGTCCAAGTTTGCAGATGATACGAAGGTTGGCAGGGTTGTCAAGGACATTACTTACACTATGCTGCTGCAACAGGATCTGGAAAGGTTGAGCAGATGGGCTGAGATGTGGCAAATGAAGTTTAACATTGACAAATGTAAAGTACTACATATGGGAAACAGCAACCCCCAGAGCAACGTATCAACTCTGTGGTACTACACTGACAGTGGTAGAGAATGAAAGGGACCTGGGGGTGGTTGTGCAGGCAGATATGAAGTTCTCTGAGCAGTGCAGACGGGCTGCAAGAGTAGCTCATGGTGTATTGTCAATGATATATAGGAATTTTTCTAGCAGGGATAAGGAGGTGATTATTCCCTTGTATAAGGCAATGGTCAGGCCACACCTAGAGTACTGTATACAGGCCTGGAGGCCTCATTTCAAGAAGGATGTAGAGCTGCTGGAACGAGTACAGAGTAGAGCACAAGATTAGTGAATGGAACAAAGGAGTGCTCTTACGAAGAAAGGCTTAAGTTTTGCGAATTACAGTGTCTGGAGACTAGGCACCAGCGAGGTGATCTGATAGAGGTGTACAAAGCCTTGAATGGTTTGAGCATGCTCAATGCTGATGGGATTCTTCCTCTTGCTCAGAATAATCACCTGAGAGGGCATAAGTTCAAATTGAGGAAAGACAGATGTAGGATAGATGTGTGGAAATTTGCCTTTAGCCAGCGGGTGGTTGGTTGGTGGAACAGACTTCCATCCCTTGTTGTGGAAGTTGATAGCCTAAATAAGTTTAAGGCTCAGCTGGACAGGTATTTCGAACGAACAGAGGGGTGAAGTGGAAGTGGTTATTTTTTATTTATTTATTTTACTTTATTTTTTTTTTTTGGCTGATTCTGCATAAGCTTGCTTTCTTGCATCAAATGCCTCTACTAATGCTAATGCTAATATAGACGATAAAGCTGTTTTTTGGTTTGTAACGAAACTATTTCCGTTTTTAAAGAATATAATCTAAAAAGGCATTTTTCAAAAAAAATGTTTCGTAAAATATAAGCTATTTTCACCGGAACAAATGAAAATTGAAGCAGAAGATTTAAAATGTGGTTTGCGTAAGCAACAAAATACTTTGAAAATTTTGTCAAAACAGATAGAGCTCTGACAAATTTAAATATTGTATTTACTTTTTTTAAAAATACATTAATAATTTGGTAATTCAAGTAATATAACATTTTTTAGGTTCTGATTTTTTTTATTAAATCGTTCAATCTATTCCGGCCCGCATCATGATGCGAAAATTTCATTCGGCCCACTGACGAAAAAAGTTGCCCACCCCTGGTCTAGATGATCCTGAAATGCTTCTTTAACCATTGACTCCATTATTTTCCCCGAACACAAGTTAAACTTACTGGTTTGTAGTTACTTGTGTCACCTTTTAAACCCTCTTTGTGAATTGGGGATACTTTTGTACACCTCTAGTCCATGGGGACCTCCCCTGAATATAAGAAAGCTCTCATAATTATGGTTAAGGGTTTGCTTACTTACTTTGCTGCCTCCTTTAATATAACTGATTAGAACCCATGCACTCCAGTTGTGCCTTCCTCATATCCAATTTCAACAATTCCTCCTCCCCTTTGCCCTAATTTATTACAAAATCATTTAGCTATCTATTAGAATTTGATAAGCTTCTGGCATTCCACTCCTTGAATAACTCCTCGTGTGTGTATGTAGATGCAAAATACTCATTCAGTTTATCAGCTGCCTGAGCATGATCATCAAAAGTCAAATCTTCTATGTAAGTGCACTAATCTGATTTATCCCTTTCCTTCTAGAGTTTACATAATTGAAGTATTCTTTGCTATTTTTCTTTGCATCTTTTTCCGAAAATTTTTCATAATCTGCTTTTGTTTGCCTAACCTTCTGTGTTGCTTGATTACAGACGAGCTTATATGTGCCATATGTTTATGTGTTGCCAGATAATTTATTTGCATCGCACTCATTTTTCTTCCCTGCCATTACCCTCATTAATTCATCTGAAATCCATTTAGGCCTAAACCTTAAATAGTATTTCTAAGTTGGTATGAAAAGCCTAGTAGCCTCCAAGATTAAGTCCCTGAAGGCTTCCCATTTATCACCATTGGTAACATCATAAGTTGATCCCAGTGTATAGAATTTTATAACTGTCTGAGACCACTGTAGTCACCTTTACGAAATCAAAAGCCCTTCCCTTTACCCTTGTTGGTAATTACTTTAAATAAATCCCACATCACTACACTGTAAGCACCATCACCTTTTGGTTCCTTTATCTGCAAATTCTTAATGCATGAATAATCACTGCTGATAAACACATCAAGGGTTATTACTCCATCTGGTTGCCCCTTGAACATGTTGCTGTAGAAAATTATCCTCCAATAAATCCACAATTTCTAGTCAATATCTGGAAAGTTAAAATCCCCCATTACAAGACATTCTGATTTACTGGTATACTCTAATTCTCTACACAATTATTCATTGTGCTCATCAGATTCATTAGGCCTACAGCACATACCTACTCTCATGTTCCCTTTCCCTGTGCTTATGTCACACCACACTGAGTCAACATTGCATTGTCCATCAATGTCAATTGGATACACTTCCTTAGATTTTATGTTTCTTAACTAGCAGCATAACCCCTCCTCCCTGCCTGCCCTGCCCTGTCCTGTCTATCCTTTCTGTACACTTTGTACTTTCCAAATCCGAATTCTCCATTGAAGATATCTGTGTGACACTACGTCTCTTATATCCCAATAATATTACTCACATTGATTACATCTTGATGATGCTGCTGTAAAAAACAATCATCCAATAAATCTACTAAAACTTTCCTAGTCTGCAAGTTACCGACATGTTCCTTTCAAAAATCTGGGAAGTTAAAATCCCCCATTATAAGACATTCTGATTTACTGTCTCACTGTTTTTCTCTGTATAGTTGTTCATTGAACTCCTCATAGTTATTAGGCCTAAGAACACACTCATACCCTCATTTTTTCTTTTCCAGTGCTTATGTCACGGAACATTACACTGTCTAGCCATATAAACTGGATGCCCTTAGATTTTTTTGTGTATCTTAATTAAAAGCATAACCCCTCTTCCCTTCCTATAATGTTTAACCTTTCCGTACATATTTTACTTAAAAATTCCAATTCTGCATTCCTTATATCTGTGTGATGCTATGTCTCCAATATCCTAACAATATCTGCCTGTGGGCTCTTCACCATCACTTTCAGTTGATCAAATTTATTTTCTATATACTTAGCATTGGTGTACATGGAAGTATACATGCACCTGTTCTTACTCTTACACAGCCCATGTATTTACTTGTTCCATGACTTTCTGCATTTCTTGAACCCTTCAGCCCATTGCTTTGAGTTCCTGCTTATTCCAATAGAAGCAAATCAAGAATAACTTTCAGCTCTACCTACAATAAAAGCAGTGCAAGAATCACTTTTGCTTCTGTCTGTGGCTACTGTTAATCTGTGAATCCACCGAAGCTAGCAGTTTTCTGTTCCACTTAACACTGCCTCGATGGCTTCAGCAAATATTCTTGCACCCTTTTTATTTAAGTGTATCCCATCCCTGTAGAAGCAGTCTGTCCTGTTAAGAAGCACAGCCCAATTCCAAAGAAATCGTAACTAATGAGCCTTGCACAGTCTCCCCAGAGTTGAATTGATTGGCAAGGCTCTCGTCATATATTCAATCCTATGATATCTGGGCAGAATTGCAGACATTTTCAAATTTAACCCAAACTCACAACTTTTTGATGTGAAAACGTTTATGGCCACACTAGAATAAAATCGATTGGTAACCAATTTTTTTTACGGTAACGGAAATGACCCAATTGATTTTTAATGAAATTTTTTTCTGAAATGATGCAATTGATTAGTAAAAAAATGTTTCTATGGAAATGACACAATTGACATCACTTCCTATTATGTGGACGTTAGATTTTAAATAACGAAATTACAGCACTTCCTAAATGGCACTAATGATGCTGACTCAGTCACTAATGTTGATTCGGTAGACTAAATAGTTGATTCAATAAAGTAAGTTCATACTAATGTTTGGAAATGACGTCACTTCCAAAATGATGTCAACTCAGTTACCAACATTGATTCTTTAGAATAAGCAGCAGGTAGTAATATTATGCAAGAATAAAATGCAGACATTAATTAAATCTGCTTCTCAAGATTTTGATCAATATCAATATTCTAAGTAGGTAAGTAAGTTTCAATCAAACTGTTCAAAATTTTAAATGGTTTTGCTCTAGTGCGTGCTGCCATAGATGTTTTCACATAAAATAAAACATCTTTCATGCATACAGGGTACACATGCTGCTTTTTTTTTAAAGATAACTGTAATTGTTAAGTACATCTGCAGATCTCCTATGAATGTGATTAGTGCCTTGTGTACAACAATATCATCTATTGTGCCCTTATAAGATGATATCTGCTCTACAATGTCATGAACTTTTGCCACTGGCAGACATACCATGGTCTTATTCCACTTGTCCTTTTTGCACAACATATTTCCCTTTTCTCTGACAATAGATTCACCGACAATAACTAGCTCCTGTGACCAAGAATTCTGCTTTGAAGATTGATGCTGTGTTGCACAAGAGTGAGATCTAGCCTTGAGTTATGCAGCTGAGAGCTTGATAGGCCCATTTTAATTCCTTTGACATCATCTACTCTACTCTCAAACTGTCAAGGACGTACTTCAGAATGCTGAGTTACCGCCTAATTTCATTGCACTCTCTGCACCTAGCACTGACAAAGACATTTTCCTTGGCTCGATCATTTCTTGTTCCAGAAAGTTCACAAACATTTTACAAGTTGCACATTTTTTTTAAGCTACATCTCCCCAGAGCCATAGCACTCCTGCTTCCTTGTGCCCGTTGCTTTGCTGCCCTATACTAGGGCATGATTTCCATTTAAATGCAGTTTAATTGATTAACAATGAAAATTAATAAGATTAATAAATTTAATTCATTAATAGACTGCTAAACTAAGCTGATATATTCCTAACTGCAGTGATATGTATTTCACTATCTGGTTTTACATTATATCAAGATGCTATCAAGTTCAAGATGAATTGTCTATAATGTTGCGTTTGTAAATTTTAAGTAGTGATAATAGAGAATAAATTTAACTATCCATCACCAACCTACATAATTCAAATTCTTAACCAACCTACTTGCAATACTATCTATACTTTTGATACTTTTTGGTCCTTGAGGGTGTCGCTGATATGCTCTCAGATATGCCAAAATGTGCTTGCTACCTGAGACTCTAAAATGCAGATGGGACTAATATTCGGTGACACCGAAGTTGAGTGGATCCAATTTTGTAAGTTTTTTGGTCAGTCTGTGGCAATCAAATCATCTACTTGCACCTTGGTGAAGAATAACCCTGAGTATAACCCCCATGATGTTGAAATACGGTATCTAGCACAGGGTGGATGACAACCCTCATGCAAACCAAGATAATACTCCCACTTTGTTTATTGGATTATTGCAGTGGAAAAACCATGCTTAGACCCCAGAGCAAAGTGTAGTAAACCCCTCCCTCATCTCTTCAGTCATGCAGTATATGGATGTATTTTGAAGTTATGTGGTCGTGGCGAGATTCAGTCTTCCTTATATGAGGTTACACCTCTAAAACCATGTTTGCATGCCAGCTGCTAGTTGGTACACCAGATCGAACCTATTCTTCAGATTCTGCAGATAAAGGAAGCACCAGGTGACAGTGATCACAGTGTGCTGAAGTTGAATTTACTCAAAGCGGTAACTACCGTGAGGGCAGTGGCAGATTTCCGCACAGGCACACGAGGTGCACGCCCGGGGCCTCTTAAATCAAGGGGGGGCCTCAAATCTCAGGTCTCAAAAAAAAAAAATAAAATTGTTTCATTTTAAATTTTTACACTCATCTTTATTACCGTTACTGAATAAAACTATTATTTAATATGAGAGGTTAGTAAACTTTTAGGCGAATATCCCTACATATTATAAGAAATATCTATGCGAACTAAGTGAACCTGAAGTAGAATACATATCATTACTGCTTAAATTAAACACTTTCAGTTTTTTCCTAGTGGAGGTAATTCCATGAGTGAAGAACCCTGTGACGATATTGCTCAAGAAACAATATTAGATTTGTTCACGGAGGCAGTTCAAAACTATTCAAAACTAATTGGGAATCAATAAGTAAGCACAATAGTCTTTTAAAGCCTCTGAAATCACTACTGCACTGGCTCACATGTAACGGAGCATTGTCTGTTTTTGATAGCTTTCAGAACTAACATTTCACTCACGAATCTGTTACAAATTACTAGAGTTCGGTGTGGTTGGTGTTTTAGTGGCAGGGTTGTTAATGACAGTACACTGCTGCAACAGGATCTAGAAAAGAGATGGGCTGAGAGGTGGCAACTGAAGTTCAACATTGACAAATGTAAAGTGGTAGAGAATGAAAAGGACTTGGGGATAATTGGGCAGGCAGATGTAGTAGTAGTAGTAGTAGTAGTAGTGGCATGTGATGCAAGAAAGCAATATGAAATTTTCTGAGTAGTGCAGACAGTCTGCAAGAGTAGCTCATACTGTCATGTCAATGATATACAGGAATTTTTCTAGCAGGGATAAGGAGGTGATTATGCCCTTGTATAAGGCAATGGTCAGGCCAGTGGCCAGACGATATACAGGTCTGGAGGCCTCATTTTAAAAAAAAGTTGTAGAGCTGCTGGAACGAGTACAAAGAAGGCCAACAGTGAATGAAACAAAAGGTTGTTCTTATGAAGAAAGGCTTAAGTTTTGCAAATTACAGTGTCTGGACACTATGTACCTGCGAGGTGATCTAATTGAGGTGTTTAAGGCTTTGAATGATTTGAGGATGCTCAATGTTGATGGGATTGTTCCTCTTGCCTGAGATGGCATAAATTCAAAATGAGGAAAGACAATTGTAGGATAGATATATGGAAGTTTGCCTTTAACCATCGAGTGGTTGATTGCTGGAACAAATTTCCATCTGTCATTGTAGAAATTGATAGCTTAAATAGATTCAAGGCAGAACTAGACGAACATTTGGAGTGAGTGAATGGGTGAAATGAGAGTGTTTTTTTTTTTTTTTTGGGTTAATGCTATATAAGCTTGCTTTCTTGCATCATGTGCCTTTACTAATTCTATTGGTATCTCTAAGAGGCCTCCAGATCAGCTAATGTATAATCTTGCTGCTCTAACTCTGCAGGGCGTCAACATTACACTCGGTAGCAAGTGTACGTGCATCAGCAGATGTCTGCTTGATAGGTATACAGGGGAAAGTGTTCAATAACGGATTTTGCTGTCTTTAGATTTTTTACAGTGTTTGATGTGTATTTTCGGATTATGAAAACACTTAGAGATGAAGAAACTGGAATTTCACAAGGTAAATGCATTTATTTTAATTTTTTAGTTGTTTTTTTCGATTCCCCAGCGTTTTTAGGACCAATACAGTTAATAGAACAATCACCATAGTGATTGTATTGGCACCAGGACCAATTTTAATTTTGCAATCTACGAGAAATCAAAAACTGTTCACAGTTTTGAAATCAAAAATAGCTGTAGAAGCATTTCAAATGAGGGGAGCTTGATTATTCCCATAACTCTCGCTTAATTTCGATATTTAACAAACTTTTCTTTGTTTTCTACGAAAAACAAAGAAACACGCATTCCGCTTTTTTCCACACAAACGGAAAATGCAGATAATAACTTGGGTAATAATAGGTCTATTTTTGAAAATAAGATATCAAAATTGTTTTTTGTGACCTCGGGAACAAGAGAATCACAATAAGGTGCGAAATAAGGATCCAAATTACACCAGTAAAAGCCAAAAATCAAGTGATACAGATTGCAACATTGATTTGAATGAACACTCAGAGATCAGGTTTAATAGAGTTCTGCCATAAGGGAGAGATAACAAGACTTAGAAATGTGTTCCCCTGGCCCCCTTAGTACAAAAAGAGCTAGAAAAGGGAAAAATATAACAGAGAACAAAGACAAGGAAGCTGCGGAAGAAGAAAATAAATTGGATAACGAAACTAATTTCGATCCGATAAAACAGGTGAAAGGAGTAAAATTATATGTGGAGGAATTTTAGCACATGCAGACCAATAGGATGATATCTGCCATAAGTCTGCAGATTGTGAACTTTTGATCTTTATTAGAACAAATAGTCATTGAACTTAAGACTGAGAACAGAGTTTTAAAAGCAAAAGTGGAAACAGTAACTGACGAGAAGGATAATTATAAAAACACGAATACTCTCAGGTATGCCCAGATAGCAAGGACTAGTAAGAATGAAGTTACTCAACTTAGACAAATAAATGACAATGCTAAAGAAAAACCTAAACATGATGTGGTCACAAAGGAATTGGATGCAAAAAATAATTTGTATATTATATACTTGTATTTTAGGAAAACTTTTGATACTGTTGCTCATGGAAGACTACTCTACAAGTTGCTACAGTGGATAAAAGGATGGTTAGCAGGAGTAGACAGAGAGTGATAATCAATAGTCACTGCTCTTCATGGACTAATATTATTACTGGAGTACCCCAGGGGTTTCCATTTATCAATAATATTGATTAAGGTATATCACCCTTAATGACAGAGGATAGTACACTGCTGCAACAGGATCTAGAAAACTTGAGCAGATGGGGTGAGAGTTGGCAACTGAAGTTTAACATTGACTGCATATGGGTAGCAGTAAACCAGTGTAATATACCAGCTGTGCAGTACTGTACTACGCTGAGTGTAGTATTGTGCAGTACTACACTCACCGTAATGGAAAACGAAAACAACCTGGAGATAATTGTGCAGTCAGATATGAGGTTTTTTGAGCAGTGCAGACAGGCTGCAAAAGTATTTCTTGGGATCTTGTTAATGATATATGGGAATTTTGCGAGCAAGGATAAAGGAGGTAATTGTCCCCTTGTATAATGCAGTGCTCAGGCCACACCTTTAATACTGCATACAAGTCTGGAGGCCTCATTTTAAGTAAGATCTTGATCTACTAGAACAAGTATAGAGGTGGGCAACGAGCTTAGTGAGTGGAACAAAGGGTTGTTGTTACCAAGATTGGCTTAAGTTCTGCACATTGTAGCATCTGTAGACTAGGCACCTGTGAGGTAATCTGATTGAGATGTATAAGTTCAAATTAGCATTAGCATTAGCATTAGTAGAGGCATTTGATGCAAGAAAGCAAGCTTATGCAGCATCAGCCCAAAAAAAAAAAATAAATAAATAAATAAAAAATAACCACTTCCACTTCACCCCTCTGTTCGTTCGAAATACCTGTCCAGCTGAGCCTTAAACTTATTTAGGCTATCAACTTCCACGACAAGGGATGGAAATCTGTTCCACCAACCAACCACTTGCTGGGTAAAGGCAAATTTCCGCACGTCTATCCTACATCTGTCTTTCCTCAGTTTGAATTTATGCCCTCTCAGGTGATTATTCTGAGCAAGAGAAAGAATCCCATCAGCATTGAGCATGCTCAAACCATTTAAGGCTTTATACACCTCTATCAGATTACCTCGCTGGTGCCTAGTCTCCCGACACTGTAATTTGCAAAACTTAATCCTTTCTTCGTAAGAGCACCCCTTTGTTCCATTCACTAATCTTGTTGCCCTTCTCTGTACTCGTTCCAGCATCCCTATATCCTTCTTGAAATGAGGCCTCCAGGCCTGTATACAGTACTCTAGATGTAACCTGACCATTGCCTTATACAAGGGAATAATCACCTCCTTATCCCTGCTAGAAAAATTCCTATATATCATTGACAATGCACCATGAGCTACTTTTGCAACCCACCTGCACTGCTCAGAAAACTTCATATCTGCCCGCACAACCACCCCCGGGTCCCTTTCATTCTCTACCACTGTCAGTGTAGTACCACAGAGTTGATACGTTGCTCTGGGGTTGCTGTTTCCCATATGTAGTACTTTACATTTGTCAATGTGAAACTTCATTTGCCACCTCTCAGCCCCATCTGCTCAACCTTTCCAGATCCTGTTGCAGTAGCATAGTGTCAGTAGTGTCCTTGAAAATCCTGCACAACCTTTGTATCGTCTGCAAACTTGGACATTAAGCTTGATATACCATCATCAGTATCATTTATAAATACAGAAAACAATAATGGACCCAATACTGAACCCTGAGGGACTCCGCTAATAACATTAGTCCATGATGAGCAGTGTCCATTGATTACCATTCTCTGTCTTCTCCCCTTCAACCACCCCTTTATCCATAGCAGCAATTTGCCTCCAATGCCACACTGCTCCAATTTGTGCAGCAGTCTTCCATGTGCAACAGTATCAAAAGCCTTTCTAAGATCCAAGTATATAATATCAAAGTTATTCCCTGCATCTAGTTCTTTTGTGATGGCATCATAGTATCCAATCAAATTGGTCAGGCAAGACTTCCCGTTAACAAAACCATGCTGTGTCCGAGCTATAACTGAAATCTTGTCTAGATGATCCTGCAGTGCTTCTTTAACCATTGCCTCCATTAATTTTCTGGGAACAGAAGTTAAACTCACAGGTCTATAATTACTTGTGTCAGCCTTTGGTCCTCATTTGTGAATTGGGGTCACATTTGCACATCTCCAGTCCATGGGTACCTCCCCTGAGTCCAAGGAAGCTCTCATAATTATGGCTAAGGGTTTGCTTACTTCCTTTAATATAACTGGATAGATCCCATCCACTCCAGGTGCCTTTCTTGTGTTTATCTTCAACAATCTCCACTTTACTCTCAGTTATTAAAAGATTCTCTAGCTTACAACCAGAGATGAATACACCTCTGGCATTCCGCTTGCTGAATAACTCCTCATGTGTGAATGTCGATGCAAAATATTCATTTAGTTTGTTAGCTACCTGAGCAGGATCATCAACAGTTGACCCATCGATATCAAGTGGACCAATCTGATTCATCCCCTTCCTTCTAGAATTTACATAAGTAAAGAACTCTTTGCTGTTTTTATTTGCATCCCTTGCCAAAGATTTCTCGTAACCTGCCTTCGCCTGCCTAACCTCCTTTGTAACTTGGTTACAGATCAACTCGTTTCCAAGCATTTTTCTTCTCTGCCATATGTCTCATTAGTTCATCTGACATCCATATAGGCCTAAACCTTGAACAATATTTCTTAGTTGGTATGTAAAGCCTAGTAGCTTCCATGATAAGTTCCTTGAATGCTTCCCATTTTGAATTTGCTGTTGGTCCCACTGTATAGAATTTAAATACTGTCTCAGTCCATCGTAGTCGCCTTTACGAAAGCAATAACCATTCCGTTTACCCCTATTGGTAGTTATCTCTTTGATTAAATCCCACTTCAGCACACTGTGATCACTGCCACCTAGTGGTTCATTTATCTGCAGATTCGTAATTCATGAAGAATCACTACTGATAATCAAATCAAGAGTATTACTCCCTCTAGTTGCCTCCCGAACATGCTGATGTTGAAAACAATCATCCAATAAATACACAAAAGCCTGGCTAGTGTGTGAGTGACCAGCCCTCAAATTCCAGTCAATATCTGGGAAATTAAAATCCCCCATTATAAGACTCTCTGATTTACTATCCCACTCTATTTCCCTGTACAGTTTCTTATTATATTCATCAGAGTCATTAGGCCTATAGCACACTCCTACTCTCAATTTTTATCTCCCAATGCTTATGTCACACCAAAGTGACTCAACACTGCACTGTCCAGCGATGTCGACTGGCTTCACTTCCTTGGCTTTTATGTGTTTCTTAACTAATAGCATAACCCCTCCTCCCTTCCTATCCTTTCTGTAGACGTTGTACTCCCGAAATTCCAGTTCTGCATTCCTTATATCTGTGTGACACCATGTCTCTGAAATCCCAACAATATCTGCCTTTGATGTTTTGAGCAATACCTCAAATTCATCAAATTTATTTACTAAACTCCTAGCATTGGTGTACACTCAAGTATACATGCACCTGCTCTTCCCCTTAGCCACCCTAACACAACTCATGTGTTTACTTGTACCCCCATGATTCCCAGCAGTCTCTGAAATATCCTGCATCTCATTCCAATAGAAGCAATGCAAGAATCACTTTAACCTCTGCCAGTGGCTACTGTTAATCTATTAGTCCTTGTATCCCCCCCAATCTAGCAGTTTTCCTACCCACCTAACACTGCCTCAATAGCATCAGCAAACATTCTTGCACCCTTTCTATTTAAGTGTATCCCATCCCTGTAGAAGCAGTCTCTCCTGTTAACAAGTACAGACCAGGCTGAAAAAAATTCTACCGCTTGAGTCTTGCACAATCTTTCCAGGGCCAAATTAATCAACAGGGCTCTCATCATATACTTCCTCCTATTGTGTCTGGGCAGAATTGCAAAATGTTTTGAGCAAGCTCAATGCTGATGTGATTCTTCCTTTTGCTCAGATTCCGTACCTGATCAAGCATAAATTCAAATTGAGGAAGTTGTAGAATAGATGTATGGAAATTTGCCTGTAACCAGTGAGTGGTTGATTTCTGGAACATACTTCCATCTGTTGTTGTGGAAGTTGACAGCTGAAATAAATTCCAGGGTTCAAGGGTGAACCAAACAAATTTTTTGAGTGAAGGATGGGTGAATTGAGTGAACAAGCTGAAAGCCTGTCGTATTCCTTTACAGAAATACACCAAGCCTAAAAACTGTAGTAGCTTGCGTATTAAAACAGGATATTGAGCATTTTGTGGTAATACACTGCTTTTGCCAACTTATTAATTTGTGCACAGTTACCCCAGGTCTTTTTCATTCTCCTTCATGAGTATAGTACCACAGAGTAGGTACATTTCTCTTGGGTTACTGCTAACTATATGCAGTACTTTGCATTTGTCAATATTATACTTCAGTTGCCACTTCTCAACCGATCCACCTAACTTTTCTAGATCCTGTTGCACACTGTCTTCAGTATTATTAGCAACCCTGCCAACCTTGTGTCATCTGCCTACTTGGACATCAAGCCTCATATACCTGCATCAATATCATTAATAAATGTACAAAACAACAATGGGCCCAGCACTGAACCCTGGGAAACTCCACTAATAATATTAGTCCATGTAGAGCAGTGTATATTTATTACTACTCTCTGCCATCTCCCATTTAATCATCCCTTTATCCATTGCAGCAACTTTCCCTTAATGCCATAACACTCCAATTTGTGCAGCATTCATATGCAACAATCAAAAGCTTTCAGAAATCCAAGTATACGATATCAAAATTATTTTTTGCATCCAGTTCCTTTGTGATTACTTCATAGTATCCAATAAAATTGGTCAGAAAAGACTCCCCCTTAACAAACCCATGCTGTGTCTGAATTATTACTGTTGTCTTGTCTAGGTGATCCTGCATCACTTCTTTAACCAGTGACTCCATTATTTTCCCCAGAACAGAAGTTAAACTAACATGTCTATAATTATTTGCTTCACACTTTGAACCCTCGTTGTGAATTTGGGATATATTTTCACATCTCCAGTCCATGGGTACCTCCCCTGAATCTAAGGATTTCATAATTATGACTAAGGATTTGCTTACTCCTTTTTCCACCTCTTTTTACCCCAGGGACTCACATCTGGTGAGTATGGACTAGGCACACCCAGGGTCCTGAGCTAGATATCGTCATTCTTCTCTTTTTTGGTGTTTCCCTTCTACTTCTCTCTCTCTCTCTCTCTCTCTCTCTCTCTCTCTCTCTCTCTCTCTCTCTCTCTCTCTCTCTCTCTCTCTCTCTCAGGGTAATTTTGAGAAATTTTTTTGGCTGTTGCAGCAATAAGCATCAGGCTTCCTTGCACTCTATGGCTAATTATAATAATAATAATATAACTGGATAGATTCCATCTGCCCTCAGGTGCCTTTTTAATGTTTAACTTCAACAATTTCTCCTCCACTTTGCTCTCCATTATTACAAAATCGGTAAGCTGCCTGTTAGAGTTTAGTAAATCTCTGTCCTCCCCTTCCTTATAGAATTCCTCATGTTTGAATGTAGACGCAAAATACTCATTCAGTTTGTCAACTATCTGAGGAGGATCATCAGTAGTCGAACCACTGACATCAAGTGAACTAATCTGATTCATCCCCTTCCTTCTAGAGTTTACATAAGTAAAGAAGTCTTTGTTTTTCTTTGCCTCCTTTGCCAAGGATTTCTCATAATTAGCCTTCGCTCGCCTAACCTCCTTATAATCACCATAATGAAATTCCTCATTTCTGGTGTCAGGATGAGTCCCCTTTCTTATTTAACCTTACAGTAAGATTTTCCAACAGCTCATATTCATTCATTTTATATACTGGCATTATTACAGAATGTGAGCAGTGTCGTCACTTAAGTTTTTGTTACTCTTCTACATCCATTATAAACACTTAAGTAAGTTTTACTGGTTGACATGTCTCCTATATTGTCTCTTTCTGTGCACATTATCCCCTGACCCCAACCCGTGAATTTTCCTAGAAATTGATAGTTTCAAAGAATAAATAAATTTTGTCTTGAAATTTTTTATTTTAAGTTCTTGAATATACCAGTGGTGCAAATGTTAAAGTGCTATGTTTTTTTTTTAATGTTTTTGCAGGTTGTGTTTGAAGGGACAACATATCGAGGAAATGAAGGTTATATAGCTTTAGATGAAGTTATATTAAACGAAGAAAAATGCCCATTACCAGGAAGCTGCAACTTTGAACGTGATCTGTGTACTTGGCAAAACAGAGAAAAAGGAGTTGATTTGCAATGGATAAGGAACTCAGGGCCAACACCAACAAATGGAACTGGTCCAAATTTTGATCACACTCTACAGAACTTTGAAGGTTAGCTTATATATTTATAATGATAGAACATTGTGAACATTAAGACAAAAAAAGGAGCTTTTTTTAAAAGAAGTTAAAATAACAACAAAGTTGCCACATTAATTGTTGCTGTGAGCTGCATTAGTCATATCACCATTGTAACCTCTAGACATTTCAAGTGATGTTCTGTAAATCCCAAATACACTGCTCTCTGAACAGTACATTTTATAAAGTAATGGTTAGTAATGGTTATTTTGAAGCCATTAACTTTTCATAAAGTTAATGGCTTCAAAATGCAGCATATTGAATTAGGCATTCTTTGCACTGAGATCTGATTGAAGTGTTTAAGGTTTGGAATGGATAGAGTAATCAAAATGCTGATGACATTCTTATTCGTTTTCAGAAATCACACATAAGTTAATATAAATTGAAAAAGGATAGTTGCAGAATATGGGTGAAAATTTGCTTTCTGTCAGAGAGTGAATGATTGTTACAAACTTTCATCTGGTGTTGTGGAAGTGGATAATTTGAATAAATTTAAGGAAGAAGTGGGAGTAGCATGTTTTTTTTTCTCCCTTGCTGATACTCTATAAACCTGCTTCACTTGCATCATTTGCCAGTATTAATACTAATGATTTTACCCTTAATTAATGTGAAACTATATGCTAGCCTATAATTAGGTTGCTTTATTTAGCATCCATTTTTTTGTTTCCTCTATTATATTTTTGAGGGAGTACTGTATGAGAATTTTGAAAAATGCAGTAATAGAAATATAATAATTGATAATATTGCAAATTTCTAAGCAAAAAACCCAGATAACAAATTGAAAATTTTAAAATTTAAACCCCCCCCCCCCCAGCTAAATACTCAAATTATTCTTGTATTCAGGGAAATTTTTCTACATTGAAAAATTTTTAAAATAATAATGTTGTTATCATATTCAAAGTCTTTGTAAAAATGCCTGTCCACATGTGTTGCTCTCACATGTGTTGGATATTATATCATATGGATGCTAAAAATAAGTTATATGGTGGGTTTGAATATTATCTCATATTGCAATTATGTTCTTTTTATTTGTGAGTTAACATAATTGTTATTTATGTTACTCCAGTTAACATTAAAATCCTGTGTTAAATGGTACAAATGAAAACAAGTAGTACGAGGCACATGTACATGACATGCACAGTGTGTCTTACAAAAAATATTTTTAAAAATTTACTTTTTCTGTATTCATCATGAAAGTGTGCAGGTCATGCGATGAAAGTATACAATTAAGTACACAGTTTGGGTACCATAATGACAAAAAACGTTCAGCCTCCATCTGTCATTTTTTTCTTTTAATTGCAGCAGCTAATCTGCTAATTAAGGCTGTGTGCAAAGCAGTTAGGATTAAGTGTAAAAGAATATGCTATGGTAAAATTAGTATATTAATTATTAATCCAAATAGCACATCCCAACAGATCTGGTCAAATTCACCTTTAGAACTTTTTTAGTTTCAAAAAGGAATAGACGTATATCATATGATCTATCTACATTCACTGGAAGACTTGAATAGCCACCTTCTCTGCAGATTAATAATAGTATTGACAGAAGTGGCAAGCTAATTGAAAAATTATTAAATGATGGGTTACCCACATATATCCACTTTCTTACTGGCACTAACACCACAATAGACCTTACAATATGTTCTCAGGTTTTATATCCTATTCTTACATGAAAAGCAACAGTGAAGTTCTTCCTAATTTATTCAAACCACCTACTTCCACAACAACAGATGGGATTTTGTTCCAACAATCAACCACCCACTGGCTGAATTAAATGTCTATACATCTATCCTATATCTGTCCTTCCCCAACTTGAATTTATGCCCCTTCCCTCAATGTTCTTCCCTATGAATTCCATCAATATTTAGTTTATTCAATCTTTTCAAGCCTTATACACCTTAATCAGATCTCCCCATAGGTGCCAAGTCATTAGCCACTGCAATTTGCAAAACTGAAAACTTTCTTGGTAAGAACACCCTTTTGTTCCCCTCACCAATCTGTTTGCCCTTCTCTGCACCCATTCCAGCAGATTTACATCCTTCCTAAAGTGAGGCCTCCAGACTAGTATACAGTACTCAAGGTGTGGCCTGACCATTGCCTTATACAACTGGATAAACACCTCCTTATCCCTGATAGCAATGCTTCTGTATATCATTGACAAAACCCTCCATGAGCAGCCTATCTGCACTGCTCAGAGAACTTCATATATATGACTGCACAATCACACCCCCAGCTCATTTTCATTTTGCACTACCCTGAGTTTAGTACCACACAGTTGCTATGTTAATCTGGAAGTACTGCTACTCATATGCAGTGCTTCATATTTATCAATGCTAAATTTCATCTGCCATTTCTTAGCCCTGTTGTGGTCCCTGTTGTTAGTATAACAGAACTTCCTCTGTCCACCAATTATCTGCATTGTTACCATAACAGAAACTCCCCCTCCCCCAGTTTACCTTGCAGAAACCCAAAATAGAAACTTGAAATAGCAATCTTGGAAAGACAAAGGTCAAAAGCCATATTGAACCTACAATTAATCTGAGTAACACCCAACAGTGCATTTGCATGTATAACTGGAGAATAACTTCATGCAACAGAGTTGCATCCCTAGAACAAATGTTCAGTTTCCAATGTATTTAAAAGTTTGGTGGAAAAAGTAATTTTTTTGAAGTAAAAAAAGAACAAAACAAAGCATGAAATATTTTTCACAGAAATCCACCTACTCACTCATGGGTGGATTTCTGTGTACCACTTACTCGAGGTATCTAACAGTGAACTAGGAATGCAGCGACTGAGGTGGTTATTCAGAATATGGCACAGAAATAATTAGCCATATCAAAAGAAGCTTGTCGGAGTGTCAAAATTTGCAGAAGAATTTGAGTATGCAGCATCATGGAGACCATTTTAAAGGAGATTCATCCAAATAGCTGATAAGCTTCATGATTCAAATTACAAACCTGAGGGGAATAAACTGAAATTGAGAAAAAGACAGTTGTCAAATAGATGTGCAGAAATTTACCTTTAGCCAGAGGGAAGTTGATTGCTGGGACAAACTTTCTTCTGTCATTGTGGAAGTTGATAGATTAAACAAATTCAAGGCAGAACTAGACAAACATTTGGAATGAATGGATGGGTGAAATGGGATGTGTTTGTTTTTTTGGGTGATGCTATATAAACTTTCTTTCTTGCATCATATGCCTCTAGTAATGATCTCTGAAATATGAGTTTGTCCATGAACTTTTTGATCACACCTCCTATATTATGAATATACACATTAAGCAATGAATCTCGCCCTGCACAACTCATTGCGCTATTTCAATATCAGCTTATTCAAGATTCCCTTTCCAAGCCACCTTGGTTGAAGTTGACAGTTTGGCAAAATTCATTGGTCAGCTAGATAGACACTTATGGGAGGAGAAAGTCAATAGTTTATGTTATTATTTATTTATTGTTATTTTAATTAATTAAGACTGCACTGTAGTTGTGCATGTGCAATATAGCTGAATTTGAAACAAACTGAAGTTGGTGAATAAAGCATTATTATACAAAAACCACTCATTATACAACTCTATAAGTTTTTAATTATATTTAGCCATTGTATTGATTTAATTGTTAGATTAAATTATTTTCTCTAAGTAGCTTATAGACCTAGTCAAGCTCCATGGTTTATTTTGATTTTAGATAGGGCGATTTTGAAAGTAATTAATGCCTCGTCTCCATAGATTATTATTATTATTATTATTATTATTAGTCATATAGTTCAAGGAAGCCTGAGGCTTATGCTGCACCAGCCAGCCCAAAAAAAAAAAAAAAAAAAAAATTTGAATTACCCTAAGAGAGAGAGAGAGAGAGTCAGAAGTAGAAGGGAAGGGAATCACCAAGAAAGGGATGAATGATGATATCCAGCTCAGGACCCTAGTTTGTTTGTTTGTTTTGTTGGTTTTTAGGAGCATTAGCAACTAAGGCCATATTGCTCCGGGATATGCGGTGGTCATTCCCTGACCTTTCCGCATCCTCCGTATTTGGTGGTGACGGGCTCGAACCCCGGTCTAATCAAGAAGCGTGTGCTGCGCACTGCTGCTCCTTCCCACCTGGCTACGGAGGCGCCCCAGGACCCTAGGTGTGCCAAGCCCATACTCACCAGATGCGAGCCCCTGGGGTTCAATTTACCATTCGTAACTTGCCGCCATTGTTATACAATACAACGTGTACCCTGAACTAGATAGCATAAGGTTTAATGGAAAACTAGGTAGCGAGTATAGTAGTATCACTTAATCAGTAAAATTTACTAATCTTATTTAATTTCATTCTCAATTAAATTGTACTTTTTTAACTAAATACACATAACAACCTGATTTTTACAAACGTAACATTATAAATTAATACATATAACTTGACAGGAAATATGAAAGTCATATAACTTAACTTGGAGATAATATTCAATACTGAAATACATATATATAGTGTTATAACTGCATTGGGATATAAATTTACGGTTATATTTTGTATTGGAATTTTATTTGAAATTGAATATAAATCAGCAAAGCAAAAGGCCAAACTCAGGGGAGAACTGAGGGGAGCGGTTGGCCTCTGAATCACAGTCTATTGAAATGCACTGCTTGTTTGATGTTTGTGGACAATCAGAAATGGGACATGATATTGCCAAAGGAAATGTCTTTGTGTGTGTGTGTGTGTGTGTGTGTGTGTGTGTGTGTGTGTGTGCGTGCGTGCGTGCGTGCGTGCGTGCGTGCGTGCGTGCGTGTGTGCGTGCGTGTGTGTGCAATGTAAGGAATGAGAGAAAATCAGGTGCCAACTCAGCACTGTTATCGCCTATTTGAGAGCTTGAAGGACAGTGTAGATGCTCTTGAAGGATTAAAATTGAGGGGCCCATCAAGCTCTCAGCTGCCCACATCAATGCCAGAGCTTGCACTTGAACATCACGCAACACAGTGGCAACCCCAAGGCAGAATGCACTGATCCCAAAGAAACTAGTTATTGTCAGTGACTCTATTGTCAGGGAAACAGCAGACATATTGTGCAAAAAGGATAGGTGGAACAGGACCAGGGTATGTCTGGCAAGGGCAAAGGTTTTTGAAATTGTAGAGCAGATATCATCTTTTAAGGGCACAAAGGGTGATATTGTTGTACACATTGACACTAATGATATTAAGAGTAGGAGACCGCCGGAATTACTTGATAAGTAAACAATATTGGAAAAAAATGCGAGATTGTGTTGAATTTGAAAGTGTCTGCAATTCTGCCCAGACATGATAGGAGCAAGTATATGATTAGGGCCTTGTCAATCAATTTGGCCCTGGAGAGATTGTGCAAGGCTCAAGGGGTATTGTTTGTTAATTGGTTTTTAGGAGCATTAGCAACTAAAGCCATATTGCTCCTTAAATATGTGGTGGTCGTTCCTGACCTTTCCGTATCCTCTGTATTAGGTGGTGACGGGCTCGAACCCCGGTCTAATCAAAAAGCATGTGCTACGCACTGCTGCTCCTTCCCACCTGGCTACGGAGACGTCTCAAGGGGTATAATTTTTTTTCAGTCTGGTCTGTACTTACTACCAGGAGAGACTGCTTCTACAGGGATGGGAAACACTTAAATAGAAAGGGTGCAAGAATATTTGCTGGTGCTATCGAGGCAGAGTTAGGTGGGTTGGAAAACTGCTAGCTTGGGGGTGGGATACACAGACTAATAGATTAACAATAGCCGCTGGCAAAGGTGAAAGTGATTCTTGCACTGTTTCTATTGATATACAATTGAGCAGCAGCCTGGAAAGCAAGGCAAGGGGGATTTTTGGGAGGTCAGTGCAACAAATAAATACATGGGCAGTGTGAGGTTAACTAAGAGTAGAAACATGTACATGTATACTTGCATGTACACCAATGTTTGGAGTATAGTTAATAAATTTGATGAGCTGGAAGTGCTAGTCAAGATATCAAAGGCAGATATTGTTGGGATATCAGAGAAGTGGTGTCACACAAACATAATCGGAATTCGTGGAGCACAATGTGTACAGAAATGATAGACAGGACAGGAAGGGAGGAAGGATTATGCTGTTAGTTAAGAAACACACAAAATCTAAGGAAGTGCATGCAATTGATGTTGGTGGACAATGCAATGTTGAGCAGTAATGAGCAATTGTGCAGAGAAATAGTGGGCCAGTAAATCAGAGTGTCTTATAATGAGGGATTTTAATTTCCCCAAGATTGACCGGAATTTGTGGATTGGTCACTCACACACTACGAAGGCTTTTGTGCATTTATTGGATGATTGTTTTCTATAGCAGCATGTTCAAGAGACAACTACAGGGAGTAATAATCTTGATCTGATTATAAGTAGTGATTCTTCATGCATTAAGAATGTGCAGATAAAGGAACCACTAGGAGGCAGTGATCACAGTGTGCTGAAATGGGATTTACTCAAAGAGGTAACTACTGTCGGGGGTAAAGGGAAGGGTTTTTTCTTTTGTAAAGGTGACTATGGTGGTCTGAGTCAGTATTTAAATTCTATATGGGGGGACCAACTGACGATGTTACCAACAGCAAATTCGAAACGGGAAGCATTCAAAGAAATAATCTTGGATGCTACTGGGCTTTTCATACCAAATAAGAAATATTGTTCAAGATTTAGGCCTAAATGGATGTCATATGAACTAATTGGACATCTGGCAGAGAAGAAAAATCCATGGGATACATATAAATTAACAGGTGACACAGAAGCCTATGATAAATATAAGTTGATCTGTAACCAAGTCACAAAGGAGGTTAGGCAGGCAGATTATGAGATATCTTTGGCAAAGGATGCAAAGAAAAACAGCAGAATTCTTTACTTATGTAAATTCTAGAAGTAAAGGGATGAATCCAATTGGTCCACTTGATATCGATGTTTCAACTGTTGATGATCCTGCTCAGTTAGCTAACAACCTAAATGAATATTTTGCAACTACATTCACACATGATTAGTTATTCAAAGAGAGGAATGCCAGAGGTGTATTAAACTCTGGCAATAAGCTAGATAATCTTGTAATAACTGAGAGTAAAGTGGAGGAGAAATTGTTGAAGATAAACTTAAGAAAAGCACTTGGTGCGGATGGAATCTATTCAGTTATATTAAAGGAGGCAGCAAAGGAAGTAAGCAAACCCTTAGCCATAATTATGAGAGCTCCCTTGGACTCAGGAGAGGTACCCATGGTCTGGAAATGTGCAAATCTGACCCCAAGCTACAAAGAAGAATGAACGGGAGACAGGTAATTACAGACCTGTTAGTTAAACTTCTGTTGCAGGTAGATTAATGAAGGCACTGGTTAAAGAAGCATTGCAGGATCATCTAAACAAGACTTCAGTTATAGCATTAGCATTAGTAGAGGCATTTGATGCAAGAAAGCAAGTTTATACAGCATCAGCCAAAAAAAAAAAAAATAAATAAATAAAAAATAACCACTTCCACTTCACCCCCCTGTTCGTTCGAAATACCTGTCCAGCTGAGCCTTAAACTTATTTAGGCTATCAACTTCCACGACAAGGGATGGAAGTTTATTCCACCAACCAACCACCCGCTGGCTAAAGGCAAATTTCCTCACTTCTATCCTACATCTGTCTTTACTCAATTTGAATTTATGCCCTTTCAGGTGATTATTCTGAGCAAAAGGAGAATCCCTTCAGCATTGAGCATGCTCAAACCATTCAAGGCTTTATACATCTCTACCAGATCACCTCGCTGGTGCCTAGTCCCCAGATACTGTAATTTACAAAATTTAAGCCTTTCTTCGTAAAAGCACCCCTTTGTTCCATTCATTAATCTTGTTGCCCTTCTCTGTACTCATTCCAGCATCTCTACATCCTTCTTGAAATGAGGCCTCCAGACCTGTATACAATACTCTAGGTGTGGCCTGACCATTGCCTTATACAAGGGAATAATCATCTCCTTATCCCTGCTAGAAAAATTCCTATATATCATCGACAATACACCATGAGTTACTTTTGCAGCCCATCTGCACTGCTCAGAAAACTTCATATCTGCCCGCGCACAACCACCCCCAGGTCCCTTTCATTCTCTACCACTGTCAGTGTAGTACCACAGAGTTGATACGTTGCTCTGGGGTTGCTGTTTCCCATATGTAGTACTTTACATTTGTCAATGTTAAACTTCATTTTCCACCTCTCAGCCCATGTGCTCAACCTTTCCACATCCTGTTGCAGTAGCATAGTGTCAGTAGTGCCCTTGACAACCCTGCCAATCTTCGTATCGTCTGCAAACTTGGACATTTTGCTTGATATGCCATCATCAATATCATTTATAAATACAGAAAACAATAATGGACCCAACACTGAACCCTCAGGGACTCCACTAATAACATTAGTCCACAATGAGCAGTGTCCATTGATTACCACTCTCTGTCTTTTTCCCCTGAACTACCCTTTTATCCATAGGAGCAATTTGCCTGCAATGCCACACTGCTCCAATGTGTCCAGCAGTCTTCCATGTGCAACAGTATCAAAAGCCTTTCTAAGCTCCAAGTATATAATATCAAAGTTATTCCCTGCATCCAGTTCTTTTGTGACTGCATCATAGTATCCAATCAAATTGGTCAGGTAAGACTTCTCATTAACAAAACCATGCTGCATCTGAGCTATAACTGAAGTCTAGTCTAGATGATCGTGCAGTGCTTCTTTAACCAGTGCCTCCATTAATTTTCCAGGAAAAGAAGTTAAACAAACAGGTCTATAATTACTTGTCAGCCTTTGATCCTCCTTTGTGAATTGGGGTCACATTTGCACATCTCCAGTCCATGGGTACCTCCCCTGAGTCCAAGGAAGCTCTCATAATTATGGCTAAGGGTTTGCTTACTTCCTTTGCTGCCTCCTTTAATATAACTGGATAGATCCCATCCACCCCAGGTGCCTTTCTTGTGTTTATCTTCAACAATTTCTCCTCCACTTTACTCTCAGTTATTACAAGATTCTCTAGCTTACTGCCAGAGTTGAATACACCTCTGGCATTCCCCTCGCTTAATAACTCCACATGTGTGAATGTCGATGCAAAATATTCATTTAGTTTGTTAGCTACCTGAGCAGGATCATCAACAGTTGACCCATCGATATCAAGTAGACCAATCTGATTCATCCCCTTCCTTCTAGAGTTTACATAAGTAAAGAACTCTTTGCTGTTTTTCTTTGCATCCCTTGCCGAAGATTTCTCGTAATCTGCCTTCACCTGCCTAACCTCCTTTGCAACTTGGTTACAGATCAACTTGTTTCTATAGTCGGCTTCTATCACGTGTCACGTGTTAATTTCTCATTAGTTCATTTGACATCCACTTAGGCCTAAACCTTGAACAATATTTCTTAGTTGGTATGTAAAGCCTAGTAGTTTCCAAGATAAGTTCTTTGAATGCTTCCCATTTTGAATTTGCTGTTGGTAACATCATCATTTGGTCCCACTGTATAGAATTTAAACACTGTGTCAGTCCATCGTAGTCGCCTTTACAAAAGCAATAACCCTTCCCTTTACCCCTCATGGTAGTTACCTCTTTGAGTAAATCCCACTTCAGTGCACTGTGATCACTGCCACCTAGTGGTTCATTTACCTGCATATTCTTAATGCATAAAGAATCACTACTGATAATCAAATCAAGAGTATTACTCCCTCTAGTTGCCTCCCGAACATGCTGATGTAGAAAACAATCATCCAATAAATCCACAAAAGCCTTGCTAGTGTGTGAGTGAACAGCCCCCAAATACCAGTCAATATCTGGGAAATTAAAATCCACCATTATAAGACTCTTTGATTTACAGGACCACTCTATTTCCCTGTACACTTTCTTTATTATACTCATTAGAGTTATTAGGCCTATAGCACACTCCTACTCTCAATTTTGATCTCCCAATGCTTATGTCACACCAAACTGACTCGACACTGCATATAGTTCAGATACAGCATTGGCTTGTTAAGGGGAAGTCTTGTCTGACCAATTTGATTGGATACTATGATGTAGTCACAAAGGAACTGGATCTAAAGAATAATTTTGATATTATATATTTGGTTCTTAGAAAGACTTTTAATACTGTTGCACATGGAAGACTACTGCACAAATTAGAGCAGTGTGGCATTGAAGGCAAATTGCTGCTATGGTTAAAGGGATGGTTGAGAGGAAGAAGACAGAGAGTGGTAATCAATGTACACTGCTCTTTGTGGACTAATGTTATTAGTGGAGTCCTCCAGGGTTGAGTGTTGGGTCCATTGTTGTTTTCTTTACTTATTAATAATATGGTAAAGGTATAGCAGGCTTCATGTCCAAGTTTGTAGACGATACTAAGGTTGGAAGGGTTGTTAATGACAGTACGCTGCTGCAACAGGATCTAGAAAAGTTGAGCAGATGGGGTGAGAGGTGGCAACTGTAGTTTAACATTGACAAACATAAAGTACTGCATATGGTAAGCAATAACCCCAGAATATTGTATGAACTGGGGCTCACATCTGGTGAGTATCAGCTTGGCAAACCCATGATCCTGAGCTGGATATCATCATTCTTCTCCTTCTTGGTGATGCCTTTCTACTCTCTCTCTCTCTCTCTCTCTCTCTCTCTCTCTCTCTCTCTCTCTCTCTCTCTCTCTCTCACTCACTCTCACACACAAACAGGTGGTAAGGTCGCCTTTGTAGCCAGGTGGGAAGGATCAGCAGTGCGTAGCACATGCTTCTTGATTAGACCGGGGTTCGAGCCCGTCACCACCAAATACGGACGATGCGGAAAGGTCAGGGAATGACCAGCGCATATCATGGAGCAATATGGCCTTAGTTGCTAATGCTCCTGAAAACCAAATAACAACAACAGAGGGTAACTTGGGAATTTTTTTTTTTTTGGCTGGTGCAGCATAAGCCTCAGGCTTCCTTGTACCATGTGGCTATTAATAATAATAATAATAATAATAATAATAATAATACGCTGACAGTTGTAGAGAGTGAGAAGAACCTGGGATGTAATTGTGCAGGCAGATATGAAGTTTTCTGGGTAGTGCAGACAGTCTGCAAGAGTAGCTCATGGTGTGTATTATCAATAATATTGAGGAATTTTTCTAGCTGGGATAAGGAGGTGATTATCCCCTTGTATAAGGCAATGGTCAGGCCACACCTTGAGTTCTGCATGCAGGTTTGGAGCCCTCATTTTAAAAAAAGTTTTAGAGCTGCTGGAATGAGTTCAGAGAAGGGAAACAAGAGTGGTTAATGGATCAAATGGTTGCTCTTATGAAGAAAGGTTAATTTTTCGTAAATTTCAATGTCTGGAGGACTAGTCACCTGAGAGGTGATCTTATTGAGGTGTATAAAGCCTAGAATTGTTTGAGCATACTCAATGCTGATGGGATTCTTTCTCTTGCTCAGAATAATCTCCTGAGAGGGCATAAATTCAAAGTGTGGAAATACGGTTGTAGGATAGATGTGCAGAAATTTGACTTTGTTCCATTCACTAATCTTGTTGCCTTTCTCTGTACTCGTTCCAGCAGCTCTACCACCTTCTTGAAATGAGGCCTCCAGACCTGTATACAGTACTCCAGGTGTGGCCTGACCATTGCCTTATACAAGGAAATATTCACCTCCTTATCCCTGCTAGAAAAATTCCTATATATCATTGACAATACACCATGAGCTACTCTTGCAGCCCGTCTGCACTGCTCAGAGAACTTCATATCTGCCTGCACAACCACCCCCAGGTCCCTTTCATTCTCTACCACTGTCAGTGTAGTACCACAGAGTTGATACGTTGCTCTGGGGTTGCTGTTTCCCATGTGTAGTACTTTACATTTGTCAATGATAAACTTCATTTGCCACCTCTCAGCCCATCTGCTCCAACTTTCCAGATCCTGTTGCAGCAGCATAGTGTCAGTAGTGTCCTTGACAACCCTGCCTACCTTTATATCGTCTGCAAACTTCGACATTAAGCTTGATATACCCTCATCAATATCATTTATAAATACAGAAAACAATAATGGACCCAACACTGAGCCGTGAGGAACTCCACTAATAACATTAGTCCACGATGAGCAGTGTCCATTGATTACCACTCTCTGTCTTCTCCCCCTCAGCCACCCCTTTATCCACAGCAGCAATTTGCCTCCAATGTCACACTGCTCCAATTTGTGCAGCAGTCTTCTATGTGCAACAGTATCAAAAGCCTTTCTAATATCCAAGTATATAATATCAAAGTTATTCCGCGCATCCAGTTCCTTTGTGACTGCATCATAGTGTCCAATCAAATTAGTCAGGCAAGACTTCCCCTTAAGAAAACCATGCTGTATCCGAGCTATAACTGAAGTCTTGTCTAAATGATCCTGCAGTGCTTCTTTAACTACTGCCTCCATTAATTTTCCTGGAACAGAAGTTATACTCACAGGTCTATAATTGCTTGTGTCAGTCTTTGATCCTCCTTTGTGAATTGGGGTCACATTTGTACTTCTCCATTCTGTGGGTACCTCCCCTGAGTCCAAGGAAGCTCTCATCATTATGTCTAAGGGTTTGCTTACTTCCTCTGTTGCCTCCTTTAATATAACTGGATAGATCCATCCACCCCTGGGTGCCTTTCTTGTGTTTAGCTTCAACAATTTCTCCTCCACTTTACTCTCAGTTATTACAAGATCCTCTATCTTACTGCTAGAGTTGAATACACCTCTGGCTTTACCCTCGCTAAATAACTCCTCCTGTGTGAATGTCGATGCAAAATATTCATTTAGTTTGTTAGCTACCTGAGCATGATCATCAACAGTTGACCCATCGATATCAAGTGGACCAATCTGATTCATCCCCTTCCTTCTACAGTTTACATAAGTAAAGAACTCTTTGCTGTTTTTCTTTGCATCCCTTGCCAAAGATTTCTCGTAATCTGCCTTCGCCTGCCTAACTTCCTTTGTAACTTGGTTACAGATCAACTTGTATCTATCATAGGCTTCTGTGTCATGTGTTAATTTGTATGTATCCCATGCATGTTTCTTCTCTGCCATATGCCTCATTAGTTCATCTGACATTCATTTTGGCCTAAACCTTGAACAATATTTCTTAGTTGGTATGTAAAGCCTAGTAGCTTCCAAGATAAGATCTTTGAATGTTTCCCATTTTGAATTTGCTTTTGGTAACATCATCAGTTGGTCCCACTGTATAGAATTTAAATACTGTTTCAGTCCATCGTAGTCGCCTTTACGAAAGCAATAACCCTTCCCTTTACCCCTAATGGTAGTTACCTCTTTCAGTAAATCCCACTTCAGCCCACTGTGATCACTGCCACCTAGTGGTTCTTTTATCTGCAGATTCTTAATGCATGAAGAATCACTACTGATAATCAAATCAAGAGTATTCCTCCCTCTAGTTGCCTCCCGAACATGCTGATGTAGAAAACAATCATCCAATAAATCCACAAAAGCCTTGCTAGTGTGTGAGTGACCAGCCCCCAAATTCCAGTCAATATCTGGGAAATTAAAATCTCCCATTATAAGACTCTCTGATTTACTGGCCCACTCTATTTCCCTGTACAGTTTCTTATTATATTCATCAGAGTCATTAGGCCTATAGCACACTCCTACCCTCAATTTTGATCTCCCAATGCTTATGTCGCACCAAACTGACTCAACACTGCACTGTCCAGCGATGTCCACTGGCTTCACTTCCTTGGATTTTATGTATTTCTTAACTAATAGCATAAACCGTCCTCCCTTCCTATACTGTATATCCTTTCTGTAGACATTGTACTCCCCAAATTCCAGTTCTGCATTCCTTATATCTGTGTGACACCAAGTCTCTGATATCCCAACAATATCTGCCTTTGATGTTTTGAGCAATACCTCAAATTCATCAAATTTATTTACTAAACTCCTAGCATTGGTGTACACCCAAGTATACATGCACCCATTTCTATTCTTAGCTACCCTAACACAACCCATGTGTTTACTTGTACCCCAATGACTCCCAGCAGTCTCTGAAATATCCTGCACCTTGTTTTTCAGGCTTCTGCTCATTCCAATAGAAGCAGTGCAAGAATCTCTTTCACCTCTGCCAGTGGTTACTGTTAATCTATTCGTCTTTGTCTCCCCCCAAGCTAGCAGTTTTCCGACCCACCTATCACTGGCTCGATAGCATCAGAAATATTCTTGCACCCTTTCTATTTAAGTGTATCCCATCCCTGTAGAAGCAATCTCTCCTGTTAACAAGTACAGTCCAGGCTGAAAAAAAGTCTACCCCTTGAGCCTTGCACAATCTTTACAGGGCCGAATTGATCGACAAGGTTCTCATCATATACTCCCTCCTATCGTGTCTGGGCAGAATTGCAGACACTTTCAAATTCAACCCTATTTCACGGTTTTTTTTCAACAGTGACCTGTACTTGTTAAGCAATTCTGCCGGTCTGCTATTCTTAATATCATTAGTGCCAACATGTACAACTATATCACCTTTTGTGCCCTTAAAAGATGATATTCGCTCTACAACGTCATCAACCTTTGCCCCTGGAAGACATATCCTGGTCCTGTTCCACCTATCCTTTTTACAAAGCATGTTCCCCGTTTCCCTGACAATAGAGCATTGGGAGATCAAAATTGAGAGTAGGAGTGTGCTATAGGCCTAATGACTCTGATGAGTATAATAAGGAACTGTACGGGGAAATAGAGTGGGCCAGTAAATCAGAGAGTCTTATAATGGGAGATTTTAATTTCCCAGATATTGACTGGAATTTGGGGGCTGGTTACTCACACACTAGCAGAGCTTTTGTGGATTTATTGGATGATTGTTTTCTACATCGCATGTTCGGGAGGCAACTAGAGGGAGTAATACTCTTGATTTGATTATCATCAGTGATTCTACATGCATTAAGAATCTGCAGATAAATGAACCACTAGGTGGCAGTGATCACAGTGTGCTGAAGTGGGATTTACTCAAAGAGGTAACTACCATTAGGGGTAAAGGGAACGGTTATTGCTTCCGTAAAGGCGACTACGATGGACTGAGACAGTATTTAAATTCTATACAGTGGGACCAACTGATGATGTTACCAAAAGCAAATTCAAAATGGGAAACATTCAAAGATCTTATCTTGGAAGCTACTAGGCTTTACATACCAACTAAGAAATATTGTTCAAGGTTTAGGCCAAAATGAATGTCAGATGAACTAATGAGGCATATGGCAGAGAAGAAAAATGCACGGGATACTTACAAATTAACACATGACACAGAAGCCTATGATAGATACAAGTTGATATGCAACCAAGTTACAAAGGAGGTTAGGCAGGCGAAGGCAGATTACGAGAAATCCTTGGCAAGGGATGCAAAGAAAAACAGCAAAGAGTTCTTTACTTATGTAAACTCTAGAAGGAAGGGGATGAATCAGATTGGTCCACTTGATATTGATGGGTCAACTGTTGATGATCCTGCTCAGGTAGCTAACAAACTAAATGAATATTTCGCATCGACATTCACACATGAGGAGTTATTCAGAAAGGGGAATGCCAGAGGTGTATTCAACTCTAGCAGTAAGCTACAGAATCTTGAAATAACTGGGAGTAATGTGGAGGAGAAACTGTTGAAGATAAACACAAGAAAGGCCCCCCGGGGTGGATTGGATCTATCCATTTATATTAAAGGAGGCAGCAAAGGAAGTAAGCAAACCCTTAGCCATAATTATGAGAGCTTCCTTGGACTCAGGGGAGGTACCCATAGACTGGAAATGTGAAAATATGACCCCAATTCACAAAGGAGGATCAAAGGCTGACACAAGTAATTATAGACCTGTGAGCTTAACTTCTGTTGTAGGAAAATTAATGGAGGCACTGGTTAAAGAAGCACTGCAGGATCATTTAGACAAGACTTCAGTTATAGCTCAGACACAGCATGGTTTTGTTAAGGGGAAGTCTTGCCTGACCAACTTGATTGGATACTATGATGCAGTCACAAAAGAACTGGATGCAGGGAATAACTTTGATATTATATACTTGGATCTTAGAAAGGCTTTTGATACTGTTGCACATGGAAGACTGCTACACAAATTGGAGCAGTGTGACATTGGAGGCAAATTGCTGCTATGGATAAAGGGGTGGTTGAGGGGGAGAAGACAGAGAGTGGTAATCAATGGACACTGCTCATCGTGGACTAATGTTATTAGTGGAGTCCCTCAGGGCTCAGTGTTGGGTCCATTATTGTTTTCTGTATTTATAAATGATATTGATGATGGTATATCAAGCTTAATGTCCAAGTTTGCAGACGATACAAAGGTTGGCAGGGTTGTCAAGGACACTACTGACACTATGCTGCTGCAACAGGATCTGGAAAGGTTGAGCAGATGGGCTGAGAGGTGGCAAATGAAGTTTCACATTGACAAATGTAAAGTACTACACATGGGAAACAGCAACCCCAGAGCAACGTATCAACTCTGTGGTACTACACTGACAGTGGTAGAGAATGAAAGGGACTTGGGGGTGGTTGTGCAGGCAGATATGAAGTTCTCTGAGCAGTGCAGACGGGCTGCAAGAGTAGCTCATGGAGTATTGTCAATGATATACAGGAATTTTTCCAGCAGGGATAAGGAGGTGATTATTCCATTGTATAAGGCAATGGTCAGGCCACACCTAGAGTACTATATACAGGTCTGGAGGCCTCATTTCAAGAAGGATGTAGAGCTGCTGGAACGAGTACAGAGAAGGGCAACAAGATTAGTGAATGGAACAAAGGGGTGCTCTTACAAAGAAAGGCTTAAATTTTGCAAATTACAGTGTCTGGAGACTAGGCACCAGCGAGGTGATCTGATAGAGGTGTATAAAGCCTTGAATGGTTTAAGCATGCTCAATGCTGATGGGATTCTTCCTCTAGCTCAGAAAAATCACCTGAGAGGGCATAAATTCAAATTGAGGAAAGACAGATGTAGGATAGACGTGCGGAAATTTGCCTTTAGCCAGCGGGTGGTTGGTTGGTGGAACAGACTTCCACCATCCCTTCTGGTGGAGGTTGATAGCCTAAATAAGTTTAAGGCTCAGCTGGACAGGTATTTTGAACGAACAGAGGGGTGAAGTGGAAGTGTTTTTTTTTTTTTTTTTTTGGCTGATGCTGCATAAGCTTGCTTTCTTGCATCAAATGCCTCTACTAATGCTAATGCTAGAGTCACCAACAACTACTAGTTCCTTTGGGTTGAGCGCATTCTGCCTTGGGGGTTGCCGCTGTGTTTCACGATGACCAAGTGCAAGCTCTGGCGTTGAGGTGGGCAGCTGAGAGCTTGATGGGCCCCTCAATTTAGTTCCTTCGAAGGCATCCGTCCTGTCCTTCAAGCTCTCATATAGGCCCATACGAACTCTGAGTTGTTGCCTGATTTCGATACACTCCTTGCATCGTGCACACACAAAGACATCCTCCATGGCAATATCTTGTCCCGTACCTGAATGCTCCACAAACATCATGCAAGCTTTGCATTTTAGAAGGCTGTGATTTAGAAGGCAACTGCCCCCCTCAGTTCTCCTCTGAGCCACATCACTTCCATTAGCTTGAGCCTTTTGTTTTGCTGCTCTGGTCTGAGTCATGATTACTTTGAATTTAAATAAAATTTCAATTTCAGTTTATAACCCTAACTTATCTCCCAACACAGTTATAACGGGATATATATTTTTTAGTGTCAAGTATTAATTATCTCCGAGTTCTCTTTATATAACTTCCGTATCAGTTATGTATTAATTAATTATGTTACGTTTGTAATCTAAGTCGGTATATGTATTTAGTTAAAAATGCAATTTAAATGCCAACGAAGTTCAACAAGTTTAATAGATTTTACCGATCGCTGAAAATATTATAACCTAATGCTAACTAGGTTCGATATATAACGATCGTATGACAAAGACAAAGGCGGGAAGTTACGAACGGTAATCTATGGACCCTTAAGTATTAATTAACTTTCAAATCTCACTATCTCAATTCAGAATAAACTAATGATCCTTACCAGGTCTATAAGCTACTTACAAAAAATAATTTGATGTAAAAAATATTCAATAAGTGGCTAAATATGGCTAAAAAACTTCTCGTTCAGCGGAGTTGCAACTTGTAACACGTGGATTTGATACTTTTATGCCGATACTTTTATGCAATTACAATTCCGAGTAATGAATAAATACACCAGATTAATCAGAAATATCACAAAATAATGCTATATTACTAAATTTAAATCAATAGTTTTAGAAAAACAATAATTTCAAATCAATAAATAAGAAAAATACACTTAGCGGCTTTGAACACGTCTGGCCCCAACTAGCCTCGTCAGCAGACTTTAAGTTGGTTAAGGGAGATACCCTAAGTGTAAGAGTTGACAATCCAGTAATGACCGAATTACACAGTATAAGGTGTGAGAAATCACAATTGAATATCTGCTGTAAAACACTTAAATATCCCTTGTAATTCTATTATTGGTTGCAACTTTCTGCGCTTTGTTGCCCCTCATATTGTGTTGTCAGTTCTTAGAATGCCTAGTGACCTGCCAGCAACCTCTAGAATGGTATGATCTGAGTGATGAGGATGTTTTAGTGAGAACATGTTGTGACTTATTTCTTTTAGGGAAAATACTACATAAAACAGGTTACTTGTAAGGTGATTAGCAATATGAGATGTAATGTAATGATGCTTCTTGTGAAAACATGTGTGACCTTATTTACATAGCTACATATATAAATGAAGCTATGGATCATCTGTATAAATATTCAGGAAGAACTTGACACTGAATAAATAGTTCTGAATTTTAAGTTCTGTTAATGTTTACTTCCTTTGATTTTTCAATAAATTTATAATGGTTAAACCTTAATGTGAAAAATTATGTAATTGTATTAGTAAAAAAAAAAGAAGTGATTGTATTAATAAAAAAAAAGAAAAGTGATTGTATTAGTAATAAAGTAATTGCATTAGTAAAAATATGTAATTGTATTAGTATTAGCCATTGTGTACGGCAGCCCTGGGCTTTTGCTGCATTGGCAAAAAAAAATAATAATAACAATAAAATAAAATAAAAAGCTAATAAACCACTTATTTGACTCCCTCCTCACATAGGTATCTATCCAGCCTGATCTATGAATTTCCCCAAGCTGTCAGCTTCAGCCACCCATGGAAGCAAATTCTTCCTATAATTGACAACTCTCTGGCTAAAATAAAGCTTGCTGCAATCCAGGCTACTCCTCCTCCTCCCCATAATTTGAATAGATGGCTCATAATTTTAGAATCATTTATAACGGTTTATAACAGAATCATTTATAACAAATTTCACCTTCATTCATTTTCCTTTCACCTCTTAGATCCTTGCCATGCACCTCAACCAAGTCTCTTCTAAGGTGTTAGTTTCCAGGCTCTGCAGCTCACATATTTAAAGCCTTTCTAAGTATGAGTTTTCTTTTAACAAACAAAATGACACTCTTGCTTAGAAACCATCTTTGGATTTTTTCAAGAAACTTGATGCTTTTGTTTTTAATTTTGTCTCCATACCTGGGCTAAGTGTAGTCTTATGGTTGCCTTATACAGAGTATTTATGACTTCTACATCTCTACAATTAAGTATTCAATAAATCATTGAATAGGACACCACGGATCCCTTCTTGTTTCCTGTCTGCAATGCTCAGAGAACTTCGTATGCAACTGCATAATAACTTCCAAATCTCTGTTTTTCGTGTGCTGTTTTTAGATCCCCACTAAGTGAGTAAGTTATTTTGGGGTTGCTGCTCCCTTGCATTTCACCGCATTAAAAGATAGCTACCACTTTCCTGATCATCTTTGAAGTCTATCTAAGAGTCCCTGAAGTGGCTACACTTACTGATACGCCACCTGTCTTGATATCATTTGCAGATTTTAATTTCATGATCTCAATCCCTTTGTTGAGGTTGTTTAAAAAAAAATCAAAAAGGAGTGGTCCCACTACTGATCCGATTCATAGAAGAACCTGCTAATCACAACTAGCTACCTTCTACCCTTCAGCCATCCTTCATACCAACTTACGATTTTCCCGGTGATTCCAACATGTTCCAGCTTCTACAGTAAACTCTCATACAGGACTGAATCAAATGCTCTGGATGTATGGAATAATTTCAAAGTTTAAATTATTTCCTACATCCAATTGATGAGTGACTCTGTAAAAATAGTTAACCAGGTTGGTTAAACATCATTTTCTCTTAAGAAATTTATGCTGTTTCCTTCATAATTCTATTTCTATCAAAATGATCCTGAAATGCACTCTATCTGATTTCTCCATAATTTTCTCTGCCACTTAAGTCAGACAGACTGGTCCATTGTTACCTCCTTCACTATTAGAGTTAGCAATTGATTTAAAACACAAGAGTGAGTACTTTTGTACATTGCAAGCCATCTAGAACTCTAAAACCCATTTTGTACTAGTTCTTATGTTAAGCAGACCAATGTGTATGAGGAGATCCACGAATGATTGCTATCATATATTCACGAAATAAATGCACCCTTCCAGATTGAACTTTCCTAAAATGGGAGTTCCAGACCTGCATGAAGTACTCAAGATGTGGCTTAACCATTGTATAAGGCAATATTTTTATAGACCAGATGATATGGGATGGTGGGATTTTATTTATTTATTTTTTTGACTGATGCTGTTTAAGCTTACTTTCTTGCATTATTTACAAAGATCATAATCTGTGATCAAAGACTGTTCCCAATGTATTTCTTCTTTGGTATGTGTCGTTTCCATTTAAAAAACATTTTCATTACTATTTTTATTATTTTGGCTGAATGAAAGCTGTCTATAGGCATCGTGACATTTAACACCCTTCCTTCCAGCCCACAGATTGCACATCTGTAGTTTAAAACATATTTATTTGCTTTAATATTATGATCTATAATTGCTGTTTATCAGTTTATTCATGTTTATTGCTATATATGTGACATCCTTCCTTCCAGGCCACAGATTGCACATCTGTAGTTTAAAACATATTTATTTTCGGTATTATTATAATCTATAATTGCTTTAAATCAGTTTATTCATGTTATTGCTATATATGTTTCTGTATATATGTAAAAACACTTGGTTGATAATGGTTTTTTTTTTTATTAATTCAGGTTCGTATATATATCTACATGCAGCAAATCCCAAAGGTCAGAGAAATTTAATGGGTATCTTGGAATCAGAATATTTTAGTCTGCCTTTGCCTGCTATGTGTTTATCTTTATGGTTGCACATGAATGGTACTGAAATGGGAACTTTTGGAGTTAAACTAGCATCCTTTGATACCATGAACAATGCACTGGAGAAGCTAATATGGAAACGAGAAAATAACCTAAGTTCTGAATGGATAAACTTTAAAATAAATATTGAAACTGAAATTTTAGAAGCAGAAGATGAATATCAGCTCCTACTGTTTGGAATTACCAAGGGAAATCTTAGTGATATTGCTTTAGATGACATTGAGATAGTACCCAAAATTTGTTCTGTACCAAGTAATGGTACTTTTGATTGTCACCAGGGTGGTATTTCTGTTCCATATTCTAAAGTCTGCAACTTTGAACAAGACTGTAATATTACTGGTGAGGATGAGATTCACTGTGGATATTGTGACTTTGAACATGGAGACTGTGGTTGGTCAAACATTGGACTCTCTTCAGAGAAATGGCAGCGTACGCAGGGATTTAACTCACGGGATATTAAAGTTGATCACACATCAAATACTACTGATGGATGGTTTATAATTTCTCCACGATATTATGGTAAAATAATACTTAGAAGTCCATCTAGTGAATATCAATTTAAGAAATCTTATTCTTCTTGCAGAATGGTATTCTGGTATTTTCTTTTTGGTCGTGGCAATGTAGGCCCATTGAGAATAATAAAAAAAATTGACTCAAGTAGTATGAGTAGTTTATGGGAGATAACTGGATCCACTATAAATAATAACTGGAATCTTGGTATTGCTTATATTGGCAGCACAATGAGAGATTTTTCTATTGAGATTTTTGCCGTGACGCATCCTTATGGTACAATTGCAGTAGACGACATATCATTTGAAAATTGCAGTCCACCTAAAGCAAGTAGAGAAAATTGCAATATTGATGAAATTCAATGTGCAATTACTAAAGCTTGCATTTCAAAAGAATTCCTGTGTGATTTAACTGATGACTGTGGTGATGGCACTGATGAATTTCCCTCCCTTTGTAAAAATTATTACAAACCTTGTACATTTGAAAATGAAGGAAACTGTGATTGGACATTTAATTCATCATCACAGAATAATTGGAAAATCATTTCATCAAAAAGCAGTCGTAATAATAGGAACACTGGACCATTAAATGATCACACAAAGGGTTTAGATTCTGTTGGAAATTATGCTGTTCTACAGCGGGAAGATACAAGCATTTCAAAGAGCTTGGCCTGGTTATATAGCCCTAATTATTTGGTGAAGGAGAATGCCATTTGTGCTTTGAGATTCTATTACTATCTTTATGGAGAAAATGTTATGGGTTTGAAAGTTTATTCTGAAATTGAACAAAATGGCTGGTCTTGGAATCAGTTGTGGTTTAAAAATGCAAATGATTCACAGGTGTGGGAGCGAGCAGTGGCGTATGTCAAGGATAGCAGACCTTTTCATTACATAATTGAAGGGGTATTAGGCAATGGTACATTATCAGACATAGCAGTTGATGATATTTCTGTTACTCCAGAGTGCCTTCCTTATGATGGATTTCTCCCTACTCCAGTGACAACACTGAATCCACCAACAAGGGATCCCTGTGGGACAAAATTCAAGTGTAGTGATCACAGTGCCTGTATTGATAATTTTAAAGTTTGTGACTTTACTGTTGATTGCAAAGATGCATCAGATGAAGTAAACTGTGGAACTTGTAACTTTGAATACGATACATGTAACTGGGTTGATAAAAGCACTGGGATCACACAGTGGCTACGACAAAGATCTTCACTTATAAAAGCATCCAATAAGCCAAAAACTGATTATAATGGTACTGATGGATACTACATGTATATTAGCAAAAGTTCTGGAATTTTTAGTTCTGGAGCCATTTTGATTAGTCCTTCATTGCCTCCAATATCTAGTCATTGTGCTGTTTTGTTTTGGTATTATGTATATTATTCAGATGATGAATCAATACTAAACTTATATCATGGAACAAAAGAAAGTTTTACCAAGAATTCTGATCTCTGGTCTTCTGAAAAAAGCAGTAAACAGTGGGTTAAACAAGAGGCTAAAGTTCCTAGTTCTAGTCGTGGTTCTGCTCTATTATTTGAAGGGAATTTGAAGAATAATGGTGATTTTATAGCAGTTGATGAGATCAGCTTCTTAAACTGCGACCCAAAACAGTTACAAGCTGATTGCAATTTTGATGATGGGTTTTGTTTCTGGCATCAAGAAAATGCACCCTATCAGTGGCGTTTGGGAAATGGAATGACAACAGCTAATTTTACAGGTCCCACATCAGACCATACAACAGGAAAAGGATATTACTCATATGTTGACCCTAGCAATTTGATTGGCAAAAAAGAAAGCAAAGCAGTTTTAATGAGTCCTACACTAGCTCTTACTGGTACTGAGGGCAGTTGCTTTTCATTTTGGTATCACATGTATGGAAGAAATATTGGTTCACTTTCAATTGAGATTAATTCTGCTTTTGTTGCAGAAGCTTGGAAAGAAAATGGCGGAAAAGAAAATAAGTGGTTTCATGGATATGTGCATATTAATTCTTCTACAAATTATTACATAAGTATTGTTGCAACCTCAAAGAGAGGAAAGCAGGGGGTTGTTGCAGTTGATGATGTTAAACTAGTTGATGGTGCATGTTATAGGACAACAGTGTGTGATTTTGAGGAAGATTTTTGTGGTTGGAATCATTCATACACAGGAAAAACAGGATGGATGCGTAGCCAAGGTAATGGAAATTTTTCCGCACAAAAACCTGCTGTAGATCATAGTACTAACACCATGTTTGGATATTTTCTGTATCTTCAAAAAAGTCAGTATGTGGAAATTGCTAAATTAACCTCTCCATTCTTCTTTAACATTGGACAATCATGTGTTCATTTATGGTACAATATGTTTGGTAGATCTAGTGGTTCACTAACCGTGTCTCAATATACAGGCAAAGATAGAGAATCAGAAACTTTACTCTGGATGCGTCATGGAGATCATTTGGGAACCTGGAGATTTGGAAAAGTTTCATTTGCTTCTCTTCCAGTATATAATGTGATAATTATAGGAAAAACTGGTACAGGAAATTCTGAAGGATACATTGCTATTGATGATATTCAAATTTTAGATGGAACATGTCCAGACCCAGTATCATGTGATTTTGAGAAGCATAGTTGTGGATGGGCAAATATTATAGAGGAAAATGATTTTAACTGGATTCGTAGAACAGGATCAGATAAAAATTTAGGAATTGGACCACTTGTAGATATGACTTTTACTGTTCAGGGTCATTATATGTATGCTGATATCTCACAGCAGAGATCTCTTAGTCGGGCGATGCTAATTAGTGAAGATATTGAATTGTTTTCGGACTACTGCTTTTCCTTTTGGTTTAACATGTTCAGTATTACAAATTCTTCTCTATATGTGCAGCAGTTAAGTATTGGTAGTGAATGGGTAATTCTTTTAGCTATTGGCTCTGAAGAGAGTCAGACAGATAAGTGGAATTATACTGAAATAGGCATAAAGGGAGCTAATGCTGGAGACTATTTTAATCTTGCTTTTATGGTACATGTTCATAGTGATCAAGATAGTGATTCTGGTCATGGAATAGCCATTGATAATATAAATTTTCAGCAGTATCAATGTGGAGTTACAACTCTTCCTGTTACAACAGAACTACCATTGAGACCAACCTATCCACCTACATTTTTTGACTGCAATTTTGAAAGTGACATGTGCATGTGGGAAAATGATCCTAACTTGAAAAATTACCAATGGGTAATTAGAAATGGCCATCGTAGCATATATTCAACTATTCCGAGAACCGATCATACAACATTATCTACCTATGGTCATTACTTAATTGTTAACAATCAGACTAAAGCAGAAAATGATATGTATGCAAAAGTGGTTTCAATGAATGCTTTGCCAAAACATCCTGAAGGAATCTGCTTTAAGTTCTGGTTTTATATGTATGGTTCTGGTGTAAGAAGTCTTATACTTGCATTGCAGAATTTTCATGATGAAAAAAAATTTAAAATGATTTGGATAAAGAAAGGCAATCAGGGTCCAACCTGGCGCTACTCACAAGTTCATATTCAAAGCAGTATATCTTACAAGTTGTTCTTTAAAGGAGATACTTTGAAAAGTGGTGACATTGCTTTAGATGATTTTGCTTTAAATACAGGACATTGCCCACCAAGAGCAGTATGTGATATTGAAGAGGACACTTGTGGATTCACAAATGATCCTGAAAGTGATTTTATCTGGTCTGTTGGAAATGGAAGCTCATCGTCTGGTCCACGGACAGATCATACTTTTGGAACTTCATCTGGTAACTACTTCTATATTAATAATAGTCAGAATCTCAATATTGGAGATATTGCTCGACTAGATTCAGGAATATATTATAAAGATGGAACTTGTATAGAATTTTTCTATCATCTTTTTGGTGAGGAAGTGGGTACACTTCAAGTGTTCATAAAGTATGGAGATTACAGGGTTCCTTTATGGAAACAAACAGGAGATGAAGGAGATGAATGGCATGGAGTTCAGTTACGAGTTCCCAAACTTCCACCAATGCCATTTCAGTATGTATTTGAAGTTGTTGTTGGAGTAAATATTAAAAATGGAACAATCGCTATTGATGATATTAATTTGCATCAAGAATGTCAACCAATGGGTTCATGCAACTTTGAAGAGGATATGTGTATGTGGACAAATGACAACAATAACTCATACTCGTTTTGGGAACGGGGATCTGGCAAAATAAGATCAGGTGCACCAGATAGAGATGTAACCTTAGGCACACCATTTGGAGTATATCTCTACACTTACAGTGAAAATCTTTTAAGTACATCCCGTTTAATGTCTCCGTATTTCACTTCTGACACTAATCAATGTTTACAGTATTGGTATTTCCTTAATGGCACTGCACTTCCTACTCTCTCAGTATGGAAATATTTTCAGTCAGGATGGAGAGTGTTGCTCCAGACTTTTGAGCACGGTAGTAGAATTAAATGGCAAACTGATCAAATTTTTTTGAATAATACTAATATTACCAGTTTGGAAAACTATAAACTTGTATTTGAAGCTAATTTTTCTGGATTATATGAACAGTTTGTAGCCATTGATGATCTCTCGTTAGCAGCAGATACATGTTTGCCTATTAAACCTGAAGTACCAAATATTTTATGTGATGATGGTAGCACTCTTATTTCATCAGATCAACTTTGTGATTTTTACATAGACTGTAAAGATAAATTTGATGAACTCAATTGTGGAACAGTGTGCACTTTTGAAGAAGGTATGTGTAATTGGAATCATCACAATTCAAATCTAAGAATTTTCTTTTGGAATGTTACAAATGTAAAAGATTTCAGAGAACCAGAAATTGACTGCACATATGGAGAAAAATACAGAGGCCATTATTTGAGGCTGATATTACAATATACCTCTTGGAAACCATTGGAAGCTAGTGTCATCAGTCCCCCGCTTATGCAATCTTTCTCCCAGTGTAAACTGTTTTTCTGGTATTATATGAATGTTGCCTCAGATGTGCTTATTACAATATTTATCAAAGCAACACATCAAATCAAAAATACAGAGGTATTCAATTTGAAAGGAAATCAGAGTCATTTGTGGCATTTAGGAGAAGCAGGTGTTGGGCGTATTAGTAATCATTTTAACATTATATTAAAAGCGACTGGAATGTCTTCTTTATCTAATATTGTTGCAATTGATGACTTAGATTTTAAGGACTGTGCACTTCCTCATCCTTCTATTGCCAGCTGTAAAAAAGATGAGTATTTATGTAAAAATAATCATTGCATTCCAAGTGGTTTACTATGTGACTTTCATGATGATTGTGGTGATTATTCAGATGAGAACACCATAACAGCAGACTGTGCCAGTTATTCAGGTAGATGCAGTTTTGAATATGACCTATGTGACTGGAAAAACATGAATGGAACAGACTTGAAATGGTTAAGAAGTTCAGGTTCTCAATCTAATACTGATATCCCAAAAAGAGATCATACACGCAACTCTGTTTATGGCTATGCATTACATGTTTCCATTAATCCGTATATAATGAAAGGAGACATTGCTCGTATAGTTAGTCCTGTCATGGAAAACTTTGAGAACACATGTAAGTTCCGTTTCTTCTTTACATATATGACATTGTTTAGACATACAAATTATATGAATTATCAAGGTATTGGTTCCCTTACTGTCTACACCAGACAGTCTTTATACGAGGGAAGATGGCAGCCAGAATGGACCACTTCTAATCCATTCGGACAATATTATGAACGAATCAGCATTCCTTTGAATCATCTTGAGGGACCATTTGAGGTTATTATTGAAGCCGCAGTTGGTTCATATAAAGAAGGATCTTGGGTTATCGATGATGTTTCATTCACTTCTGGTTGTAAAGTTTTAGATATTAGTTTACCAGACTTACCAACAGTTTCTACAAATTCTCCTTTGACAACCAATTGCACATATTGGGAGTTCAGATGTAATTCTGGACAGTGCATCAATGCTATCATGGTGTGTGATTTTGTTGCTCAATGTAATGATAAGTCTGATGAATCTCATTGTGGCTCTTGCACTTTCGATGATGATGATAATCCTTTCTGTGGCTGGAGTGATAGAAGCAGTGGTCGATGGATACGTCAGAAGGGATCAATAAATATGTCGGGCCCAATTGAAGATGTTTCTTTGACAGGCTACTATCTTTACACTAAGAAAGAAACTGAATATATTTCGAATAAAGCACCTCTGAGGTCTCCTGTACTAAAATTTTCATCATCTATGTGCAATATTAACTTCTATTACTATATTTCATCTACATCCATTAGAGATAAGTCATTATATCTCTTCTTGATTAGAAATGGACAGGATGTAGTCCAACTTTGGTCAGAATCAATTAACACCGAAAATCATTGGAAAAATATTAGTGTGAGTATTGGCAGGCAGGAAAATGGTTGGGAATTAGAATTTGTTGCTAAACACATGGGAAGTACTGGTGATATGGCTTTAGATGAGATAAGTTTTATTAATTGTGCACCACCTGAAATTCGTAAATGTAAATTGAACGAATTTAGTTGTGATGATGGTGGATGTATAGATATAAACTTCAGATGTGATTTTAGTGCAGATTGTAAGGATAGTTCAGATGAAACAAATTGCTCTAATTATGTTGAGACTTGTAACTTTGAACAAGACCTGTGTAACTGGAAACATGAAATAGTGGATGCTACCACAAATTGGACTCGAATTGCAGGAAATATGCTATCTGATGATACCAGTCTAAAGAGAGATCATACTTATGGAAATAGTTCTGGTTACTATCTTTATGTTGCACCAGATAGCAGAGAAAAAAGAAATGTTGCTCGAATTGCTAGCACTCCATTTATAGCAGATGGTTCTAAGGACTGCCATTTTAGATTTTGGTATCACATACAGGGTACCATTAGTCAGTTGAAGGTTATTTTACATCATATGATCTCGGGTAGACCAAAAACTCTCAAAACAGTCCTTGGTAATACAGGTGATCAATGGAAACGTGATGATGTTGTTTTAACCAGCGAAATTGATTTTATTATTATTCTGGAAGGTAAAAGTGGATATAAAGATAGGGAAGGTATAGCAGTTGATGATGTTTCCTTTACACCAGAATGTAGACCTCTGTACACAGTAATTACTACACCCATTCCAACAGTTTATCCTCCTGGAAAATGTAAGGAAGAGATGAAATTTTCCTGTGAGGACAATTCATGTATTCCTTTTTCAGAAGTTTGTGATTTTAAGAATGACTGCAAGTCAGGCAAAGATGAGTCAGAGTGCCCTTCATTATGCAATTTTGAGAATCGATCACAGTGTGGATGGAACCATACATCTACACCAGCAGATGCTACTTCTGCAATTATTACAAGATTTGAAATAGCAAAAGATTTAAATGATATATCAATTGTTAGCCTGCCCATCCAAGATAAGACTACAAATTCCTCAGCTGGTCATTACCTTCTCATTTATGACTCACAGGACAGACATCTTAAAACGCTGTCTAAATTTATTAGTCCCAGATTTTCCTCTTCAGCCACAACATGTAAATTTAGCTTCTGGTATATATCCACATATAGCTCAGTTAAACTGTTTTTTGTTGGCACTGAAATAATTGATCTGTGGACTATATCTGATAGCAAAGAATGGCAACATGGGCTAATTGGTATTGGACGTCATAGAGATCCATTCTTTCTCACATTTACTATTAATGATTACCCATCTTCAAATTTTTTAGCATTAGATGATTTTGAGTTAAATAACTGTAACCTTTCCCAGCCAAGACAAGAGCACTGCATTAGGTCAACCCATTTCTTATGCACAAATTCAAAAGCTTGTATTCCACAGATATATAGATGTGATCTGACAGATGATTGTGGGGATTCTAGTGATGAAGAAGATTGTGAAAACTTTATATTAATAAATTTTGAAGATGGATTAGGCATATTTCATCAAGTGAAAGATAATGAAGATCATATTGACTGGATTTTACGTGCAGGAGCAAATTTCTCTCTCTCTAATATACCATTGTTTGATCATACATATTCAAATTCCAGTGGTACTTTTGCATACCTTTCAAAAGATTCAGCAACATTTAATCAACGTGCATGGCTGATATCTGATATTTTTCATCTCCAAATTTTAGGGAGATGCCAAATGCGTTTTTATTATTATAGGTTTGGTGAAACAGTTGGTGAATTAACCATTTATGTGAGACTCTACAGTGGAGGACCTTTAGAACAAGTTTGGAATAGTGACAATAAGAAAGGAAAATACTGGCAGAGAGGAGTTGTTGAATTCTCATATAACAAGCCATTCCAAATCATCTTGGAAGGAAAAGTTGGATTAAAAGATTTAGATAGCATTGCCCTGGATGATATTTCCTTTAACCCAGAATGCAGGTTAGTAAAAACAATATATAATTAATGAATATCAGAAGATATGTAAACCGGGTAATGTAGCTGAAATAAATCATTAATGTTGGCTAATGTTTAGAGAAGTTAACACTGTTTAGTTTTGGCCAGTCCAATAAACTGACCTCTCTGTCCTCTTTATGACAATTTACATAGCATAGATATAAATAAATACAGTAGACTCTCGATTTTCCGGGATAGATGGTAAAAAAAAAAGTTCCCGGATAATCGTTTGCCGGTTAATCCAAAAATACAGAAAGCCCCTGACATGTATAAGAGATATGTTCCAGGACGTCTTACGTAAGTCAAGTTTTATGTAACTAACTCAGAAATTACTAATAAAATATTGTTACTATATCTCTGATATGCCAAAATACTTATATATTTTTAATTAGGTCAATTAAAAACTTTATCTGGGGACAGCAGCGAAGTAGCTGTAGTGGTACATAAGAAAAGAAAAAAAAAAAAAGGAAGAAAAAAACATATGTTATTGTACTGTAAAAACTGATTTGTATTTCATAGGCATAGCCTTGATTATTATAGTTAACTTCATTGGTGCCAATCTCTTCATCGCTTCTCATATTCTGCCTTTTTACTTTATTATTGTGTTCACCATTGCCACTGACAAATCCTTATTATTTTAATTTTCTGTTCCAATTCGATTGCTTTCCTTTTCTTGGTAGATTTACTAGTACCGCTGTCACATATTCTCTTAGTCAGCACCGTGATAACAGTCAAAATTAAATTTTCTGAAAAGAACTTCACAGAGTTAAGGGTGAAAACTCACTATTACACCCTACCTGAGCTCACATTTTACTAAAGCACATTTCTGGGGTTCACTTCCATAAAACAATAAAAATAATTTGCACTTTCCAGGTTACTGGGCTTTTCTGTTAGTGCAATTCATTATAAATGGGTAGTAAACTCAATCTTATTGCATTTGCGATAATACTCATAGCTGGAATTCTGTGCGTTTTTACATTATTATGGTGAAATGTGTGCCCCGGTAAATCAAGAGTCTGTTCTAATCTTCAGTCACATAAAAAATATATATATAAATAATGTAACATAAGTCTGAAGCTACGTAAGTCGGGAACTTACTGTATCAAAAAATGTTTGGCAATCTACATAAAAAATATGGGGATAGATAAAAAATGAAAAAACTTACCACGCACAACTCGCGTGTCCAATACGCGAGTAGTGCATATTGGACACGCATTTATTTTTTATGATGTCGATTTTAAATCTAATAGCTTCCCTTTATTTTTTACATATTTTTTATTTTTTCAACATTATTATGGTTCTAATAATTTCAAGTTTTTGTTTAATTGAAAGTTTGCACATCATTTTTGCAATTTCTAAACCAAAAAAAAAAAAAAAAAAAAAAAAAAAAACCGACATCTCATAAATAACGAAACAAAATTTGTCCTTTAGCAGTGCAACAGAAAACAACAATCGACACAATGCACTAAAATAAACCAAACATTTGGTCTCTTTCTCTTTTTTTTTTTTTTTTTTTTGAGCTGCAGGTGTGAATATAGGCAGGGGATATATAGCAGCAATATAATCCCAATGACGACTTATAACACCACTTATTTACTACTTGCAAAACATATATTTATACCTATTCTAGTTAATTTGGAGTCAAAGTGTCCTGGTTAATCCGCTTCCAGTTAATGCAATCCGAGTAAATCGAGAGTCTGCTGTATAGGTAAACTGTGGGGACCTAATGTATATTATGCTCATTATTCTTGGAAAATATGTTACCTCTTGGTTTATGTACCTGGTAGTTCTAGAAAACATATTTAATGAGAAAATAAGGAAAAAGATGTAAATAATATTAGTACTTTCTTCTCTACCATCCTTGCAGGCAACTTATTCCAACATTCTTACAGGCAACGTATTCCAACATTCCACAACATCTGTGTAGGCAACTTATTTCGCTGTTCCACAACACACTGCACAAAGGTAAACTTCTTCAGTCTAGTCTCCTATTTTTCCCTGAGATTTTATAGTCGTGCATCTGGTTCTTGTCTCATTCACCATTGAGACTATTTCTCCCTCATTCATTTTACCAATCCCCTCAAGTCCCTATATGCTTAAATCCAATCCTATACCCACCCACCCCCAAGGTGTCTAGTTGCTAATCTCTGCTGACCACATCTTCCAAGCCATTTCTCATAAGGATAATGCTTAGCACTCTTCACCAATCTAGTCACCCTCTCTGAATTCCCAGAAGTTCTGCCTTTCTTTAGTTGTAGTCTGCAGACATGAATGCAATACTATAAATGTGGTTGTACTATTGTCATTAATTTGAAAATGAAATGCAAGAATTATGCCATGGCATAATTCTTATGGGCTTTGGTAATTAACTATACAGTATCGGTGTAAATACACCATAGTTAACCCATAAATTTGAACTACGTAAGTAGCGTAGAAGGCATCGTTTTAATTGTATCTCATATTGTGGTTGCCTTCACAACGAGATAGCGGTATTGCACTACTTCAAATAAATAATGCTTCTCTAGTAGAGAAGGCTACTGTTATTTATTTTTATCCTCTGAAAATAAATAACAGCAGTCTTCTCTACTAGAGAAGCATTATTTATTCGAAGTACTTGTAGTGCAATACCTATCTCGTTGTGAAGGCAACGACAATATGAGATACAATTAAAACGATGTGTTCTAAGCTACTTACCTAGTTCAAATTTATGGGTTAACTATGGTGTATTTACACCGATACTATATTGTCATTAATAGAAAAGGATAATGACCTCTTTTTTTCTGTACTTACGGAATTCTGATAAATTATAGATACAACACTCTGTGCCAGTCTTCTCGCCTAATTAAACTCCATGTTCAACTTCTTTTCTTTCTGATTCCCCAAGTCTTTCAAATGAAGTTACAAACTACAATTTCTTTCCTCCTAATCAATAAGCTACTCAGTTTCTGTCTCCAAGCATTTGGGGGAGGGAGAAGAGATGTTATTTTATTTGTTGTTTGTTATTTGGTTTTTAGGAGCATTAGCAACTAAGGCCATATTGCTCCGAGGATATGCAGTGGTCATTCCCTGACCTTTCCGCATCCTCCGTATTTGGTGGTGACGGGCTCGAACCCCGGTCTAATCAAGAAGCGTGTGCTACGCACTGCTGCTCCTTCCCACCTGGCTACGGAGACGCCGGGGGAGAAGAGAGAGAGGTTTATTGATTAGGAGGAGAGGAGAGTAGTTTATCAGAAACTGATTACATTTGGTCTAGGCTGGTTCTGATTGTTAACCACACTGTCTACCTTTGCAGTAATCAGCAAACCTTAAGAGTTCCCCTGAATTCCCTCATGAACATCATTTAGGAAGATAAGAAGCAAGAACAATTCATGTACGAATCCCTTAGTAACCCTGCTTGCTACTCCAGTCCACTCTGAAGAATGCCCATTTATGACCACCCCTATCGCCTATACTTCACACAGACCCTTTTCCACTGATCTATCTTCCATATTATACTGATCTGCTTTGATTTATACAATGGTCACTCACAAGGAAGGAACTGTTTCAAAAGCCCATCGATATCAAGTGGACCAATCTGATTCATCCTCTTCCTTCTAGAGTTTACATAAGTAAAGTGCTCTTTGCTATTTTTCTTTGCATCCTTTGCCAAAGATTTCTCATAATCTGCCTTTGCCTGCCCAATCTCCTTTGTGACTTGGTTACAGACCAGCTTATATCTATCACAGGCTTCCGTGTCACCTTTTAATTTATATGTATCCCATGCATTTTTCTTCTCTTCCACATGTCTCATTGGTTCATATGGCATCCATTTAGGCTGTTGGTAACATCATCAGTTTGTCCCACCGTGTAGAATTTAAATACTGTCTCAGACCACCGTAGTCACCTTTACGAAAGCAAAAACCCTTCCAATTACCCCTGATGGTAGTTACCTCTTTGAGTAAATCCCACTTCAGCACACTGTGATCACTTTAAGGGCTGCTCATCAGATTCTGTCAATGATAAATAGGAATTTTGCCAGCAGGGGACAAGTAGGTGATTAATTACTATATTTTATAACCACTCTTATACAATGTGAAATTTATAATATAATTTATTAAGCTTATAGCCCAAAAGGTGATGTTTTAGACATTTTATCGATACCCCATCATCATACCATGCTGTTAGGGGTATTAAAATAGAAAGGGCTACAATTTGAATTATATTATAATAATTATCAATTGTGAATTTCAAGTCTAAAGTATTTAAGGTTAAATTTCTGTTTTGGTTTCTGTTTTTTATTTAAGGTTAAATTTCTGTTTAACCTAAGTATTTAAGGTTAAATTTCTGTTCTGTTTTTAGAAAATAGATATTAAAAATAAGTAAATACATACCAATAAAAATACATAAAGATTAAATTCTTACCTGCTTACAGACTTCTGCTTGCCTATGCTTCCAGAACCTGATATGCATAATGGCAAGAGATACTGTCAAAAATTAATTTATAGGTGAGGAATTAAGTCTATTAACTAATAGGAAAATGTCAGGTTTTCTATCCTGGACCCAGCGGTTCTTGTTGGAGTGGAAGCCTTGAGGTGAACTTTGCTCTCATATGAGACTCCAGCATCATCTGTGTTGTCATGCAGGCTGATTCTGGGGATCTCGAGGGTGTTGTATGTGTGCTGCTCTACCGGATATCTGGATTATTTCCTTTCTTTTCCTGTTTTCCCATTTCTTCCATTTTCATATTGAGAAGATGCAAATATTATGGGTTAAATTCAACTCCTTGTTTCATTTAATTGATGGGGTTCAGAACATTTTTATGAAGAAGACTTCACATTTCCTTCTATTGTACTGTTTGTTTCTAGAGAGGATGCTAGTATTGTTGTAATCCCATGTGTCACCACATTGGAATGCATCTAGGTCTGTGTTAGATTTTAAGATTCTTCCATATCGTACATCTTTTTTTATGTTCTTTAATTCTGCAGTTGACTCTTCTATACTATTCTCCTATGTATATATTCTCCCCCCACACCTACAATCATGTTTTATTGGACCTCTAGGGTTGTTGGGGTGAATAACCCCAACAACCCTAGAGGCTGTTGTTTTAGGATCTGCTTAATAGATGCCAAACTCTTGAAATTTTAGTACTGATTGCTGTTTTTCAGCAAAGTTATTCAGCAAACTTTGCACTATCATTAGTAATCTTTCCAATTTCATTTGTTTCATCAAAGGTTAAATTTTTAGCAGAACTTTTAGAGAGATTTTTCCATATACCATTCATGCATTTAATAGTCAATTCAGCCCATGCTTTCTTTTTTTGTGAAGAACATTACAGTCCTTCCAGAATTCTCTTAATGTCTGTTCTTTCTCTGCTGCTGCTGCTGCAATTGCCAATGCAAAAGTAATTTTTAAATAATGAGCTTTGAAATTAGCAGTAGCTCCTGGTCCATAGGCTGCATTACACTTGTGGTGTTGGGTGGTAAAAAAATTACTTTTTTTATGTTTTAGTGTAGATATCCTAAGTGTGGAGGGTGGTCTGTGAGCATTATCAGGAATCAATAAGATTTTTAAAAGGAATATCTTTTTCGTGACAATATTCTTTTACTTATGGAATAAAACAGTTGGTATACCAGTCTTCAAAAATGAATTGCATCATCCACACCTTCTTATTTGAACTGTAATGTAGTAATTTCACTTTTCTAATTTCTATGAATGCTGTAGAGTTTTGTGAGTGATAAATCATAAATGGCTTCAACTTATAGCCAGCAACATTTCCACCCAATAAAAAAGTGACTTGATCCATGTACACTTTGAAACCCAGCATGCATTTTGCTTATTTTTGAATGTATACAGGTATATAGTCAGGTGTATTTTTCCGTTAAAGACTGGTTTTGTCCACATTAAAAATTTGTTCTTTCAAATTATTTTTAAGTAACACATCAAAATCATTCTTGAAGATATCTGCAGCTTTCCAATCTGCATTTGCTGCTTCTCCACTTATCTTCACATTATGAATGTTTCCATGATTTTTGAACATGTCAAACCAGCAATGGCTTGCATTAAAACTCTGGTCACAGCCATCACCTTCCCTTCTTTTTAAGTCTTCAAAAAGACTGAATGCTTTAGTCAGATAGTCATGAAACTTAGTAGTATAGGTTTTGAAATTTCGTCTTTCATTCAAATTGTTAACAATTTTTCCATTTCGTGTATGCGACCTTTTTGTTTTTTTTATAATTATTGTAGATTTTATTGGTATCGGTTCTCTCACTACCTCATGAACTTGCTCTTTGTTCTTTAAAATGGTAGAAATTTTCAAATGGAATAATTTTAAATCATATGCTAAGTCTGAGACTATTATACCTCTCATGTTGTTTTATTAATTTTATTTTCCTCTCTAAATGTATTGTATTTCTTATTCTTTTATCACTTTCTCCCTTACTGGCCATAAGCATTTGATATAAATCTAAATTAAAAATTAAAATACAAACTACGAGTAAATTGATGAAAAATGAGAGACAGACAACTACACAAGAACACTGCCACTTGGTGACTAACCAATACAAAACAATTGATTGCACGATGAGATATGTTGATATGTTCTTGTGTGATTGATTGCACCATCAGTTGATGACACAACTGATCACACAAGAGACTCAAAAATCTTCATTTTTTCCTGAACACATACTTCTTGGTTGTAACTCAAGGCATACTTTTAGTAGCTGGGGCAATTAAGTTTAAGTAATCTCCCCAGCCAAAATAATAATGTCATTTGGAACCCTTGGGTATGTTCGACATGTTGAAAAAGATCGCTGTTTTTCCCCATGTAGTTTCAAATTTAGTTCGTTAAGAATGCTGAAAATATCAATTAAATATACCAGTTTTGTTACCCGAATGTCACCTCTAAAAATATTTGCCAATTGAGATTGCTTTTCAACTATAAAAATATGAATCTCATTCCTGAGTTCTTAGTACTTTAGTACTTAAAGTATATCTTTCTTAGTACTTTTCCTTGTGACAATCAATGAACTTTAGTATGATACAGTAAGTGGGTATGATTACTCCAATCTTTGAATGAAATATTTCAAAAAGTTGGCTATTCAGTGAGTTTCCTTTAATAAAATTGACAATTTTCACAGCATTTTTCGGCACCTCCATAGCCAGGTGGGCAGGAGCAGCAGTGTGTAGCACACGCTTCTTGATTAGACTGGGGTTCGAGCTCGTGACTGCCAAATACGGAAGATGCAGAAAGGTCAGGGAATGACCACCGCATATCCCTGGAGCAATATGGCCTTAGTTGCTAATGCTCCTAAAAACCAAATAACAAGCAACAACAAACAGCATTTTTCAATTCAGCAGTGTTCAGTGGAATTCCTTTTTGCATGGAATTACTGTACCTGTCACTGCTGGATTTTGAATGAATTGTTAAGTTGTTAAATTCTGTGTGTGCACGTGTGTGTGTTGGGGGTGGGTCTTTCCTAAATAGTGCAACTTTAAGTGGAGCATTCTTTACAAAAATCAAAGTCGCTATTATTAATTGTTACAGAAGGAAATGGGAGGGATTGGAAAGTCAAGCAATTGCATAGAAAAAAAAATCATTTATTAAATAAATGGCCCAAAAAAAAAAACAAACTGTTCATAGTGAGGATCAAATAAAATGTTAAGATGCACTATGCATAAAAGTGGAAGCAGTTGCATGAAAAACAATCATTGGTTTATTTATTTTTTTTTATTAGTCATTTTTGTAACAACTGTCATTGTTGTTACAAAGTGGGCACTCCTCAAAGAAATTTTAAATTTTTTTTTTCTTTCCATACTATCTTATGATTGCAGATTATTTGCTAGTGCAATGGTTCCTAAACTACTGAGATCTATGGACCCCTTCAAAAATGAAAAAAAAGTTCACTGATCCCCCCCCCCCATATATATATATAGTCGGACCTCACTTCAATGAACTTCCATATAGCGAAATTTTCTATGTAGTGAATGTTTTTGATTTCCCCTTGTTCATTACATTGATGATGGCTTCTGTATAACAAAGAAAATTTCCATATAACAAACTGATTTTGAGAGACCTGGGTATGCACTGTTTGCACCTCTGGCATTTAGGCAATAAAGCTGATGCTGTAAAAAGCACGAATTAAGAGCTAAAAGGATTAAGCATTAATCCCTTTAGCTTTTAATAGCTAAAGGCTTTAATTCCATGATTTAAGAGCTAAACATTTTGCAATTTAATGGTGCCTGTAAAACCCTGCAGGAGGAAACTGGCTAATGACGGCACAGGACAGAAAAAGGTGGAAGTTTGGGAGAGGCTTTTGCCCAGTAATGTGTCAGCAGTGTCTAAAAAGAAGTAAAATCTATACAACTTATACTCTACTATGCCGAGAAGTCCCGCTAGTGAGCTGTCCACAACCATTGGCAAAGATTAAAGCATATTCCCAATGCAGGCATTGGCTCTGGTTAACCTATTTTCTTCCGTAAACATCCTATTAGAGAATTAGGAGAGAGTGATTTTCCTTTATCTCGGAAATTCATCTGTTGTTTCGAAGAAATGAGTCATCCACACTTTCACTAAATTCCGCCTGTCTCTGTTTATATGGTAACTATGGTCCCTAATTTCAGCTTTGTTTTTACTGCTGTGCAAGTAACTTTACAGTGTCTAAGAGGAAATCCTTGAGTGTATTGTGAAAAAGTGTGTCAACCATTCTGAAAAACGCTGTTTCTATTCTCAAACTGTTTGAGCAAATGGGATCCAGTCAGAAGCGTGCGAAATTAGGCCTTTGGGAAGATGTAGATGAAGCAGTTTTTAAGTGAATGAAGTTGATTCGAGAATAAAACATGCCGATATCAGGGCTATTAATAAAAGAAAAAGCTACAGAGTACACATCTTGTCTGGGGCACAAAACATTCCGAGCCAGTTCAGGTTGGCTGGACAAATTTAAAGAGTGTCATGGCTTACTCGAAAAAGTTATTTCTGGTGAAAGTGGAGTTGTAAGGGAAGAAGACTGTACAGTCATTTTTGGAAAGAAACAGTTTGAAAAAAATTACGGAGGCCTACGATCCCAAAGACATATTCAACGTTGAAGAAACATGTCTATGTTTTAAATGTTTGCCAAACATGACACTGACTTTTAAGGTGATAAATGTTTATAGGGTAAAAATAGTAAGGAGAAAATTACACTCTTGGATGCAAATATGGCTAGTAATGAAAAACTGAAGCTTTTGGTAATGTTGGCAGCATTTGAACCTTTGCATTGAGGCCTTCAGTGGGAAGAAAATGTAACAGAAAATGTATCTGATTTAAAGTTTAAACAAATGCAAACATTTTTATGAACGGTGTACAGTAGAACTAGTGTACAACAAAAAATAACCAAATAGTTTACAACATAATTCTTAAAAGTGTACTAATAAATTGTGGGCATCATGTAAGCAGTCATTTCTTAATATGTGTCTATTAGTAAATTGTCTTAAAATGTTAGAAAATTTATTCATTCCCACTTCTTTCCCATCTTTTACCATATTTCTGAATTTACAGTGTTTTTCACTGTTGAAAAGGTCATATTTCTTTATAACGAAATTTCTGTATGAAAAAGAATTGTTTCAAGAGAAAGATTGATTTCGTTATATAGAGGTGCGACTGTATAAATGTGTGTGTGTGTGTGAACGCTGTGTTTTTTGAAAAGAAAATTTAAAGTTTTATGTTTAAAACAACTCAACTTTATTCTTATTTTTACATAAAATATAATTTATTAGTATCTATCTTTATCTATCATCAATTTGCTATACATAGAACTAATAATTTGACCAATTCTAGAGGATCATTTTACAGACCCCCTGGAACTGGTCTATGGATTCCCTTTTGGGGACCCCTGTGCTAGTGTGTGTATATATATATATATATACAGGGTGTTTCAGAAATGATGGTCATAATTTAAAGGTGGAAAGTACAAACTAATATAAGCAAAACTGTCCCAGTGAACATCGGGCCGCAAATGAACCATTTTTGAGATAATGCTCATTTTCTGTTAAGTTCCACCACTGACTATGGGCACACTAGTTTAGCAAAAAGCTGTGAATCCTTTGCTAAGGGTGGTTTTATTAAACATAAGATAATACATTTTTAATTTTTGGTTTCAACACCACAGGATTTTACAGATGTTACTTGTTACAGGATGTTCTTTCTAACATCCTTTCCTCAACATCAGGTGTTATGTTTCTGGGCCTACCTGCTCGTACTCCATGTTCATAGCACTCACATTCCCTAAGGCGTTGATGTATCCTGATGAATGTGTGCCTGTTGGGCTTCCTTTGGCAGGGAAATTCTTCTTGGTACAAACGTGCAGCTTCGAGCGCACTGCCATTGGCTTTACCATACATGAAGTGCATGTCTGCATGCTCTTCATTACTGTAACCTATTTCCATGTTGACTATCCTTTGATAAGTACTAGTATACCTGCTATATCTCAGAGCATTGAGAGAGGGGAAAGGGAGAGAATGAGCATAACCTAACCTAAACAAACAAGTCAGCAGTGGATCCCAACTCTCTACAGTCACCTTGTCAGTGGTGGATCCCAACTATAAATGTGCAATATCTCGAAACCATTCACTTAAGGACTCATGTTTACTCGGCTTTTTTTGCATATTGTAGTCTGTACAGTTCACCTTTAAATTATTGACCATTTTGAAAAACCTTGTATATATTGTATGCATGAATAGGAAATGTAATGAAAAAGAAAAAACAGGATTTGCACCTGAATTTTTGGAGGTTCTCCCTGTTTTTTGCACGCAAAGCTGCAAAAGCAGGATACAAAAGTATATGGATGAAATTAGAAAGAATTAATATAAAATACAAAAAGATGGAGAAGTATTTAACACAAGGTGCCGAGCCTAATAGAAGAAAAGTACATGGATGAAATTAAAAAAAATTAATATAAAATACAAAAAGATGGAGAAGTATTTAACACAAGGTGCCGAGCCTAATAGAAGAAAAGTAAGAAACAGAAAAGATTGTAATATTATATAAAATTAAAGGCTGAATCAACGAGCCACTCAAACGTAGATAAGCTGAAAGGGAAAGAAGAAATATATAATTAATTAATACAAAGAATAGTAAGCATCAACCTGAGGGTGGGAAAACGGTAAATAAGGAGAAAAAAAGAAAAAAAAAAGTTGATGCAAACTAAACAAATTTGGTACATAGATCAGGCATTTCATCAGGGGACTACACCTGATCATGTACCAAACTGCTGCATTTCTATACAAACTTATGTTAATGAAGGAAAGATTAAAAATCATAGAGGAAAAAAAAAAGGGGGGGGAGAACCTCCAAAAACATAAGTAAGGTTGACCCAATGCAGTGTATGTAATGAAGTTAAGCAATTAAATTAATTAACTTTAATTTCCTTAACTTAATTACATACAATGCATACACTGCACTTAATTTAATTAAATGAAGTTAAGGAAATTAAATTTAATTAATTTAATTTCCTTAAATTTATTATATTAAATTAATTTTGAAGTGCTGTTTTAAAACATAATATTGTTCTCTTTTGTTTCCACTAGTTATCCAACAGAATCTACATTGCCACTATTTACAATACCTCCTATATCCAGTAGCACAGTAGCTATACAGTGTGACTCTGGCTACTTTCAGTGCATCGATGATGGTGCATGCATTGAAGAAAAAAAAAAATGTGACTTCAGAGATGATTGCAGTGATGGAAGTGATGAAGCTTTGTGTGGTAAGTTTTTACAGTGTATAAAAAATCATTTATGAAATTGTCACAATAACCACTGCAATAATCCAGAATTATCCAACTGTCCACATCATTAAGTTGATATATAAAATATGATTAGCATTAGCATTAGCATTGGCATATGATGCAAGAAAGCAAGCTTATGCGGCATCAGCCAGAAAAAAAAAAAAAAAAAAAAAACTTCCACTTCACCCCTCCGTTCGTTCGAAACACCTGTCCAGCTTAGCCTTAAATTTATTTAGGCTATCAACTTCCACAACAAGGGATGGAAGTCTGTTCAACAAAACAACTACCCGCTAGCTAAAGGCAAATTTCCGAACATTTCTCCTACATCTGTCTTTCCTCAATTTGAATTTATGCCCTCTCAGGTGATTATTCTGAGCAAGAGGCAGAATCCCATCAGCATTGAGCACGCTCAAACCATTGAAGGCTTTATACACCTCTATCAGATCACCTTGCCGATTCTCTACCACTGTCAGTGTAGTACCACAGAGTTGATGCATTGCTCTGGGGGTTTCTGTTTCCCATATTCAGTACTTTACACTTGTCAATGTTAAACTTCATTTGCCACCTCTCAGCCCATCTGCTCAACCTTTCCAGATCCTGTTGCAGCAGCATAGCATCAGTAGACATTACGTCATAGCATAACAACCCTGCCAACTTTTGTATTGTCTGCAAACTTGGACATTAAGCTTGATATACCATGATCAGTATTATTTATAAATACAGAAAACAATAATGGACCCAACACTGAACCCTGAGGGACTCCACTAATAACATTAATCCACAATGAGCAGTGTTCATTGATTACCACTCTCTGTCTTCACCCCCTCAACCATCCCTTTATCCATAGCAGCAATTTGCCTCCAATGCCACACTGCTCCAATTTGTGCAGCTGTCTTCCATGTGCAACAGTATCAAAAGCCTTTCTAAGATCCAAATATATATATATATATATATCAAAGTTATTCCCTGCAACCAGTTCTTTTTGACTGCATCATAGTATCCAATCAAATTGGTCAAGCAAGACTTCCCCTTAACAAAACCATGCTGTGTCCGAGCTATAACTGAATTCTTGTCCAGATGATCCTGCAGTGCTTCTTTTACCAGTGCCTCCATTAATTTTCCTGGAACAGAAGTTAAACTCGCAGGTCTATAATTACTTGGGTCAACCTTTGATCCTCCTTTGTGAATTGGGGTCACATTTGCACATATCCAGTCTATGGGTACCTCCAGTGAGTCCAAGGAAGCGCTCATAATTATGGCTAAGGGCTTGCGTACTTCATTTGCTGCCTCCTTTAATATAACTGGATAGATCCCATCCACCCCAGGTGCCTTTCTTGTGTTTATCTTCAACAATTTCTGCTCCACTTTTCTCTAAGTTATTACAAGATCATCTAGCTCACTGCCAGAGTTGAATTCACCTCTGGCATTCCCCTCGCTGAATAATTCCTCATGTGTGAATGTCGATGCAAAATATTCATTTAGTTTGTTAGCTACCTCAGCAGGATCATCAACAGTTGAACCATCGATATCAAGTTTACCAATCTGATTCATCCCCTTCCTTCTAGAGTTTACATAAGTAAAGAACTCTTTGCTGTTTTTCTTTGCATCCCTTGGCAAAGATTTCTCATAATCTGCCTTCGCTTGCCTAACCTCCTTTGTAACTTAGTTACAGATCAACTTATATCTATCATAGGCTTCTGTGCCACGTGTTAATTTATATGTATCCGATGCATTTTTCTTCTCTGCCATATGTCTCATTAGTTCATCTGACATCCATTTAGGCCTAAACCTTGAACAATATTTCTTAGTTGGTATGTAAAGCCTAGTAGGTTCCAAGATAAGTTTTAGCATTAGAATTAGCATTAGTAGAGGCATTGATGCAAGAAAGCAAGCTTATGCAGCATCAGCCAAAAAAAAAAAATAAAGTAAAATAAATAAATAAAAAATAGCCACTTCCACTTCACCCCTCTGTTCGTTCGAAATACCTGTCCAGCTGAGCCTTAAACTTATTTAGGCTATCAACTTCCACGACAAGGGATGGAAGTCTGTTCCACCTACCAACCACCAGCTGGCTAAAGGCAAATTTCCGCACATCTATCCTACATCTGTCTTTCCTCAATTTGAACTTATGCTCTCTCAGGTGATTATTCTGAGCAAGAGGAAGAATCCCATCACCATTGAGCATGCTCAAACCATTCAAGGCTTTGTACAACTCTATCAGATCAACTCGCTGGTGCCTAGATTCCAGACACTGTAATTCGCAAAACTTAAGCCTTTCTTCGTAAGAGCACCCCTTTGTTCCATTCACTAATCTTGTTGCTCTTCTCTGTACTCGTTCCAGCAGCTCTACATCCTTCTTAAATTAGGCCTCCAGGCCTGTATACAGTACTCTAGGTGTGGCCTGACCATTACCTTATACAAGGGAATAATCACCTCCTTATCCCTGCTAGAAAAGTTCCTATATATCATTGACAATACACCATGAGCTACTCTTGCAGCCCATCTGCACTGCTCACAGAACACCATATCTGCCTGCACAACCACCCCCAGGTCCCGTTCATTCTCTACAACTGTCAGTGTAGTACCACAGAGTTGATACGTTGCACTGGGGTTGCTGTTTCCCATATGTAGTACTTTACATTTGTCGATGTTAAACTTCATTTGCCACCTCTCAGCCCATCTGCTCAACCTTTCCATATCCTGTCCACAACAACCCTGCCAACCTTTGAATCGTCTGCAAACTTGGACATTAAGCTTGATATACCATCATCAATATCATTTATAAATACAGAGAACAAGAAAGGACTCAATACTGAACCCTGAGGGACTCCACTAATAACATTAGTCCACAATGAGCAGTGTCCATTGATTACCACTCTCTGTCTTCTCCCCCTCATCCACCCCTTTATCCATAGCAGCAATTTGCCTCCAATGGCACACTGCTCCAATTTGTGCAGCAGTCTTCCATGTGCAACAGTATCAAAAGCCTTTCTAAGATCCAAGTATATAATATCAAAGTTATTGCCTGCATCCAGTTCTTTTGTGACTGCATCATAGTATCCAATCAAATTGGTCAGGCAAGACTTCCCCTTAACAAAACCATGCTGTGTCGTAGCTATAACTGAAGTCTTGTCTAGATGATCCTGCAGTGCTTCTTTAACCAGTGCCTCCATTAATTTTCCGGAAACAGAAGTTAAACTCACAGGTCTATAATTACTTGTGTCAGCCTTTGATCCTCCCTTGTGAATTGGGGTCACATTTGCACATCTCCAGTACATGGGTACCTCCCATGAGTCCAAGGAAGCTCTCATAATTATGGCTAAGGGTTTGCTTACTTCCTTTGCTGCCTCCTTTAATATAACTGGATAGATCCCATCCACCCCAGGTGCCTTTCTTGTGTTCATCTTCAACAATTTCTCCTCCCCTCTACTCTCAGTTATTACAAGATTCTCTAGCTTGCTGCTAGAGTTGAATACACCCCTGCATTCCCCTCACTGAATAACTCCTCATGTGTGAATGTCGATGCAAAATATTCATTTAGTTTGTTAGCTACCTGAGCAGGGTCATCAACAGTTCACCCATCGATATCAAGTGGGCCAATCTGATTCATCCCCTTCCTTCTAGAGTTTACATAAGTAAAGAACTCTTTGCTGTTTTTCTTTGCATCCCTTGCCAAGGATCTCTCGTAATCTGCCTTCGCCTGCCTAACCTCCTTTGTAACTTGGTTACAGATCAACTTGTATCTATCATAGGCTTCTGTGTCACATGTTAATTTGTATGTATCCCATGCATTTTTCTTCTCTGCCATATGCCTCATTAGTTCATCTGACATCCATTTAGGCCTAAACTTTGAACAATATTTCTTAGTTGGTATGTTGGTATGTAGCTTTCAAGATAAGTTCTTTGAATGCTTCCCATTTTGAATTTGCTGTTAGTAACATCATCAGTTGATCCCACTGTATAGAATATAAATACTGTCTCAGTCCATCGTAGTCGCCTTTACGAAAGCAATACCCTTTCCCTTTACCCCTAATGGTAGTTATCTCTTTGAGTAACTCCCTCTTCAGAACACTGTGATCACTGCCACCTAGTGGTTCATTTATCTGCAGATTCTTAATGCATGAAGAATCACTACCGATAATCAAATCAATAGTATTACTCCCTCTAGTTGCCTCCCGAACATGCTGATGTAGAAAACAATCATCCAATAAATCCACAAAAGCCTTGCTAGTGAGTGAGTGACCAGCCCCCAAATTCCAGTCAATATCCTGGAAATTAAAATCCTCCATTATAAGACTCTCTGATTTACTGGCCCACTCTATTTCTCTTTCAAGTTTCTTATTATACTCATTCCTGCTCATTCCAATAGAAGCAGTGCAAGAATCACTTTCTCCTCTGCCAGTGGCTACTGTTAATCTATTAGTCTTTGTATCCCCCCCCAATCTAGCAGTTTTCCGACCCACCTAACACTGCCTCGATAGCATCAGCAAACATTCTTGCACCCTTTCTATTTAAGTGTATCCCATCCCTGTAGAAGCATTCTCTCCTGTTAACAAGTACAGACCAGGCTGAAAAAAATTCTACCCCTTGAGCCCTGCACAGTCTTTCCAGGGCCGAATTGATCGACAGTTCTCTCACCATATACTCCCTTCTATCGTGTCTGGGCAGAATTGCAGACACTTTCAAATTAAACCCTAATTCACGGCTTTTTTTCATCAGTAAGTTCTTTGAATGCTTCACATTTTGAATTTGCTGTTGGTAACATCATCATTTGGTCCCACTGTATAGAATTTAAATACTGTCTGAGACCATCGTAGTCACCTTTACAAATGCAATAACCTTTCCCTTTACCCGTGATGGTAATTACCTCTTTGAGTAAATCCCACTTCAGCACACTGTGAACACTGCCACTAAGTGGTTCCTTTATCTGCATATTCGTAATGCATGAAGAATCACTACTGATAATCAAATCAAGAGTATTACTCCCTCTAGTTGCCTCCCGAACATGCTGATGTAGAAAACAGTCATCCAATAAATCCACAAAAACCTTGCTAGTGTGTGAGTGAACAGTCCCCAAATTCCAGTCAATATCTGGGAAATTAAAATCCCCCATTATAAGACTCTCTGATTTACTGGCCCACTCTATTTCTCTGTACAGTTTCTTATTATACTCATCAGAGTTGTTAAGCCTATAGCACACTCCCACTCTCAATTTTGATCTCACAATGCTTATGTCACACCAAACTGACTCGGCACTGCACTGTCCAGCGATGTCGACTGGCTTCACTTCCTTGGATTTAATGTTTTTCTTAACTAATAGCATAAAGCCTCCTCCCTTCCTATCCTGTCTATGCTTTCTGTAGATGTACTCCCCAAATTCCAGTTATGTATTCCTTATATTTGTGTGACACCACGTCTCTGATATCCCAACAATATCCACCTTTGATGCTTTGAGCAATACCTCAAATTCATCAAATTTATTTACCAAACTCCTAGCACAGGTGTACACGCAAGTATACATGCACCTGTTCTTTTTCTTAGCTACCCTAACACAATCCATGTGTTTACTTGTACCGCAATGACTCCCAGCTGTCTCTGAAATATCCTGCATTTTGTTTTACAGGCTTCTGCTCTTTCCAATAGAAGCAGTGCAAGAATCACTTTCACCTCTGCCAGCGGCTACTGCTAATCTATTAGTTCTTGTATCCGAAACTAGCATTTTTCTGACTCACCTAACACTTCCTTGATAGCATCAGCAAATATTCTTGCACCCTTTCTATTTAAGTGTATCCCATCCCTGTAGAAGCAGTCCCTTCTGTTAACAAGTGCAGACCAGGCTGAAAAAAATTCTACCCCTGGAGCCTTGCACAATCTTTCCAGGGCCGAATTGATCGACAAGACTCTCATCATATACTCCCACCTATCTTGTCTGGGCAGAATTGCAGACACTTTCAAAATCAAACCTAATTTACGGCTTTCTTTCATTAGTGACCTGTACTTGTTAAGTAATTCTGCAGGTCTCCTACTCTTAATATCATTAGTGCCAATGTGTACAACTATACCACCTTTTGTGCCCTTAAAAGATGATATCCGCTCTACAACGTCATCAACCTTTGTCCCTGGAAGACATACCCTGGACCTGTTCCACCTATCCTTTTTACGAAGCATGGTTCCCGTTTACCTGACAATAGAGTCACCAACAACTGCTAGTCACTGTGGGACCAACGCATTCTGCTTTGAGGGTTCCCACTGTGTTGCATGATAACTAAGTGCAAGCTCTGGCGTTGATGTGGGCAGCTGAGAGCTTGATGGGCCCCTCACTTTAAATCCTTTAAGGGCCTCCACCCTGTTCTTCAAGCTCTCATATAGGCCTATAACAATGCTGAGTTGTCACCTGATTTCATTACGCTCCTTGCTTCGCGCACACACACAAACACATCCCCCATGGCAATATCATGATTTAATAGTATTTAGAAGATATTTTTCATTGGCGATCTGTTTCAGTATTCATGTTTTTTTTTTATTATTCTTGTTGTTATATAATCATGTCAAGAACTAAAACTAGTTTCACTTCCAGAAACAACGTTCTTATAATAGCTGGTTGCAGTAGCTGTTTTCTGTGGGACTTTTTCTCAAAGAAATAGTAGTAGTAGTAGTGGCATGTGATGCAACAAAGCAAGTGTATGAGCTTATGCAGCATCAGCCAAAAAAAAAAATAAATAATCACACCATTCCCTCCAAATGCCTGTCCTGTTCCTCCTTAAATTTATTTAACCTATCAACTTCCACAACAACAGATGGAAGTTTGTTCCGGCAATTAACCACCTGCTGGCTAAAGGCAAATTCCTGTACGTCTATTCTACATCTGCCTTTTCTTAATTTGAGTTTATGCCCCCTCATGTTTGTAATCTGAACAAGTGGAAGGATCCCATAAGAATTCAGTGTGTTCAACCCATTCAAGGCCGTATACACCTCACGCAGATGACTAGTCTCCAGCAACTGCAGTTTTACAGAACATAAGCCTCTCTTGGTAAGAGGATCTCTTCATTCCCCTCACCAATCTTGTTGCTCTTCTCTGTACACGGTCAAGCAAATCTACATCCTTCCTAAAATGAGGCCTCCAGACTTGTACGCTGTACTCAAGGCGTGGCCGGACCATTGCCTTATACAGAGGGACAATCACCTCCTTTTCCCTGCTAGCAAAATTCCTATATATCATTGACAAAACCCCGTCACATGCACTGATAGCTTGTCTGCATTGCTCCGAAAACTTCATATCTGACTGCACAATTACTCCCAGGTCTTTTTCATTTTCTACCACCTTAAGTGTAGTACCACAGAATTGATACATTTTTCTAGGGTTACTTCTACCCATATGCAGTACTTTGCATTTGTCAAGGTTTAACTTCAGTTGCCCCTTCTTAGCCCATCTGCCCAAATTTTCTAGATCCTGTTGCAGTAGCACCCTGCCATTACTGTTATTAACAACCGTGCCAACCTTTCTGTCATCTGCAAACTTCGACACTAAGCCTGATATACCTTCATCAATATCATTGATAAATATTCAAAACAACGGTGGACCCAACACCGAACCCTGTGGGATTCCACTAATAACATTAGTCTATGAAGAGCAGCACCAATTGATTACCACCCTCTGTCTTCCCTCACTCAACCATCGTTTTATCCATTGTAGCAACTTACCCTTAATACTATTCTGCTCCAATTTGTACAATAATCTTCCATGCGGAACAGTGTCAAAAGCTTTACTGAAATCCACACATATGATATCAAAATTATTTTTTGCATCCAGTTCCTTTGTAACCACATCATAATATCCTATCAAATTTGTCAGACAAGACTTTTCCTTAACAAACCCATGCTGTGTCTGAATTATTGCTGCAGACTTGTCTAGATGATCCTGCAATGCATCTTTAAACAGTGACTCCATTATTTCATTATTTTCCCCGGAACAGAAGTTAAACTAACTGGTCTGTAATTACTCCTGTCACTCTTAGATCCCCCTTTGCGACTTAGGGATACATTTGCACATTTCCCGCCCGTGGGGACCTCCCCCGAGTCCAAGGATGCTCTCATAATTATGGCTAAGGGTTTGCTTACTTCCTTTTCCGCCTCCTTTAATATAACTGGATAGATTCCATCCACCCCAGGTGCCTTTCTTATGTTTAACTTCAACAATTTCTCCTCCACTTTGGTCTCAGTTATTACAAAATCATTAAGCACCCTGCTGCAATTTGATAACCTTCTGAAATTTTCGAACTTTAATAACTCCCCATGTATGAATGTAGATGCAAAATACTCATTCAGTTTGTTTGCTATGTGAGCAGGATCATCAACAGTCGAACCATTGATATCAAGTGGACCAATCAGATTCGTACCCTTCCTTTTATGGTTTATATAAGTAAAGAAATCCTTGCTGTTTTTCTTAGCATCCTTTGCCAAAGATTTCTCAAAATCTGCCTTCGCCTGATTAACCTCCTTTGTAACCTGATTACAGACTAGCTTATATCTTCTGTAGGCCTCTGTGTCGCTTGATAATTTATATGCATCCCATGCATTTTGCTTCTCTGTTATGGGTCTCATTAGTTCAATTGATAACCATTTAGGCCTAAACTTTGAACAGTATTTCTTAATAGGTATGAAACTTTTAGTAGCTTCCACGATTAATTCCTTGAATGCTTCCCACTTAGAATTTACTGTTGGTAACATTGTCAATTGATCCCACAGTACATAATTCAAAAACTGTCTGAGACTGCTGTACTCACCTTTTCGGAAGAAAAAACCCTTTCCTTTACCCCTGATGGTAATTATATCTTTAAGTAAATCCCACATCAGTACACTGTGATCACTGAAACCTAGTGGTTCCTTTATCTGCAAATTTTTAATACACAAATGATCAACTGATAACCAAGTCAATAGTATTACCCTCTCTGGTTACCTCTCGAACATGCTGCTGCAGAAAACAGTCATCCAATAAATCCACAAAAGTCTTACTAGTGTGTGAGCGACTAACCCACAAGTTCCAGTCAATATCTGGGAAGTTAAAATCCCCCATTATAGGACATTCTGATTTACTAGCCCACTCTATTTCTCTATATAATTGTTCATTATTCTTATTTGAGTCATTAGGCCGCTAGAGCGGCCTAATGACCCAAATAAGAATAATATTAATATGAATAATATTAAGTATATTAATAATGAACAATAATGAACACACACTGCTACTCTTATTTTTGCTTTCACAGTGCTTATGTCACACAAAACTGACTCAACAGTGCACTGTTCATCTATATCAACTGGATGCACTTCTTTCAATTTTATGTTTTCTTAATTAACAGCATGACACCTCCCTTCCTGTTCTCTCTATCCTTTCTGTACACATTGTACTCTACACATTCAAATTCTGCATTCCTAATATCAGTGTGACATCACGTGTCTGATATCCCAACAGTAACCGCCTTTGATGTCTTGACCAACACTTCAAATTCATCAAATTTATTTACTAAACTTCTAGCATTGGCATACATGCAAGCAAATATGCACCTATTCCTCTTCCTCGTTACCCTGACACATCCCATATATCCACCTGTTTCACCATGACTGTCATCGGACCCTGAAACCCCCAATACCCCTCGTCCAGGTCGCTACTTATTCTAATTTAAGTTGTGCAAGAATCACCTTCACCTCTGTCTGCGCCTGATTTTAACCTTTTAGTCTGTGAATCCCCCCCCCCAAGCTAGCAGTTTTCCGACCCACCTAACACTGCCTCGATACCATCAGCAAATATTCTTGTACCCTTTCTATTTAAGTGTATCCCATCCCTGTAGAAGCAGTCTCTCCTATTAACAAGCACAGACCACGCTGAAAAAATTTTCTACCATTGAGTCTTGCACATTCCCTCCAGGGCCGAATTGATAGACAATGCTCTTATCATGTACTCCCTCCTATCGTATCTGTGCAGAATTGCAGACACTTTCAAATTTAACCCTGACTCACAACTTTTTTGCAATACTGATCTGTATTTGTTAAGTAAATCTGCAGATCTCCTACTCTTAATGTCATTGGTGCCAACGTGTACAACAAACAATATCACTTTTGTGCCCTTAAAAGATGATATATGCTTTACAACGTAAAAACTTTTGCCCCTGGCAGACATACCCCGGTCCTGTTCCATCTATCCTTTTTACACAATATATTCCCCATCTAACTGACAATAGAGTCACTAACAATAACTAGTTCCTTTGGGACCAGCATATTCTGCCTTGGAGATTGCCACTGTGTTGCCTGATGCCGAGGAGTGAGCTCTGACTTTGAGTTGGGCAGCTGAGAGCTTGGTGGGCCCCTCATATTAATTTCTTCGAGGGCATGTATCCTACACCCCAAGCACTCATGGACGCCCAGTAGAATGCTGAGTTGATACCTAATTTCTGGACACTCTCTGCACCTGGCACACCCAAAGACATCCTCCTTGGCTAGATCATGTTCTGTTCCAGAGAGTTTGATAAACTTTTCACAAGATGCACATTTTTGTAGGCTGTGATGCGTTGGAGAATCGCCCCCCCTCAGTTCTCCCCCTTCGAGTCACAGCACTCCTACCACTTTGTGTCCATTGCTTTGCTGCTCTAGTCTGGGGCATGATATTTTAAATTAATAAGATAGTATAGAAAAAATAATAAAAGACAAATAATTTATAAATAATGAACATCGCTATAAAAAAATTTAGTCAATAAATTTAATTAAATAATTGTTAATACTAAACTATCTAATAGAATCCTAAAGGCAGTGATGCGTATTACGCTATATAATTATACGTTAGAGCTACCTAGTTACCACAATTAAAAATTTGAAATCTGTACCACTCTATACGAAAACAATGGCTACAAGATTCGAACGAAATAACAGTTTTACGTATATTAAGTAGTAATCTGCAAAACTCTTATCTAAATTAAAAATAAAAATAACCAGCGTAACTAGAACTATAAGACTATGTATAAAGTGCAGTATAAAATAACAGTTAAGTAAATAAAAAGGCAAACACTTATCCCTTTGTTCCATGTTTCTACCACCCCTTCCCATCCCCCAGTCCTGGGGGGGGAGACAAGTGCAATTAATCATAATTATTGATGGCTATATTAATTAGCATCCAGCTACTTATAAAGAACACTTTGGATTTGTATCATAGTATCTGAATTTAAATTAGTAAGATTAGGGACTTTAATTGATACTCTGACCAGATATCAAGATACACTCTATCGTAATTTTATTCATTGCTGACTTTCACACATTACATATTCACTTCACATATTGCTGACATTTCTCTTTCTACCTTCTTTAAGTCAGACCATGATTCTATTTCTAAAACAATTTTTAATATTATAACCCTCAACTTAAATGCTACCAAATGAAAACTTAGCTCTTTTACCTTAAAATATTTCAACAACAACAACATATGCATAAACCTTCTTAGCCTTTATTAGCCTTTTAGTGTGCACTGTCCATGTTACTTATCTCTTAATGGCATGGTTAGAATAAATCTCTAGAACTGCAACTCTCTCTTTCCTCTTTAGCAAAGCTAAAACACAGTGAACTCATGAATAATCAATAATCTCATACAATTTTTCCAATTAAAACTATATTTGAGGAATATTAGGAAATTTACAATTTCCTAAAATTTATATTACAATTTATATAGCTCTCTCTCATACGTAATGAATTCATTAATCTATTAAATAAAAATTACCAGTTGCATCTGTAACCTTTGTGAGATTTACCTAATTTTTTTAACCTTATGGTTTGATGTTTTGAAAGGATGAACTTAAAAGTAAAGTTGATAAAAAAAAAATAAAAGAAAAAAAAATTAGAATCCCACAATAAAGTGTACACTGTACTATTTTTTTTTCCTGAGTGGTTCATCAGTGTTAAAAATTAAAAATGAAGCGAAGAAACCAACCAAGAGTCCAAATGGATTTTTATCTTAACAAGTATTACAATAAATGACATTAAAAAATAGGCAATTTTTTTGTTTGCTTGTTGTTTTCTTTTGTAATGATCAGGAAATTTCTCTGATCAATGCCGTTAATGGTATGCCTGTATAATGGGCTTTCAATCCCTTGGTGATAATTCTCCATGGTAGCAATATCTTAATGAAACCATTCACTGTGTTCATCACTAATATGACCAAATATCTGAAAAAGGCAGAATGGGAATGGAGAAAATTCTTTTAGAGACATTGACAGCAAAGGTTGTGTGAGTGACTGTCCAGGACCATGCACCGGTAGGAGGCCTTGCAGCTGAAAACTTACAAGTGCAGTTTATACAAAAGGTACTAGGAAAGTTTTGCAATATGACGCAACAATGAATCACAGGAAGCTGCTTGTTGCTGCATGTTGAGACATGTTCATACGTGCATAGTAGCCGCCGCGCCAAGTCGATGGGCTCAGTTATTCATTAGTAGTGAGAGTGTAAAGTGCTTGCGATGGCATCGTGGTCACGAAATGAGATAAGGACAGTTTTGCGGTATAATTTCGTGCGTGGTTTAACCATAGACCAGTGCTTAGAAGAAATGACTCTTGCACTAGATGATGATTGTCCACATCGTACAACGATATTCAGGTGGTATAGAGAATTCCAAAGGGGAAATTTCACTCTGGAGGATTCTGAGAGGCCGGGAAGGCCACGAACGTCAGTTACGGAGGAAAACGTTACTGCTGTGAGGAAAATGCTTGACGAAAACAGGCGAGTGACCTACCAACAGAAGAGGATACTTTGGGCCTAAATGCACCAGCAATTCGTTCGATTCTGGAAGATCATTTTCACGTGAAGAAACTTTGTTCTCTCTGGGTGCCGCATCAACTGACTGAAGAGCAGATGACACAACGTGTGACTTGGTGCCTGGAGATGTTAAAAAAGTTTGATAAGGGACAATCTCGGTATGTGAACAACATCGTGACAGGTGACGAGACTTGGCTGTACTATTACGATCTGCCAACCAAGGTTCAAAACAAAGTTTGGGTCTTTGGTGATGACGACACACCCATAATTGTCAGAAAATCCCGATCTGTAAAGAAGAAAATGATAGCTGTATTTTTCAAATCGAGTGGAATTGTGGAACGTGTCATTTTGGACACGCAGAAGACAGTCACAGCTAAGTGGTATACTGAACAATGCCTGCCTAAAGTCATTGGATCTATGAAGAACCTGCGGCCAAAGTCAAGAATGGACACCTGGTACCTCCATCACGATAATGCTCCAGCTCACCGCGCCAAAGCCTGCACCGAATATTTGACCACGACAGGACTGAAACTTCTCGAGCACCCTCCCTACAGTCCAGACCTTACTCCCTGCGACTTTGCACTGTTCCCGCATGTGAAAATGAAGCTAAAAGGGAGGCGGTTTTCCAGTGATGAGGACCTTCTACGGGCTTGGGACAACAAGTGTGCTTTACTCCCTAGTGAAACTTGGCAGAACTGGTTTAAAGATTTGTTTCGGAGGATAGAGAGGTGTATTGAATGTAGAGGAAATTACTTTGAAAAAATTAAATAAACAAAGCCGTATTGCAAAACTTTCCTAGTACCCTTTGTATAAATGTCCAGAAATTCAGTTAACCTTAAACCTTAGAAAATCATATACAAAATATACAGTAATTAAAAATGCAACATTACTATATTTTAAGAAATAAAATTATATTTTAACATGAAATGACTCTACATATTGGAAAATAAACCGTTGAAATCATCTTATTAATCCTTTTAATACATTAATTTAATTATGCTTGATTATTTAATTTTCACTCAAATTCATAATGAATTCATTATCTTTTAAATGAATTAGTAATTTCTTCTTTAACTTTTATGAGATCTTCCTCCAATTTTAACCTTAATGTAATGTTTCATGCATTTTGAAGAAAAGTTGAACTTAAAAGTAAAGTGAATAAATGAAAAAAAATTATTTTTTTTTAAAATAAATAAGTTTAAACTTAATTAATTTTTTAAATAAGTTTAAAATTAAAAATGTACAATTTTTTTCTGAATGATTCAGCAGTCTTAAAAATTAAAAAAATGAAATGAAGAAACCAGAAACCAAGAGTCCAAATGGATTTTCATTTTAACAATATTACAATAGATGGCATAAAAATATAGTCAGTTAGCACATTTAATGCATATATCTACAGAGAAACTAATTTACACTACAGTACTGTACTATAAACAGGGAGATGGAACTGCTCGGATAAACAAAGTTATACTGCAACATAACATGGTCGCCTTTGTTGGTTTTGCTTTTGATTCCATTTCACTTGTTGCTTTTTTTATTCTAAATAAAACTTCGGTATAATTAGATGGTTTGCATTGTAATTTTTATAGAAAAATATGCAGAATTCAATATGCTTAAGAGTTTTGAAAGGGGTCTTGGCATAGGAAGGAAAATCAAATCTGGTTCGTTTAAAATGAAAGGTGAATTGGAGATGGAAAAAACAAAAATTAAGTAGATCACTTCTCAAATTTTTTAAAAGAGATGTAAATTTTAGTGATAATAAAAATGAAGAGTTTCGTAATGAATCTTCTTGTGTGCAATTCAAGTTATGTGGCCATCAGGGCCGGATTTACACATAAGCTAGACATACTACTGCTCAGGGCCTCCACGTCAGTATAGAAAAAATAATAAAAGATAAATAATTTATAAATAATGAACATCACTATACAAAAATATGAAAATTACTTTTGTTATTATAGACTTTTTGCTTTTCTGCTTTTACTTTTCCTAAAAAACAATTTATCCCAATATACCTTTGGTTGTTTTTATAATGCGTGCCTTTATTTTTTTAAACAAAAATGAATGAAAATAATGTCTTTTGTTTCATTATATTATTAATTTAATTGATATTATTAACAACGTCAAAAATATCTGTTATTTTTTTAACAATTAATAAAAACTTATGTATTACTATGTGTGTAGCATTTTATATGATATGCGCTTGATGACCACGAAACCCTATTTAATCTAAAATTTACTCATTGGGGGTGGCCTCTTAAATGTTATAGCTTGGGAGTACAACAACCTTAAATCTGGTCATGGTGGCCATGCACACATCAGAATCTCATAGACATGAGCAAATTCCACCAGAAAAATGTTCCATCATGAGTTTATTATGCCACTTAGTGATTTAAAGCAATGTAGTGTAATATGCAAAGTAGCATAATATATATGCCCTTATCCAGTGATGAAGGCTACTCCAAGGATGACAAAAACAGATATTCAGTAAATTTCGTTGCAACAGATTATTGCAAAATGGTGAGAAAGAGAACCAACAATTGGCTAGTATATACTTAAATTCTAAGGACTACTTTTACTCTTTTGCATGTCATTTGTGTTTTCAGTTCAATAGACCTCTATTGTATTACATAGATATTGTGACTGGAAAGTCACAATATCTATTCCATTCACAACATCAATGATTGGAAACACATGAGTACTCTTAAAAAGGCATTAAAATAATGGAAATCATAGAATCCAAGTCATAACGGCTTTAGTTCAGGCAATGGCTATTGGCAAGGGAAAAAAAATAGCATCAGTTATGAGAACCAGCTATACAGGAATCAAAAAAACACTGGAAAGATTGGTAACTATTATTCAATTTTTGGCATCATAATTTAGCTTTTAGATGCTGCAGGGGAAACATTATCCTTTGATGCAGCTCGAAATATATTAAGTACCTTGCCATATAACTGTAAAAATTTCATCCTCATTCATATTATTTATGCCTCTCAGAGCATTTCATGAGATATGTTGTCATTGACAAGACAACTGCTACTAAGTTGACAGATACTGCTTTAGGAAAACCAGAATATGTAGGTCCCAATAAATTGACATGGTCAGGGCTATGACAATGGAGCAAACATGGTTGGTTGTAGTGGATTCACTGAGGTGTTTAAAGCTCTGAGAGGCATAAGTAAAATGAATGAGGATGAAATTTTCACAGTTATAAATGAATCTAGAATGAGGGGCCATAATTTATAGTTATGGGGAGAGTTGTTTAGACTGGATTGTAGGTAGTTTTAATTTAGCCAGCGAGTTATAAATAAATGGAATAAATTACCCTCATGGGTGGTAGAGACTCACAGTTTGGGGAAATTGAAAGGTTACCTGAATAATTACCTATGTGAGGAGGGAAATGCATAGGTTGTATATTTCCTCTTCTCTTATTAATTATTTATTATTTTTTAATTTTCTTCATATTATTGTTATTTTATTTTTATTTTTATTTATTTTATTTATTTTTTATATTTTTGGCTGGTGCAGCATAAGCCATAAGCTTCCTTGCACCATGTGGCCATTGCTAATACTAATACTACTTCAGGTGTGAAAATGGATATGTATTAGCCATCAATCCAAGAGACTTTTTAATACATTTTTATTTATTTATTAAACCAGGTGGTGCCAGGTCCACCAGGTTGGCAGGGATGCCAGCTTTTCCGGCATCCCTGCCACCTATTTACTATACTGTAAATAGGTGGCAGGGATTTTCAGACATATCTGCACTCTACACCAGCATTTCTCAAACAAGTGTTCTGCAAAAAAATCATAATTAATAATTTAAAAAATAAAATAAATTAAAAAATTTTGCATATTTGTAGCAGACATCACTTTTGTATCATTATAATTTTTAACATTATTTTTTTTTTCGTTTATTAATATACTGGCATAGACTAATAATCAAATAGACCACAGAACATTTTATTTTGGTAGGCTTTGCATAGAAAAGTATGCGTAGAGGTAATGCCATCTATGAAAAAGTATAATGTAGTGATCTAATATGCCATTCATATGTGATTTAGCCTAGAGTACATGGATTGAAGGAGAGGGGGAAGCAAACCAATATCATAACTAAACTCACTTCCTTATTTAAATATATTTTGATAATTATCAGTATTTCAAAATACTGTTATTAAAATAAATGACCATGGATTTGTGGTTGAAAAAAGGGGCTTTAAAATGAGAAGCAAAGCACTTCTAGTAGTGCAACTGTGGTTGATGAAAATGAATACAATATTGTTACACTTCAAATTGAGGATGAACAATCACAGCCTTTTGTTCCCCAAAATATCCGAAGTGGCAAAACAAGAACCAACTAATAAAAGACCAAAACAAAAGTATGATGACAGTTATTTGAATTTCGGCTTTACATGTGTTGGAAATAAAGATGCTCCGGATGCACAGTGCATTGTATGTAATAAAATATTGCAAACAGTCTTTTGGCTCCTGGTAAATTTGTATTTAGTAAGTGTTCTGTAAATATATGTGTTCCATCAATATATTGTGAGGTGAAAAGTGTTCCGTGACTAAAAAAAGTTTGGGAAATGCTGCTCTACACTCACATAGCTGTGTAATACAATTCTGAATCATAGAACACTCACAGAACCTGTCCATCCAATTGCTGTTTAGATGTAAGTCAAATATGAACAGTCCAATGCACTACGAGATGCAACAAGGAACATTGAGTTAATGGTAATTCATCCCTTAGAGCAGTGTTGTTTCCCAAACTGGGGTCCATAGAGCAGTTCCAGGGGGGGTTTGCGAAATGTAATAAAATATTGCAAGCAGTTCTTTGGCTCCCGCTAAACTCGTGTTTTGTAAGTCTTCTGTGAATATATAAGTGTTCCGTCGATATATTGTGAGATGAAAAGTGTTCCATGACTAAAAAAAAGTTTGGGAAATGCTGCTCTACACTCACATAGCCATAGAATACAATTCTGAATCATAGAATACTCACAGAACCTGTCCATCCAATTGCTGTTTAGATGTAAGTCAAAGATCAACAGTCCAATGCACTACAAGGACAAGAAGATGCAACAAGGAACACTGAGATAATGGTAATGCATCCCTTAGAGCAGTGTTTCCCAAACTGGGGTCCATAGACCAGTTCCAAAATACAAACTAAAAATAAGCAAAAAAGTCCAAGTGAACATCGGGCTGCAAATGAACCGTTTTCTAGATAATGCACGTTTTCTGGTAAGATCCTCCACTGACTATGGGAGCACTCTGGGAGGGTAGTCTGTATCACTAAGACCTTGTTCACTGGATATGGTAGGGATACAGTAATTGGTAATGTAAAATTCTTCACACACTGCTATGACTCAGTATACGCTCTTGCAGAGCAACCCTCCTTGTCGAAACTCCTGGATTTTGTTCTATTCTTTCTAACACTCCTTCCTCAACATTAGGTGTTATGCTTCTGGGCTTACCTGCTCATACTCCATGTGCAGTGCCCATATTCTCTAAGGCGATGATGTACCCTGATGAATGTGCGCCTATTGGGCTGCCTTCGGCAGGAAAATGCTTCTTGGTACAAAAATGCAGCCTCGAGTGCACTGCTGTTGGCTTTACCATACATGAAGTGCATGCATGTCCTCATACTCTTCATTGCTGTAATCTCTTTCCATGTTGACTATCTTTTGACAAGTACTAGTATGCCTGCTACATCTCAGAGCATTAAGAAAGGGGAAAGGAAGAGAAGGAGCATAACCTAACCTAAACAAACAAGTCAGTGGAGGATCCCAACTAGAAATGTGCAGTAACTCGAAAATGATTCACTTAAGAACCCATGTTTACTAGGCTTTTTTTGCATATTGTAGTCTGTAAAGTTCACCTTTAAATTATTTACCATCACTTTTGAAACACCTTGTACACACACACACACACACACACACACACACACACACACACACACACACACACACACACACACACACACACACACACACACACACACACATACATATGCATATACTGGCAGTTCTCGCTTTACGATTTCCTGGTTTTATGAGTTTTTTTTTTTTTAAGTATCAACAAAATCAAAAATATGAATAGTAATTGGTTTATTTGTATGTTTTGAGATTTGTTAGGCGCATCAGCAACTATGGCCATAGTGTGTCACATTAATTGGAAAAAATGAATATTAAACATTTATAAGTACCACATTAAAACCACGCATGTAGCTATACAATATAATATACCCCGCTTTACGATATTAATTCATTCCAGAGACACCATCGTTGAATCATGAAAATATCATAATCTGAACCCATTATTTATTTATTATTATTATTATTTATTTATTTTTTTGGTAATTCGTTCAAAGACCACAGAAGTTGAAATTTATATTTCTGGAGGTCACAATCATAATACAATAAAAACAATTTGCACATTCCATTTTATTGTGCTTTTCTGTTAATTGAAGCAATTATAAATAGGTAGTAAACTCAAAATGTTATTGCATTTGCAAAAATACCGATAGCTGGAATTGTGTGGTTTTTTACATTATTCTCGTGAAATGTGTTTCCTTCCCCTTTACTGCAATCTTCAATCATATAAAAAATATCATAAATAAATTTTCAGAATCTTCTCTTCATTCCCTTTTTTTTTAAGCTTTGTAAACATTACTCTGCGCGTATTGTGTTAGTTGCAGTTTGTGCGTGCCGTTAAAAAATGTTTATGCATGCTATCGTGAAATTTATAAAGAAAAGAGAAGATTATCTTGGAAACAAATGCTCTTGAAGCACTTCTGAAGAAAACAACTCCTTGTGCAACAAGCCAACGCATGCCAAGCCAATAATTAGTGATCAATGAGTGTGCATTTAGTCGATGATGATGAAGAATAAACATTCTTTAACATTTGTAAGTCATAAATAATTTTTTTATTATTATAATTTGCTTGATTTTACAGTCGACGTTTTCATGTCTTTGGATAAATCAATCATTGTTTAAACATAAATTAATTAGCTAATCATTGTTGAGAACATAACCCGTGTTAAGAGTGAATGGGCCTGTTGTACTGGAATCCATAGAGATAAAAATAAAATAATAACGCATATATCCAGTGAAATATTTTAATTAATTTTGGGGCGCCTCCGTAGCCAGGTGGGAAGGAGCACACGCTTCTTGATTAGACCGGGGTTCGAACCCGTCACCACCAAATAAGGAGGATGCGGAAAGGTCAAGGGAATGACCACCGCATATTTCCGGAGCAATATGGCCTTAGTTGCTAATGCTCCTAAAAACCAAATAACAAACAATTAATTTTGGGCCGACCAAGCTAGCCGGGTGGGTAAAGTGCCTGCCTGCCTGGCAACCCAAAGGTCGTGGGTTCGAATCCCGCCTCGGGCTTGGATCAAAGTACTGCAAAAACCTTGGGAGGTGCATTATGGCTACAGAAGCCGATGCGCCAACAACTACCAAAAAATAAATAAAATAAAATAATAATAATTTTGGAGCTTTTGAGGCTGAATGTGCCACTTTATCAACAAATGGAAGCTTTACAGATAAAATTATTTAATGGACACAGAGTTGTGCATGCAGTGAGCCTTGCAAGGGCACGAGGTGGGCCATTCAATCATTAAACTGGTGATCATTGTTACTGCATGGACATGTGTAGTTTTTCCTCCAATGTTTATCTAGACTTAAAATAGTCGCCTCTAAGATGGGGTGTAGTCTCATGCCTTTGTTGCGGTTCATGGCTCACACATTACATAATTATTGAGTGACTCTAACCAGAGGCAGTGGCGAAAATGTTGGAACTGGTCAATTACTTCGTAGTCCCGCTTGGGATTGAGATCGTGGTGGCTTGCAATGCACCTACATATGAACTATCCAAATATGTTGCACGACTTCTTATACTTCTTGTAGGAAATACTACCCACACTGTCACTAACAGCGGTGAGGTCATTCACCTTATTAAAGAGCTCTCAATTTCTGCAAACAAGCTTATGGCATCATTCGATGCAGTGTTCCTGTTTAAATCAATCCCAGTCCAGCAGGCCATAAACTGCACCAAGAGGCTCCTAGAAAATGACCCAAACCTACCAAACAGAACATCACTGTCCACTGACAACATCTGTACCACCCTCAACGTGTGCTTGTCAAACAGTGTCTTTACCTTTGAGGATTCCTTATACCCTTATACCATGGGTGCTCCCTGTTAGTTCCTTTGTGGCCAACATCCGCCATGGAAGAATTGGAAGAGCAGATGTTCCTGAACCCACCAGTACCTATTACAACATGGTGCAGATATGTTGATGACATCTTCACCGTCATCCCATGTCACTCTGAAGCGACATTGCTAGAATATCTTAATTCCTTATCAATGTTCATCCAGTTCATTCTAGAGTTAGAAGTAGACAGATCTCTCCCATTCTTGGATGTCCTGGTAAAACGTGTGGGTCCACATCTAGAAACCTCAGTGTACCGTAAACCAAAGTGGAGCGGACAATTCACAAATTACAGTTCCAGCCATGCCCCTAGCCATTTCAATAGCACTGCCCGCACTCATTCTCCAGGGCTTGGAGCCACTCCAGCACAGATGAAGCTAGGCACAATGAGATTTCCAGAGTGAGGTCAGACTTGATCAATTGTGGCTACCCATCACACATATTGGACAAATGCTTATTGCAAACGCAGGAGTCACAGTCCACCCAAGACCACCATTAATCAGGACAATGTGCCTACCACCTACATTCCTTACTATCCAGGAATTCATGTCAGGCTGAATTTTGGGAGCAGATTTTTCATAACAAAGGTATAGAGGATGTGATTTAATTCAAAATTTGACGATGACATTAAGATCAGAAGACTGGTTAATGATCAGTGCCTGGTGCTGATCATTAACCATTGAACAGTCCTCATGTATTGTAAGAAAAATAGCAGCTATGTTTTATTCCAGTGAACTTCTAGGTCCTACCCATAAGGAATTGTATCCTCCAAATAACTTATTCATTTGGGGGGGGGGGGGGGTAAATTAAAAACCATGGATGGAGGAAAGGGATTTGGCAGTTACACTACCATTAGACATTAAGCTCTCCAAGCAGTGTAGCCAAGCAGTACGGAAGATGCGTGGTGTCCTGTCACTGATTTATCAAATATTTGCTTGTATAGCTAGTGAGGGCATAATTCCACTGTATAAGGCAATGATTTATCAAATATTTGCTTGTAGACCTAGTGAGGGCATAATCCCACTGAATAAGGCAGGTGTATGGCTGCACTCAAATACTTTGTCCAAATATGGAGACCTCATATAAAGAGACATTGAACTTCTTGAAAAAAGCCTGTTGGTGAGCACTGCAGAATGACATCCATGTAAGGAAAAATTTTTAATATTTGGGCCAGAGAGCCTGGTAACCATATACCTCGGAATAGACCTGATTGAGATCTGTAAGCCTCTGACAGGGAAGAATAGTAAAATGAAGACAAAACTTTTCACTGTTAGAAAAATGATTTCAGAACTGGAGTCCATATTATAAAAGGAAGAGGTTTAAACTGATTTCAGAAAGTTTTCTTTTAGCCCATGTATTGTTGATTATACCAGCTATCACGCTTTTTACCTCCAAGAACTTAAATGCTGTTTTTAACCGATTTATATGTGTAGATTTCGAAAATTACCATGATAGTTTCACATCACAGTTATTAAATATAAAGGGAGTTATGTTTTACCAAAATATGCCAATTTCGCATAATCTAGCCAGAATGTTTGACATACTGGTTTATTTTAAGCTAATTCTCTTAATTTTAGCAATTGGCGCTGGCTTGGTTTTCTTGTAATAAACATAATGAGACTTCTACCTATGGTTCTTAGGTTCAAATTCTGGTGCAACAATTTACAATTTGAAGAGAGCACACTTATCGTTTTTGGTGAGGATTTTTGTAGGCTGTGCCAAGGTTTTCCAAGTATTAACTGATCGTGACACGTTCTCAGTGTTGTAAATCTATCCTCCAAACATAAACAGCCGCTCCAGACTAGGAGGGTGCGGCCTGCAAACCTTACAGTATCGTTAAAATAATTTCCAATTCTACCTGCCAATTAGCAAATATTTTTCCTTTCAGTGTTTTCCCACAAGTAGACCTAGTAAGTTGCCATGTTGTGTACTGTGTAGTGATAAAAATTTAATTTGCATTGTTTTTATATTGTATTGTTCAAAACTGAAATACGTTTTTTGAAATTTATTTAGTGCTACAATGAATAAGCAAACACATAGGAAGTATATCAATCATCAAGACAAAGACAATTTTTGTTGTGTGTGTGGATGGTTTACCATAAAGGCTCAAAGGAAAAATATCTATGACATTACAAAACTTTTGTATTCTTTTTATTTCAGATGTAAAATTGGTGATCAAGGCAAATCTTGGGTGCCTCACAAGTGTTGTGTTACCTGTACAAACCTTAGGTTACGTGGCAAACTCAAAGCATTACCTTTTGCAGTCCCTATGGTTTGGTGAGAACCATCTTTGGCGATCATTTAAGGCAGTAAAACATGGTTGTTTGGGTACTATGAAACTATGAAATGTTGGTTCTAATTTACTTGAGTGCTACAGAAACATGGGCTGCCGAATGTCGAAAGTGGAGGAGAAATTGCTGAAGATAAACACAAGAAAGGCACCTAGGTTGGATGGGATCTATCCAGTTATATTAAAGGAGGCAGAAAAGGAAGTAAGCAAACCCTTAGCCATAATTATGAGAGCTTCCTTGGACTCGGGGGAGGTACCCATACACTGGAGATGTGCAAATGTGACCCCAATTCACAAAGGAGGATCAAAGGCTGACACAAGTGATTATAGACCTGTGAGTTTAACTTCTGTTCCAGGAAAATTAATGGAGGCATTGGTTAAAGAAGCACTGCAGGATCATCTAGACAAGACTTCAGTTATAGCTCGGACACAGCATGGTTTTGTTAAGGGGGAAGTCTTGCCTGACCAATTTGATTGGATACTATGATGCAGTCACAAAAGAACTGGATGCAGGGAATAACTTTGATATTATATACTTGGATCTTAGAAAGGCTTTTGATACTGTTGCACATGGAAGACTGCTGCACAAATTGGAGCAGTGTGGCATTGGAGGCAAATTGCTGCTATGAATAAAGGGGTGGTTGAGGGGGAGAAGACAGAGAGTGGTAATCAATGGACACTGCTCATCATGGACCAATGTTATTAGTGGAGTCCCTCAGGGTTCAGTGTTGGGTCCATTATTGTTTTCTGTATTTATAAATGATATTGATGATGGTATATCAAGCTTAATGTCCAAGTTTGCAGACGATTCAAAGGTTGGCAGGGTTGTTATGGACACTACTGACGCTGTGCTGCTGCTCCTGCAACAGGATATGGAAAGGTTGAGCAGATGGGCTGAGAGGTGGCAAATGAAGTTTAACATTGACAAATGTAAAGTACTACATATGGGAAACATGAAGTTCTCTGAGCAGTGCAGATGGGCTGCAAGAGTAGCTCATGGTGTCTTATCAATGATATAAGGGAATTTTTTTAGCAGGGATAAGGAGGTGATTATTCCCTTGTATAAGGCAATGGTCAGGCCACACCTTGAGTACTGTATACAGGTCTGGAGGCCTCATGTCAATAAGGATGTAGAGCTGCTGGAACGAGTACAGAGAAGGGCAACAAGGTTAGTGAATGGAACAAAGGGTTGCTCTTACGAAGAAATGCTTAAGTTTTGCAAATTACAGTGTCTGGAGACTAGGCACCTGTGAGGTGATCTGATTGAGGTGTATAAAGCCTTGAATGGGTTGAGCATGCTCAATGCTGATGGGATTCTTCCTCTTGCTCAGAATAATCACCTTAGAAGGCATAAATTAAAATTGAGGAAGGACGGATGTAGGTTAGATGTCCGGAAGTTTGCCTTTAGCCAGCGGGTAGTTGGTTGCTGGAACAGACTTCCATCTCTTGTTGTGGAAGTTGATAGCCTAAATAAGGCTCAGCTGGACAGGTATTTCAAATGAACGGAGGGATGAAGTGGAAGATTTTTTTTTTTTTTTTGGCTGATGCTGCATAAGCTTGCTTTCTTGCATCATATGCCTCTACTAATGCTAATGCTAATGTCATTGAAAATTCATTTTATTCATTTCCATCTCACATTTTCCCCCGAAAATCTGGGAGATGAGTGAAGAACAAGGGGTGTGGTTTCATAAAGATATTTCCACAATGGAAAAGTGGCACCAAGGTTGCTGGGATTATGTAATGATGGGGGGGATTACTGTTGGTTTTTTGTGAGGCAGAGTAAGCAGGAATACAAGAGAAAATCCCTTAGTAGCAAACATTTTTAAGGACAATTGCAGGTATGCTGATTATATATTATTGAAATATAACTATTTTGCAATGATTTATGATATTTCTTTTCCAAAGTTAAATGAGTTATAGGGAATGTATAACATTTTTTTACACTTGTATGGCAAACTTGAATTATACTTATATATCCCTTTATTTTAATATCAAACATTGGTACATCTTTTGATGCAGATGTAATAGAGACTTTTTATGGTGATTTTCAGAATCAGTTTATTTCCTCCAGAATCACATATTGTCATTGTGGAGCTATGACAAAAAATATTTTTTGTTGGCTAGTATTATTCGAACAAGATTACTTCCATGAGGTAACTTGTTCCAGTATTCCTTGAGGTGAAAGTTTGGAGAAATTCAAAGGTCAGTTGAATAGTTTGATAGCTTCCTTCCTTCCCCAGCCAATAGCATTCTTTCTAACACTAATACTGATACTAATATTAATCAAAAATTTATAAATAATTACTGGCTTATGTCCTTTTTTTTTTTTTTTATTATTATTATTATTGTTTAATTATTATTATTGTTTTTTTCTTGAAATTTGCCATTTAGTGCAGTTTAATTCTAGAATAACAGCTACAAGCAGAGGCAAAAGTGATTCTTGTGCTGTTTCTTTTGGAACATACAGCAGCCAGGAAATCGAGGTAATGGAGATTACAAGGCCTGCTAGAGAAGGGGTTGACTCATGAGGAGTCAAACAAATACATGAGCTGTATTACAGTTAATAAGCATCAAAACAGATACAAATATACTTATTTGTACAGAAATGTTAGGAATAGAGTAAACAAGTATGATAAATTTGTAGTGCTGGTTAAGTCATCAAAAACAGACATTGCAGGAATGTTGCAGAAATTACTATCAAGACATTGCAGGCATTGTCAGAAATGTTCCACTAAGAGATAAGGGATATGGTAATTGAAAATGGTGAGACTGTGTATAGGAAGGACAGCTTCTTCCAAGTGCTTATGTTTGATATAACATAACATAACTCTTATTCCCATTTTAGTGTTCCCCATTGGGAACACTAAAATGGGAATAAGAGTTTTACTATAAACCAAATAACTGTGAGAGTATAATGAATAGCTACACAGAATGAGCTGATAAATCTGAATGTCTTATAACTGAGGATTTTAATTTTCCAAACATTGACTAGAACTTGTGCATTAGTCACTGATATCAGAAATATTCTGGATTTATTAGATGACTATTTTCTTCAGCAGCAGCATATAACAGAGGCAACAAGAGAAACAATTCTCTTGACCTGATTGTGAACAGTTACTTGTCATGTAATAAGAATATCCTTATAAAAGTACCTCCGGCAGAAGTGATCATAACATATTGTTGTGGGCTCTACTTAAAGATATATAGCTACTATCAAGAGTGAAATGAAAGGATTTTGCTTTCATAAAGGCAACTACAGTGGTCTTTCATTCAGGTAAGTAATTGTAGAATACCTCATTAAAGTAATTGTAGAAAGTGCTGAGCTTTTTGTACCAGCCAGGAGGTAATGCTCAAGTTCAGACCTAAATAGATGTCAGATGAATTGATGAATGGCAAAGGGGGGGGGGGGGGTGATGATTATAATTTAGCAGTGGACACAGAAACTAGTAGTAAATACAAATTGGTCAGCACTCAAATCGTTATGGGAGTTAGGCTAGTTAAGGCAGAATATGAGAAGGCTTTGTCTTAGAATGCAATTAAAAGCTGAAAATAGTTGTTTGCTTATCCATAAACCACATTGGTCCACTAGATATGACAAAATTATGCAGATGGTTGAGAAGTGGCAAACAAGATTAACATATGTAGATGTAATCTATGTCAAGCAGTACTCCCAGAATAACAAACCAATTAAATGATACTTCACCCAAGGTGGTGAAGAACAAAAGAATTATCAGCTTTATGGTGCAAGAGGCTTTTGCTGCACCAGCCGAGAAAACAAGAGGTCAGAAGTAGAAGGAAATCACCAAGAAAGAGAAGAATGATGATATCTGGCTCAGGACCCTGGGGGAGCCAAGCCTGTGCTCACCAGATACGAGTCCCCGGATTTCTGTACAGGAATTTTCCCAACAGTATAAGGAGGCAATTTTTCCCGTTGTATAAAACAGTGGTTAGGCTGCATCTTGAGTACTACCTAGTCAGGAAGAATCATTTTAAGAAAGATATGGATTTCTTGGGACTAATATTGCATCATTTGCCACTACTAATTAATACTAATAGTAATACTAATTGTTAGTTTGTTTTATAGTTTTTTTTTTTCTTATTAATAGAGCGAATAACCATTATAGCACTTTTGAAGTTACTGGTCCTAAAGAGCACCATAAGTAGAGACCACCCTCTTTTGAATTCTGTTTTTTAATTTTCATTAATATTTTGGTAGATAACATTGTTTTTTTTAGCAATGTGTAACTTTAAAGCCTGCCTGCATATGCTTTTTTTTTTTTTTTTTTTGGTACCTTCAACTCCTTTTTCTGTGCTGTTAAAAAAATAATAATAAAATTTTAAATAAATTTTTTTTATTATATTAAATTAAACATATCTTGTACATTTCTGTATAAACATGATGTTGTCATTAATCAAATTTATTCAGGCCATTTTGTATGTATACACATACAGAAAGGAAACTGATTGCTGCATTAGCAAGAAAAGTAGGTAAATAATGTAAAATAAAAAAAAATAAATAAAGAGCATGTAATGTTATTAACATAAAATGTAATGAATGTAATGTTATTAACATAAAATTAATGTCATTGGCACTGAGAATGATTATCTCATTATGTAAAAAATCTACAAATTTAATAATTCATAGAATTTCATTTCTGTCTTCCCTTACTCAAAAGCATAAATTAAGAGGACAGATGATTCTGTCCAGGTTTATTGTTTCTTGGCATTTTAAACAAGATCACTATATAGACATTTAAAAATGCATGGTAATTAATAAGATGATTGACCAAAGGAAAAAGAGTATTAAAATCAGGAAAAATCGTGGCTTCGAAATAGTGGACCACTCACGACACTTTCGCCACCGCGCATGGCTAGAGTCACTTAATATATTGAACAATCTGAAGGCCATAAACCACTGCATAGGGATGAGAATGCACCCCGTCCTGGAGACAACCATTTTACACCTCGACAAACACTGGAGTAAAACAGCGCATGTCCGTGCGACAACAATACGAAACCAGCTTGAATAACGTGACTTCACTCTCAGCTCATTGCACTCATAACTATATCAGTTGTATTCAAATTTCAATCTATTAGTTGATAAAGAGACTCGTCAGCCTCAAAAGCTTCTGTACATTTATTGTGTGCATTCACTAAATTTAATGAATGTAATTCATTAAATACATTCACTAGATTATACTGTATATTTTTTCTTAACCATGGACTCCAGTACAGCAGGCCCTTTCGTGATAAAGTATATAAGTTAGTTTACTGTATATGAATTAGGCTCCATTTGCATAAGCAGTTATCTTTCTGTAACTTCACATAGTTTTCCATCTTTATTAAGACCTCGATGTTGATTGGCTTTACACACTAATGCAGAAATTCAGTTGGTCATGATTTGGCTAGAATTTTTAATTTTTTAATTTAATATTTTGATTTCTAGTGAACACCTATTCAACATGCCTTCTTTTTGATTATAAATTGATTCTATGTTCATTATTAATTTGGGAGAAGCATTCTGGAACTTCAGTGTGGTGCACTCCTTGGAATCTCAAAATCAAGGGGCTCACACCCGGTAAGTATGGGCTTGGCACACCCAGGGTCCTAAGCTGGATATCATCATTCTTCTCTTTCTTGATGATTTCCTTCTACTTCTCTCTCTCTCTCTCTCTCTCTCTCAGGTAACTCAATTTTTTTTTTTGGCTGGTGCAGCATACGACTCAGGCTTCCTTGCACCTAAGGCTAATAATAATAATAATAATCTATATCAATTTTGAGATTCAAATTTCTAAAGTTGGCAGGTAGGTATGGTGGAAGAGTAATGTGATAGAAGGAGGGCTTCTTTTGTATATCATTGGAAAAAAATGGCTTTTGAGCATTCTTAGAAAGAATACCCAGAAATATAATTATTTTGTTTGCAAAACTTAAACTAGAGCTCTTGAAAAAATTTGGTGAGTGAAAGGGGATAATTTAATTTTAAATGGAATGAGGCTAAAACAGGAGTTCATTATATAGTTATTTTATTTTCCTCTTCACTAGCAATGATTTTAACAATAGCCCACTGAACTTCATACATTTCTGTTAGCTCTCAAAATACTCAGGATGTGATTATTATTATTTTTTTAATAGTAAAACAGAATTGTGACTTTGAGATGCAACACACTTGTCAGTGGAAAATGGAATACAAATTGAATCCACAGCTTTATTCACATCTGTCCAAGGAAAATGAGCTGGATGATAGCATATTTCATTGGGTCATTACCACAGCTGATAATATTAATAATGAGGTAAGAAAGTTTTTTTCTAATTAGATACACACCTGACTACTGCAAAATGAAATATCACTTTTTTGTTTTTTGTTTGAAATGATTCACTGAAACTACTTAGTAAATAATCTAAGTTAAAACAACCACATGTTTGGAAAATCACATTTCGAGTTTCTTAGCAATCGAAATGCAAGTTAATGATATATTTGTTCCTTACATTGAAATTATAATTTAAATATAATAATAAAAAAACAGTAGAGTTTCTCAGTAGTTTTTGTTATTTCATTCAGATTTTTTCATACTAACTGGCTACCCTTTCAATCACATTTTACAAATTTGCCCTCAATTGCATAGAAATAATATACAACAAAACCATATGAACTGCAAACTATGGGAACTGGCACAATTCGATTAAAATTGCCTTATATGCTAAAGAATTCTCATACCAACCAACCCACCATCTGTAATGGTGAAGATATAAAATATTTATATAAATGTTAATACTAACTTATAGATTTAAAGGGGCAAATTCCGAAAGAAAACAGCAGCCACAAGAGTTTGAACCTACCCATTTTCATATTTTGCCAATTTTTGGACAGTAAATCACATATTCCACTAAATATATATATTATTATACAGGGTCATTATAAAGTCCTTGTACAGTTTTAAATTTTCATACTTCCCTTCTATACATGATAAAATCAATCTGTAAAAAATGTTAGAAATGTAATATGATTAAAATTATGTACTAAGGGTGATTCATTTATTTTATTGTAGTTTAGCAAAAATTTTATTATTATTATAAAGTTTTATTATCTTTTTTTTTTTTTTTTTTTTTTTTATCATCATCATCATGAACTTGGTCCAGCTTAGGTCTTTTAAGACCTGTTCCGTTGTAGCTTTTGAAGGTGGTCTTGATCTCGCCATCGTTGTGTTGGTCGACCAACATCTCTCTCTCTTGCCTGTATGTTTGTAGTTAAAGGCTAATTTTGGGATCCGGTCTGGGTGCATTCTTTCTATGTGGCTGATCCATTTTTCCTGATACTGTTTTATGTCATTTACTATGTTATCTACTTTTAATTTCTCGCAGATATCTAAATTTCTTTTGTGGTCTAGTCTTGTAAAGCTTAATAATGGTCTTAAAAATCTTATTTTTGCTGCTTCTAATTTGTGTGCATATTTCTTATTTATGACCCAAGTCTCACAGCTGTAGAAGAGGGCTGGTTTTGAAGTTATGTAGTGCAGTTGTAATTTTGTTTCAGTTGTCATTTGTTTTCCGAAGTGGCGTTTAATCGCTCCATTCATTTTATTATATTTTTGTAGTTTAGTGTGGATGTCTTTCCCTTCATTTGATATTAAATTTCCCGAATAGGTGAAGTCAGATATTTGTTCTATTATTCAATAACAATTTTGACTCTTTGTATGTTTTTTCCACATAATCCCACTGATTTTTGTTTTTGAGGTGGAGATTTTCATCTCGTACTTTTTACCTATTTTATTAAGTTCATTTACTGCTATCTGTAGTTCATCTTCCGATTTTGCAATTATGACTTGATCATCAGCATGTAATATAGTTTGGATTTTACTCCTGTTGTTCAACTGTATTCCGTTGTTAATTTGTTTGTTTCCATTCTTTAAGAATTTTATTGATGTAGTTTAGCAAAATAAATTTGAATAAATTTGGTGATAGTCCACATCCTTGTTTCACTCCTTTATTGGTGTTAATTGGGTCTGACAGTTGGCCATTAGAATATTTTATACAGACTTTTGAGTTTTTATATAGGCTTTGGATCGCTTTCCGGAGTTGGGTTGGGATATTTTCTTCATGTAGAATCTGCCAAAGTTTTTCCCTGTTTACATTGTCATATGCTTTTTCATAATCAATAAAGAGCAGAAATGTCAATGATAAACCATGATCTGGAAGACCAAGGACGGGTTGTTAATAGTGAGAGTTATTTGGAAATGCTGCAGAATTACTTTATTCCTGAAGTAACACATTTAGGACTTATAGGTGATACAGTGTTTCAGCAAGATGGTCATTTTCACTTTGTAATTTCACCTTGTCATTTTGCTCTCAGTGTTCAGTGTTTTCTGAATGAAAATTTTCGTAACAGGTGGATTGGAAGAAGTGGACCGATGTTACATAAAAGTTGTAGTGTTACATAATACTGCAAAAATTTCACCTTTATTCATTTCACTGGCCCTTCTCAGAACCTTATAAACCACAAGCAGATCCCTCTGAGATATTTAGTTACCAAGATTTGTTTGTTGTTTGTTATTTGGTTTTTAGGAGCTTTAGCAACTGAGGCCATATTGCTCCGGGAATATACAGTGGTCATTCCCTGAACTTTCCACATCCTCCGTATTTGGTGGTCACGGGCTCGAACCCCAGTCTAATCAAGAGGCGTGTGCTACACACTGCTGCTCCTGCCCACCTGGCTACGGAGGCACCATCAAGATTTGTACCGCCCACCCCAAAATTCTTGCACTCTGCTCTATCTTCCCACTTCAGTGAACCATTCATTCCAAATGTTTGTATAGTTCTGCCATGAATTTATCAACTTCTGCACATCTATTCTACAACTGTCTTTTCTCGGTTTGAAACTATGTCCCCCCCCCCCCCTCAGGTTTGTATTCTGAGCATGAGTAAAAATCCCATTGGCATTCAGCCTGCTCAATCCATTCAAGGACTTATACACCTTAATGAGATCACCTCGCAGGTGCCTAGTCTCCAGCCACTGCAATTTGCAGAAATTAAGCCTCTCTTTATAAGAGGATCCCTTCATTCCCCTCACCAATCTTGTTTCCCTTCTCTGTACATGCTCAAGCAAATCTGCATCCTTCCTAATTAACCCCAGGGGCTCACATCTGGTGAGTATGGACCTGGCACACTCAGGGTCTTGAGCCGGATATCATCATTCTTCTCCTTGGTGATTCCTTCCTCTCTCTCTCTCTCTCTCTCTCTCTCTCTCTCTCTCTCTCTCTCTCTCTCTCTCTCAGTCAAAAAAAATTTTTGAGTTACCCTGAGAGAGAGAGAGAGAGAGAGAGAGAGAGAGAGAGAGAGAATTAGAAAGGTAACTCAGGAATTTTTTTTGTCTGGTGCAGCATAAGCCTCGGGCTTCCTTGCACCATATGGCTAATAATAATAATAATGATAAAATGAGGGTGCCACACCTGTATGCAGTACTCAAGGTGTGGCCTGACCATTGCCTTATACAAGGGGATAATCACCTCCTTATCCCTACTGGCAAAATTCCTGTATATCATTGACAATACACCATGAGCTACTCTTGCAACCCATCTGCACTGCTCAGAGAACTTCATATTTGCCTGCACAACTACCCCCAGGTCCCTTTCATTCTCTACCACTGTCAGTGTAGTACCATAGAGTTGATACGTTGCTCTGGGGTTGCTGTTTCCCATGTGTAGTACTTTACATTTGTCAATGTTAAACTTCATTTGCCACCTCTCAGCCCATCTGCTCAACCTTTCCAGATCCTGTTGCAGCAGCATAGTGTCAGTAGTGTCCTTGACAACCCTGCCTACCTTTGTATCGTCTGCAAACTTCGACATTAAGCTTGATATACCCTCATCAATATCATTTATGAATACAGAAAACAATAATGGACCCAACACTGAGCCCTGAGGGACTCCACTAATAACATTAGTCCACGACGAGCAGTGTCCATTGATTACCACTCTCTGTCTTCTCCCCCTCAGCCACCCCTTTATCCACAGCAGCAATTTGCCTCCAATGCCACACTGCTCCAATTTGTGCAGCAGTCTTCCATGTGCAACAGTATCAAAAGCCTTTCTAATATCCAAGTATATAATATCAAAGTTATTCCCTGCATCCAGTTCCTTTGTGACTGCATCATAGTATCCAATCAAATTGGTCAGGCAAGACTTCAACTTAACAAAACCATGCTGTGTCTGAGCTGTAGCTGAACTCTTGTCTAAATGATCCTGCAGTGCTTCTTTAACTAGTGCCTCCATTAATTTTCCTGGAACAGAAGTTAAACTCACAGGTCTATAATTACTTGTGTCAGCCTTTGATCCTCCTTTGTGAATTGGGGTGACATTTGCACATCTCCAGTCTGTGGGTACCTCCCCTGAGTCCAAGGAAGCTATTATAATTATTGCTAAGGGTTTCCTTATTTCCTTTGCTGCCTCCTTTAATATAACTGGATAGATCCCATCCACCCCAGGTGCCTTTCTTGTGTTTGTCTTCAACAATTTCTCCTCCACTTTACTCTCAGTTATTACAAGATTCTCTAGCTTACTGCTAGAGTTGAATACACCTCTGGCTTTTCCCTCGCTAAATAACTCCTCATGTGTGAATGTCGATGCAAAATATTCATTTAGTTTGTTAGCTACCTGAGCAGGATCATCAACAGTTGACCCATCAATATCAAGTGGACCAATCTTATTCATCCCCTTCCTTCTAGAGTTTACATAAGTAAAGAAGTCTTTGCTGTTTTTTTTTACATCCCTTGCCAAAGATTTCTCGTAATCTGCCTTCGCCTGCCTAACCTCCTTTGTAAGTTGGTTACAGATCAACTTGTATCTATCATAGGCTTCTGTGTCTTGTGTTAATTTGTATGTATCCCATGCATGTTTCTTCTCTGCCATATGCCTCATCAGTTCATCTGACATCCATTTAGGCCTAAATTTTGAACAATATTTCTTAGTTGGTATGTATAGCCTAGTAGCTTCCAAGATAAGTTCCAAAATAAGTTCCCATTTTGCATTTGCTGTTGGTAACATCATCAGTTGGTCCCACTGTATAGAATTTAAATACTGTATCAGTCCATCGTAGTCGCCTTTACGAAAGCAATAACCCTTCCCTTTACCCCTAATTGTAGTTACCTCTTTGAGTAAATCCCACTTCAGCCCACTGTGATCACTGCCACCTAGTGGTTCATTTATCTGCAGATTCTTAATGCATGAAGAATCACTGATGATAATCAAATCAAGAGTATTCTTCCCTCTATTTGCCTCCTGAACATGCTGATGTAGAAAACAATCATCCAATAAATCCACAAAAGCCTTGCTAGTGTGTGAGTGACCAGTCCCCAAATTCCAGTCAATATCTGGGAAATTAAAATCTCCCATTATAAGACTCTCTGATTTACTGGCCCACTCTATTTCCCTGTATAGTATCTTATTATACTCATCAATCATTAGGCCTATAGCACACTCCTACTCTCAATTTTGATCTCCCAATGCTTATGTCACACCAAACTGACTCGACACTGCACTGTCCAGCGATGTCCACTGGCTTCACTTCCTTGGATTTTATGTATTTCTTAACTAATAGCATAACCCCTCATCCCTTCCTATCCAGTCTATCCTTTCTGTAGACGTTGTACTCCCCAAATTCCAGTTCTGCATTCCTTATATCTGTGTGACACCACGTCTCTGATATCCCAACAATATCTGCCTTTGATGTTTTGAGCAATACCTCAAATTCATCAAATTTATTTACTAAACTCCTAGCATTGGTGTACATGCAAGTATACATGCACCTATTTCTATTCTTAGCTACCCTAACACAACCCATGTGTTTACTTGTACCGTAATGCTCCCGGCAGTCTCTGAAATATCCTGCAGCTTGTTTTTCGGGCTTCTGCTCATTCCAATAGAAGCAGTGCAAGAATCTCTTTCACCTCTGCCAGTGGCTACTGTTAATCTATTCGTCTTTGTCTCCCCCCAAGCTAGCGGTTTTCCGACCCACCTAACACTGCCTCGATAGCATCAGCAAATATTCTTGCACCCTTTCTATTTAAGCGTATCCCATCCCTGTAGAAGCAATCTCTCCTGTTAACAAGTACAGTCCAGGCTGAAAAAAATTCTACCCCTTGAGCCTTGCACAATCTTTTCAGGGCCGAATTGATCGACAAGGCTCTCATCATATACTCCCTCCTATCGTGTCTGTGCAGAATTGCAGACACTTTCAAAATCAACCCTATTTCACGGCTTTTTTCAACAGTGACCTGTACTTGTTAAGCAATTCTGCCGGTCTCCTACTCTTGATATCATTAGTGCCAACGTGTACATGTATATCACCTTTTGTGCCCTTAAAAGATGATATCTGCTCTACAATATCATCAACCTTTGCCCCTGGCAGACATTCCCTGGTCCTGTTCTACCTATCCTTTTTACAAAGCATGTTCACCGTTTCCCTGACAATAGAGTCACCAACAACTACTAGTTCCTTTGTGACCAGCGCATTGTGCCTTGGGGGTTGCCGCTGTGTTGCGCGACGACCAAGTGCAAGCTCTGACGTTGATTTGGGCAGCTGAGAGCTTGATGGGCCCCTCAATTTAGTTCCTTCAAGGGCATCCACCCTGTCCTTCAAGCTCTCATATAGGCCCATAAGAACGCTGAGTTGTTGCCTGATTTCGATACACTCCTTGCATCGCGCACACACAAAGACATCCCCCATGGCAATAACATGTCCCATACCTGAATGCTCAACAAACATCATGCAAGCTGTGCATTTTAGAAGGCTGTGATTCAGAAGGCAACTGCCCCCTTCAGTTCTCCTCAGAGCCACAGCACTTCCATTAGCTTGAGCCTTTTGTTTTTCTGCTCTGGTCTGAGTCATGTTTCTTTTAATTTAAATAAAATTTCAATTTCAGTTTATAACCCTAAATTATCTCCCAACACAGTTATAACGGGATACATAATTTTTAGTGTCAACTATTAATTATCTCCGAGTTCCCTTTATATAACTTCCGTGTCATTTATGTATTAATTAATTATGTTACGTTTGTAATCTAAGTCGGTATATGTATTTAGTTAAAAGTACAATTTAAATGCCAACGAAGTTCAAGAAGTTTAATAGATTTTACCGATCACTGAAAATATTATAACCTATACTATACTAACGCTAACTAGGTTCGATATATGACGATCGTATGACAAAGACAAAGGCGGGAAGTTACGAACGGTAATCTATGGACACTTAAGTATTAATTAACTTTCAAATCTCGCTGTCTCAATTCAGAATAAACTAACGATCCTTACTAGGTCTATAAGTTACTTCCAAAAAATAATTTGATGTAAAAAATATTCAATAAGCGGCTAAATATGGCTAAAAAAAAACTTCTCGTTCAGCGGAGTTGCGACTTGTCAATTGCTTTATGTGTATTAAATTTAAATATTAAAAATATAAAAAGGTATGTATGTATTTTGTATTAATCATTTTTACAGTATATTAATATTTTTGAGATTTGGAACAAATCATCTGGGGTTCCATTACTTCTTATGGGGAAATTCACTTTGATATACGAGTGCTTTGGATTACGAGCACATTTCTGGAACGAATTATGTTCGCAAACCAAGGTACCACTGTATATGAATACAAAGAAGAGAAGAAAAGAACAAATGAGACTGCACTCTTATGTAATGGGCACAGGAAATGCTTATATCACCCAGCTGATATCGTTGATGAATTCAGGAAGTACTTTCCACTGATATTTACAAGTGAAAGACTCTACATGGTGTGAAGAAACTGTGTGAGTAAAGTTGGAAAGTATGCAGTTGATATTATTGAAATTTCAGATTACTTATTAAAAAACTTTCAAGTCTAAAGGTGAATATGGCTCCTACAGTTAGTATTAATAATGAAATCAAACAAGTTTATACAGCATAAACCCCCCCCCCCCACAAAAAAAAAAAACAAAAAAACTCAAATCAGATCTCTTTGCAGGTGCTTAGTTTCCAGGCACTGCAATTTGCAGAATTGCTCTTATCAGGCTTACCTGATAACAGCACCCCTTGTTCCCCTCACTAATCTTCATATTAGTATTAATAGAAGCAAATTATGCAAGAAAGCAAGCTTATGACACACATTAGCTGTTAGCTTGGAATCCTGGAAAGCAAGCTTTCCAGGATTGGAAAAGCATCAATATGTCAGCAATACATAAAGGGAGTTCTAATAGTGGATTGTATAACTATCAGTCATCTAGTGTTACTTCAGCAGCAGGGAAAATCAGGAGCAGTGATCAAGAGTGCATCTTAGGATCATTTAGACAATAATGGTATTCTGAAGGACACAGATTGGGGATGGTCAAAAAAGTGGCAGCTACATTTTAATGCAGCAAAATTCAGATTCCACTTAGAGAATAATATCACTAAAATGATTTATATACTAGGTGTAGGCTGAATGAAATTAGGAAAAAGAAAGATATTCATAAGTTACAACACAGCCGAAGATAAAGTACTTCTGCACAGACATACTGTGCAGAAGTATGGAGATTGCACCTAAAAAAAAAAAAAAAAAAACTATCAAGCTTCTTGAAAGTAAAATGATCCAAAAACAGGCAGTATGAATAGAATATGCAAATGGAATATGAATGGAATATGCAAAAAGACTTCCAAATGGGGAAGTCTTTTTGACTTCCCTATATGTGCATAGTTACCTTAGTAACTATGCACCTTCAAGGGTATCCTGAATGAGGTGTATTAGTCTCTGAGAGGAAAAAGTAGAATGAATAGGATCAAATTTTCACTGATTTGTTTAAATTTTCTTTCAATGATTCTACAACTTGGGGACAATGTAATTTATTATTTTTTATTTTATTTTATTATTATTATTTTTTTGGCTGGTGCAGGCAGAGGCCCTGGACTTCCTTGCACAATATAACTAATTCTGAAAGACACATTGCCCAACTATGTATCTCTTTTTTTTTTTTTTTTTTTTTTAATGAAAACCCAGACACAACACATATTAGAACTTATAGTAGTTAGTACTGTACATGGGTTGAAGGTTGAAAAGATGAAAGAAGATATTTGTTGACATTAGACTTGAACTTCTATAGATTGCAATTTTCAGGAAATATGTATGAAAGAACGTGGTTCTATGAATTTAAAGTTGGACAGTAAAAGGATGCTGATTGCAGCACGTGTTCAGACTTCTTTGGAAGAGAGAACAGGAATTATAGAAGCCAATTCAGAAAAACAGTGCCCATGGAAGTATCTATAGAAAAGGCATGCAGCAGAAATAGAATGTCTATACGACAGAGAGCAGAGAGACACAATTAGAGATGAGGCATTAACTAGCCTAACTGCCCTGTTTTGAATAGAATCCGGAAGCCTGAGAGAGGTTTTGACTGCACTGCCCCAAATGTGGGAACAATATTCCATGGTAGGGCACATTTGTACAGAGTGAACAGCTGTTTGGAAGAAAAGTAATGCCGAGAGTGAAAGAGAAAACCCAGTTTGATGCAGAGGAAGCAATATTTGAAAGGTGATTATGCCAAGAGAGATTAGAAGTCAGGGTAATCCCCAATAGAGATATATGGTTTTGCCTATAAATCGCAGCATCATCGAAGATAAACATAGGAACAAAAGAATTGTTTTTGTGACATATAAGATAGCACCAAGTTTTAGAAAGCTTGAAATCAGCTAAGTTATCTTTGACCCACTATAGAATTTCCTGGATCAGCATTTAAGGAATTGATAGTGGATATTCGAGAAGTTGAACGTTTCTCAAACCAGATGGTGAAATGCAATATGTTGTCATCAGCAAAGTTATGGATAGGATTTCCAGTCAATGGAAGAAGGTTATTAAGATAGAAGAGAAAAATAGTAGGAGAAAGAACTGAACTGAACTGAACTTTGGGGAACACCAGCATTAGTGGAGAAGTTAGAAGACAGAGATCCATCTATCATCACCCACAGTGAGGGGGTCAGAGAGAAAATTGGTTACCAAATTACAAAAACAGTTGACAAACCATAAGGTGGAAGCTTATTTAGAAAACCTTTATGCCAAACACGATCAAAGCCATTGAAATATCAAGAACAACTGTTTGAGTTTTACCAATCTTTTCCATTGAAATTGTTGATGGATGGGCAACATAAGCCAGAATATCACCAGTGGATCGACACTGATGGAATCCATACTGGCGACTGTTAATCAGATAGAAGGAAAGAGACTTCGAATGGAGTGTACTGATAATGATATAAGGTGTTTTACCAAGATCATCAATACACAAGTCAGAAGAAAGTGGTATACTAGCAGATCAGTCTTATCTTTAGCTGAGGTGACAATAGAACAACTAGGTTTTAACAGAGTTGGGAATACAGATGATCAAAAGTCGTGGCCAGTAGCTGTGCCAGGAGACCAGAATGCTCAACTACCATTGGAACAAGAATCAAGTTTTCTACTCTTAACCTGTTCAAAATTAAGCTTGTACAGATCGATTTATAACTGCTTAACAATTGTTGTGAGCTTTGCTGTAGGCAGAGAATGCAACTGGAGATCTGGATGCAAATATTTTGAACAGCCTTTATGCATTTATTGGAAAAGCTTTTTCCAGTAAATGCATAAAGGTTTAGACAAAGGACACAAATAAAGCTGTGATTTGATGTGCCTAGAGCAGTGGTGCACAAACTTATTTCGCTCATGACCCCCTTTATTAAATATAATATTGATGCGACCCCTCAATGTAAACCCCCGAGGGAGGATGACAAGATTTTTAGAGAAGAAAAATTGCATTTTATAAATTATGTACTAGAAAGTTTTATTTGAGTACTGAGAAAGGAATAAAAAAAAAATTGTTTCCTTTTTAATTTACACATTAAAATAATTGTTTAATTTTTTTATTGAATACAGCAAAAACAACAAATCAAATTCTTATTCTTCAATTAAGATTACAAAAAAATAAAAAATGAACAATTACAAAACAAAAACAATTAATGAGAAGGATAAGCCTGGATAACCAATAATATTTGGATGCAATATTTAAAAATGCTAATCTCATGTCATCGTCTGTATCAGGTCTGGAATGCTGTTTTGTTTTTATAGCTGTTAATTTTGAGGAACAAACATGATATAAATATGTAGACCCGAAAGCTATCTTTGTATCACCATTTTTGATAATTTTGGATACTCATCTCAAAGAGAGAGCCAAAAATTTTCACAAGTAGACTTGAAACGAGCATGTCAGATGAGATCTTCTTTTTTACTCAATGGTAATTTTGGGACATGAAGAAATTTCAAAAGCAAAGGGATCACAAATCCAAACAACTTTTTTTTCTGGAGATAGATTAAATTGTTTGGAAAAATTCTTAATTAGCATTGTTAGGTGGGTGGCAATCTCATCCCTAAATTGTAAAATGTCAATATTATTGCTATTAACAAAATCAGGAAAACGTGGGAACATTTCGGTATTATTTTGCTAAAATTCAGTTTTCCAAAGGTTAAGTTTATTTTTGAAAGCTTCTGAGTACTAATATATTTGTTCCCTGTCCTTGTTCAGGCTTAAATTAAACTCATTAAGTTTTTAAAATATATCAACAAGGTAGCTAAGATTTCCAAGCCATTTTTTAATTGTAAAAAATTGAGCAAGGCTCTGATCTGTATTCGATAAAAACAATAAAACCTCATGTTTCAGGCCAAAAAGACGTCGCAACACTTTATCACTGGGCAACCACCTCACTTTTGTATATAAAAGAAGCATTTCATAAGCGGATCCCATTTCATTACAAAGTATAGTGAAAAGTCTGCTATTTAAGCTTCTACTTTCAATAAAGTTGGTCACATGCACTGCATCTTTCAAAACTTCGTGCAAATCAGTTTGCATTTCCTTGGCTACTAGTACTTCCCTATGTATAATGCAATGATTAAAACAATATTTGGAGCAATTTCCTTTACTTTGCCTTTTAAACCTTTATTTTCTCCTGTTAATGCAGCCATCAGTACAAATCGCAACACTGTTGTTCCATGTTAGATTATTTGTTTGAAAGAAAATATTTATAACATCAGAAATCTTCTGGCCCATTGTTCTTCCTTCCAAAGCTTTGCAAAATAGAAAATTCTCCAAAATATCTTCCTTGTAGCAGTATCCAACATATAAAATAAGTTGAGCAAGGTTTGAAATATCTGTGGATTCATCTAATTGTATTGCAGAAATTGAACTTTCTCTCAGTCGATTTAATAAATTGAATTTTATGTTGTTCGATGACTGTAAGACGCCTCGAAACTGTGTCTCTGGACAGAGGTTTTTAAATGGTTTTTAAATCATTGCTATATTTTTCTCCATGCATTATTGAAATAATTTTTATTGCAGCAAGGAGAATGCACTGAATTACGAAGCAGAATAAAGCTTGCGTGCAACCAGAGCTGATGGAACACGGTAAGCCTGGTAAGCAGGGCATAGGGGCGCCAACATCTGGGAGCGCTGAAATTCAAAATTTTATTATAATAATATTTTATAAAAGTATCTCAAGGGCACCAAATATATTTCTGTCTAGGGGCACCAAAAACCCTAGCACTGTGCGACACACTTGCTATGTATATTTACTGCTCCTGCACATTCGCACCTCTGACTTTTAGGCAATACAGTACAGTAAAGGCAATTTGAGAATTTATCCTGTAGGAAGCATGAATTAACAGCTAAAGGGATTACTGTAAGGGATTAATTGAGTAGAAGTATCAATACATGCTGAGAAGTCGCACTAGTCAGCTGCTTTTTGTGTGTGTCCATAGCCAGTGAACAAATTATGGCGCAGTGGGCAGTAGGGTTCATTCGTATCTCAGACTTAGTTCGAATAGCAAGGTCTCTACACCTACAGTATTGAAAAAGTAATTTTAACAACAGGTTTATGTACAGAAAAATAAATTTATTTAAAAATTTCCGCAACCCCTTTAATTTATCCTGCAACCCCTCTGGGGGTTGCTCACCACTGGCTTAGAGGGCCACCTACCTCGTTCATGTCCCTGAAAGGGTTATTTGAGAAAATGATCAAGCATGTTGGCTGCATGATTAGAATTATCTGGTATTCTGGTAAAATGAACAATCTTGCGAGTTCAAAATTCTCTTCATCTTGACCAGCTGGGTCCTTGTGACTACAAAACAGAAGCTAGCTGGAGTTGTAAACATTAAACTTATGAAGGAAAATTACCTCACTGTTAGGAAAGTTGGACTGGAGAAAGTCAATTTTCAGAGAGAGGATGTCAAAAAATTTTCCAAGTGGTTAAGGGAGTTGGGAGAATGATAGAGACAACAATGAATTTGACAGAATGTGGTAGAGAGATTTCAAGCCAAAGATCAAAAAGAGGAGTTTCCAAATTATGAAATCTCTGACAGGGAATATCAGAACAGACATAAGTACAAATACCTTTGAAGTGAAAGGAATCATACAGCAAATAATTCGGACAACTGAGATGAGCATTGGTTGAATCAACCAATAACTGGGATTCTGTCAGAAAAAGTACTTAGGGTTTGGAAGACTAAGTGGAAAGGGACATTATTCAGATTAAAGCTGAAACCACATATATTTGTAAAATGAATGAGGAAATGTTTGGGGTGTGGCAGTTTAGATCTTTTTTGCAGATAAGTTTGCTATATTAATTTGACAATGTATTTAAAGACTAAATGCATAAGGCATAATATGATATGGGTTTAAATTAACAATATAATATCAGTGTAGATACATCATAGTTCCCCCATAAATGTAACTAGATACATAGTGTACAGGCATTGTTTAATTTTATCTCATATTGTGGCTACCTTCACAACGAGATACCAGATATTGCACTACTTAGAATAAAAATAATGCTTCTCTAGTAGATAAGACTACTGTTATTTATTCTCAGTGGTCACCACCACCCAGATGTGTTTCACAGCTTGTTGGCTTACTGATCGGTGGGTGGGCAGATACCCTGATAATGCAAACATGCCATCACAGTTGCAAATTTAATTCAACAACATGAGAGATGCCAAATGGTGAACAGAATGATACTGTATTTAAAGATTAAATGCACATGGCATAATGTGATATGGGTTTAAATTAATTATATAATATCGGTATAGATACACCATAGTTTACCCATAAATTTAACTACATACATAATGTAAAGGCATCATTTAATTTTTTTATGCCTTTACAATAAGTCATCAGATTAGCATTAGTAGAAAGAAAACAAACTTATGCAGGCATCAGCCAAAAAAAACCCTCCCATTTCACCCTTCCATTAATTTCAAATGTCTGTCCAGCTCATCCTTAAATTTATTTTTAGGCTATCAACTTCCACAACAAAAGTTGGAAGTCTGTTCCACCAATCAACCACCAATCAACCACCAATTTAGCTAAAGCCAAATTTCCACACATCTATTCTACAACTGTCTTTCCTCAATTTTAATCTGTGCCTCCTCAGGTTCTTAATTTGAGCAAGAGGAAGGATCTCATCAGCATTCAGCTTGCTCAACCCATTCAAGGCCTTATACACCTCAATCAAATCACCTCGCAGGTGCCTATTCTCCAGGGCTGCAATTTGCAGAACTTAAGCCATTATAATTAACATTAATCAGTTAATGCACTCCCTTTTTTTCTTCTTTAAAAAACAACCCAATATATGAAGTTTATATGAGGGCTTACTTACCTTCATATTCATCAGAAAAGTTTCTCCTTGCTCTGAAGGGATCCTAATCTTATTTGCTCTTTAACTTTCGTTTCTGTTTACACCAAGAAAAAATAAAGTGCAAATAATGGTTGTTATTTGTCCTCTTTCTTTGCTCTTTTAGCCATTAGATTTAGCTTCTCTTTCCTATCGTCTCTCCTTTGCACATCTTTCTAATATCAAAAGAATGTCGTTTTGGCATCTTTGATTGTTTTATTTGGCTCCACTGAAAAGAATTTAAAGTCTTCTAAGCCAAAGTTGAAACTCTCTTCTGCTATTAAATAATATAATTAATTCTGAATTATTTTTATAATACTTTTCATGTTTGTGGCTTTCATTAAGAGAGAGAGAGAGAGAGAGAGAGAGAGAGAGAGAGAGAGAGAGAGAGAATTTGCAGTATCATTTCTTCCAATTTTATTGTAAGAACCATATGGATGATATTATGAAAGAAGAAAGATTTGATGTAGAGTGTTATTTGGTTGGGAACTGACAAGTCAAGTGTACCTGGAAGCATAAAATATAACAAATTATCTAAAGTCATTCTAGGCCTTTTAATAATTCCACATAGCAGTGCTGAGGGTCAGATAACCTCAAGCTGGAAAAAAAAAAAAATAATAATAGCTGAATTGAATTCAGATTTTTTTTTTTTTTTTTTTTTTTTTTGATAAAGCTTTTTAAATGCTCTTGATAGCTAAGTCTGATCGGTGACATTGTTATCTACAAAACTTTGACTCAACATTGCTGCCATGCAGATTCTACAGTATTATCCTTGAAACAAGCATAATCAATTGATGTCTAACAATTTACAGATTTTTTAGACACAGTCTCCCAAATCCACAGCAACAGCATGCTTGTTTCAAGGATAAGAATAATCAATTGATATCTAACAGGTAATCCTAGATAAGCTAATGTTTGGAAGACAATCTACACATAATTTTGTTTTATATTAATATGAAATGTGTGTTTTAGTGCAGACTTGAAAAAACCATCCTGCTTTTTCCAAAAAAACTGTTTTTTTTTTTTTTTTTTTTTTGAAATTTAAAAATTTTCAAAATTAGTATGATACGAATTGAGATATGTAGTAAACATGATAAATCATGCATCATTGAAAGGCCCGAGGTGGCAACCGGTTTTGTGATCAAGTGTCTCCACCAGTAAATTAGCACTCTTTCTTGTTGAAATAAATTTGTTTTCTTATTTTCAGCATTACATTAACACTGAATTGATTTCAATAAAGAAAGCACTTTACTAGATCAGAAGGAAAAGTAACCTTTCTTCCATTTATTATTTTATTACTAACTCACTACTGCTTGGCCACAAAGGTGGCGGGGCTGGTAACCTGGAGGGGAAAAGCTCTCCCTTCCAGGGCGAAATGGAGCAAACAGATCCTAAGACCCAGAAATCCACTGGGTGCACGGAGCCTGATTTTGTTGCAGCTAAACGTCAAAAGACTGACGTAGCCAAAATCAGAACTTTTCTTATCATTCACTCAACTGAAGAACAACCTATTGGCAAACTATCACCATTTCTAGTGCAAAAATGCCTAGAAAGCATAATAGGTACCCCAAAGACAGTTCATCGCTTAATATCGGGAGACTTACTGGTTGAAGTTGCCACTGCTCGACAGTGTGAGCAACTACTAAAACTAAAAACATTTGGTGGAACTTCCATTACCATTTCACCACACGTTTCCCTGAACACGTCAAGAGGTGTCATCACTCAATGAGACCTCATGAACTTGTCAGATGAAGAGTTAAAACAGGAATTACAAGAGCAAGGAGTAATAAATGTGAGAAGAATAATGACAAAGAAAGATGGCATGCTAGTTCCCACTCGGAACATCATACTCACTTTCGATAACCCTAAACCACCAACAGCAATCAAAGCAGGTTATCTTAATTGTCGTGTTAGAGCATACATTCCAAATCCCTTACGCTACTGCAAGTGCCAGAAGTTTGGGCACTCACAGACACTCTGCAGAGGAGCAGCTGCCTGTGCCGCATGTCTGTCCACTGCGTACACGAACACTGAATGCGCAGCTACAACACCTAGTTGTCCAAGCTGCAGAGAAGCACATCTGCCATTTTCTAAAGAGTGTCCCCTTTGGAAACATGAAAAACACAACGATACAAAACTGAACACAATGTCACCTATCAAGAGGCCAAAAAATCTTTACCAGCTCTGAATAATAATAAACCAACCTATGCTCAAGCAACCAAAAGACATATATCAATTTCAACCCAACAGTGGTAACCATACTGCCAAGTGAATCACTATCTCAGTGGGCAAGGTCAATATTGACCACCGTACCAGTAAACCAAACAACAAGCAAACAAAATAAAGCCATAAATACTCCAATTACTGTACAGCCAGATGTCTCCCCACAGAACACTAAAGTAACTACCTCTCCTGATGCAAACCAAACAGATTGCATGGACTTAGAAGATAGCTCACAGCAAGATGAGCACAAACTAGAACTATTAACTGATGAGGATATGGACAAGGGAAAAACCATACTTTCCAAAGAAGGAGAAAGGGAAACCCAAGCAAAACAAATCTTCAACCCCTCAAGAACAAATCGAGGGCTCTACTAAACCCAAATAATGCTTACATTTCTGCAGTGGAACTGTAGAGGATATCGCAGTAATTTAAATGACATCCAAGATCTTCTCACACAATATGATCCTATCGCTTTCTGCCTTCAGAAAACCAATCTGACCTCACATATAATTGTTTCTCTCCGGAACTATATAATTCATCAGAAAGATCGTGTTGTACACAACCCTAACAATCAGGCACATGGCGGTATGGCATTGATAATCAATGCTCAAATACCCTCCAAACCAGTCCCATTTAAAACAAACCTTGAGGCAGTTGCAGTGAGAGTCAACGTTAATTTTGATTTGGCTATCGTCTCGCTATACTTGCCACCTAATCAAAATATAAGCTACACTGACATAGAAGTACTAGTGGTACAACTTCCTCAACCCTACTTCATCCTAGGGGACCTCAATAGTCATCATCCTTTATGGGGAAATCAAAATATGGACAAACAAAGACAAATTATAGAAAATTTACTTGACCAGCACAATTTGATTACTCTCAATAATGGCACACACACCTATATGCATTTACCTACAGGATCTACTTCAGCTATTGATGTCTCACTATGCTCAGCATTCATATATTCTGTATTTGGATGGACTATTCACAGCAATCCACTGGGTAGTGGCCATTATCAGTGATATGCCAGACTGATACACACATCCCCCACTTTTCTAAAAGAACTGTCCATTGGAACTTTTCCAAAGCAAAATGGGATAAGTACAAATGACTAGCAATACTGGAAGAAAAGCCGGTCTAGTAAGCATCCATAAACTTAGCCACAGAATATATATCTAACCAAATACTACAGACAGCAGACCAAGTGATTCCAAAGCAATCCAACAAAATATCAGCACACTCAAAATTTTGGTGGAATGACGAATGCAGTGCAGCCAAAAAAGAAAAGAATAAAGCATGGAACATCTTCAGGAAATTTCCAACAACTGCAAATCTCATCCACTTTAAACAGGCTCAGGCAAAAGCAAAACATATTAGACAGACTAGCAAAAGGGAAGCATGGAGACGTTTCGCCTCCACAATTATAAGAACTACAAAAACGCAAACGATATGGACCAAAATACAACATATGTACTCTAAACATCCAAACATCAACCTTTCCATACTAACTGTAAACAGTTGTGATATTATAACACCAGTGGAGATTGCAAATGCATTGGGCAAATCGTTCATAAAAATCTCAGCCACAACATCTTACACACCTGATTTTCAGGTATGCAAGGCACAGGCTGAGAAATTTTCATCAACTTCGAATCAACATCTAGTGCTGCGTACAATCTCCCCTTCACAATGACAGAATTGCACCATGCTTTAGCCACCACCACACTCAGTGCAGTAGGACCAAATGGAATACATTACATCATGATAGCACAACTTACTGAACCAGCCTTTAAGACATTGTTACTTTTTTATAACAGAATTTTCAAACCTTCCCAGGCAAATGCCATCACACTTATGTTTTGGCATTTCCAAAACCAGGAAAAGATCCTACAAATCCACATCATTCCCAACCCATTGCACTCACCAGCTGTTCAAGAAAGGTCCTGGAAAAAATTATCAGTTCCCGCCTAACCTGGTTTCTAGTCCAAAACAAGCTTCTTAAACCAGTACAATGCGGTTTCCATCAAGGCAGATCCACTTTTGATTTACTGATCATGGCAGAAATAAACATCCATGATGCTTTTGTATGAAAAGAACAGAGGATGCGGAAAGGTCAGGGAATGACCACCACATATCCCTGGAGCAATGTGGCCTTAGTTGCTAATGCTCCTAAAAAAAAAACCAAATAACAAAAAGAACACCATTTCATGGTTCTTTTTGACATAGAAAAGGCATTTGACACAGCTTGGACACAGTATGTCATAATGCGAAACCTGTACTATCTCTCCGGCCCTGGGTGCCAAGTGATTGTGACTGAGTGATTTCTTTGTGATTCCAGTGGGATTTCCAAAAAGATATTTACAGTTCTTTTTCGTCTCTATCGTTAAGAAATCTATTTATTTCATAACAGCTCTTGTAACAAAAGTCCCTGTATAGAGCAAGGAAGAAAAGTCACCTTTCTTTATTTCTCATAGTATATTACTAACCCCCTACTACTTTTTGCTTGGTCATACCAGGCACTGCTCCTGCCTCCCTGCGGTGGGGCCAGAAATCTTGGCAGAAAAGTTAATCTGCCAAGGGTCAAAAGGAGCAAAGAAGGACTATACCAATACTGACTCTTGCGGGATCAATGCCCCATCACATACTAGAGAGCAGGAAGATCACAACCCTTCCTATGCTAAGAGACAAAAGAAGGATACAGACCAGAATATCTGGCCTCACTTCCTCATTATACATTCCTTGACTGACCAGCCAGTCAGTAAGCTTTCTCCTTTTCTGATTCAGAAATGTTTAGAGGATGTTGCTGGCTCACCAAAAATGGTTCACAGACTAAAATCAGGCAACCTGCTTGTTGAAAAAACACAACCCAAGCATTCTGACAAGTTACTTAAATTGAGAACACTTGGAGGAACTTCCCATAGAAGTGTCACCTCATGCCACCTTAAACTACTCAAAAGGAGTTATAACAGAATGGGATCTTCTACACGTATCCAAGGAAGAAATTAAACAAGACCTCTCAGACCAAAATGTTATTCAGGTTAAAAGAATCTTAATTAAAAAGGATGGTTCATTACTTCCAACCAGAAACATCATACTAACGTTCAACTTGCCAAATCCACCAACATCTGTAAAAGCTGGATACTTGAACTGTCATATCCAACTGTATATACCGAACCCTATCAGATGCTATAAATGTCAGAAATTTGGGCATTCACAGGCAATATGTCGAGGGACTGCTGTATGTGCTTCATGTGGATCTAAAGATCATATCTATACTGAATGTTCTGCACAATCCTTACAGTGTCCAAACTGTAGAGGCAATCATTCTGCTTACTCCAAAGACTGTGAAACATGGAAAAAGAAAAAATGATTCAGAAGTACAAAACTGAGCACAAAGTTTCCTATCCTGAAGCAAAGAAACAAATAGCACCAATTACAGTAACACGCTCATATGCAGCAACTGTCCAATAGCATAAACAGATAACTGCTGTTATCACCACTACCACTTTGGTTCAAATTAATGTTACAGTTCCACTCAACATCTCTATATCTGATTGGGCTTACTCAATCCTAGCTCCATCAGCAAAATCACTCTCAACACCAACTTCCAATCAAGCCATCAATACACCTGTTACAATTCCGCCAAACATGCCTTCCACATCACAGCCAACCACAAATACTAAAAACATAGATACTGATGACAAACTCTCTGTCCATGATCATATGGATACATGTGAAAAAGAAGTCTCAGAAGAACCAATCTTAGAGATACATGCTGAGGAAGAGATGGAAGTTTGTCTATTTTTTTCCAAGAAAAGAGAAAAAGCCTCGATCCAAGCAGACCCCCATTCGTATAAAGACAGATACAAATACAAAGCCAATATAATGCGCACAATAATACAGTGGAATTATCGAGGTTTCTGCAGTAACATTGATGACATTCACAACCTAATTGAGAAATATCATCGAGAAATATCCACAAGTAAACATAGCAGTGAACCGTTACGGTACCTATAGACAAGACCGATTCCCTTCCGGTGGAGCTCATGGTGGAGTGGCAATTTTAATCGACTCCAGAATTCCATGTAAACGCCTCCAACTACAAACATCTTTGGAAGCAGTTTCAGTAGAAGTCTCAATCCAGTTTACATTCTCACTGGTCTCACTCTACTTTCCCCTAAATCAAGAGTATGCGTGCGTATTCATATCTATAAGCATTAATAACCCAGCTACCACCTCCTGTCTGTATCATGGGAGATTTAAATGGACACCATCCCATGTGGGAATCCCGTCACCAAGACAAACGTGGTAAATTGATTGAAAAATTATTGGAAGAGCAAAATCTCTCTCTCCTTAATATTGGAATTGAGACATACATTCATTTGCCCACTGATACAGCCTCTGCAATTGATATTTCCATATGTTCACCTGTCCTATATCCACTGATTGAATGGACAATCTTGAATAATCCTCTTAATAGCAACCATTTTCCTATGGTCTGCAAAATATCAACAAATGACGTTACACATCACGATGGCTAAAAAAGATGGAGATTTTATAAAGCTGACTGGACAAAATATAAAACAATTGCAGCAACAGATGAACAAATAATCACCACTCAGCCTATAGACAATGCTACAGCTCATGTCACAAACCAAATTTTAATAGCAGCTGAAGCTACAGTACCTTGGTCATCTGGAAAATATCATAAACATGACACAGCATGGTGGAATGAAGAATGCAGTATAGCCAAGAGAGAGAGAGAGAGAGAGAGAGAGAGAGAAGAATAAGGCTTGGAATCTCTTCCGAAAGTATCCTATTTCCATCACCTTCATAAATTATAAAAAAGCTAGAGCCAGAGCTAGATATATCCAGCGTAGAAGTAGAAAGGAATCATGGATACGATTTGCCTCCACAATTAACAAAAATACAGATACCAGTGTTATATGGAACAAAATCAGAAAACTTAATGGGAAATTTCTTTCAGTTCCAACTCCACTAATAATATGGAATGGACAGGAGATAACTAACTCCAAGGAAATTGCAAACTTACTTGCAACTACTTTTGCAAATATATTAGCAGTATCAGCATATATCCCATCCTTTCAGAAAACGAAAACTGTAGCTGAAAAATACAGACTAAACTTTAATACCAGCAAACAATTCCCATATAATCAGCCTTTCAACATAGAAGAATTGCAAAAAGCTCTGGATAAGTCTAGGAAGAGTGCAGCAGGACCCGATGGAGTTCATTATGAAATGATCCAACAACTTAATCAAAAATCTCTAAAGGCATTACTTATGCTATACAATAGAATTTATATGGAAAACTACTATCCAAACTCCTGGCTTCACTCCCTTGTAATTGCCTTTCCTAAACATGGCAAAGATCATGTGATCCCCACAAATTATCAACCAATAGCTCTAGCAAGTTGCCTTGGGAAAATCCTCGTGAAAATGGTGAACAACTGACCTGGTTTTTGGAAACATATAATGAACTTAACATAAATCAATACGGCTTTCATAAAAATAGATCATCTCTGGACCCCATGATAAAAGCAGAAGCAAATATCCGCAATGCTTTTCTAAGGAATGAGCATCTAATTATGATCAGTCTCGATATAGAAAAGGCCTTCGACACTACCTGGCGATATGGCATTCTTAATGTTCTCCACAACATTGGTTTGCGAGGCAACTTACCACTCTTGGTAAAAAATTTTACTTGGAAAGTCAGAACCTTCCAAGTAAAATATCACAATGTCACAAATATATACTCAGGAAGAAGGAGTTCCTCAGGGTTCAGTGCTGAGTGCAACTTTGTTTGCAATCAAAATAAATTCTATTACAAAAGACCTGCCAAAAACAGTTGAAATATTCCTTTATGCAGATGACGTTACTATTTCGTGCCATTCACAAAACATGAACATGATTGAAAGGCAATTACAAAGCACAGTAAAAAAAAATAGAATTGTGGACAAGTGGCTTGATTCCATACATCATAGTGCCTTTTGAATTTCGTTAGGGGCATACAGAACATTGCCTGTACAAAGCTTATATGCAGAGACCCATGAGCCTTCACTATATCTCTGGAGGCAAATGCTGCTATTAAACTATGCTATTAAAATCCAAAATCTTCCTCATCATCCTACTTGGCAATATCTCTTCAATCCACAGTGGGGGAGATACTCTACAGCAATAAACCTACAGTAAATAAACCAGCTGGAATACGACTAAAAGAAATAGTTTCATAATGGGGCCTAAGTTTTGACAACGTGCATGAGGATAATAGCATAAGTATTCCATCATGGCACACTTTCATGCCTAACTGTGACACTTATTTTCAACAGTGGGGAAAAAGCACTCTGGCAAATGTCAACATAAAACTGTGGCATGCAGCCCACTCATCACAGTTCTCTGAATATCTTCAAATATATACAGACGGCTCTAAAACAGATACCAAAGTTGGTGCTGCAGTGGTCTTTCCACAACTGTTATCTCACAGCAACTCCCAAACCAATGCAGTAGCTATTCTGCTGAGCTATTTGCCCTACTAATGGCCTTAAAATACATTGCATCTTCTCCTCTTCTGAAACATCTCATATACACAGATTCATTGAGTGCAATACATGCTCTCCAACAAAAGCAGACTCCATCACATCCCATTCTTTACCAGATACAAGCTCATCTTGTGAAACTCAAAAGCAAAATGAGGCAAGTAAAAATCTGTTGGATCCCAGGACATATAGGCATTGAAGGTAATCAAAGAGCTGATTGAGCAGCAAAGAAACCTACAAATACAAACCTAAGGCTTTACAAATTCCACATTTCGATTACAGACCTATCATAAAACAGATTTTCCACACTCAGTGGTCACAAATGTGGCAAAATGAATCAAACAATAAACTGTTTCAAATAAAACATGAACTTCAACCATGGAATTGGAGTCTTCGTAAGAAGAAGAAGTCATTTTAACCAGACTGCGCATTAGACATACACATCTCACACACTTTTACTTACTCACAAAAGCAAATCTTCCAGAATGTCTTCACTGTTCTTGTCAACTCACTGTAAAACATTTCCTTATATAATGTCCACAATACCACATGGCCCGACAATCAGCCTTCCATCTCCCTATAAATATTCAGGATTCCCTGACTATATCACAAATCCTAGGCGATAATTCCAACATTGAAAATATATTTACTTATTTAAAACTAATAGGATATTTTAGCCAGATAAACCATAATTAAGAAACATCAATGTCACTGTCACATAATACTAATAGATAGGCGCAATATGGCCAAATTTGCTTTTTGCGCCAAAAAAAAAAAAAAATCCAACAACAACCTGTACTATCTAGGACTATGCGGACACCTGCCAGAGTTTATCAGAAACTTCCTACACCATTACTCATTTCAAGTTATAGTCAACAACCAGTTACCTTTAAATTTTATCCAGGAAGAAGGAGTTCCATAAGGTTCAGTACTGAGTGCCACCCTATTTAACATAATAATGAACTTCATAACACAGAGTCTACCACAAACAGTGTCCACTACCCTGTATGCTGATGACTTCAGTATCTCCTGCCATTCGCCTAATATGCAAATGGTAGAAAGACAGCTGCAAGGTGCCATCAACAGAGTTGTAAAATGGTCACAAAACAATGGCTTTCGCCTCTCTCCCCGAAAGTCTGTTGGGGTACACTTCTGTAGGAAGCGTAACCTACATCCAGACCCAGAACTTCACCTAGAAATTGAAATGATCCTAGTGGTTTGCAGTGTCCGCTTTTTTCGTGTGGTTCTAGACCAAAAACTTACCTTCCTCAAACATATAAAACAGCTCTGGTTTACTTGTCTTAAGAAGCTAAACATCTTAAGAGTACTATCTGGCACATCATGGGGAGCCAGCCGTTACACACTACTGCATTTGTATCATGCATCAAAATGGTCACGTCTAGACTACCACTCTGTGGTCTACAGCTCTGCTAGACCAAGTGCCTTACCTTAGCTTGATCCCATTCACCACAGTTCTCTTTGTCTTGCACTAGGGGCATTCCATACATCACCATTTCAGAGCTTATATGCTGAAGCAACTGAAACCTCTTTACATCTACTTTACAGTACTGCATAGTTTAACAGATGCTTCTGTTAAACTATGCAGCAAAAGTCAAAGGGCAACTGGACAACCCTACTCGGAATGGACTTTTCTCTCCCAAATAGGAAAATCTTTACAGAGCCTACCCATTAACAGGCATATGCCTACATTCCCTGCTAAGTGATTGGCAAATTGACCTTAGCATGATACAGCCAGCCACTTTGCATACAGTTCCACCTTGGATGTATCACATACTGCTGTGCAACCTTTCACTCACATTGTTGGGGAAACATACCTTATCCCAGAAGAAAGTACTGCAAATTCATGCCGCATTGAGAACCCAGCACGCAGAGTACACACAAATCTACATAGACAGATCTAAAACTGCCACCCATGTTGGTGCAGCAGCAGCAGCAGTATTTCCCAACCTTACTATAGCCAATCTCAGAAAATATTTTGCACAGCGCTATCTACACAGACTCAATTAGTGCTGTCCAAGCTGTACAGCAGAATAAAAATCATCATAACCCCTTACTCATACACATTTGGAACACCATGACCAAGTTAAATAAGAACAAACAAACAAACAAATCCTCTTTTGTTGGATCCCTGGTCACATTGGAATTGTTGGAAATGCACGTGCTAACCTAGCTGCCAAAACTGCTACAGATCCTTTAGATCAGCCCCTTTAGCATACCACTCTCTGATTTCAAATTAATTATAAAGAAGCGAAGTGTTGAGCAATGGCAACATATCTGGCAAAATCAAGTTGGTAACAAACTGCTCTGTATAAAGAAAGATCTCAAGCCTTGGAAGTCGAGTACACGTGAGGAATACACATGAAGAAGTAGTACTAGCTCAACTACGAATAGGTCATATGCACCTGACTCATCTCTATCTTCTTTCAGGCACTGATCCACCATGGTGCACAGGGTGCAACACTCAGCTCACTGTTGAGCATGTACTTATTGATTGTCCCAAATACAATACTGATCGACAAGCTATGTTTACCTCATTTTCCATGACAAACAGCTCTTTCAGCATTTATGACCTCCTAGCAGACACGTCACTTGTAATTGAAATTTTTGGTTTCCTCAAACAGATAAGACTGTACAGTGCATTATAAAATTGAATAACATATATGTAGATATAACTATGTATTTAACATCACCTTATGGCCTTTGCTGCCCTTGCCCCATAAAGCCTACAAACAACAATGAATCATTGAAATATAACTATTGGAAGTATCTTATGTATATAATGTATTGAACACTCCCTTGTAAGTATATGATACCAAAATTATTTTATGCATGTATTTCTTTTGTGGCTAGCTGCTAATAACTAATCATATTAGTCAGAGGTTTTCCCCTTAACAGAGCCATGCTGTGATTGCCGTATAACTCCATCGTCAAGATGATCTTGGATTATTTCTGTCACCACAAGTATGAAGCTTTATATGTCTTTAAGTACTACCTTTGCTCTCCTCTTGTGAATAGAAGAGATCTATTTGCACATGTCCAGTCTTTAGGGACATTCTGCAAATCCAGTTCTTCATTATTATGACTAAAGATTTACTTACCTACTTTGCTAATTCTCCAATCCACCTAGCTGTTCACTTTATCTCTCAGAATCTTTTCTTTTCTTTAATCTTCCTTCCAATTATAATAAAATGATTTAGCTCCCAGTTAGAATTAGGTGTATTACTGGTGTCACCACCATACAAATATCTTTATAATTCTCATGTTGATCAGGATGCTCTGTAATTTAAAGACCTGCTGTATTTATTCTGATAATGATATTGATTATGATGTCAATATCATTATCAGAATAAATGGACCCCACAATAAATAATTTGTGTTTCTTTTATTTTCTGATAACACAATAATGGGAGAAAAATTTCTGGGAAATTTAATTTATTGTACTGAATTCTTATTCAACTTTAAAGGCAATATACTAATCTCTCAAATGTATGTGTTTTTTTTTTTTAATTCTTTTGTTATTAGATAATTAAAGACCTATGCCCACCAGTTGATCATACTTATGGACTGACAAAGGGATGGTATGCACTGGTTGATGGAACTCCAGGACGACCAGGAGATCAAGCCATTTTAATATCAACTGCTATTTCATTTACTCATTCACACTGTGCACTGAAATTCTGGTTTTCTTGTTCTTCTCGGAAATGTTTAAATGTCTATATTGAAACTGTGAATAAATTTTCAAATGAGACAGAGGTGATGTGGCAGGCCCCTTTAAGTAAGATATTTTTGACTTTTCTTTTATGATATTTATTATTATTTTGTTTTTACATTAAATTACTTTATATAAAAAAAAGGCCTGACTTAGCCGAGTGGTCAGGAGCGAGAATGCATAGCACGTGTTCCTTGAGTGGACTGGGGTTCAAGTGACTACTAAATACGATAAATATTTGTATCGACAATTTATTGTAAACTCTACTGACTTGGTTGTCATGCTGGAGTATAAACAGAAAATTTATTTTTATTTATTTTATTTATTTAAAGTTAAGATTTGTGTTAATATCAGTATTCAGTGGCAGACAAGTCGAACTGATTGTTTGCCTTGTCTGCCATTGAAATAAAATTTTTAAAAAATTCCGATGTCACGTAGGCATTGTTTTTTATTACCACTTTAAATACAAAATCAGCATTTGACATAAAAGTTAACATACATAATGAATCTCAGCTTACAATCTAGTATAGAAACAAACTCAAGGAAACTCATCCTACTGTCCTATTGAGTCAATTCTTTTTATGTGTGGGAGGCAGGGATACAATGATGATGGTGGTGATAGTAATTGACAGGAATTTAATTAGTATCATAAAATATGTGGTATTTTTTCTGAATTCATTAGGTTCTTGGGGGGGGGGATGCCATTTACTGGATCTGTTACTGCACTGGATCACATGCAGAATTAACTGCATTTTGTTAAAATTTATACTTATGGTTCAAAGTCTAACAATGAAGTGTGTGTATTTAGCAGTTTTTCTTCTCGTGTTCTTTATGTCACTTTCTACTGAACGTAGCAGATATATATTGCTAAATTATATATAATTAAACTTGCATAAGACGATATTCTCCCACTTTTCATCCAAAAAAAGCATAATATATATTGACATGCTGAGTGTTCTGTGAGCCTTGCTGCTAGCTTCTATTAGTTTTCCCTCATTAAAGCATATAAGAATGGAGCTGATATGTATGCAGGACCAACAGCAAATAATTTTATCTAATTTGCAAACCAAGATATGCTCTAGTTTAATTCTAAAAGTTGAATCAAAGATAGTCTGGGAGAAAATCCAGAAAATGAAAGGAAAGTATCCTTTAGTGTGATGGATACTTTCCTTTCACCCTTCAGTGATTCAAGAGCATAATGGATGTGCAATTGCAGAATCAAAGAATCAAACTGCAGTTGCAAATATTCCAGGGAAAATGTTTGCTAAAACCGCTGAAATAACATCATCCCACTTGGAGTTCCTGACCTTGTAATAGAAAAATAAAAATTATACTTTATATTTTCCCTTGGAAAACCCCTTTGCTGAAGAAGAACTAAGAGCAAAAATTCTATTGGAAGCAAGTACTGTCAGGCCAAATGAAACCCACTGTGAAATGATAAAGCTCTTTACAAAAACTGCATGGATCTTCTGATCAATAGAATCTTTCTTTGAAAGTCTCCAGATTCTGGCAAAAGTCAATCATCTTTGCCCTCTCAAGGCCAAAAAAGCATCCAAAAAATTAATGTAACTGACAGCCACCCTATATAACTCTCTTTGAAATCAGTTTATGCAAGGTCCTGAAAAGAATGGTCAGTACTTACTTTGTTTGGGATTTAGAGGCAAACAATCGCCTTTACAGCAAGTTAATTAATTTGGTTAATTAACTCAGCAGTGATAACACCCCCATTTGTGAAAACATCTTGGCAGGGCCCCTTGATGTGGGCACCTGTACACGGTGAGAGAAGCCCTACAGCCCACAGCCTAGGCTCCAGGTTACCATCATTGGAATCTGGCATGTTTGCCATATGCTGTGATCCATGGAAATTCAAAATGTGGGATCCTGGTGGTTGGGGAGAATAGCTTCAACACACCACTTTGGCCCTTGCTTCAATAAGATGGGCAGTCCTGGGATGGCTCACCCAGGATCAATTGGTTAGTGAGTTCACCTGCAAGTGTCAACCATGTCTATCCAATGACCCTACCCTCATGGTCTGAGGGAAGGGTTCAGGCTGGGGACAGTGTGGGTATGGTGTCTGGATAGTCCTGGCATCCCATTTGGGCTCTGTGGAAGGGTGGAGAGCCCTGGCACTGAACCAAAGTAAAAAAAAAAAAAAAATTTTAAATCATAAATCCTTATAATCTAAACTTTTCTTCCCCAATATGATCCCTATCACATAACAATGATGTTGATAATAATGCTACCACAGCAGCAAAAAAGATACAAACCAGGGGAGATATAAGGACCAGCATAAGCTGCTTTTTGATAACCTACTCCACTAGCAAAAAGCCCATAGCACAGATATCATGCATCTTTATACAGAAGGGAGTCAGACAGGATAAATTGGTTAAAATGGCTGTTCTAGTGACCTTTTAATTGGAGCCAAAAATGATAAGCATTTGGAACTTCTTCACTATCAGGAGAGTACTGATTACAGTTACTCTGCATAAAACACTAAATTTATCTAGTGGCAAGATATCTAAGTGGGATCTTATAGAAGTATCAGCAGAAGAAATCTCTTCTGAATTTAAGCCACAAAGAGTGACAGCTGTAAAAAGAATATTTTTGGATGGGGATGAGAATCTATTACTCACTAGAAATCTTTACTTTCAACTTGCCAATGTTACCAATCCATCACAGCTGGGTACCTACACATCCCAGTAAAGCCATAAGTACTGAGCCCCCCCCCACTTAAGAACCTCTTCTCCATTATTAATGTGGAGAAAAGTGTAAAAAATACACACTCACAAATGGCCTGTCATGGTGCTTTTGTGTGTGCTTGATGTAGTGGCATGTGATGCAAGAAAGCAAGTGTATGAGCTTATGCAGCATCAGCCAAAATTCCTCCATAACTTCTTATGGAGGCGCTAGATGACTCCTTAAATTTATTTAACCTATCAACTTCCACAACGACAGATGGAAGTTTGTTCAAGCAATTAACCATCCGCTGGCCAAAGGCAAATTTTTGCACATCTATTCTACATCTGTCTTTTCTTAATTTGAATTTATGCCCCCTTAGGTTTGTAATCTGAACAAGTGGAAGGATCCCATCAGAATTCAGCATGCTCAATCCATTCAAGGCCTTATACACCTCAATCAGATCATCGCGCAAGTGCCTAGTCTCCAGCCACTGCAATTTACAGAACTTAAGCCGCTCTTGGTAAGAGGATCCCTTCATTCCCCTCACCAATCTTGTTGCCCTTCTCTGTACACGCTCAAGCAAATCTACATCCTTCCTAAAATGAGGCCTCTAGACCTGTACGCAGTACTCAAGGCGTGGCCTGACCATTGCCTTATACAGAGGGACAATCACCTCTTTCTCCCTGCTAGCAAAATTCCTATATATCATTGACAAAACCCCATGACCTGCCCAGGCAGCCTGCCTGCATTGCTCAGAAAACTTCATATCTGACTGCACAATTACTCCCAGGTCTTTTTCATTTTCTACCACCTTAAGTGTAATACCACACGGTTGGTACATTTCTCTGGGGATACTTCTACCCATATGCAGTACTTTGCATTTGTCAAGGTTAAACTTCAGTTGCCACTTCTTAGCCCATCTGCCCAAATTATCTAGATCCTGTTGTGGTAGCACACTGCCATTACTGTCATTAATGCCAACCTTTGTATCATCTGCAAACTTCGACACTAAGTCTGATATACTTTCATCAATATCGTTGATAAATATACAAAACAACAGTGGACCCAACACCTAACCCTGAGGGACTCCACTAATAACATTAGTCCACATGTGGTACAAAGGACCATGAAATCATAGGATGTTCAGGTGACTACCAAGGAGAAAATGTATTCTCATGCTCTCGAATACCTGTGTATTCACGAGCATGCCAGCATGGAAGGAGGAAACAAAGATACATAAACTCAAAGCAGACCTGAATACAACAAAAAAAAAATATACCAACATATGCTGGGAAAATTGCAGGGAAGCATTCTATTGGGATGCAAACTGATATGACTGTTCTACCAAGAGAGTCTTTCACTCCCATTGCATGCTATTTATTGAGCTCAGAAAAGCCCACCCGAAAAACAGTCAGCTGCCACTCCCATATCCATACCCACTAGTGCTCCACCACTTCCAAAACAAAGGGGTAAAGAAAAGCAAAAAAAAAACTAGAAGAGCCACCTGCAATACAAGAAATAATGGATGTAGAAGTTATGGAGGTACTAGATGACTCAGTTCTGGAACTCTTTGCAATAGAAAAAGATGTTTGTTTGTTATTTGGTTTTTAGGAGCATTAGCAACTAAGGTCATATTGCTCCGGGATGTGCGGTGGTCATTCCCTGACTTTTCTGCATCCTCCGTATTTGGTGGTGATGGGCTCGAACCCCAGTCTAATCAAGAAGCGTGTGCTACGTACTGCTGCTCCTTCCCACCTGGCTACGGAGGCGCCTCATTGTAGAAAAAGAAGAAGAAGAAAGGGACACAGGCCAGCACCCTTTCTTTCCAAAGAAAGATAAACCCAGGACTGAGAAAACAAAGCCCACAGCCCTTTGGAAGCCGTTAGATGGACCCAGATGGACGTTAGATGGTGTCAATTTTATTTGATATGGGAAAAGCATATGATATGACTTGGAGATGTGGAAATTTAAAATATAACTATAATCTTGGTTTTAGAGGTCATTTGGCATTTTTTATTAGAATTTTTTTGTCAAACTGCTCACTCCAAAATCAAGTGAATCAATTCTATCTCAGCCTTTTTGAGAAAAGGAGGGAGTTCCCAAGGGTCGGTTCTAAGTGTTATGGGTTTTTTGCTATCAGAGTTAATTCTATTACTGAACAATGTCCTCCTACATTTGTCATTTGAATGAGCAACCATTCTAGTCACCACTTTTTTTTTTTTTAAATTGTAGCTTAAATAGCCCAAGCAGGGCTAGCATTACTATGTTTATGTACTTTTAACTTATAATAACACTAGCACTGAAATTGATAGACACTATGAAGATTTAAATGATTTTTTTTGTTTATAGCTTAATTTATTTATAAAACTCTACCATGTGATCTAATAATTATTGTAATGGCCATAAATTAGCATAGTTTTGAAAGATTAATTGAACAATGCTTTATTTTTTTAATAATAAACGTGAAAAGGATTTGAATATCATGAATGTTGCTAACAAGGGTTAGAAATGTGCATGGTATCCAAATTTTGCATTTTTCGTGTGTGCCAAATTTATATAATTTTTTTAAAAAAAAAATGCAACTGGAAGTGAATAATAGTATCCAATATACATATATTTTTAAAAATTGTTGTAAAAATATTTATGCTTATAGTTACCTGAAATATATATGCTTGCTTTAATTTTCATATGTTCAACAATTTTTTAAACTGGTAAATGAAAAAGGTTAATAGCATCATCTTTATGTTTTATAATTATGATTTTTTTTCTACAGAATTAAATTTTTGTGTTGTTGTGAAAACAAATAGTATAAAAACAGTATTTTTTAAATATTTATTTTTTTATTAAAAACTAAATAAATCCATACATAAATTTTTAAAAAAAATTAAATTTTTCCATCCAGAAATTAAAAGAATTCCTTGTCCCTGTCACCACTGCTGAATTAAATGTGCAAATTTTAAACAGCTCATGTATAGATATTTGTGCTTATCATGTATATAAATATTATTAAAAAAATTAAAATCATAATGCACATATTCAATATATACGATGTTCATAGAATTTCACATTACATATATTCGATAACATATTCTATTAGTTAATTCTGTTTTCAGTTTCATTTCAAATTTGGCACACTTCATAGCATGCAAATTTTTAAATTATGTATATTTCATCTAGCAAAGTAGCAGCCATCATGAGAGAATATTGGGTTTTGGGTTTCCATCTTTACTATGTGAAAAAAAATATCTTTCCTGTTGATATTCTTTAAACAGCTTCTTTAACCAGTGCCTCCATTAATTTTCCGGGAACAGAAGTTAAACTCACAGGTCTATAATTACTTGTGTCAGCCTTTGATCCTCCTTTGTGAAATGGGGTCACATTTGCACATCTCCAGTCCATGGATACCTCCCCTGAATCCAAGGAAGCTCTCATAATTATGGCTAACTGTTTGCTTACTTCCTTTGCTGCCTCCTTTAATATAACTGGATAGATCCCATCCACCCCAGGTGCCTTTCTTGTGTTTATCTTCAAAAATTTCTCCTCCACTTTACTCTCAGTTATTACAAGATTCTTTAGCTTACTGCCAGAGTTGAATACTCCTCTGGCAGTCTCCTCGCTGAATAACTCCTCATGTGTGAATGTCGATGCAAAATATTCATTTAGTTTGTACCTGAGCAGGATCATCAACAGTTGACCCATCGATATCAAGTGGACCAATCTGATTCATCCCCTTCCTTCTAGAGTTTACATAAGTAAAGAACTCTTTGCTGTTTTTCTTTGCATCCCTTGCCAAGGATTACTCGTAATCTGCCTTCCCCTGCCTAACCACCTTTATAACTTGGTTACAGATCAACTCGTATCTATCATAGGCTTCTGTGTCATGTGTTAATTTGTATGTATCCCATGCATTTTTCTTCTCTGCCATATGCCTCATTAGTTCATCTGACATCCATTTAGGCCTAAACCTTGAACAATATTTCTTAGTTGGTATGTAAAGCCTAGCAGCTTCCAAGATAAGTTCTTTGAATGCTTCCCATTTTGAATTTGCTGTTGGTAACATCATCAGTTGATCCCACTGTATAGAATTTAAATACTGTCTCAGTCCATCATAGTCGCCTTTACGAAAGCAATAACCCTTCCCTTTATCCCTAATGGTAGTTACCTCTTTGAGTAAATCCCACTTCAGAACACTGTGATCACTGCCACCTAGTGGTTCATTTATCTGCAGATTCTTAATGCATGAAGAATCACTACTGATAATCAAATCAATAGTATTACTCCCTCTAGTTGCCTCCCGAACATGCTGATGTAGAAAACAATCATCCAATAAATCCACAAAAGCCTTGCTAGTGTGTGAGTGACCAGCCCCCAAATTCCAGTCAATATCTGGGAAATTAAAATCCCCCATTATAAGACTCTCTGATTTACTGGCCCACTCTATTTCTCTGTAAAGGTTCTTATTATACTCATCAGAGTCATTATTCCTATAGCACACTCCTACTCTCAATTTTGATCTTCCAATGCTTATGTCACACCAAACTGACTCGACACTGCACTGTCCAGTGATGTCGACTGGCTTCACTTCCTTGGATTTTATGTGTTTCTTAACTAATAGCATAACCCCTCCTCCCTTCCTATCCAGTCTATCCTTTCTGTAGACGTTGTACTCCCCAAATTCCAGTTCTGCATTCCTTATATCTGTGTGACACAACATCTCTGAAATCCCAACAATATCTGCCTTTGATGTTTTGAGCAATACCTCAAATTTATTTACTAACCTCCTAGCATTGGTGTACACTCAAGTATACATGCACCTGCTCTTCCCCTTAGCCACCCTAACACAACCCACGTGTTTACTTGTACCCCCATGATTCCCAGCAGTCTCTGAAATATCCTGCATCTTATTTTCCAGGCTGCTGCTCATTCCAATAGAAGCAGTGCAAGAATCACTTTCTCCTCTGCCAGTGGCTACTGTTAATCTATTAGTCCTTGTTTCCCCCCAATCTAGCAGTTTTCCGACCCACCTAACACTGCCTCGATAGCATCAGCAAATATTCTTGCACCCTTTCTATTTAAGTGTATCTCATCCCTGTAGAAGAAGTCTCTCCTGTTAACAAGTACAGACCAGGCTGAAAAAAATTCTACCCCTTGAGCCCTGCACAATCTTTCCAGGGCCGAATTGATCGACAGGCTCTCATCATATACTCCCTCCTATCGTGTCTGGGCAGAATTGCAGAGACTTTCAAATTCAACCCTAATTCACAGCTTTTTTTCATCAGTGACCTGTACTTGTTAAATAATTCCGCCGGTCTCCTACTCTTAATATCATTAGTACCAACGTGTACAACTATATCACCTTTTGTGCTCTTAAAAGATGTTATCTGCTCTACAACATCATCAACCTTTGCCCCTGGCAGACATACATTGGTCCTGTTCCACCTATCCTTTTTACAAAGCATGTTTCCCGTTTCCCTGACAATAGAGTCACCAACAACTACTAGTTCCTTGGGGACCAGCGCATTCTGCCTTGGGGGTTGCCGCTGTGTTGCACGATGACCAAGTGCAAGCTCTGGCATTGGTGTGGGCAGCCGAGAGCTTGATGGGTCCCTCACTTGTAATCCTTCGAGGGCATCCACCCTGTCCTTCAAGCTCATATAGGCCCATAACAACGCTGAGTTGTCGCCTGATTTCCTTACACTCCTTGCATCGCACACATACAAAGACATCCCCCATGGCAGTATCATGTCCCATACCTGTCTGCTCCGCAAACATCAAGCAATTAGTGCATCTTAAAAGGCTGTGATTCAGAGGGCAACTGCCCCCCCTCAGTTCTCCCCTGAGCCACAGCATTCCCATTTAGCTTAAGCCTTTTGCTTTGCTGCTGTGGTTTGAGTCATGATTTCGATTTACTTTCAATAAAATTTCAATTTCAGTATAAAATTAAATCCTAAACTTGTATCCCAACACAGTTATAACGCTATATTTATGTTTCAGTAACGAGTGTTATCTACAAAATATTTATATTTCAGTAACGAGTGTTATCTATGAAATCTACGAGTGTTATCTACAAAATATTTATGTTTCAGTAACGAGTGTTATCTACGAAATATTTATGTTTCAGTAACGAGTGTTATCTACAAAATCCCTTTATATAACTTCCATATCAAGTTATGTATTAATTATTTATTTTTATTAATTATTTATGTTACGTAACCAAAGTGGTTATATGTATAGTTAAAAGTACAATTTAATTGCCAATGAAGTTTGACAAGATTAATAGATTTTACTGATTAATTTTCGCGTAACAATGGCAGCTATTTACGAATGGTAAACACGTGGATTTGATACCCTTTCCGATACTAAGTAATACCTACAATATCTCTATCTAAGTTACTTTAAACTTAAGTACCATAAATAGGAATATAAAGCTACTCTAGAAAATAAGTTAATATGTCAATTTAAACTAATAAAGCAGAAAATAAATCAGAAAAAAACTTCTCTGTTCCAAGAGTGGCAGAAAGGCACATCCGCACAGGCAAACCTCGACCTTCCTTGATGGTTTATGACAATCAGAAACTACAGTGGTCCAAGAACTGATCCTTGAGGAAATCCCATTTCTGACATTACACTTTTATAGAATATCCATTAATCACAACCTTATCCCTTCTTGCCTAGTAGTGTACCCTACAATCCATCTTAGACTCTTTGTAATCTCAACACGTTCCAGCTTATACAGTGACTGCTCACGAGAGACTGAATCAGATTCTAAAATCCAAATAAGCTAGGTTAAAATTGGTCCCTTCACCAGCTCATCAGTAGCTGTACCTAAATAACTTACTAGGTTAGTTAAATGTGGTTTTCCCTTAACAAAACCATGTTGTGTCCTTCAAATGACATTTCTATTTAAATATGCCTGGATTTCACTTTTGCTCATTACCTCTAAGATTTTCCTTACCACTGCAGTCAAACTAACCGGTATGTATTACCAACTTCACTTTAAAACCCCCTTTATCTATTGGAAAGTTGATGCTTCTTCAGTTCAAAGGAATCTCTCATAATAGAGACTCATAATTAATCTCAATATTTCAATCAATACACTCTCTGGCCTTCTCCCTCAGAATTGCTTGGTAGTTGTAGTAATCAAGGGTTTGAATTCATCTTTTATTGACAACACTCTTGACATTACTATAGACTAAGTATTCGTCTAGAGTTTACTACTTTGACACACCCTTTGAAGTTATTTAGGTTTCCCTAGCTTTATCTTCCCACTTATCTAAAACTTTGCTACCCCAGATCATTTTGCCACCATCGGCTGTTGTAACAACAAACACGAATTATTGAGATGTGTGCAAGCTTTACTTTGACCCATTTCATCAGATAAACACAGGGCTATTACCTACCTCCTACCAGCTGTTTCTCTCTGAACCCTTATGGTATCCTCAATGATTTTGCACCACCTGCATTCAAATGAATCCCATCCTTACAAAATATATTCATTCTGTCTACTAGTGTGGGCCACACTGATAAAAATTTCCCTCCTAGAGCCTGAACCCCCCCCCCCCAAGCCTTGAGTTAATCCACAAGGCTTTCAGCATATAATTGTGTCTGGGCAGAATTGCAGACACACACACACACATTCTGACCTAACTCAAGGCATTTTTTCAGCAAGGTCCTATATTTATCCAACAAATTATCAGGTCATGTTTGTCTTAATATCGTTAGTCCCCACATGAATGATAGTGTTCTCTTTATCTACCCCCCCTTTAAAATCTGACAGTCTGTTGGTAACTTCATCAGTTGTTGATGAAGTTACCTCCTAAAAGATACACCTTGGTTCTAGTCCAGTATCTTTATTGCAAAAAACGTTACTCGTTTCTCTGACAGTAGAATCACGGAAATGAGTAACGTTTAATAAGTAACATTTTATCTCCCAATAAAACTAAATCTCCTTCAACCAGGGCAAATATAATTACTTATATTTAATCACATCGACAGTAAACAGTATTCTCTGTGTTGATTACTTTAAGTATATTTTGTCACATACAATATTGAGAGTCATAAAAAAGCAACTGCAAAAGCCATTTAGCTTCTTGTTTCCTAGACATCAGTTAACAGGATTCAGATTTTCATCAGAAATGATAGTCTTTGTACATCTCTATCACAAATAATATTTTCATATTAATTCACAGTTAAAGCATGGATAACATCATTCCATTTATATTGGAAGCTAAATTCCTAGGTGTTATTTTTTATTTATTTATTATTTTTTTGAAATAAAGTTGGCTCTCCTACAATGTAACCATCAGCTAAGCACAGAGACTGTAAAATGACATTATCCATGAGCTGTCCATAACATTGTGGCGGATGTTGATCACTGCACCTTGTTACAATGTGCTTGACTTCTCTAAACAAGATTATGGTTCCCAGTTGTACTTCTGAAATAATGCATTTCATTGGCTAGCTCCAATTCACCATCTTGTTTCCTGCATTTCCCCCACAACATTTTTTACATCCCCCCTCCCAAAAGCAAGAAGAATGTACAAAACTTTTATATAATTTTACTTTTATATTCCTTCATTCTTCAGCAGAATAACTATTAGGCAAACTGTGATTATTTGCAAATAAGAATTGCCTAGAAAGTGTGGCCGGAACACCTAAAATGTTAGATTTAAATCAAGCAACATTCTAGGTTGAAAATAGAAACAAGATGTGCAGAAAACTTCAAATTACAAAGTTGGTGTGGGTCTTCCATTAATGGTCTCTCCCTGTAATACTTTGAACTAGTCAAAAGAAGTAATTTTAGAATGGGACTTCATCAATGTCTCCGAAGGAGAAATCAAAATGAATGAGAAGAAAACACATCACAGCTATCAGGAGAATTAAGGTAAGTAGAGATAGGACAGATGACCCAAAATGTCATCTTCATTTAGCACTCCCAACCCGCCTATATCAGTCAATGCCAGATATTTACATATTAACATCAGACGATACATCCTGAATGCTCTCCATTGCTTGAAATGCCAAAAATATGGTCATTCACAAATGGCATGCCACAGATCTCAGGAATGCACCAATCAAAGCTGTCCATGCAAAAAAAAAATGTCCAAATTGTATAACTCAAAAAACAGTGAACAGTGGAAGAGAGAAAAATTGATGCAGTGATATAAAGCAGCAATTTGTCACATACCAAGAATTTAAGAGAGCAACACTCTCTACAACTGTAAAAAAAAACACCTGTACACAAATCGTCTTGTAATTCAACTCCAAGAGCCTTCACAATCTCTCTTTACAGAACTCCATTTCAGATTGGACACAAGAATTACTCATATTTTGTATCTCATGCACAAGTTCAAGAGAAACTTATTAATGCATTTTCCATCCATCCCTCCCTCCTGATATAGAACACCCAAAATGAAAAAAAAAAAAAAAAGTCCAAAAGAACTTGCAAAGAAAAGCATGACATCCAAATCTTGATTAAAGTATCCTTGGTCCCTGGCACACATTTTAAGATAACTTAAAGGTTTCAGGGACTCTGGCCAGTATTAACTGCATTGATCCCTTCACCACCTTGTGGCCTGGAGTTTGAAAAATCTGACTTTGGTAACTTTACAGGCCAAAAGCTAATCAAATAGATGGAGAAAGAGCAATAAACTAATCAGAAGAATCAGTGTTTGAGATTTTTACTTATGAAGAGGCAGCTGAGATTGAAAAATCTAAAACAGAAGCACAAGGAGACAATCTAAAAAGCTTCTCCAAAATGAGATAACAAAGACTATAATCCAGTGTAACTGCAGAAGATTTTGCACTAACATAAACGACCTCTGCTAATCTCATTACATAGCATGCTTCAGTGTGTCCTTTCAGGTGAAGTCAGACCTCAGATTCTCTAGAATAAAATCAATAAAATGAACAACAGGTACTAGATTAACCAAAATTTAATACTAAATTGGAACTGATGAGTCGATGCAACTCACTACAGAATCAGTTGATACTCCTTCACGAGAACATTGATTACCTTATACACCAACGAGTCAAAACATTATGACCACCTGCCCAATATAATGTTGTTCCTCTACATGCAGCCAAAACAGCTCGTACCCGGCAAGGCATGGATTCTACAAGATTTCTAAATGTGTCTTGTGGTATCTGGTACCAACACGTAACCAGCAGATCCTTTACCTCCTGTAAGGTCCATGGTTGAGATGTTGCAGATCAGAGTTGCTGTTCCAACACAAACTACAGATGTTCAATGGGATTGATGTATGGGAAATTTGGAGGCCAGGGCAATACTCGGAAGTCTTACTCATGTTCCACAAACCCATCTCAAACAGTCAGGGCAGTGTGGCAGGGCACATTATCCTGCTGAAAGACGGCACCGCCAGAGGGGTAAACCGTTGCCATGAAAGGGTGTACCTGGTCAGCAGTGATGTTTAGGTAGGTGGTAGATGTCAGAGTGCCCAGCACATGGATAACTGGACCCAGGGTATCCCAGCAGAACATCGCCTAAAGCCTGACACCGCTGCCGCCATCAGCTTGTTTTCTTCCCGCAGTGCATCCAGGTACCATCACTTTCCCAGGTAAATGACGTGCACATACCCAGCCATCCACATGGTGCAACAGGAAACATGATTCATCGGACCAGATGACCTTCTTCCAATCACTCAAGGTCCAGTTTCAATGCTTGCATGCCCATTGTAGGAGCTGTCACCAATGAACCGTGGTTAGCATGGGCACTCAGAGTGGCCTGTGGCTACACAGCCCCATTTTCAGCAGGGTTTAATGTACTGTGTATTGTGACACATTACTCCCATCACCAGCGGTGGGAGGTGCCTCCATAGCCAGGTGGGCAGGAGCAGCAGTGCGTAGCACACACACACTTCTTGATTAGACCGGAGTTCAATCCCATGACCACCAAATACGGAGGATGCGGAATGGTCAGGGAATGACCACCGCATACCACGGAGCAGTATGGCCTTAGTTGCTAATGCTCCTAAAAACCAAATAACAAACAAACAAACAAACCTGACCCGCACAGGTGCTGTAGTTCACCTGCAGTTGCTTTGATTTGCATAATGACTCGCTGGTCATAATGTTTTGGCTTATCGGTGTATAAGCAGAACACAAAAATGGAGAGAAACAAGTTGAATTTTTCTACAACAAATAATGAACTGAACTGTACAATTCTCTTCCTTAACATTCCAAGAAATAAAATATGGATTTTTTTTTTTTATATACAGTTTTATTTTATTTATTTGTTTACTTTTTGGCTGATGCTGTATAAGCTTCCTTTCTTGCATCGTTTACCCCACTAATACTAAAGCAAAATGCAGTAGGACCAGACTGGATTCATTATCATGTTAAAATTGCTTGAATGGATCCCAAAAAGTTATAAAAATTATTATTATAATAATAAATATTATTACTTATTTCCAGAAAGAATTAGTCTGAAAATAAGTAATAATTTTGCCTAAGTTTGCAGATGATACAATGATTTGTAGGGTTGTTAATGACAGTAAGGACAGTATGCTAACTGCAACAGGATCTGGAAAAGTTGAGCAGATAGGCCGAGAGGTGGCAACTGAAGTTTAACATTGACAAATGCAAAGTAGCACATATGGGTGTAACCCCAGAGTAACATACCAACTGTGTGGTACTACACTCAGGGTAGTGGAGAATGAAAAAGACCTGGGGGTAATTGTGCAATCAGATATGAAGTTTTCTGAGCAGTGCAAAAAAGGCTGCAAGAGTAGCTCACGGGGTCAATGATATATAGGAATTTTGGTAGCAGAGACTGCTAGAAAATTTTAGTAGACTGGAAATTTTAGCAGTCACTTGAAATTTTCACAACAGATTTTTATAAATAAATAAAAATATATATATATTGATGGACATGCTTCTGCTTTATTTTGTATTTTTTAAGATTTTACAAATAGCTTATTTTTATATAAAAATACTGATAAAAATAATTAAAAACAGAAATATCAACTGCTGCATCCTCTTTTCAAGCTTAGATGGCCATAAACTGTATTTCATATACACTAGACTGGAAATTTGTGCTTCTTTTGACTTCTTCAGCCAAGTAGTTTGGCTGTTCCTCCTTTTAGCAATATTGACATCTGCCTTTTTTCGTACCTTTTTTTTTTTTTTTTTTTTCTTTTAATATCTTAACTCTCATATTGCAGCCTGGTTTTCTGAACTTCTCCAGCATGTCACTCGTGCTCATCTCATAATCTGGATATGTGTTGTTTCCCAGAATATTGCATACTATATTTTTAAAGCCAGTCCAAACATCTCTTTCAATTTTGTTCACATATTCTTAAAATACATAGTCTAGCAGCATCTTACAGATCTAAGGTCCAGTAAGAATTCCTACTATGGTTTTTTCATAGTTTGCATTAAATTCCTATAACATAAGTGATAGGAATTTAATGCAAACTTATTTGAACAATTCTGTTGATTGTTCAGGGCTTGGATGAACTGTTTCACTAAACCAAGCTTTATATGCAAAGTAATGGTACTTTGTTTCAATCTACTAGTGGCTCTTTTTTAATATTCTTTGAACCTTGTGTCAGAGACTGTCTTGGTGGCCACACTTTCCATTCCTAATGTTCACTTCTTGCTTGATTGTCTCACTCACACTGAAAGCAAAGCATTTTTGTGCAACCAAATTGTTGGTCAAATAGCAGACCAATAACTATAAGATCTCCATGAAATAGCATTAGCATAAGTAGAGGCATACAATACAAGAAAGCAAGCTTATGCAGCATCAGCCAGAAGAAAAAACCCTCCCATTTCACCCCTCCATTCGTTTGAAATGCCTGTCCAGCTCAGCCTTAAATTTATTTAGGCTATCAATTTCCACAAAAAAAATGGAAGTCTGTTCCACCACGAATCAACCACCCGCTGGCTAAAGGCAAATTTCTACACATCTATTCTACAACTATCTTTCCTCAATTTGAATCTATGCCCCCTCAGGTTCTTAATCTGAGCAAGAGGAAGAATCCCATCAGCATTCAGCTTGCTCAACCCATTCAAGGCCTTATACACCTCATTCAGATCACCTCACACATGCCTACTCTCCAGGTGCTGCAATTTGCAGAACTTAAGCCTTTCTTGGTAAGAGCATTCCTTTGTTCCCCGCACCAATCTTGTTGTCCTTCTTTGTACTTGTTCTAGGAACTTTACATCCTTCTTGAAATGGGGCCTCCAGACCTGTACACAGTATTCTAGGTGTGGCCTGACCTTTGCCTTGTACAACCGGATAATCACCTCTCTGTCCCTGCTAGCAAAATTCCTATATATACCAAATAGCTGACCATGATCCTAGTACTAAATTTTTTCCAAAAAAGTGTTTAACATTTTCATAATTTTCTAAGTGTGCTTAATGAGCTACATGAATGGGTGCACTTGTTTCCATTATGATGATGTAGAACTTCTTTGTGACTTTTATGAGTCAATAAATAGCCTACACTGTTTTTTGATAGAAATTTTTCAACAAATTTAATAACTGCAGGAATATTGATGTAGTATATCATTGAGTCTTCTTCAGAAAAATGAGGAACTAATTCTTTTTTGCCATGTCTATACCATAAAAAGACTGCTCCTGGAGGCAAATTTTTGAATATTGGCTTTAATTCTAAAAGCTGCGCAGTCCCTTTGTATAGATTTAAATCACTCATGAGATTATTAAGTTTCACTTTGTTGTGAAGCCATTCACAATATGAGATGTAACAAAAATGATACCATTTCACCTACTACAGTGATTTACTACAAACTAAAATGATGCTTTGCACCAACTTGTTTGTCTAATAAATTTTCTGTGGCTTTCAGCTCTAAACCCCTTTTTTAGTCTTTACCATCACACCATTGGCATATCTCATATTGTGGAGTTATACTTCATAACTGAGCTGTCACTGATTGTATCATTAGAGTACCTACTTGCCCATCGATGGGAAGCCAACAAGCTTCAAAACGCTGCTGTTTGAGTAGTGGTGGTATCTGCCGAGAATAAGTAAAATTAGTCTTCTCAACGAGGAAGCATTGCTTATTTGAGGTAGTGCAATACCAGGCAACTCATAATGAAGGTGTTCACAATATGAGAGGTAACTAAAATGATACCATTTCACCTACTTCAGTGATTTTATATGAACTAAAATGATGCACTGCACTAACTTGTTCGTTTAACTTTACTTTGTGTAAAAAAATGGTTGAACGGTTCAAGCGTTATGAATTTCTTCATCACAGTTCAGCTTTTTCCTCGCATTATAACTTGCTGCACTTATTGAACAAAAGTAGCAGTCATTAATATGGTTGCAGGTTCCCTCCACACAGTGGGAAATGACAAATATCATGGCTTTCCTTAAAATGAAAAATTTGGTAAAATTAACAGATTTCTAAAATCACATGCTTTCCATGCATGGCACTTCTATTTGGGATGGAAGGGAGACAACTTTTATTTTGGTGACCTAATTTAATTTCAACATATTTTACATATATATTTTTCACAATTGATGTTATATCCTGCCTTTTTTTCCCCACCTACCACAACATAGTTACCAAAGTGTAAAGAAGTATATTTGAATTGTTCACAAAAACCATGAGTTGGCATTATCAGTTGTTTCTTCTATATTCAGTTGTTTTCTGGGCATAACTGTACCAGAAAACAACTGAATATAGAAGTGACACTTCACAGGTCTGTATAGCTCCCTGACTTTTAGAGCTAAACATTTCTAGGCATGTCCACATATCAGTTACAAAGGAAAGAGGAGGCATATTTCATATACATGGAATGTGTATCTAAGAAAACAATTCTTACTCTCTAAAAATCTATGCAGACCAGTGCTATCAATAGCAGCCACATTTTCCACAGTCATAATAGGCCATGCAACTTTTGTGGCAGCATACTGGCTCAAAGCTGATTTAGCACAACATTTCGGAATGCTCTAAATCTGTGAGACATCTTTCTCAGTATATTGATATTTTCTGTATACTACCCTTTCAGAAATTTTCACACAAGAAGGTGTGCCACAAGATCAGTGTTTAGACAACCCCCTTTTACTATTAAAACTAAACATTATTAGCCACCATTTACTGAATCATTCATACCACTTTATGTGTTTATGACTTCATTATTTCTTACCAGTTTCAAAATATATGGACTGTAAAGTGACGGCTATTTAAATGACATAGGTCTGATCAGTGATGATATATATCAGTGATGAATCTAGCCGAAACCTACTGTTCACTTATACAATCGATTGGCAGTAAATTCACTGAAATGGATGATATGTGAAGCCGTTGGACTTGGATAACAATCGTACATTTCCCAATTTTAAGCTTGTGAAGCATGTATTGCAAAGCATAAACAATGCCACATTCTCTGCTTCTGGAAATTCATCTTCAAGAATTTGTATATGGTTTGGTTATCCCAAATCATCCTGGAACCACAGTCTGTCACAAACACTGCAGACATATCTGAATGCATTGTTCAAAAACGTTCTTTCAAATTCTTTTGAAGCTAATGTATAACACTTTTGACGATCTTCATTCGCTGATTGCACTGTTCTTTTCGATGTTGATGGCCGGACATCTGCCTCTAATTGATCTTGCTCACATTTATGCTTACGACTCTCTCTCTCTCTCTCTCTCTCTCTCTCTCTCTCTCTCTCTCTCTCTCTCTCTTGCATTCCACCACTGACTTTTGTGCCTGCTTTTCAACGTTATATTTGTGATTTTGTCAAAATCTTTAAACATGTTTAGTTGATGTAACTTTCAGCATCGTTACAACTTAACTAAATGAAACACAACTGCTGATCGACAAATGCAAAATAGTTACTTTAATGAGTTGTTCAACTCTCGAAAACTAAAAACCTGATTTTAAATCTAGTTATATATCCTTGTAGAGCTCTCAAAGGGCAGCAGTTTTGTTGCTTACTGTTTTTGTCTCACATTTGTAGTTTTCAAGATATTGCAAAAACAAACTTGAAAATGCCCGAATTTTTCAACTCTTTTAACTTTGCATTGCTATTACTCAGGAACCATACTGGACAATCCTAATCATACAGCCAATACGCTTGATCTTTTTCTCACAAACAACCCTTCTAAGTACAAGGTTAAAGTGAGAGGTCCTATAGGCACTTCAGATCACAACTTGGTGATTGTATCTTCTCCAATGGAACCGTTATCTCATGGCTATTCCCAACCTCATATTGTTTGGCATTACAAGAATGCAAAATGGGATGACCTGCGAGACTTCTTTTCTTCTTTTCCTTGGTCGGATTACTGTTTCAAAACTTCTGATGTCAACGTTTGCTCAGATCATGGCAGTGAAATTATTCTTGGAGGAATGGAATCCTTTATCCCAGAGTAGAAAACCCAGAGTAGCCTAAGAGTAGAAAACTTGCTTCTTGCCCTACTGGTAGTCTAGCATTCTGGTCTCTTGCCAAAACTATTGGCCGGAACTTTTGCCCATCTCTGCTCCCACCTCTGTCCAAACCAGATGGTTCTGTTGTCACTTCAGCCAAGGATAAAGCTGACCTGCTAGCATCCCATTTTTCTTCGAGCTCATGTATTAATGATCTTGGTAAAACACATCCCACCATTCCTAACACGCTCCATTCAATGCCTCCTGTGGTCTTCCGTCAAAAGTATATCAGAAGGATTTTGATGAATCTTGATGCTAAGAAAGCTCCAGGTCCTGATGGTATTTCTCCACTTGTTCTCAAAACCGGTGCTCCTGAACTTACTCCTATTCTTTGCTACCTTTTTTCACTTTCTTATTCCAAAGGTGTTTTTCCTTCTGCTTGGAAATTTGCTCATATCCAGCCAGTTCCTAAAAAGGGTGACAAATCCCTTCCATCCAATTATCGTCCCATTGCAATTACTTCTACTCTTTCTAAAGTAATGGAGAAATCAATTAACCGCCAACTCTTAAACTACCTAGAAACCTTCCGTCTGATCAACGATCGCCAGTATGAATTCCGTCAGTGTCGATCCACTGGTGATATTCTGGCTTATGTTACCCATTTATGGACTAATTCAATGGAAAGGTTCGATGAAACACAAGTAGTTGCTCTTGACATCTCAAAGGCTTTTGATCATGTTTGGCATAAAGGTCTTCTAAACAAGCTTCCATCTTATGGTTTGCCAACTGTTTTTAGTAATTGGTTATCCAGTTTTCTCTCTGATCACTCACTGAGGGTGATGGTAGATGGCTCTCTGTCTTCTAACTTCTCCACTAATGCCGGTGTCCCCCAAGGTTCAGTTCTTTCCCCCACTCTTTTCCTCTTGAATATCAATGACCTTCTTCCATTGACTGGAAATCCTATCCATAGTTTTGCCGATGATAGCACATTGCATTCAAATTTCCATTTTAAGAAACCTTGTCCAGCTCAATCAGCTTCAAGTTCTCGAAAATCTGCTGCCAATTCCTTAAATGCCAATCTTCAGGTAATTCTCCAGTGGGGCAAAGACAACTTAGTTGATTTCAACCCTTCTAAAACTCAATCTTGCCTTATATCTCGCAAAAAGGATTCTTCTGCTCCTATGCTTATCTTTAGGGACACTCCGATTTCTAGGAAAAATTATATATCTCTTTTGGGGATTACCCTGACTTCTAATCTCTCTTGGCACAATCACATTACAAATATTGCTTCCTCTACATCTAAAAAACTTGGTTTTCTCTTTCGCTCTCGGCGTTACTTTTCTTCCAAACAGCTGCTCACTCTGTATAAATCGCAAATCCGCCCTGCCATGGAATATTGTTCCCACATCTGGGGTGGGGCCCCCAAAACCTCTCTCAGGCTTCTTGATTCCATTCAGAAGAGGGCAGTTAGGTTAATTAATGATTCATCTCTAACAGAGTCTCTCCACTCGCTTTCTCATAGACGCACTGTTTCTGCTGCATGCCTCTTCTACAGATACTTCCATGGGCACTGTTCTTCTGAATTGGCTTCTATAATTCCCGCTCTCTCTTTCAAAACAGTCCGAACACGTGCTGCCACCAGCCAACATCCATTTACTGTCCAACTTCAAACCCACAGAACCAACTTTTCATCTTCCTCATTTATTCATTCAACTGCCGTTTTCTCGAACAACCTTCCTTCATATGTATTTCCTGAAAATTACAATCTACAGAAGTTCAAGTCCAATATCAACAAATATCTTCTTTCGTCTTCTCAACCTCCAACCCAAGCACGGTACTAAGTACTATAGGTTCTAATACCTCTCGTGTTTGGGGTTCTCATAAAAAAAAATAATAAAAAAAATAAGAGCTACATCAAAACTATTTATAGATGTAAAAACTACGTTTCCTACTGAACAATTTTGTTGTTGACTGTTTATGTCTATCTATCATAGTTTAGAAGTTATTGAGAGTGAAAGTAACTAAGGTGCAGCGGCAAGTTGATAGCTTAAACAGATTCAAGGCAGAACTAGACAAACATTTGGAGTGAGTGGATGGGTGAAATATATATATATATTTTTTTCCCTGATGCTATATAAGCTTGCTTTCTTGAAAGCTTATATAGCATCAGCTTGCAAGATTTCTGAGTTGATTTCTGGTGGTATTTGTTAGAACAAAATATTGGGCAGTTGCTATGTTATTTTGGAAAGGCTCTGGTGACGGAAATAATGATAAGAATGGGGAGGTTTAGAACAGTTAGCACACTTCCTTAGCAGCCTGAAATCAGTAATATGTACAATAAGTGAAACTATTGAACTGTAGTTCACAGTTTATTTCTTTTAAGAGATATTATTTTTACATTTCTTGTATTTGTATAAACATTTATTTTTATTTATATTTCAGTGTTAAATACCAGGCAGTGGTATCCAGGAAAGCTGCATATAGGTATGCAGAAAAACTTCAAGATATATTTTGGTGTAACTAAACCCCAGTTTCTCATGACAGTTTCATTAGATGATATAACCTTTGAAAGCTGCCCTCCTCCAGTTGGTCCTTTATTTCCTGGGCAGGCATGTACAAATGAACAAATGAAGTGTAGTGTTACAAAATTATGCATAGAGAAAGCACTACAGTGTGATTATTCTAATGACTGTGGTGATTGGAGTGATGAAAATAATGACATGTGTAGTTCCTATTATGCACGGTGTTCATTTGAAAACGGTATTTGTGATTCATTTTGGACCATTGAAGCAGGAAACTACATGTGGACCCTTTCAACCTCTTTAGATCCAACCTCTTATCATCCAAAAAGAGATCACACAACTCAAAGCTCATCAGGTAAGCATATATATATATATATATATATATATATATAGTTACATATTTATTAAGAAAACTGTATATGGCTTTCTCTAAAATAGATAAGTCATTAACATTAGTTATAACGAAAATAGTTTTAAGTTACGGTGCATTGGTTATCTCAGTCTCATTTATAACCCCAAATGCAAAGCATTCTAGTGACTAAGTGATTTTTCACTGCAATTTATAGCAAGCTCCCTATGGAATACTGTTCGCTAACACACTGTTAAGAAACTTTAAAGACAAGTGTTACACTTTTCCTCTCTCTGTCTCATAAAAAGCCTAGCCAAAAGAAGAAGGAAGACCCACCCTCTACTAACTTTATCTTTTAAAAGAAATACAAATTTCCAGCCATTTTGTTAATAGGTTGCAGCATTCCTGCCTCCGCATGGTGAATCTAGTAACCCAGGAAAAAGTTCACTTCTGGTGTATAAAGAGCAGTCAGGATCATTAAATCCTGCAGACTTATCTCTCTGACTGAAATTCTACAGATAGATAATGTTAACCATTCCATTCAGAGTTAAAACAAGTTACAGTAGTTATTGTATACATTTCAGATGCATTAGTAAATAGTAATAATTCATGATTTATAACAAAATAAGTTAACCCATAGCAAGAAAATTTGTTACAAAAATTCATAAAATATTCTAAGCAAGCATTAAAATTTTTAAATGTATAAGAGCTCCTGTTACAAATTTATAGTAATGTTTCTGTAGGGAAAGTGGGGAGGGAAAGCGTAGGCAATGAAATCAGAATTGAACTTGGAACATCTCAGGGGCCAACATAATATATGTTGAAAATTTGGTAGCAATCCACATTTTTCATGTTGATTAATGGGAAAACACTCTTTCATTTTTGCCAATTTTGGGGGAGGAATGAGTGCTGCAAAAATAATAACCAGACCTGAAATTTTCCCAGAAACAGAAGAACATAGGTTGAAATAGCTTTGATCCAACTTTTTATTCTAGAGTAATACACAAAATATACCACAGAAATCTGTTCATTTATATGAACAGATTTCTGTGGTTGGGGAGGGGGAGAGAGAGAGAGAGAGAGAGAGAGAGAGAGAGGCTATGATTGATCTTAAAAGCGTTAGAAACATATGCTGAAAATGTGATATCTATTGAACTTTTTTCTTATTAAGTAATGTCTAACATCTGGTAGATGTTAGACATTACTAGGGCAAAGGCCTCAAGCTACACAGGAGTTTACTACTATACAGATTAGTGTAATAAATCATTTTTATATGTAACAGACTACCCAAAGTCAATAAATGGCATCGTTTTAATTATATCTAATATTGTGAAGAGCTTCACAATGAGTTTCAATGGTATTGCACTACCTTGAATAAGGTAGTGCAATACAATAATGCTTCACCAATTCTCTATTGGTGAAGCATTACTTATTACTTTAATTGCCTTATTTAACTGAACAAATTTCATTAAGTTAAATTACACTACACACCATTGTATTCCTACCTCCCCAATGTGAGACAGAAGATGATGGATGTGTGAAAATAAAAAAAAATACATATAAAAAGTTAAACTTAACAGAAAATTCAAGAAAATTGCACAAAATAGTATAAAATGTAAGAACAAAATATAAAATATAGAATGGAAGCTGAGTGTGAATGTAGATTATGACTGAAGTAAATTGTGTGTCTCTCCCATTCCCCTCCACCAGCAACAGATCATCTAGTGTGTAATTTCACTGCCTCTACTCTGACAGACAGCAACTGGAGAGAATCTGAGTAGTGTGTATGGGGAGGGGGATTCTTGAGGCCACGTTATGTTGTGGAGGCTAGGTATATTCTTGCCATGTGTACAAAACTGTTTGTGCACTTAACATATTAAAAAAAAATTAATACAACACACCCTCCCATCCTTTTCTTACTACTGAATACATTATGAATACTCAAACTAATAGAGAAAACTTATCTGTAAAAAGACCTAAATCTCCCAAACACTACACTCCTACACTCCTCAAGGCCTCGGACTCTGGTATTAGTGATAAAGGTAAAATTACTGTTTACTCTGGAGAAATAGAAACAAATAAACTGTAGGTAGAATTCTTTAATAAGGTAAAATAAAGTAAAAACAAAACAAATTAAAACAGAATCTTTCAAGTCTATGAGGCTCTTCAGCAGCTGAGTATAAACATTAGTACAAAAACAAAGAATGCCCATCGTAGTCACATGAGGCAAACAAAACATGGCACGAGTGCAAGCGACAATCACTGGTTGGAGCTAGACATTTGTAGTCGTGACTGGAAAGCCACAACTATGACACCTCAACTCTCCTCTCATCCAGTCCACCATTGAACCGGAGTCAGACAATGCCCTCTCCTTTCTGGATCTAGTTCGGCACGAGGGCACACATTTAAGAACCTTGGTCTACCATAAACCAATGTGTGCTGGCCAATTCACTAACTATAGATCAGCACATGCCCACAGCCAGCTTCTCAATACTGCTCATGCCCTATTTGCCTGTGCCTGGACCCATTCCAGTTCCACAGACAAAAGATGCGATGAAGTTATGAGAGTAAAAATGGATCTGTCAAAATGTGGCTACTCTACCTGTACCCTAGACAAATGTGACCTGCTGGCCCCTGAGCTTACAGCACACCCTAGGGCCTCGCACAATGCTAACACGATCTCAACCGCCTTTATTCCCTATTACCTTGTATCGCAACCGCACCCACCAGATAAAATGTTTACAACTACCTTGCAAGCCGACCTGGCTAGCTGGGTGGATAAACTGCCTGCCTAGCAACCCAAAGGTCATGGGTTCGATCCCACCTCAGGCTTGGATCAAAGTACTGCAAAAACCTTGGGAGGTGCATTATGGCCACAGAAGCTGAGGCGCCAACAACTACCCAAAAAAAAAAAAAAAACCAACAACAACTACCTTGCAGAAAACTGTGATCCCTCCTCTCGAGAATAAAAATGCTGATCCCCTCCCTGTTATGGAGCGGCTCGGTGTATCACTTTTCCTGCCATAATTGTGGTAGCTGTTACATTGGGGAATCTAGCAGAAGACTCCGAGACCAGATCTCAGAACATGAGAGGGCAATCTAGTCTGCTGATATGGTGCACTTGGCATTTGCAGAGCATTATTGCATCATCTCAGCATGATCTTGACCCACGCCAAGACATCGAAGTCATCGACCACGTGCAAAATTACCACAAACGATTGTGGCTAGAATCACACAACATATCTGGTTGCCATGGGCTTTTAATCACAATAAAAGAGCACGTATTTATCCTATTATGGAGGCAGTTATCCTCCAGTGGGATTAACGTTGCCACTCACCCCACGTATGCTCTTTGCAGTCACAACTGCAAATGTCTAGCTCCAACCAGTGATTGTTGCTTGCACTTGCGACACGCTTTGTTTGACTCACGTGACCACGAAACATTAATATGAAGATGCATTCTTTGTCTTCATACTAACATTTATATTCAGCAATGAAGAGCCTCATAGAATTGAAAGCTTCTGTTTTAATTTGTTTTGTTTTTGCTTTACTTTACCTTATTAAAGGATTCTACTTACGACTTATTTGTTTCCATTTCTCTGGAGTAAACAGTAATTTTACCTTTACTGTATTCCTCATTCATTTCATAAATAAAGGTGGTTTCAGCTCTAAGGCACACTTATTTTCTGATGGCATTCCAATTATTGGTCGATTCGACCATTGCTCATCTCAGTTGTCTTAATTATTCACTGTAGGATTCCTTTCACTTCAAAGGTTGCATTTGTACATATGCTCTCTCTCTCTCTCTCTCTCTCTCTCTCTCTCTCTCTCTCTCTCTCTCTCTCTCTCTCTGATATTCCCTGCCAGAGACTTGGTAATTTGGAACTTGAAATTTTTTTGAACCTTGAATTTTCCAGTCCAGTTTTCCTAATAGTGAGGTAATAAGTATAAAATCCTCTGCTTTTGCATTTATCATTGGCCTACTCAATGGAATATTTTTGTCATGTGCCTGCTTAATCCAATTTAATACACACTCATCAACTTCAGGAAATCAGCCACTCTGAGTCATTTCCTTTGGCCATTCTATAAATTCCACGATTCTGTTATCTTCCCTTTGTTTTTCAGATAAGTGGACAGTGTCTTCAGCTAAATTCTATATCCTTTAGTGATGTCATACTTCTTAATTCCTTTTTCTATTTTGTTAAAAACTTCAGCTTTTTTTGGCGAGTGTGAGGCTTGCAGATAGTACTGCATTTAGTAGCTCCAAAGTATACTGTTATGATGATTACTAAAGCATGGAGATCATTAGTGATCATCGTAACAGTAGTCTCCTAAGTTCACTTGTGTTTAGTCTTTAGAATAAACTAATGATATGAAGAGCAGAATTATTTAACACGTACAGGTCACTGTTGAAAAAAAGACGTGAGTTAGGGTTGAATTTGAAAGTATCTGCAATTCTGCCCAGACACGATAGAAGAGAGTATATGATGAGAGCCTTGTCGATCAATTCGGCCCTGGAAAGATTGTGCAAGGCTCGATGGGTAGAATTTGTTTCAGACTGGTCTGTACTTGTTAACAGGAGAGACTGCTTCTACAGGGATGGTACACACTTAAATACAAAGAGTGCAAGAATATTTGCTGATACTATCGAGGCAGAGTTAGGTTGGTCGTAAAACTGCTAGCTTGGAGGGGGGAGAGATACAAGAACTAATAGATTAACAGTAGCCACTGGCAGAGGTGAAAGTGATTCTTGCACTGCTTCTATTGGAATGAGCAGCACCCTGGAAAACAAGGTGCAGGGGATTCCAGAGACTGCTAGGAGTCATTACGGTACAAGTAAACACATGGGTTGTGTTTACTTGTACCGCAATGTGTGCTGGCTAAAGGCTATGAATAGGAACAGGTGCATGTATACTTGTATATACACCAATGCTAGGAGTTTGGTAAATAAATTTGATGAATTTCAGGTATTGCTCAGAACTTCAAAGGCAGATATTGTTGGGATATCACAGACGATCCAATATATACAGAATTAAAAAAAAACATTTCCTTGAATGTCTTCCAATAATGTGATGAACTAGAAAACAAAGCAGAAATCCTTCCCATTCCGTGCATGCCTCTCTGTAATCCTAAGATTACTTCAGCCTTCCATACCCTTGTAAATTGAATGTCCTTGTATATTGGTGTCACACAGATATAAAGAATGCAGAACTGGAATTTGGGGAGTACAATGTGTACAGGAAGGATAGACAGAATAGGAATGGAGGAAAGCTTATTCTATTAGTTAAGAAAAACTTAAAATCCAAGGAAGTGAAGCCAGTCAACATTGCTGGACAGTGCAGTGTCGAGTCAGTTTGGTGTGACATAAGCATTGGGAGATCAAAATTGAGAATAGGAGTGTGTTATAGGCCTAATGACTCATATGATTATAATAAACAACTGTACAGGGAAATAAAGTGGGCCAGTAAATCAGAGAGACTTATAATGGTGGATTTTAATTTCCCAAATATTGACTGGAATTTGTGGGTTGGTCACTCACACACTAGCAGGGCTTTTGTGGATTAATTGGATGATTGTTTTCTACATCAGCATGTTCGGGAGGAAACTAGAGGGAGTAATACTCATGATCTGATTATCAGCAGTGATTCTTCATGCATTAAGAATCTGCAGATAAAGGAACCATTAGGTGGCAGTGATCACAGTGTGCTGAAGTGATATTTACTCAAGAAATAACTATCAGAGATAAAAAGAAGGGTTTTTGATTTCGTAAAGGCGACTACAGTGGTCTGAGACAATATTTAAATTCTATACAGTGGGACCAACTGATGATGTTACCAACAGCAAATTCAAAATGGGAAGCATTCAAAGAATTTATCTTGGCTTTACAGGCTTTACATACCAACTAAGAAATATTGTTCAAAGTTTAGGCCTAAATGCATGTCAGATGAACTAGATTGTTTCCAATAGATTTAAGTTAGCATTAGCATTATCACATGATGCAAGAAAGCAAATTTATATAGCATCAGCCAAAAAAAGAAAAAAAAAAAAAAAGAAAAGAAAAGAAAACTCTTATTTCAACCATTCACTCGCTCCAAATGTTTGTCAACTTCTGCCTTGAACCTATTTAACCTATCAACTTCTGGTAACCTATCAACTTCAGATGGAAGTATGTTCCAGCAATCAACCACACACTGGCTAAAGGCAAACTTTCGCACATCTAATCCTACAACCGTCTTTCCTCAATTTGAATTTATGCCCTCTTGGGTGTTTATTCAGAGCAAGGGGAACAATCCCAACAACATTGAGCATGCTCAATCCATTCAAGGATTTATACACCTCATTCAGATCACCTCTAAGGTGCCTAGTCTCCAGACACTGTAATTTGCAAAACTTAAGCTTTTCTTTTTATGAGCAACCCTTTGTTCCATTCACTAATCTTGTTGCTCTTCTCTGTACTCGTTCCAGCAGCCCTACATCCTTCTTAAAATGAGGCCTCCAGATCTGTATACAGTACTCAATGTGAGGCCTGACGATTGCCTTTATACAAGGGAATTATCACCTCCTTATCCCTGCTATAAAAATTCCTGTATATCATTGACAAGACACCATGAGCTACTCTTGCAGATATGAAGTTTTCTGAGCAGTCTGCACTGCTCAGAAAACTTCATATTTGCCTGTACAATTAGCCCCAGGTCCTTTTCATTCTCTACCACTGTAAGAGTGGTACCACAGAGTTGATACATTACTCTGGGATTATTAATTCCCATATGTAGTACTTTACATTTGTCAGTGGGGTGGAACTTCATTTGCCACCTCTCGGCCCATCTACTCAACTTTTCTAGATCCCGTTGCAGCAGTGTACAGTCATTAGTATCATTATCAACCCTGCCAACCTTCATGTCGTCTGCAAACTTGGACATTAAGCCTAATATACCATCATCAATATCATTTATAAATACAGAAAACAACAATGCCCACAACACTGAACCCTGAAGGACTCCACTAATAACATTAGTCCACGAAGAGCAGTGTCCATTGATTACCACTCTCTGTCTTCTCCACTCAACCATCCCTTTATCCATAGCAGCTATTTGCCTCCAATGCCACATTGCTCCAATTTGTGCAGCAGTCTCCCATGTGCAACAGTATCAAAGGCTTTTCCAAAATCCGAATATATGATAACAAAGTTATTCTTTGCATCCAGTTCCTTTGTGACTACATCATATTATCCAATGAAATTAGTCAAACAAGGCTTCCCCTTAACAAACCCATTCTGTGTCTTGTCTAGGTGATCTATAACTGAAGTCTTGTCTAGATTATCCTGCAATGCTTCTTTAACCAGTGCCTCCATTAATTGCCCTGGAACAGAAGTTAAACTAATAGGTCTGTAATTACCTATGTCTCCCTTTGATCCTCATTTGTGGATTGGGGTCACATTTGCACATCTCCAGTACATGGGTAACTCCCCGAAGTCCAGAGAATCTCTCATAATTATGGCTAAAGGTTTGCTTACTTCCTTTGCCGCCGCCTCTAATATAACTGGTTAGATTCTACCCCCCCAGGTGCCTTTCTTGTGTTTCCGAATTGTTGAATTGTTGATCTTCAACAATTTCTCCACCACTTTACTCTCAGTTATTAGAAGATTATCTAGCTTACTGCCAGAGTTGAATGCACCTCTGGCATTCCCCTCCCCGAATAACTCCTCATATGTGAATGTCGATGCAAAATATTCATTCAGTCTGTTAGCTACCTGAGCAGGATCATCAACAGTTGAACCCTCGGTATCAAGTGGACAAATCTGATTCATCCAGTTCCTTCTAGAGTTTTCATAAGAAAAGAACTCTTTGCTGCTATTCTTTGCATCCTTTGCCAAAGATTTCTTGTAATCTGCTTTCGCCTGCCTTACCTCCTTTGTATCTTGGTTATAGACTAGCTTATATCTATCATAGGCTTCTGTGTCACATGTTGATTTATATGTATCCCATGCATTTTTCTTCTTTGTCACATAAAATATTACTGGCCCACTCTCTATTTCTCTGCAAAATTGCTCATTATACTGATCAGATTCATTAGGCCTATACACACACTACTCTCATTTTTCCTTTCCCAGTGCTTGTGCCACACCAAACAGACTCAGCATTGTACTCCCAAAATTCCAGTTCTGCACTTGTTATGTCTGTGTGACACCTTGTCACACAGACCTAAGAAGTGACACCATGTCTCTGATATCCCAGCAATATCTGCCTTTGATGTCTTGACTAGCACTTCAAGCTCATCGAATTTATTAACTATACTCCTAGCTTTGGTGTACATGCAAGTATACATGCACCTGTTTCTACTCTTAGTAACTCTAACACATCCCATATACTTACTTGTTCCACTATGACTCCCAGCAGTCCTGGAAATTCCATTGCCTTGCTTTCCAGGCTGCAGGCCAATTGAATTTCAATGGAAGTAGTGTAAGAATCACTTTTCCCTCTGCCAGTGGCTGCTATTAATCTATTAGTCCATGAATCCCCCCAAGCTAGCTGTTTTCTGACCAACCTAACTCTGCCTCGATAGCTTCAACAAATATTCTTGCACCCTTTCTATTTAAGTGTATCCCATCCCTGTAGAAGCAGTCTCTTCTGTTAACAAGCACAGACCAGGCTGAAAAATATTTTACCCCTTGAGCCTTGCACAATCTCTCCAGGGCCGAATTTATCGACAAGGCTCTCATCATATATTCCCTCCTATCATGTCTGTGCAGAATTGCAGACACTTTCAAATTCAACCCTAATTCACTTCTTTTTTTCAACAGTGACCTGTACTTGTTAAGTAATTCTGCCGGTCTCCTACTCTTAATATCGTTAGTGCCAATGTGTACAACAATATCTCCCTTTGTGCCCTTATCTGCTCTACAACATCATTAACCTTTGCCCCTGGCAGACATACCCTGGTCCTGTTTCATCTATCCTTTTTGAACAATATGTTCCCCATTTCCCTTACAATAGAGTCACCTACAACAACTAGTTAATTTGGGACCAGCACAATCTGCCTTGGGGTTTGCCACTGTGTTGTGTGATGTTCATGTGCAAGCTCTGGCATTGATGTGGGCAGCTGAGAGCTTGATGGGGCCCCCTCGATTTAAATCCTTCGAGGGCATCCACTCTGTCCTTCAAGCTCTCATATAAGCCCATAACAATGCCGAGTTGGTGCCTGGTTTCCTCGCACTCCTTACATCGGGCACACACATTCCCCTTAGCAATATCATGTCCCGTTCCTGATTGCTCCACAAACATCAAACAAGCAGTGCATTTCAATAGACTGTGATTCAGAGGACAACCGCTCCCCTCAGTTCTCCCCTGAGCCACAGCACTTCTACTAGTTTGAGCCTTTTGCTTTGCTGCTCTGGTCTGAGTCATGATTTCTATTCAAGTTCAATAAAATTCCAGTACAAAATATAACCAGAAATCTATATCCCAATGCAGTTATAACACTATATATATGTATTTCGGTATTAAATATTATTCCGATTTATGTTATATGACTTTCTTAGCCCCTGTCAACTTAGATGTATTAATTTATGATGTTACATTTGTAATAACTAGGTCGCTATATTTATTTAGTTAAAAAAGTACAATTCAATTAACAATGAAATTTAATAAGATTAATAAATTTTACTGATTAATTGATACTACTATACTCGCTATCTAGTTTTCCGTTAAACCTTATGCTATCTAGTTAAACCTTACACTAGCACACGTTGTATCTTTTAACAATGGTGGGAAATTACGAACGGTTAATCAATGGACACGAGGTATTATTTACTTTCCAAATTGCGCTATCTATATTCAAAATAAACCACGAAGCTTGACTAGGTCTTTTAGCTACTTAATAAAATTAACTTAATCTAACAATTAAGTCAATAAAGCGGCTAAGTATAATTAAAAACTTTTCGTTCGTGGGAGCTGCAAAACCTGTCCACACGTAGATTTTATATCCTTGCTGATTCTAAGTAATAACCTACAAAATCTCTGTCTAAATTCAATTTAAACGAAAGTATTGTTACGAGGAATATAAAGCAAAACTAAAAAAAAAATTAATGTAGTTCTAGTTATAGTTCAATTTAAGTCAATAAAAAAGCAAAAACTCCTGTATTTGCTGGAGTCGTAAAAACTTTGCCTGTTCACATGTACTCTCGCACCCACTCTTGAGACATATGGCAGAGAAGAACCCTTTGTTCCATTCACTAACCTTGTTGCCACTAAACTTTCCAAATATTGACTGGAACTTGTGGCTTGGCCACTCGCATGCTAGCAAGATGTTTGTGGATTTATTGGAGGATTGATTTCTACAGCAACATGTTCGAGGGCCAACCAGAGGGAGTAATACCCTTGATCTGATTATCCACAGTGATTATTCATGCATTAAGAATTTGCAGATAAAGGAACCACTAGGTTACAGTGATCACAGTGTATTAATGTGGGATTTACTTAAAGATGTAACTACCATTAAGGTTAAAGGGAGGGGTTTTTGTTTTTGTAAAGGTTACTACGGTTGTCTCAGAAAGTTTTTAAATTCTATAGAGTTGGATCAACTGATGATGTTACCAATGGTGAATTCTAAATGGGAAGCATACAAGGAAGTAATTTTTGAGGCTACTAGACTTTTCATACCAACTAAGAAATACTGTTCAAAGTTCCCGGCTAAATGGATGTCGGATGAATTATTGAGGCCCATGGCAGAGAGGAAAAATGCATGAGATGCATATAAATTATCTAGTGACACAGCAGCCTGTAGCTGATATAAGCTTGTCTGTTATCAAGTCACAAAGAAGGTCAGGCAAATTATGAGAAATCTTTGGGAAAGGATGCAAAGAAAAGCAGCAAAGAGTTCTTTACTTTTGTAACCTCTAGTAGGAAGGGGATGAATCTGATTGGTCCACTTAACATAGATGGCCAACTATTGATGATCCTGAATGAGTATTTTGCATCTACATTCACACGTGAGGAGTTATTCAAGGAGGGGAATGCCAGGAGTTTATCAAACTCTAACAGTGAGCTCAGTGATTTTGTAATAACTGAGAGCAAAGTGGAGGAGAAATTGTTGAAGTTAAGCATAAAAAAGCACTTGGGGCAGATGGAATCTATCCAGTTATAATGTAGGAGGCAGCATGGGAAGTAAGCAAACCCTTAGTCATAATTATGAGAGAGCATTCTTAGAGTCAAGGGAGGTCCCCATGGAATGGAGATGTGCAAATGTATCTCAATTCACAAGGGGGTGACACAAATAATTATAGACATGTTAGTTTAACCTCTCTTCCCGGGAAAATGATGGAGTCACTGGTTAAAGAGGCGATACAGGATCACCTAGACAAGAACTGCAGTTATAGTTCAGACACAGCATGGGTTTGTTAGGAGGAAGTCTTGTTTGACCAATTTGATTAGATACTATGATGTGGTCACAAAGGAACTGGATACAAAAATTAATTTTGATATCATATACTTGGATTTCAGGAAAGCTTTTGATATTGTTGCACATGGAAGACTGCAGTACAAATTGGAGCAGTATGGCATTAATGGCAAGTTACTGCAATGGATAAAGGGATTTTTGAGTGGGAAGACAGAAAGCCATCTACCGTCACACTCCGTGAGCAGTCAGAGAGAAAACTGGATAACCAAATACAAAGAACAGTTGACAAACCATAAGATGGAAGCTTGTTTAGACGATCTTTATGCCAAACATGATTGAAAGCCTTTGAGATGTAAAGAGCAACTGCTTGTGTTTCACTGAACTTTTCCTTTGGATTTGTCCATAAATTGGTAACATAGGGCAGAATATCATGTGTGGATCGACACTGACAGAATCTATACTGGCAATCGTTGATCGGACTTCTTTGATGGGAGTGATTTGTCATCCTTTTTTGGAACTGGCTGGATATGAGCAAATTTCCAAGCAGAAGGAAAAACGCCTTCGGAATAAAAAAGTGAATAAAGGTGGCATAGAACAGAAGTAAGTTCAGGAGCACAGGTTTTGAGAACAAGTGGAGAAATACCATCAGGACCTGGAGCTCCATTGAGAAATACCATCAGGAACTGGAGCTCCATTGAGGAATACCATCAGGAACTGGAGCTCCATAAAAAAATACCATCATTGTACTTTATAAAATTTTCAAATATTTCAATTTTAGGTTTATCATTATATTTATTTATTCACCTTAATATTGAAAAGCAGTGGTCCCTTTCAGGTTGTAAATTTTCTAAAATGAGCATTTAAAAGCAAAAGTAAAGTTTTTTTTTTAAACAAAAGTGAAATATTTCAAACAGAAACAAAAGTAAAGTATTTAAAAAAAAAAAAAAAAGTAAGTCATATTTTATATAATTTTAATAAAATCTAAAAGAATAAATCACCAGCATAGATTTTTTGCCCATAAATGTGCTGGGAATTTGCATTTTTTTTTATATAGTTTGAAAAGAAAAACCGGAAAAAAAAAAAAAAAAAAAAACTTTTACGAGTAACAAGATATAGAAATGTGACATAATTTTTTCTCAAATCACTCTGTGCGGCCTGCAAAACAAATCTAACTTTGAATACGGGCCCCGTACAGGAAAAGGTTGGACACCACTGACCTGCACGGTGCATCTGAAAACTTCAGATGCACCGTGCATCTGAAGACTTCAGATCATCTGAAGTTTTCGTTCTGAAAACTTCAGATGCACCCTGTAGGTTAGTGGTGTCCTAACTGCAAACTACATCTGAAAACTTCAGATGTAGTGCATCTTGAGATGCACTACATCTGAAGTTTTCAGATTTAATTTGCAGAAATGCAGTCTTCCCTGATAAGAGTATTTTTGTACCCCGAACAATCTTGTTGATTTTCACTGCACCCATTCCAGCAGATACACATCCTTCTTAAAGAAGGATGGTGTATCAGCTGGAATGGTGCAGAAGGTGTGGCCAGACTAATTACCTCTTATACGAGGTGCCTCCGTAGCCAGGTGGGAAGGAGCAGCAGTGCGTAGCACACGCTTCTTGATTAGACTGGGGTTCAAGCCCGTCACCACCAAATACGGAGGATGCAGAAAGGTCAGGGAATGACCACCGCACATCCCGGAGCAATATGGCCTTAGTTTCTCCTAAAAACCAAACAAACAAACCTCTTATACAATTGGGATAATTACCTCTTTGTCCGTTGTGTCAAAATTCTGAGAGATTCAGATCAAGATGTTGATGAAATTGAATTCTTTAAAAACTGATATCAAATTATTGCTTTTAAAAAAAAATGATTTTTTTTTTTTTCAATGTTAAAAAAAAATTCTGCTTCATTTTTAATAGTATTATTAGTTGATTGATAGGCACCCAAGTCAATAAGAAAAATTTAATATTTAAAATAATTTGTGCACAAAATTTTCATTTTTACTAAACTTCTAAATTTGACAAAGAACCTGACTTGACAATGCCCAAACAGGTTTAGGAAACTCATTTGCGAAAATGATTAAAAAGATATTAGGAATGGCTGAACCATGAATAATGACAAGTTTTTTATGATTTTTAATGAATTTTGTTTTTAATTTTGGTTTGAATTTTGAAAGTAAATTTACTCATGAAAAAAAGGAGAAGTGATAATTCCGCTTCTACTCCTTTTACAATACTTTCAGACACATTTAATTCATAGTAAATGTGAGCTCCACAGTTATCCCTCATATTTCAAAACTGTTCACATGTGAACTTACAAGTTATTTAGCTTATGATGATAATTAAGGATCATTACTGCTCCTGTCTTGGAGTGAGTTAGTGTAGTTTCACCCTTTCGTTTTGTCACTAAAATATAGAATGAACTTTTTGTTACTTTTCATTCTCATTTTCTCAAAATTTAAAATTATGAATTTCAGCCTGGATTAGTTGAATTTGATCTAGATGCTTTTTTTTAACTTCTTGATCTTCATCTTATGAATTCAACAGGGGACATTTTGAGTGTAAATGGAGCACAGATAAAGAACGTGAAGCAGTTTAAGTATCTAGGAGCTATTGTGCAGATGGATGGTTCATCTAAGGATGAGATTACAAGAAGAATTAATGAGGGAAGAAAGGTCTTGGGAATATTGAATTCAATGTTATGGAGAAATAATATTCTCCCAAACACCAAATGATTAATATATAATGCAATATTTCAGAGTATCCTACTATATTGATCTGAGATTTGGACTATAAAGGAAATGCAAAGGAAGAAATTGCTAGCTGTCGAGATGGATTTTTGGAGAAGTCAGCCTGAAGATCTAAATTTGAAACAGTTAGGAATGAAGACATAAGAAAAGCAGTGGACGCTCAAATAAACAGCACTGACAAAATAGAACAAAAAAGATTAGAATGGTATGGACATGTTATGAGAATGGGGGAAGAGAGACTACCTAAAAAAGCCATGGAATGGACACCTGTTTGTACAGTAGTCTTCCATGTGCAAAAGTGGCAAAAGCTTTCTTGAAATCCAGGTATATGATATCAAAATTATTTTTTACATCCAATTCCTTTGTAGCCACATCATAATACCCAATCAGATTTGTCAGACAAGACTTTCCCTTAACAACCCATGCTGTGTCTGAATTATTGCTGCAGTCTTGTCTAGATGATCCCGCAATGCATCTTTAACCAGTGACTCCATTATTTTACCCAGAACAGAAGTTAAACTAACTGGTCTGTAATTATTCATGTCACCCTTCGATTCCCCCTTGTGAATTGGGGATACATTTGCACATCTCCAGTCCATGGGGACTTCCCGTGAGTCCAAGGATGCTCTTATAATTATGGCTAAAGGGTTGCTTAGTTCCTTTGCCACATCCTTTAATATAACTAGATAGATCCCATCCACCCCAGGTGCTTTTCTTATGTTTAACTTCAACAATATCTCCTCCACTTTGCTCTCAGTTATTACAAAATCATTAAGCACCCTGCTACAATTTGATAACCTTCTGCCATTTTCAAGCCTTAATAACTCCTCATGTGTGAATGTAGATGCAAAATACTCATTCTGAGCAGGATCATCAAGTTGAACCATTGATATCAAGTGGACCGATCAGATTCATCCCCTTCCTTTTAGAGTTTATAAAAGTAAAGAAATCTTTGCTGTTTTTCTTAGCATCCTTTGACAAAGATTTCTTGTAATCCGCCTTCGCCTGCCTAACCTCTTTTGTGACTTCATTCAGACTAGCTTATATCTGCCATAGGCTTCTATGTCACCTGATAATTTTTATGCGTTCCATGCATTTTTCTTCTCTGCCACGATTCTCATTAGTTCATTTGACAACCATTTAGGCCTAAACCTTGAACAGTATTTCTTAAAAGGTATGATACTTTTAGTTGCTTACACGATTAATTGCTTGAATTCTTCCCACTTAGAATTTGCCGTTGGTAACATCATCAGTTGATCCCACTGTACAGAATTTAAAAACTATCTTGAGACCACCTCCCTAGAAGTGTAAAAATAGTGCAAGACACTCCTCTAGAAGCACATGGATGTGGAGAGTGAGGGCAGATATGGAAAAGAGGAAATTGAAGAATGGAAACAGGGAGGACAGAAAAGAGTGGTGGAACAAAATTAAAATAAAAAAAATTAAAAAAGCTAGGTTGAGGATAACCATACAACGGAGAAATCCAAGAAGAAGAAGAAGAAGATCTTCATCTTCAAGATTTTCAGATGTCATATGCAGTACTCCTCTTTAACTGGGAAAGTTTATGAGGCAAGGATGCGTGTTGTGTCCTATGCTGTACAGTCTCTATGCTGAAACCATTATAGATCTAATACAAGATTCTAAAGAAGGTACTACTGGTAATGGTTCAGTTATTAGTAACCTGCAATATTCAGATGATACTGCCCTCATTGCAACATCAGAGGAAAAGCTACAAACGCTACTCAACAGAGTGGTTACAGCCAGAAAACAGATAGGCTTAACAGTTAATGCCAAGAAGACCAAAACTGTGGTCATTCACAAAATCACCTTGCCTGGAATCAAAATACAATGTGGAAACTTCCCCCATCAAACAAGTAAATAGTTTTAAATATCTAGCGAAGATTTTTACAAATAATAATGACTGATACAGAAATTAGAAGCAGAATTGGTATGGACAAAGAGGTATTTAAGATTCTTAAGAACTTCCTCTATGACACAAAACTGGATTGTCAGAAAAGATATTGAATGGCCAAATGCTCCACATGGAGCACTCTCCTATATGGCTGTGAGACCTGGGTCATGTGGAAGGCAGAAATCAGGAAAGTGGAACTCTTCGAGATGTGGATATTCAAAAGAATGTTCAAAATTCCATGGAAATATCGCATCACCAATCAGCAGATACTTAAGAGGGCAAAGACCACAAGGACACTGCTAACTACAATTGCAAAGAGAAAAGCTGCCTACCTCAGGCTTATTATAAGAGGCCCACAATATGACCTGCAGAGATTAATCCTGCAAGGTAAGATTAAAGGCAAAAGAGCAAAAGATCAAGAAAAAAGTGGCTTGATAATATCAAAGAATGGACGGGGGGGGGGGGTCTTACGACACAAGAACTATTTCACAAAGAGACAGAGTTGGCTGGAAAATGTTGGTCTCCGACATTCAAATTGAACATGGAACCTGAAGAAGAAAGACATCTTTTATCCTCTCTTTTCTCAGACAGTAATCTGCACATTTCTGTTTCATGTTTCCATTTCTCGATAAAAGATGTTAAAACTGGATTTATTCCTCTGATTAAAGATTTTACTTTATTCAAAATATTTTGTTCTTCTTTTTCCCATTGATAATTTGCCATTTATCAAATAAATAATAAAGTTACAGCTTAAAGTTTCTTTTTTTTTACCTTACCGTTTTTTTTTGTTTTTTTTTTTACTTTCAGGAATGTACCTTTTTCTAACATCTGTGGTATATCCTACGTTGATGAAATCTCGAATTTCATCCTATGTGATACGTGGAATACCGTCAAGGAGTTGTAGAGTAAGTATACTATACTATTTATTTATTAATTTCCGTAGGTAATTTATAGTTGTTTGTGTGATCACCAGTTATAAGGCACGTATATTGTTTAAAAAAAAAAAAAAAAAAACATAATGTAATGAATTTTAAAGCAGGATGCCTGCCACAGCACATAAAGCAGCCACCCCATGCAACAAACTGCAGTGTCATAATTTTCTGTAGGAAAACATTTTCCTTTCAGTTTTTATTATTATTATTTTTTCTTTCTGGAAGGGATCATTGTTGTGGTAATCATGTATAGAATGATATGGATTTTAGGATATGTTTACGCAGCTCCCAATGAAATCTGTTCAGTATAGCCTTTGTAACCATTATCATTTGCAATATCTTGAGCATCGCAAAATCTTGCAACATCTCATCCTCGTCCAATGTGTCTAAAGTGGACCTCAGAGATGCTAACTCAGCGGCTTCCCATAGTTATTGCAAATTGGATGATTGCAGATCTCTACTCCAAAAAGCTTGTTCCACTTCATCCATAGGTGATCATTAGAATGAGATGGGTACTGAATTAGGAGGCGACTGAATTAGGCTGAATTCACTCTTATGTTCCTGTAGTTCTGTACAATTCTGGCCCCCGTAACATGGCAACATTATCATATTGGAAGAATCCATTCATGATACATTTCTGTGCAATGATGCCTTGCAACTGTTATTATAAACCTAATATTTGTCAGTTTAAAATTTTTTACATTTTAGTTCAACCTCTCGGTTTAGTTTCCTGCTTCTGAAACACATAATGCTAGAGAATTTGTAAATTTGTGTTTGCAAAATAAAAGTCCCACAATGCACTGGGGGACATAGTAATTTAGAAAACTTTAATTTAAAATTACATACAGGTAGGATAACTCATTGATTTCCCCACCAGTGGCAAATGACATAAAAATATTATAAATTGTTTCTGTGATGAAACATGACAAAAGAAATGTAAGAAATCAAGGTGTTAAAGAGAACAAAAATTTACATTTCTATGATGAAACGTCACAAAAACAACAGAAGGAGAAAAGAAATTAAATGATTAGTAGTCTTTGACAAAAAAAAAGAAGCTAGGCACTCCATCACAAAATCTGATTGGACATCCTAAAAAGAGAGACCCAGGGTTTTCTTGTATGGCACTTTTGGTTAAGTTTATAGGGAATCTGGAATCCTGCTCACTGCAGTAGTTCTATTTGAAGATGAACTATTGTGCAGTTTTTATTTTATTTTTTTTTTTGTTTTATTAATAATGAAAAAGAGTCTAGTTGTATGGAGAGAGGCCTCTTTGTGTAACAAATTAGCCATAGTGTGGATTGGTTGTGGGGGTGGTGAAGTAAAATTTGCCTATTTTTTTCATCTGTAGTAACCTGTAACTCTCTTTCACAGAAAACTGGCCTCTCTTCTCTACTGCTACCTAAGGTCATCACCCTCTCTCTCCTAGATATTATGCATGGCTTTCAGCCAACAGGGCTTTATAGATTTTTAGCATACAGGACAGTCCTTAATGCCTCTATTCTCAATAGTGGTGAAACCCATGTTTAGTCTCTAGAGCAAAGTTTCCAGCATCCCCCTTCCCCTCTCATATTTCTCCTTCAACCCATGCATGGTACTAAGTACTATAGGTTTTGATACCTTTCGTGTTTGGGGTTTTCATTAAAAAAAAAAAAAAAAAAATAGTTGTTGAGTCAAGCTGTCCAGTGAGAGATCATGATGAAGAACTTCCAGGCTTCTTATAGTTGAACTTGATGGACTTAAAATTCCTAATTTTTCTTTTTTTTTTTTTCTTTTTTTTTTTTTCTTTTTTTTTTTTTTCTTTTTTTTTTTTAAATTTCTTTGTGTTCATCACAGCATTGCTAAATTATCTAGTTATATTCCATGCTTGTTTTGATGTATAATAAACCCTCAACTTTACAGATAAAAAATTTCACTGGCAGGAGGGTGTATTCATGAGGTGGGGAAACTAGGAACTTGTGAGTTGCAGTAGCCAACAGTACACATTGCATTCACCCTAGGGATGAGATTACTATCATATCATCTCCTGTTCTTTTATTGAAATCTCACCTACAGTGTATCATCATCATGTCTTCTAAGAAGACTAGTGAAAAGAGAAAACATGTCCATCTGAGAGTTCATCACTGTACTGCTAAATTATCTAGTTATATTCCATTTGCAGAGTTGTTAATGACACTAATAACAATACACTGCTGCAACAGGATCTAGAAAAGTTGAGTAGATGGGCTGAGAGGTGGTACTACACTGACAGTGGTAGAGAATGAAAAGGATCTGGGGGGGGGGTAATTGTACAGGCAGATATGAAGTTTTCTGAGCAGTGCAGACAGTCTGCAAGAGTAGCTCATAGTATCTTGTCAATTGATATACAGGAATTTTTCTAGCAGGGATAAGGAGGTGATTATCTTCTTCTATAAGGCAATGGTTAGACTGTATACAGGTCTGGAGGCCTCATTTTAAGAAGGATGTAGAACTGCTGGAACAAGTACAGAGAAGGGCAACAGATTTAGTGAATGGAACAAAGGGTTGCGCTTACAAATAAAGGCTTAAGTTTTGCAAATTACAGTGTCTGGAGACTAGGTACTTGCGAGGTGATCTGATTGAGGTGTATAAAGCCTTGAATGGTTTGAGCATGCTCAATGCTGTTGGAATTTTTCCTCTTGCCCAGAATAATCGCCTGATAGAGCATAAATTCAAATTCCAAAAGACAGTTGTAGGATAGATGTGCGGAAGTTTTCTTTTAGCCAGCAGGTAGTTGATTTCTGGAACAAACTTCTATCTATCATTGTAGAAGCTGATAGCTTAAATAGATTCAAGGCAGAACTAGGCAAACATTTGGAGCCAGTGGATGGGTGAAATTAGAAGGTTTTTTTTTTTTGCTCGTGTTATGTAAGCTTGCTTTCTTGTATCATATGCCTTTATTAATGCTAATGGTAATATATGATAAACCCTCGATGTTACAGAGAAATAATTTCACTGGCAGTAGGGTGTTTTCATCAGGTGGGGGAACTTGAATTGCAGCATCCAACAGTACACATTGCATTCACTTTAGGGAATGCAATCCATTCACATAAGATTACTCTCATATCATCTCCTGTTCTTTTATTGAAACCTCACAGTGTATCATCATCATGTCTCCTAATAAAACTAGTGAAAAGGTAAAACATGTGCATCTGAGAAGGCGTCTCCGTAACCAGGTGGGTAGGTGCAGCAGTGCGTAGCACACACTTCTTGATTAGACTGGGGTTCGAACCTGTGACCACCAAATACGGAGGATGCAGAAAGGTCAGGGAATGACCACTGCATATCCCAGAACAATATTGCCTTAGTTGCTAATGCTCCTAAACACCAAATAATAACAGCAACAACAACAACAGCATCTGAGCATTTCTCAATAATTTAGCAGTATACCCTCAGAGAAACCAGACCCTTGCGTTTCTATTTTCCTAATATGTGAGGAATATGACATGAGAAGGGGGAGGGATAGAAGATCACCTCTGTCAGATACTGAAAAAAAGCAAGGCTATGCCTAAGGAGTTTTTAAGGAGTCTGAAGGTTGACTAGTATTTCATCTTTGGTTTCTTAGCTCCAACTCTGAACAAAGTTCAAATTTAGAGCCAAGCATTCAGTTTCCAGGAAAAAATATATTGCATTGGTAAATTATCTTCAACTAATAATGTACTGTGTATTAACCTATAAATTCAAAGTAAATAAAAGCTTGCTTTTATTTACTGAATAATTGTTTTAAATTTTCAATTTTGTTGGGTACAAATATCTAAAAAAAAAAAAAACCTTTCATTTAACAGATTTAGCATTAGCATTAGCATTAGCATTAGTAGAGGCATTTGATGCAAGAAAGCAAGCTTATGCAGCATCAGCCAAAAAAAAAAAAAAAAAAAAAAAAGTAACATAAATAAATAAAAATAACCACTTCCACTTCACCCCTCTGTTCGTTCGAAATACCTGTCCAGCTGAGCCTTAAACTTATTTAAGCTATCAACTTCCACGACAGGGGATGGAAGTCTGTTCCACCCACCAACCACCCGCTGGCTAAAGGCAAATTTCCGCACATCTATCCTACATCTGTCTTTCCTCAATTTGAATTTATGCCCTCTCAGGTGATTTTTCTGAGCTAGAGGAAGAATCCCATCAGCATTGAGCATGCTCAAACCATTCAAGGCTTTGTACACCTCTATCAGATCACCCCGCTGGTGCCTAGTTTCCAGACACTGTAATTTGCAAAACTTAAGCCTTTCTTCGTAAGAGAACCCCTTTGTCCCATTCACCAATCTAGTTGCCCTTCTCTGTACTCGTTCCAGCAGCTCTACATCCTTCCTGAAATGAGGCCTCCAGGCCTGTATACAGTACTCTAGGTGTGGCCTGACCATTGCCTTATACAAGGGAATAATCACCTCCTTATCCCTGCTAGAAAAATTCCTATATATCATTGACAATACACCATGAGCTACTCTCGCAGCTCGTCTGCACTGCTCAGAGAACTTCATATCTGCCTGCACCACCACCCCCAGGTCCCTTTCATTCTCTACCACTGTCAGTGTAGTACCACAGAGTTGATACGTTGCTCTGGGGTTGCTGTTTCCCATATGTAGTACTTTACATTTGTCAATGTTAAACTTCATTTGCCACCTCGAAGCCCATCTGCTCAACCTTTCCAAATCCTGTTGCAGCAGCATAGTGTCAGTAGTGTCCTTGACAACCCTGCCAACCTTCGTATCGTCTGCAAACTTGGACATTAAGCCTGATATACCATCATCAATATCATTTATAAATACAGAAAACAATAAAGGCCCCAATACTGAACCCTGAGGGACTCCACTAATAACATTAGTCCACGATGAGCAGTGTCCATTGATTACCACTCTCTGTCTTCTCCCCCTCAACCACCCCTTTATCCATAGCAGCAACTTGCCTCCAATGCCACACTGCTCCAATTTGTGCAGCAGTCTTCCATGTGCAACAGTATCAAAAGCCTTTCTAAGATCCAAGTATATAATATCAAAGTTATTCCCTGCATCCAGTTCTTGTGTGACTGCATCATAGTATCCAATCAAATTGGTCAGGCAAGACTTCCCCTTAACAAAACCATGCTGTGTCCTAGCTATAACTGAAGTCTTGTCTAGATGATCCTGCAGTGCTTCTTTCACCAGTGCCTCCATTAATTTTCCGGGAACAGAAGTTAAACTCACAGGTCTATAATTACTTGTGTCAGCCTTTGATCCCCCTTTGTGAATTGGGGTCACATTTGCACATCTCCAGTCAATGGGTACCTCCCCTGAGTCCAAGGAAGCTCTCATAATTATGGCTAAGGGTTTGCTTACCTCCTTTGCTGCCTCCTTTAATATAACTGGATAGATCCCATCCACCCCAGGTGCCTTTCTTGTGTTTATCTTCAACAATTTCTCCTCCACTTTGCTCTCAGTTATTACAAGATTCTCTAGCTTACTGCTAGAGTTGAATACACCTCTGGCATTCCCCTCGCTGAATAACTCCTCGTGTGTGAATGTCGATGCAAAATATTCATTTAGTTTGTTAGCTACCCGAGCAGGGTCATCAACAGTTGACCCATCGATCTCAAGTGGACCAATCTGATTCATCCCCTTCCTTCTAGAGTTTACATAAGTAAAGAACTCTTTGCTGTTTTTCTTCGCATCCCTTGCCAAGGATCTCTCGTAATCTGCCTTCGCCTGCCTAACCTCCTTTGTAACTTGGTTACAGATCAACTTGTATCTATCATAGGCATCCGTGTCACGTGTTAATTTGTATGTATCCCATGCATTTTTCTTCTCTGCCATATGCCTCATTAGTTCATCTGACAACCATTTAGGCCTAAACCTTGAACAATATTTCTTAGTTGGTATGTAAAGCCTAGTAGCTTCCACGATAAGTTCTTTGAATGCTTCCCATTTTGAATTTGCTGTTGGCAATATCATCAGTTGATCCCACTGTATAGAATTTAAATACTGTCTCAGTCCATTGTAGTCGCCTTTACGAAAGCAATACCCCTTCCCTTTACCCCTAATGGTAGTTACCTCTTTGAGTAACTCCCACTTCAGCACACTGTGATCACTGCCACCAAGTGGTTCATTTATCTGCAGATTCTTAATGCATGAAGAATCACTACTGATAATCAAATCAAGAGTATTACTCCCTCTAGTTGCCTCCCGAACATGCTGATGTAGAAAACAATCATCCAATAAATCCACAAAAGCCTTGCTACTGTGTGAGTGACCAGCCCCCAAATTCCAGTCAATATCTGGGAAATTAAAATCCCCCATTATAAGACTCTCTGATTTACTGGCCCACTCTATTTCTCCGAACAGTTTCTTATTATACTCATCAGAGTCATTAGGCCTATAGCACACTCCTACTCTCAATTTTGATCTCCCAATGCTTATGTCACACCAAACTGACTCGACACTGCACTGTCCAGCGATGTCGACTGGCTTCACTTCCTTGGATTTTATGTGTTTCTTAATTAATAGCATAACCCCTCCTCCCTTCCTATCCTGTCTATCCTTTCTGTACACATTGTACTCCCCAAATTCCAGTTCTGCATTTCTTATATCTGTGTGACACCACGTCTCTGAAATCCCCACAATATCTGCCTTTGATGTTTTGAGCAATACCTCAAATTCATCAAATTTATTTACTAAACTCCTAGCATTGGTGTACACACAAGTATACATGCACCTGTTCTTTTTCTTAGCTACCCTAACACAACCCATGTGTTTACTTGTACCCCAATGATTCCCAGCAGTCTCTGATTTGCTAATAATCAATACTTCTTTCCCTATTAATCCATGAATCGAAGGTTTACTGTACTTATATATGACCACTCTGAAATATAAATCTTCTATTCTTTTTAATATTATTATAAACAACTTTTTTCTCCTTTTATTATGGGATTATTTTACTTTATTTATTTACCAAGTGCGTGGGTCATTGATTGTGTCCAGCTACTACTACTACTACTATTATTATTATTGTCACTGTTGATCGAGGGGCAAAAGTAAAAAAAAGCCAACAAGAGAACCACAGAAAACTACTAGAAAGTTACATGACAAACTGGTTTGCCACTACCACAATATCTTTGTGCATTCTTGATAAACAGACGGTGGTAGTAGAAGTCAAGAAAGATATATAGATTAATACATAGGTGTGACAGACGATAACATCATAGCATTAAGTGATTCATTGACATTATTATATATATATATATATATATAAAGAATCTTTCTTTTCCTATTATTTCATAACCTAACCTTTAAAGTCAGGTAGGGAAACCTTTTCCTATTATTTCCAACCTAACATTTAAGGTCATGTTATGAAATATAATGAAAAATAAAGACACCTTTTCCTTTTTTTCCTAACCTATCCTTATCCTTAAGGTTAGGTTTTCTAACCTTAAGTTTAGGTTTAGGTTGAAAACATAACCTAACCTTAAAAACGTACAACAAAATCAGTAATATGTTTTTTTTAATAGGGAAAACACTAATGGACCACCAATAATCTGCTTTTAATAATGAGAAAAAACTGATCATTACATTGTCTGTCACACCTGCGCATCAATGAATATATTTTTCTCAACTTCTACTGCCGCTACCGATAACATGCACCATCTGTTTACCGGGAATGCAGGGAGAAACTGGGGCTGCGGCAAACCAGTTTGTTAAGTTTCCTGGAGTTTTCATGTTGGCTCTCTTTAGCTTAGCCAATCAGGGAACTCTTTACTATCTTTCAGGTGTTCAGAATTACTGTTTTCTGGAGTTCCATGTAAGTGTTCTCTGGGAGGCCTGTTGTTGTTGCTAGATTCTTATGTGGGCTTTTTAGCACCATGCTGGTGGTTGATGTGGTGATCAGGATGGTCATCACTTGTTCCATATGCCACATATCTTTGACCTTTTGTCTTAGGTCTGAGTACTTATAGTAATAGTATTTGCCATATAGTGCAAGGAAACCACAGGCTTTTGCTGCACTGACCAAAAAAAAAAAAAACCCAAGCAAGTAGATAAGAAAACACAAATTATATGCTCTTCACATAGGTAGGTATCCAGTTGACCTTTTGTATCTAATCTAAACCTCGATTTGAATTGAAGTTTAGATTGGATTGTAATTTCAATTTATGACCCCTAGTTCGTGAATTGTTTAGAACAGTGAGGATTCCCCTTCATTCATTTTTCCAGTGGTTCCCAACCTTTTTGACTCACGAACCCCTTCCAATGTAATATTTCTTATCGCAAACCCCTTTCAACATTATATTTTTAAAATGAACCACTAAGCCTATATTCTCTGAAATTGTATAATATTTCTGAATTTTTATATAAAATATTTCCAGTACCACATTTTTATAAGTAACATTGCATAATAATAAAATTTATTATTAAGTATTATTATACTTTGTAAAACAGTTATTAATCAGTCCAAACCAGATTTCTAACAGGCTAAGAGTAATAAACTTGCTTCTTGTCCAAATCGTAGCCGAGCATTCTGGTCTCTTGTCAAAGCTATTGGCCGCAATTTTTGCCCATCTCTGTTCCCACCTCTGTCAAATCCAGATGGTTCTGTTGCCACATCAGCCAAAGATAAAGCTGACCTGCTAGCATCCTGTTTTTCTTTCAACTCATGTATTGATGATCTTGATAAATCACCTCAAACCATTCCCAGTACACTCCATTCATTGTCTCCTCTGAGCTTTCATCATAAGGATGTCAGAAGGATTTTGATGAATCTGATACTAAGAAAGCTCCAAGTCCTGATGGTATTTCTTCACTTGTTCTCAAAGCCTGTGCTCCTGAACTTACTCCTGTTTTGTGTCATCTTGTTTCATTTTCTTATTCCAAAAGTGTTTTTCCTTCTGCTTGGAAATTTGCTCATATCCAACCAGTTCCTAAAAAGGGCTGACAATTCCCTTCCATCTGATTATCGTCCCATTGCCATTACTTCTACTCTTTCCAATATAATGGAGAAATCAATTAACCGCCAACTCTTAAACTATCTGGAAATCTTTCATCTGATCAATGATCGCCAGTATGAATTCCGTCAGTGTCAATCCACTGGTGATATTCTGGCTTATAATGCCCATCTATGGACAAATTCAGTGGAAAAGTTTGGTGAAACTCATGCCATTGCTCTTGACATTTCAATGTCTTTCGATTGTGTTTGGCATAAAGGCCTTCTAAATAAGCTTCGATCCTATGGTTTGCCAGCTGTTCTTTGTAATTGGGTATTCAGTTTTCTCTCTGACTGCTCACTGAGGGTGATGGTAGATGATTCTCTGTCTTCTAACTTTTCCAGTAATGCTGGTATTCTAGAAGGTTCAGTTACACTCTTTTCCTATTGTATATTAATGACCTTCTTCCATTGACCAAAAATCCTATCCATAGTTTTTCTGACAATAGCACATTACATTCCACCTTCCATTTTGAGAAACCTTGCCTTGCTCAAACAGCTTCAACTTCTTGAGTATCCACTGCAAAATCCTTAAATGCTGATCTCAAGATAATTCTCCAGTGGGGCAAAGACAACTTAATTTCAATCCTTCTAAAACTCAGTCCTGTCCTATATCTTGCAAAAAGGATTCTTCTGCTCCTATGCTTATCTTCGATGACGATTTCTATGCAAGATCTTGGGGATTACTCTGACTTCTAATCTCTATTGGCATAAAGCACATTACAAATACTGTTTCCTCTACATCTAAGAAACTGGGTTTTCTCTTTCACTCTCGGCATTACTTTTCTTCCAAACAGTTGTTGACTCTGTAGAAATCATAAATCCGGCCTACCATGCCATTTAAATTAATCTCTCATCTCTAACAGAGTCTCTACACTCTGTCTCATAGACTGTTTCTGTTGCATGCCTTCTCTGTAGATACTTGCATGGGCACTGTTCTGAATTGGCTTCTATAATTGCCACTCTTTCTTTCAAAGCAGTCCAAACACATGCCACAACCAGTCAACATCCTTTTACTGTCCTGGTTCAGACATGACCCAAGAACAAAGGCCCAGGCCTCTCAATGGAAGACTCCGTCATCTCTAAGGTCCCCCCCCCTAAAAAAAAACAAGAGAAACATTCTCAATCAGATATGAGGATCGCAATTATGCAATTTTTTGAATTTGGATTGCATTTCCAAATGGCAAACTGGAAATATAAATAATTCTGTTTATTTATGATGCTAAATTGGAGAAAATGTTTAGTAAAGAAGCTTCAAGTAATTGGTGCTTGCATCAACACCGCTGCACACTCAGCCATTTCCATTCAAACATTTTTTGTAAAACTCCATCACTGTGGTTTCCCCATCTGGCATATTCATTAGATTTAATTCCTTGTGATTACTTTTTTACACCACACTCTTAAAAACCCTTTGGAAGGTCACAGATTTTCAACTGTTGAGGAAATCATTCAAACCCATTGGATTTAGCTCTTTATGTTTTTTTTTTTTTTTTTTTTTTTTTTCTCCCAATGTTTAATACCCTTGGAAGATCACAAATTTTCAACAGTTGAGGAAATTATTCAGAACATGACACAGGAGGTATTAGCAATTTCAAAAGGTGGGTGAGGTATACTTTAAGATGGGGAAATGGATAGCAAAGAGAGTTAATGGAATTTGGGGAAAAGATATCGCACACAAAAGGAGTAGGTGTTTGACTGAACCTAATGTCAGCCTGAACCTAAAAATCCTCTCCATAAACCTGATCCATCACTTCCAGTGATTCAAATGTAGATTTCCCTAAAATTTCATGTTTGCATAATGTTTCAAATTTGAAATTGTCCACCCTTAGAAATTTTGATAAAATAAATTCACTTCAAACACACATCAACAAAACATGTATTCAATAATTAACAAACTTTTATGCAATATATAAATGAAGATTGAACTTGCACTGTGACAACAGTAAGTTTCACTGCATTTACTGACTGTACCAAGTATAAACCTTGAATAGGTTAATTAAAGATAAGCTTTTCACATCCAAATCTCACTTCATCTAATACATTTGTGTACTCATTCCATTAATTGCTGAAATTCGCACATTACTCTTTAGCCTTTTTTATTTATTAGTTATGCTTTCCTCAACCAATAATAACGCCTTCTTTTCTTTGCCTCTCATCCACTCCAATGGTATATTTACAATTTGAGAAACCTCTTGATAAGAATTTTAAAAACAATTTACTTTCATTTCACTTTTATTACTAAACAGAAAAATTCACATCATAATTGTTTCTAGTCTGTTGAACTAGGAAAAAAAAATAATAAAATTATTTTCTTTCTAAAAGTCATAATGTGACCATCCATGCCCATATTTAATTTAAACATATAGGCAAAACTAACTCAGCTTTCTGTATACAGAAACTATACAGTGTGTTATTTAAAGTAGTGTACTTAAATAAATCACACTACAAGAGGTTTCAATAAACCAGTAATCAGGTAATCAGATTTCAGCTATTAAGATAGCATTTCACATCTCTTTGAAATCCATTACCAATCCCAACTCTTCACATAAAACACTGGCAAATCATTTGTCACTCATCATCTGAATTACAGTAGTCATCTAATTTACAACTTAGGTTAGGGGCATTCTTGATAATAAATTCCAAACTGCCATATTCACAGTTTGGCATTGATTATCTGTTAATTGGAATCTTTTTATGGTGAAATTGACTGAAAAAGCAATAAACTATAAAGTGTTTCTCTGAAATACACACAGTTGTACTTTTAAATCAAATTAAATTATTTATATAAACTGGAATTTAAATACATTTAGAAATCAATTCATTGAAATTTCAGTATACAGGTAGTTCTCGACTTTACGAGTTAACTCATTCCTATTCCTAGTGCATGCTCATAAAGCGGGAATTAAATCCGATAGACATAATGTTAAAATTAGGGGTTACGTTCTCAGCAATGAAATTAGTTAGCTAATTAGTTCATGTTTAAACAATGATTAATTTATCCAAAAAAATTAAAATGTAGCCGGTAAAATCAAGCAAATTATATTAATCAAGAAATTATTTATAATTTACAAATTTTAAAGAATGTTTATTCTTCATCATCGACTAAATGCACACTCGTTGATCACTTATTACTGGCTCAGCACTCATTGGTTTGTTGCACAAGAAGTCGTCTTCTTCAGAAATGCTTCAAAAGGCATTTGTTTCCAGGATAATCTTCTATTTTCTTTATAAGTTTCAATTAAGCATTTTAAGAATGCTTAATTAAAAAATGCTTTCCATTAAAAAAAATGCTTAAAAAGCATTTTTTAATGGAACGCACAAATTGCAACTAACACGATTTGCGCAGAGTAACAAGTTTACAAAGCTTAAACAAAAAAAAAAAAAAAAAAAGATATGACCAGAGAGGATTCGGAAAATTTATTTATTTATGTTTTTTTTTTGCAAATGCAAGTTCATCGAGTTTATAATTGATTGCACTAAGAGAAAAGCCCAATAAACTGGAAAGTGCAAATTGTTTTTATTGTTTTATGGTCGTGACCTCTAGAAATGTGCTTTAGAAAAATGTCACAAAGCCATTCAAAATTGGTTCTTATGACAGAACATATGATAACAATGAAAGTATAGTGCATTTTAGTGATTTGAATTGGTAACTAATACAATTTGCAATATAAAAACAACCTTTTAGAGAGTTATATAGCGAAAATTTCAACTTCTGAAGTCATGGAACCAATTACCAAAAACAATGTGTTATTGGGTTCACATTACGATATTTTCAAGATACGATGGTGTCTCTGGAAAGGATTAATATCGTAAAGCTAGGCACACTGTATTGTATAGCATGCGTGGTTTGAAATGCGGTGTTTATGAATGTTTAACATTCATTTTTTGCAATTAATATTCATATTTTCGACTTTGTTGATACTTGATACGTTGAAAAAAAAAACTCTTAAACCTGGAAATTCGTAAAGTGAGAACTACCTGTATATATATATATATATATATATATATATATATATATATATATATATATATATAATCATATAAATTAGAATAAGGTTTAAAAAAATATATATATATATAAAATATTTCAAGTAAAGAGTATGCTAACAAGCTTTGTGTATAAATTAAAAATTAAAACTAATGAATATACCGTATACCCTGGGAGCGGAATATGTTGTGAAAGAAAAAAAAAGGGTCGGGGGGGAGAAATGAACTGTAAAATAAAATGATAAGATTTGCACAGATTGAAATGATATCAAATAAATTTTGAAAAATTTGGGAAAAAACGACCAAGGTGGAAATAACATTGCAGTGTCTTTCGTAATTTTTGTGTCTTCATCAGAGGTCATCCACCAAAATAATGAAAAAGGCAGCAATGCTCTTACTTCTGTTTCCGACATGTTCTGTATGCATTGGTACACGTGTGAAAAGCCACGTGGTAATTTATAACATAAATTTAAAAATGTAAAATTAAAATTAACAAATATAGTTTAAACAAATTTGAATTTATGTTAGTGTACTAATAAAAGTGTTGCATACAGATCGTGGATGACCTTACAGAAGTAAGTGAAACGTTAAGAAAAACCAAAATTAGTATATACCGTAAGACAGGGACTTACCATTGCTAGCCAAACTGAACAAAACAGAACTGAACTTTTTTTTTTCTTTCACAACATATTTCGCTCCCAGGGTATACAGTATATTCATTAGTTTTAATTTTTAATTCATACACAAAGCTCGTTAGCATACTTTTTACTTGAAATATTTTATATATACATATACACATTATGGCTGTAGGGTACATTTTGCTATTGCAGTGTCCCTGATCCATAAGTTATGATATTGTAATTCAGACTTACTCAAATTCAAACTTAAATTCCCCCCCTCCCCACTGAATGTATAGCCTCTCTATATCATTATTCTTGACTATATATATATATATATGGGATAGTACCTTTATTAACAGTGACGTGTGACATTTGGATGCAGTGCACTTCGAAATTTGTAATATTCCATAATTTTTTTTCACGTTTACCTACTATTCAAATAAACTTAAAATTATTTAACTAAATGTGCATTTTTTACTGTCTATTTTTAAGATATTTTCTATATAAAACTGTATAACCATTTTTATAATTCTAAATTACTCAGTTGGGCCTCAGTTTAACGAAGTCCTTTTATAGTGGATTATTTTGAATTCCCCTTGGAAGTTACATTTAAAATAGTTTCCGCTGAGCGAAGAATTTTTTCATATAGCGAAAGGATTAAGAGAGAATTAACTTAGTATGCACTGTTCCCATTTCTGGCCTTCAGGCAATTAGTGCTGCTGCACAAATTAAGAGAGCTAACGCATTCTACAACTTAGTGGTACCTGGTAAAACCTATCCGACCACTTGTCCCACATACGGAGGAGTCGCGCTAGTCAAGAGTGAGCAGATCGCATATTCCCAATGGGCTCTGGCCCGCCTTCTACCGCAGTGATGTCCAACCTTTTCCTGTACAGGGGCCATATTCAAAAAAATTCAGTTAGATTTCTTTACCGTGTTACATTTTTCATATCTTGTTGCATGTAAAAGTAAAAGTGAAATATTCGAAAATTTTATTAAGTACAATACACAAATACATTTAATGATAATGAACAAAATTTAAAATACTGTTTAATTCACCTTCCTCGTGGGCTGTAGGTTGGACACCTTGAATCAACCATAAGCGCCCCGTTTCAGAATTAGAAAAGTGAATTCTTTTACCCCGACAAATTATCATCTGTTGTTTTGTGAAGTGCTTTATCCACATTTTCCCATAATATTTCCTTATCTCTGTTTACATGGTCACAGTACCTGAATATCCGGATGACACCAACATTTTGGACAGTTTCAAAAAAAAGAAAAGAAAAAATTCAAATGTAAGAGCTAGTGACAATACTGATAACGAGTGAAGTAAAACGAGGACAACAAAGGTATTAATCCTTCTAAACATGAATTGTTGGCATTTGGTGAAAGTGAAGTAAGAAAATTGTCAATTAGGTTACAGTTAAATGAAAGAGATGCAATTTGTGGATACCTAATTGATAAGAAGGTTTCAGAAGAATTGAAGCATTTGATAAATGCTCTGAGTACGATACCGATTTCGTTGAGTGAATGTGAATGAGGATTTTCACAAATGAATCTGATCGCCAGCCCAACCAGTGCTTCGTTGATGACAAAAATAGTTTCTTCACTACTGTTTTTTAATTGTAGGCCCACTGCTGACCCGCTTCGATACAGCAAAATATGTCGATTCATGGCTGCTTCGGAAGCGTCATTCAGCAACCGACACACAAAGAGGAAGAAAAGAAGTCAGCATAGGACGGGTCGGTAACCTGCGGCTCGCGAGCTGCATGCAGCTATTTTAACATGTAACTGTGGCTTTACAGCTCACATGAAGCACAATTTGAAATGGAGTTAAGAGGACTTAAAAATCAAGGACGTGGAGTGCAAGACTAAAATGCCTTAAAACTGAAATTTTTCATATTTGGAGAGGCAAAAGGCTGCCCTTGCAACTACACAAATGGATGGTGATAGATGACTTTAAAATGCAGACCAAATTGGGTTCGATACCTGGAGTAGCTTACTGGACCCATATATGAATTTGAAAATATTTGTGTTTGGACTTCTCTCAGTTTTTGGTTCGACATATTTCTGCGAGCAAATATTTTTGAACATGAACTATATTAAAAATAAATCAAGAAACCGTCATCTGAACAATGCGAGCATGTTTAATTACGACATACTCACATGATATTGGAAGACACTTGCTCAAGAAGTTCATCAGCAAAAGTCACATTAATTTGTACTTAATTGGATGTTTGTTACATTTTTTCAATGTTTTTCAAAAAAATTTTTGAAAAATTTTCAATTTTTCAAAAAAAAAATATTTTTTTTAGCAAACACCTTACCACTCTATTCCATTTCTTAAACAACTCCCCCCCCCCCTCCCAGCTTGAGCTGAGGTGTGGCTCTCTGGATTCTCTCTCTTTTTTTTTAATTAGATAAAAAATGGCTCTTCACTCAAAAAAGGTTGCCACCCCCTGGAATAGGGTGTCGGATAAGAACTTAATAAAAATTTGGAATATTCTACAAAAACTTTATTATGAAATTATTTTTACTTATGTTATTATTTTTTACTTATTTTACTCACATTTACTTATTTTTTTATATACATGAATGTAAAAAATTAAGTAAAAAATTTACTTAATTTTTTATATACATATAATAAATGTATGCTTAATAAACAGTGTGTTAATACACTTATTTTGTTGTTCTTATTCTAAAAAAAATTACTAGTAAAATAACAATATCAGGAAAAAATAATTTTCAAAGTACTTTTCATATCCTTTTAATTTTCAGTTTTTCCTGATAGTAAAGAATAAGTACCAGCAACTATTTTTTTTACAAAAAAGCACTGTATATATATATCAGTAGAATATTATAATAAAATGATGTTCTCCTGTCTGTTTAATAGCTTATTCAAAAATAGGCTATTAAACAAATATTAGGTTGCCCTTCTGATATAAACAAACTTTAGGTATGCAGACTTTGTATATCTTTTGCTATTGACCTGTAAGTAAAATATGATAATGAATCTTTATATATATATATATATATATAAATTATTTTTATATATCATATGCATCAAATAATTTAATTACTAGGTGGTAGATGACTCTCATCAACCAGTGCAATACCACCACTTTGCTTTTTGGAGGCTTGAAGTGGTGGAACCCATGTTTAGTCTCTAGAGCTAAGTTCCGGTCAACCCTTCCCCATCTCTTCCATCATGCAGTATGATTGATGACTTTTGAGGTTATGATGAACATCGTGGTGAGATCCAATATTCCTTACATTTCGAGGGTACAGCTCTAAAACGGTGTTCACAGGACGGCCGTTAGTTAGTACACCGGAACGAACCTATTGGTAACTCTCTAGGAGTCTTCTGGATCAGCTAGTGTATAATCTTGCTACCTCTACTCTGCCAGATAGTGACTGGAGGAAGTCCGAGTAGTGTGTATGCGGGGAGCATTGTGGGTATATTCTTACCATGTGTACGCCATATCTAAAATTTCATTACTTCATACATCATGTCCCACCCACTTTCTCTTACTATTGAATACACCATGAATTGTCAAACTAATAGGGCAAGCTTATCTGCGAAAAGATCTAAACCACTTCCTAATTCATTTCACAAATATACGTGGTCTCAATTCTAATTTCAACGATTTCCATTTCCACTTGCAGTCTGCCAAACCCCATGGACTTTTTCTGACAGAATCTCAGTTATCGGTTGATTCAACTACTGCTCATCTCAGATTCCCAAATTATTCGCTGTATAATTCCTTTTGCCTCAAAGGTGGTACTTGTGCATATGCTCGTTCAGATATTCCCTGTCAGAGACTTGGCAATTTGGAATCTCCTCTCTTTGATCTTCTCTGGCTTAAAATCTCTCTACCTCATTGTGTCAAATTTATCTGTTGTCTCTGCTGTTCTCCCAACTCCACTAATCACTTGGAGCTCTTTGACTTCCTCTCTTTGCAACTTGACTTTCTCCAGTCCAACTTTCCTAATAGTTAGGTAATTTTCCTTGGTGATTTTAATGTTCACAACTCCAGCTGGCTTCAGTTTTCTAGTCACACCGACCCAGCTGGTCGCGATGCTGGCAATTACTAATGATCTTGCACAGATTGTTACCTACAAGAATACCGGACAATCCTAATCATACAGCCAATACGCTTGATCTTTTTCTCACAAACAACCCTTCTAAGTACACGATCGAAGTGAGAGGTCTTTTAGGCACTTCAGATCACAACTTGGTGATTGTCTGTTCTCCAATGGAACCTTTATCTCATGGCTATTCCTAACCTTGTGTTGTTTGGCATTACAAGAATGCAAAATGGAATGACCTGCGAGACTTCTTTTCTTCTTTTCCTTGGTCGGATTACTGTTTCAAAAGTTCTGATGCTCACATCGTGTCAGTGAAATTATTCTTGCAGGAATGGAATCCTTTATCCCACACTCCACTTTAAAATCTCGTCCTTTATCTAAACCTTGGTTTTCCAATAAATGTGCTAAGGCTGTTCAAGAGAAGAATGTTGCATATCGTAACGGGCTTGTTTCTAATTCTTCAGTTTCATTTTGTGCCTACACCAAAGCTTGCAACAATTGTAGAGCAGTTATTAACCAGTCCAAACTAGAGTTTAAACAGGCTAAGAGTAGAAAACTTGCTTCTTGCCCTAATGGTAGCCGAGCATTCTGGTCTCTTGCCAAAGCTATTGGCTGCAACTTTTGCCCATCTCTGCTCCCACCTCTGTCCAAACCAGATGGTTCTGTTGCCCCTTCAGCCAAGGATAAAGCTGACCTGCTAGCATCCCATTTTTCTTTCAACTCATGCATTAACGATCTTGGTAAAACACCTCCCACTATTCCCAAAACGCTTCATTCAATGCCTTCACTGGTCTTCCGTCAGAAGGATGTCAGAAGGATTTTAACGAATCTTGATGCTAAGAAAGATCCAGGTCCCAATAATATTTCTCCACTTGTTCTCAAAACCTGTGCTCCTGAACTTACTCCTGTTATTTGCCACCTTTTTTCACTTTCTTATTCCAAAGGTGTTTTTCCTTCTGCTTGGAAATTTGCTCATATCCAGCCAGTTCCTAAAAAGGGTGACAAATCCCTCCCATCCAATTATCATCCCATTGCAATTACTTCTACTCTTTCCAAAGTAATGGAGAAATCAATTAACTGCCAAATTTTAAACTACCTAGAAGCCTTCCATCTGATCAATGATCGCCAGTATGGATTCCGTCAGTGTCGATCCACTGGTGATATTCTGGCTTATGTTACCCATTTATGGACTAAATCAATGGAAAGGTTCAGTGAAACACAAGTAGATGCTCTTGATATCTCAAAGGCTTTTGATAGTGTTTGGAATAAAGGTCTTATAACCAAACTTTCTTCTTATGGTTTGCCATCTGTTTTTTTGTAATTGGTTATGCAGTTTTCTCTCTGATCGCTCACTGAGGGTGATTGTAGATGGCTCTCTGTCTTCTAACTTCTCCACAAATGCCGGTGTCCCCCAAGGTTCAGTTCTTCCTCCCACTCCTTTCCTCTTGTATATTAATGACCTTCTTCCATTGACTGGAAATCCTATCCATAGTTTTGCCGATAATGGCACATTACATTCCACTTTCCATTTTGAGAAACCTTGTCCTGCTCAATCAGCTTCAATTTCTCGAAAATCTGCTACAAATTCCTTAAATGCCGATCTTCAGGTAATTCTCCAGTGGGACAAAGACAACTTAGTTGATATCAACCCTTCCAAATCTCAGTCTTGTCTTATATCTCGCAAAAAGGATTCTTCTGCTCCTATGCTTATCTTTAGTGACACTCCGATTTCTAGGCAGAATGATATATCTCTTTTGGGGATTACCCTGAATCCCCAAAATGATTCATCTCTAACAGAGTCTCTCCACTCGCTGTCTCATAGACGTACTGTTTCTGCTGCATGCCTCTTCTACAGATACTACCATAGGCACTGTTCTTCTGAATTAGCTTCTATAATTCCTGCTCTCTCTTTCAAAACAGTCCGAACACGTGCCACCACCAGCCAACATCCATTTACTGTCCAACTTCAAACTCACAGAACCAACTTTTCATCTTCCTCGTTTATTCATTCAACTGCCCTTTTCTGAAACAACCTTCCTTCATACGTATTTCCTGAAAATTACAGTCTACAGAAGTTCAAGTCCAATGTCAACAAATATCTTCTTTCATCTTCTCAACTTCCGACCCAAGCACTGTACTAAGTACTATAGGTTCTAACTCCTCTCGTGTTTGGGGTTTACATAAAAAAAATAATAATAATAATTTAAGCCCAAATTCTATAAGATAGCATTATCTCTCATTATTAAAATGTATATATCTATAAACAATGAAATCAGTTGAAATTTAATGGTATTGCTTTTCTTTACTTTACTTTCAGTTACGGCTATGGTATAACTTTTTTGGATTCAATAAAACAATTAATATATACAGAAGGACCAGTTATTTTAATGGAGGATTAGAGCTTATCAGATGTTATGATTCTTATGGAGCAGATGATTTTTGGGAAAGAGGAGATATATTAGTGAGCAGCGAAAATAATAGCTATAATTTTGATGTAAGTATTTTTCTAGCTTTGGTTAATTTATGAGTTTCACATTAAAAGTATTTTACAGTCAGCAAAACAACAAAATGGGACAAAGATTTATTATGATGTTGTAGAGCAGGTTACACCTTTAATGGCACAAAAGGTGATATTGCTATACACACTGGTATTCTCTATATATGATATGAAATTTTCTGAGCAATGCAGACAGGCTGCCAGGGCAGGTCATGGGGTTTTGTCAGTGATATATAAGAATTTTACTAGCAGGGCGAAGGAGGTGATTGTCCCTCTGTATAAGGCAATGGTCAGGCCACGCCTTGAGTACTGCGTACAGGTCTGGAGGCCTCATTTTAGGAAGGATGTAGATTTACTTGAGCGTGTACAGAGAAGGGCAACAAGATTGGTGAGGGGAATGAAGGGATCCTCTTACCAAGAGATGCTTGAGTTCTGCAAATTGCAGTGGCTGGAGACTAGGCACCTGCACGATGATCTAATTGAGATGTATAAGGCCTTGAATGGGTGGAGCATGCTGAATTCTGATGGGATCCTTCCACTTGTTCAGATTACGAACCTAATGGGGCATAAATTCAAATTAAGAAAAGACAGATGTGGAATAGATGTGTGGAAATTTGCCTTTAGCCAGCGGGTGGTTAATTGCTGGAACAAACTTCCATCTGTCGTGGAAGTTGATAGGTTGAATAAATTTAAGGAGGAACTGGACAGGCATTTGGAGGGAATGGTGTGATTTTTTTTTTTTTTTTTTTTTTGGCTGATGCTGCATAAGCTCATACACTTGCTTTCTTGCATCACATGCCACTACTACTACTACTACATTGGTATTTATAATAAGTTAAATGCCTACTACTAATTTAAATGGTACTGGAGAAATAAAAGCAGACACCAGTACAATAAAAGAAGGTACACCAGAGCACAGTTTGGAGAAATTGTTGAGGGGACTGTTTAAGATGAACACAACATGAATTATTAGATATAAAGCAATTACAGTGAAGACAACATGCAAGAAATCACATTTCAAAATAGCTGTGGAAAAACACAGGGCACATACAGTAATACATGAGCATTTGTGCCCCCATCTCATAAAATGCAATTAGTGCATTAAAACTTGCATTTATTAAGAGGCATCCAATATGGCTGATGCCCATTTAGACAGTTTATTAGATAACTAACAACTTGGAATAGGCATAACTGAGAAATTTTTGAATGTATTATTTTCTATAATTTTAATTTTAAGTAAACAGTTAGTTCCATTTCATCGCCATATGTTACTGAATATTATCATGTAGATAGTAATAGTAATAGAATTTGCCATATAGTGCAAGGAAGCCACAGGCTTTGAGGAGGGAAACTTCTTCCAGCTATCAATGACTTGCTGGCTAAAAGAAAACTACCTACAATCTATGTTAACCTTCAAGACCTGTAATTTGAATTTATGATCCCTAGTTCGGTGATCATAAATCGCTAAAACAGTGAGAATTCCACCTTCATTTTACGAATCCCTGTCAGATCCTTATAAATCTTAGTCAGGTCACCTCTAAGATGCCGGGTTACTAAGCTGTATAGCCTACATAGTCGGAGTCTTTCCTCATATGGTCGTCCTTCTGCCGATCTCACCATAGCAAGTATAGGTCAATGTTGAAAAAAAGTCGTGAGTTAGGGTTGAATTTGAAAGTGTCTACAAATCTGCCAAGACACGATAGGAAGCAGTATATGATGAGAGCCTTCTCGATCAATTTGGCCCTGGAAAGAATGTGCACTGCTCAAGAGGTAGAATTTTTTTCAGCCTGGTCTGTGATTGTTAGCAGGAGAGACTGCTTCTACAGGGATGGGATACACTTAAATAGAAAAGGTGCAAGATTATTTTATCGAGGCAGTGTTAAATGGGTCAGAAAACTGCTAGCTTGGGGGATACAGGGACTAATAGATTAACAGTAACCACTGGCAGAAGTGAAAGTGATTCTTCCACTGCTTCTATTGGAATGAGCAGCAGTCTGGAAAACAAGGTGCAGGGGATTCCAGAGACAAACATTGGGATATCAGAGACGTGGTGTCATGCAGATATAACGAATACAGAACTGGAATTTGGGGAGTACAGTGTGTACAGGAAGAATAGACAGGATAGAAAGGGATTAGTGGTTATGCTATTAGTTAAGAAACACACTAAATCCAAGGAAGTACAGCCAGTCAACATGGCTGGACAGTGCAGTGTCGAGTGAGTTTGGTGTGACATAAGCACTGGGAAAGCATAATTGAGAGTAGGAATGTGTTATACGCCTAAGTATACTGATGACTATAATAAACAGCTATACAGAGAAATAAAATGGGCCAGTAAATCAGAGTGTCTTATAATGGAAAATTTTAATTTCCCAGATATTGACTGGAATTTGTGGATTGGTCACTCTAGCATGTCTTTTTTGGATTTATTGGATGATTGTTTTCTATAGCAGCAGGATGTTTGGGAGGCAACTAGAGGGAGTAATACTCTTGATCTGATTATCAGTAGGGATTCTTCAGGCATTAAGAATCTGCAGATAATGGTGCCTCCGTAGCCGGGGAAATTAATGGAGCACTGGTTAAAGAAGCACTGCAGGATCATCTAGACAAGGCTTCAGTTATAGCTCTGACACAGCATGAGTCTGTTAAGGGGAAGTATTTCTGATCAATTTGATTGGATTCAATGATGAGGTCACAAAGGAACTGGATGCAAAGAATAATTTCGATATCATATATTTGGATCTTAGCAAGGCTATTGATACTGTTGCACACGGAAGACTGCTGCACAAAATGGAGTAGTGTGGCATTGAAGGCAAATTGCTGCTATGGTTAAAGGGATGGTTGAGTGGGACAAGACAGAGCATGGTAATCAATGGACACTGCTCTTCGTAGACTAATGTTATTAATGGACAATGTCTGTCTCTGTATCCGAGTGGTCAAGCACAGGAGTGCAGTAGCACACACTCTTTGAGTAGACTAGGGTTCAAGTTCCTGACTGCTAAATACGGTCGATCTGCCAAACCGCACTAGACCAGCATGGCAGATTATGCTCCATTTAATCAGCTTGAATTGTTGAGGAGGCTTCCATCCTGCAGTGGGTTGATAATGGCTGCAGTTTACCTTTTTTTTTTTTGTTTTACCCCAGAGTTCAATGTTGGGTGCATTGTTGTTTTCTGTATTTATTAATGATATTGATGATGATATATCATGCTTAATATCCAAGTTTGCAGACAATACGAAGGTCAGCAGGTTTGTTAATGACACTAGGGACAGTATGCTACTGCAACAGGGTATAGAAATGTTGGGCAGATGGGCTGAGAGGTGGCAACTGAAGTTTAACATTGACGAATATAAATTACTGCATATGGGAAGCAGTAACCCCAGAGTAAATATCAACTGTGTAGTACTACACTGATAGTGGTAGAGAATGAAAAGGATCTGGGAGTAATTGTTCAATGAGATATGAAGTTTTCTGAGCAGTGCAGACAGTCTGCAAGAGTAGCTCTTGGTGTATTGTCAATGATATACAGGAATTTTTCTAGCAGGGTTAAAGTAATTATCCACTTGTATAAGGCAATGGTCAGGCCACACTTTGAGTACTGCATACAGGTCTGAAGGCCTCCTGTTTTAAGAAGAAGTATGTAGAGCTGCTGGAATGAGTACAGAGAAAGGTAACATGATTATTGAATGGAACAAAGGGTTGCTCTTAAGAAGAAAGCTTATTTTTCAAATTACAGTTTTTAGAGACTAGGTGCCTGCGAGACGATCAGATTGTGGTGTATAAAGCCTTGATTGGTTTGAAAATTCTTAATGTTGATGGGATTCTTCCTCTTGCTCAGAATAATCACCTGAGAGGGCATAAATTAAAATTGAGGAAAGACAGTTGTAGGAGAGATGTGCAGACATTTGCCTTTAGCCAGGGGACAGTCGATTGCTGGAACAAACTTCCATCTGTAATTGTAGAAGTTGAAACCTTAAATAGATTCAAGGCAGAACTAGACAAACATTTGGAATGAGTGGATGGGTGAGAAGTGGATGCAACAGATAAGCAAGGGCTTCTGTTTTGAACATGAAATATACTCAGTGAAGTGTAAATTACTTTGATGATGGAGTGAGGGAGGTTTGTTTGTTTTTTTTTGGCTGATGCTATATAATCTTGCTTTCTTGCAACATGTTTCTTTACTGATGCTAATGTTTCTGGAAAGAGGAAAAGGAAAACATTAAAGTTTTAACCCTAAATGATAAACAATGGTTTTTCCACTATTTTCAACACAATTGACTTAAAAACTTGTAACTTTCTCCCAGAACTTCGTTCAAGGCCCTACTAGAGGAACTGTAATCCCAACCCCAAACTGCCCGAGCACCACCTTTGTCACCCTTCGTCATTATTCTATTTGCTATTCTTAACCCTATTTACTTTCCTTCTTGAATGCAATTAGGTTTTCGAAAGGAATCGAGATGCTATTTTATACTATATTCTTTGTTTTCACCTTACAATATGTTGAGCGTCTATATCACTCTACTTTACAGTCAATTCTTTATGCTCTGCTGAGATGCATGCGTTTAATTCGTTCTCACCCAATCATAATTTTACATTCTACGACTTCCTCTTTCCTACACATGAAGTCGCTTCAACAGTACTTTACATATTCACCCCAACAATTAGCAGGTATTTCTCTCATTTGGAATCTCCTACGCTGCATATGGGCACGCACTCCTTGGCTCTCTCTCTCTTCCCAGCTTCAGCATGGCATGTTAGTAAGTACCACCACAACCTACTAATTTACTTTAATTCCATCTCATCTTTTCTTCTCATCACTCTTCTGTCTATCTTTGAATATTATTTTCTTAGTTTTTTTTCACTTTTGTTAGTCGTTATTAGTTATTATTATAGTTATTGTTATTAGTATTTCTTCTGCGTCTGTAGGGTCAGCCATGAGATCAGCTTTCACATGCTTTTAGTCACTCCATCATCACAGTAATTTATACTTCACTGAGTATATCTCATGTTCAAAACAGAAGCTCTTGCTTATCTGTTGCATTTCCCTTGGTTTTGGCAGCTGACTTCTGAAGAAAATGCCAAAATCACCGTAATTGCAGCAATATGTAATTTCCTATCACTAATTTCATGTTTTTTACAGGTACTTTCTTGTAATTTTACTATGGATTCAGCAGATAGTTCTTTAGACTACTCTGCACCCTGTACCTATAGGCTCTAAATATTTTTATCTATATTCTTTATAGTTGCTAGTGTCTTCTACTATTAATGTAGTAATCTAGGACTTTAATCCCTTATACTTTTCTTACTCTTTTATACCTTTGGGCCATATTGCTCCAGGGATATGCGGTGGTCGTTCCCTAATCTTTACGCATCCTCGATATTTGGTAGTTGAAGTATGAAATTTAGAGTTAGAAAGTAAAAAGCTAAAACAAAGAAAATAGCTTTTTATAATGGTACTTAGAATACACTGGGAGCATAATGGCCCGACCCTTTACTAAGGGGTCCAAGGGGTTAAAGGGTGGTAATTTAGCATTAGCATTGAGACGTGTGATGTAAGAAAGCAAGCTTATACAACATCAGCCAAAAAAAAAAAAAAAAAAAAAAGTTCTCATTTCACCCATCCGCTCACTCCAAATGTTTATCTAGTTCAGCCTTAAATTTATTTAAGCTATCAACTTCCACAACAACAGACGGAAGTTGTTCCAGCAATCAACTACCCTTTGGCTAAACGCAAACTTCTGCACATATATAATCTATAACTATGTTTCCTCAATTTGAATCTATGCCACTTCTGCTTCTTAGTCTGAGCAAACGGAAGTATCCCATCAGGATTGAGCCTGCTCAAACCATTCGAGGCCTTATACACCTCACTCAGATCACCTCTCAGGTGCCTAGTCTCAAGATGCTGCAACTTGCAGGAGTGCCAATCGATAGTGACAAGCGATTTTCTTACTGCGATAATAGAGTGCTTTCTAAAGTGATTTACTTTTGTTTCTTTCTAGTTATTCTTATTCTTTTGTTTACTTGAAGTGGTTCTACACTTTAGAGAAAAAAGTAAGAACCAAGAAAGGAAATCCACCTTTCTTTTCTTAGTCTTTATATTTATTACTAACAAACTCTACTAATTTAAACAACCGCTTGGTCACTGGTGGCACTGATCTTGCCTCCACATGGCGGCTGTTAACTTGGTGGATAAGACAAACCCCGGGGCTAAAAGGGGCAGAGATGGAAACAAGTGATTTTCCACGTTTAGAGCCAAAGAGCTCTCAACCACATGACACTGACCATGACTTCTCTCTCACAAAGAGAATGAAGAAAGACATTGGCAGACAGGAATTACCAGCATTCCTGATAACACATTCTCTGTCAACACAACCTGTGGGCAAGCTCTCCCCTTTATCATTCAGAGATGCCTTGAACATGTTGCAAGTTCACCAAAAATGGTGAAACGTCTCCAATCTGGGGATTTATTAATAGAGACCACCAATTCTCGACACTCTGAACTATTATTAAGTCTGACATCCTTGATTGGAATCCCAGTTCAAATCACACTACATAACACCCTCAATTCTTCAAAGGGAGTGATCACTGAATGGGATCTATTGAACATTCCTGAAGATGAAATAGTCCAGGAACTTAAAGAACAAAAAGTCACCTAGGCAAAAAGAATCATGATCCGAAAAGATGGCAGTTTAGTCCCTACCCGGAGTATAATTTTAACTTTCAGTTCTCCAAACCTACCAGCTTCAGTCAAGGCAGGATATCTAAACTGTCGTGGTCGGCCATATATTCCGAACCCCCTAAGGTGTTTTAAATGCCAGAAATTCGTCCATTCCCAGACTGCATGCCGTGGAGATGCAACATGTGCAAACTGTGGGGTTAAAACTCACACGCAAAGAGAATGTAAGGCACCAACTCCACAGTGTCCAAATTGTAAGGGCAACCATCCAGCATACTCCAAAGACTGCGACCTCTGGAAGTTGGTTAAAAGATACAAAAGTATAAAGTTGAAAATAAAGTTTCCCACCAAGAGGCAAGAAAACAAGTAAGATTAAGTAATCCAAAATGCACTTATGCCTCTGCTACTTATAGTCACCAATCAATAGCATGTCTGACAGAAGTATCCATCCCTCCAGACACATTGATCTCAGACTGGGCTCAATCAGTCCTCTTGGTCCAACATCCAACTCCATCAAAGGCAGTCGATCAATGCAGTAATACACCACTGACAGTTCCATCCCAGAAACTTCCCCATTGTCAAGAAGTGGAAAATTTGCAAAAATTACATCCAATTGAGGTGAAGCAATTTCCCCCCTCAAGAATGGACACTGATGATACCATCAACTCAGAAGATCTGCTTGAAATACATGCAAATGATGATATGGAAGAAAGCAATGACTCAAGACGCCGAAACTTTTCAAGAAAAGAAAAATCAAAACTCGACAGATATAAACAAGCCACTCACAAAAAGCAGACAGACCCATTTTCCACTCACAAAACCAAATAATGGAACAAATCATACAATGGAATTGCAGAGGTTTTCGCAGCAATATTGATGATATCAATGAACTAATTCTCCGTTACAATCCTTCTGCCATATGCTTACAAGAAACAAATTTAACAACAAAAATATCCTTTTCTGTCAAAAATTATACTATCTATTTGCAATGGAATGTGTCTGGAGTGGACACACGAGTCCCCTCCAGACACATTCCATTGCAAACATAATTGGAAGCTGTTGCCACCCGTGTAGTAATTGGAATCACTCTGACCCTGGTCTCAATTTATCTTCCGCCGAACCAATCATGTACAATTCACCAGCTGAAAAATCTTATTTCTCAGTTACCTTTGCCTATTTGTTTATTAGGAGATTTAATGAACATCATCCTTTATGGGGATCTCTGGTCTCAGATGGACTTGGTGAACTTGTTGAAATGTTACTTGACAGAGAGAATCTGACACTATTAAATACTGGCTTACCGACATATATCCATTTTCCTACTAGGTCAACCAGTGCAATAGATCTCTCAATTTACTCTCCGATCCTCTTCCCAACTATAGAGTGGGCAGTTCATGACAATCCTCTAAGCAGTTACCACTACCCACTGATCTGTAGTATTCAAACCACCCATTCCAAACAAACTGAAACAAAAACAAAATGGAAATTTTCCAAAGTAAACTCGACAAAATTTACCAGTCATGTATCTTTTGATGATGAAATCATAGCGTCTTCTGCTATTGACACTGTCACCGATCATATCAGAATGCAGATACTAACAGCTGCAAAAGCCGCCATCCCACAGTCTCAAATAAGGAACCATCGGCATACCAATCACTGGTGGAATGGTGATTGTAACAAAGCGAAGAGAGAAAAAAACGCAGCATGGAACACCTTCCGCAAACATCACACCACTGCCAACCTTATTAACTTCAAGAGACTGAGAGCCAAAGCTCGTAATATCCGGCGGAAGGCGAAAACAGACTCATGGATAAAATTTGCCTCCTCAATCAACAAAGATACTGATACCCGAATAATCTAGGAAAAAATAAAGAAACTGAATGGTAAATATCATATGTTGCCTTCTCCTATTATTAATTGGAATGGGAAGGAGATCTCATCTGCTGATGAAATTGCCAATGCCTTAGAAACGGTGTTTTGTGAATTGTCTGCCTCAACTGCATATCAACCCTCTTTTCAAAAAATTAAAGCTGAAGCTGAGAAAAGGAAACTGAACTTCGAAACTACATGTCCTTTACCCTATAAGCAACCACTCACAATATCTGAAATGGAAGAATCTATATACACCTCAAGAAATAGCTCTCCTGGCCCTGATGGAATCTACAATATAATGATTCAACACATCAATCAGAAATCACTATTTTCATTGCTAAAATTTTACAATAGGATATTCTCAGAACATGTATTCCTACTTCCTGGCCACATTCTTATGTAATAGCCATATCTAAACCTGGAAAAGACAATTCGATTCCTAACAACTATAGACCAATTTTTCTTACCAGTTGCCTGGGTAAGACTTCGGAAAAAATGGTTCACAATCAACTCACCTGATACCTTGAATCTCAAAACATAATCAGTAATAATCAGTTTGGCGTCCGAAAGAATAGATCTTCCCTAGACCTCATGACCAAAGCTGAATTCAACATAAGAAATGCATTCATCAGAAAGCAACATCTCGTCATGATAAGCTTTGATATAGAGAAGGCCTATGATACCACATGGAACTAACTACGGTATTATCCTAAGAGATCTCCATTCTGTACATATGAGAGGACATTTACCCTATTTTATTCAAAGATTCCTTTGGCACAGATCTTTCCAAGTGAGGTACCGGCAGGTTTTATCTCAAACATACATTCTAGAAGAAGGAGTCCTACAAGGCTCTGTTCTTAGTGCCACTCTGTTTGCAATACGAATAAACAACGTCACAAACTGCATTCCAAACACCATTGACTCATATCTCTATGCAGATGATCTCACCATATCCTTCCATTCCCAGAATATGAACTATATTGAGAGGCATCTACAAATATCCATTAATAACATTGAATTATGGATGGCCAAAATGGATACAAACTGTCAAGCCAAAAATCTACAGCCATACATTTTTGCACCAAGGACAGAATGCATCCTGAACCTCAGTTGCATTTGGCCAATCATCCTCTACCAATTGTGCAAAGTATTCGCCTCCTAGGGATAATTTTTGATAAGAAGTTAAACTTCCAGGAACACATCAAGTATCTAAGAACCACTTGCACGAAGAAAATGAATATACTCCGGATCATCTCCAGTACATTTTGGGTTGCCGATCATTATACCCTGCTCCACTTATATAAATCTCTAATTAGATCTCGACTAGACTACGGAAAATCTGTTTATGACTCAGCTAGGGAAGCACCTTGGCCCGTCTTGCGCCCATCCAACACTCTTCTCTTAGGATAGCCCTAGGTGCATATAGAACATCACCAGGTCAAAGTCTGTATATTGAGGCTCACGTGATCTGTGCTTGTTAACAGAAGAGACTGCTTCTAGAAGGATGAGATACAGTTAAATAGAAAGGGAGCAAGAATATTTGCTAATACTATCGAGGCAGTGTTAGGTGGGTTGGAAAAGTGCTAATTTGGGAGGATACACATAATAAAAGATTAACAGTAGCTCCATTCAGCAGCGAAAGTGATTCTTGCACAGCTTCCATTATAATGAGCAGCAGCCTCAAGAGTAAGTGGCTGGGGATTTCAAGAGCTGCTGGGAGTCATCATGGGACAAGTTAATATAATAGATGGGCTGTGTTAGATTAACTAAGAGAAAGAACAAGTGCATGTGTATTTGAACCTACACTAATGCTACAAGTATAGTAAATAAAATTGATGAATTTGAAGTGCTGATTAAGACATCAGAAGCAGATATTCTTCGAATATCAGAGACATGGTATCACACAGATATAAGCATTGCAGAATTGGAATTTGGGGAGTACAATGTGTACAGAAAGATGAGATACGGTAAGAAGGGAGGAGGGGTTATGCTGTTAGTAAAGAAACACATAAAAATCTAAGGAAGTGCATCCAGTTGACACGGGAGGACAGTGCAATGTTGAGTCTGTTTGGTGTGACATAATTGGGAAAGGGAGGGGCGCCTCCGTAGCCAGGTGGGAAGGAGCAGCAGTGCGTAGCACACGCTTCTTGATTAGACCGTGGTTCGAGCCCATCACCACCAAATACGGAGGATGCGGAAAGGTCATGGATGACCACCGCATATCCCGGAGCAATATGGCCTTAGTTGCTAATGCTCCTAAAAACTAAATAACAAACAAACAACACAATTGGGAAAGGGAAAATGAGAGTAGGAGTATGTTATTAGCATTAGAATTATTAGAGGCATATAAAGCAAGAAAGCATGCTTATGCAGCGTCAGCGAAAAAAAAAAAAACCACTCCCATTTCACCCCTCCATTCATTCGAAATACCTGTCCAGCTGAGCCTTAAATTTATTTAGGTAATCAACTTCCACAACAGGGGATGGAAGTCTGTTCCACCAACCAACTACCCACTGGCTAAAGGCAAATTTCCGCATATCTATCCTACATCTGTCTTTCCTCAATCTGAATTTATGCCCTCTCAGGTGATTATTCTGAGCAAGAGGAAAAATCCCATTGGCACTGAGCATGCTCAAACCATTCAAAGTTTTATACACCTCCATCAGATCACCTCGCCGGTGCCTAGTCTCCAGACAGTGTAATTGCAAAAACTTAAGCCTTTCTTTGTAAGAGCAACCCTTTGTTCCATTCAATAAACTTGTTGCCCTTCTCTGTACTCATTCCAGCAGCTCTACATCCTTCTTGAAATGAGGCCTCCAGACCTGTATACAGTACTCAAGGTCTGGCCTGACCATTGCCTTATACAAGGGAATAATCACCACCTTAACCCTGCTAGAAAAATTCCTGTATATCATTGACAAAACATCATGAGCTACTCTTGCAGCCCATCTGCACTGCTCAGAAAACTTCATATCTGCCTGCACAAACGCCCCCAGGTCCTTTTGTTCTCTACCACTGTCAGTGTAGTAGAACAGAGTTGATACTTCACCCTGGGGTTACTGTTTCCCATATGTAGTACTTTACATTTGTCAATGTTAAACTTCATTTGCCACCTCTCAGCCCATCTGCTCGACCTTTCCAGATCCTGTTGCTGCAGCACTAGTGTCCCTAACAACCTTGCCAACCTTTGTATCATCTGCAAACTTGGACATTCAGCTTGTGGATGGGATCTATCCAGTGTCCATTGGATACCACTCTCTGTCTTCTACCCCTCGTTATTTGTTATTTGGTTTTTAGGAAGATTAGCAACTAAGGCCATATTGCTCCGGGATTTCCGGACCTTTCCGCATCCTCCGTATTTGGTGGTGACGAGCTTGAACTCCGGTCTAATCATGAAGCATGTGCTACGCACTGCTGCTCCTTCCCACCTGGCTACGGAGGTGGCCTTCTCCCCCTCAACCATCCCTTTATCCATAGCAGCAATTTGCCTCCAGTACCACACTGCTCCAATTTGTGCAGCAGTCTTCCATGTGCAATAGCATCAAAAGCCTTTCTAAGATCAAAATACATAATATCAAAGTTATTTCCTGCATCCAGTTCTTTTGTGACTCATAGTATCCAATCAAATTGATCAGACAAGACTTTCCCTTAACAATACCATGCTGTGTCCGAGTTATAACTGAAGTGCTTCTTTAACCAGTGCCTCCATTAATTTTCCTGGAACAGAAGTTAAACTCACAGGTCTGTAATTACTTGTGTCAGCCTTTGATCCTCCTTTGCGAATTGGGGTCACATTTGCACATCTCCAGTCTATGGGTACCTCCCCTGAGTCCAAAGAAGTTCTCATAATTATGGCTAAGGGTTTGCTTACTTCCTTTGCTGCCTCCTATAATATAACTGGATAGATCCCATCCACACTGGGTGCTTTTTTTATGTTTATCCTCAACAATTTCTCCTCCACTTTCCTCTAAGTTATTACAAAATCATCTAGCTCACTGCCGGATTTTACTTCACCTCTGTCATTCCCCTTCTTTTGTGAATGTAGATGCAAAATACTCGTTTAGTTTGTTAGCCACCTGAGCAGGATCCTCAAATGTTGAACCATCAATATCCAGTGGACCAATCTGATTCATCCATTTCCTTCTAGAGTTTACATAGATAAAGAACTCTTTTCTGTTTTTCTTTGCATTCTTTACCAAGAATTTCTTATAATCTGCCTTTGCCTGCCTAATCTCCTTTGTAACTTGGTTACAGACCAGCTTATATCTATCATAGGCTTCCAGGTCACTCATTAATTTATATGTATCCTATGCATTTTTCTTCTCTGCCATATGTCCAGTAGTAGTTCATCTGACATCCATTCAGGCCTAAACCTTGCACAATATTTCTTAGTTGGTATGTAAAGCCGAGTAGTAGCTTCCAAGATAAGTTCTTTGAATGCTTCCCATTTTGAATTTGCTGTTGGTAACATCATCAGTTGATCCCACTGTATAGAATATAAATACTGTCTCAGACCATTGTAGTCACCTTTACGGAAGCAAAAACCCTTCCCTTTACCCCTGATGTAGTTACCTCTTTGAGTAAATCTCACTTCAGCACACTGTGATCACTTGCACCTAGTAGTTCCTTTATCTGCAAATTTATAATGCATGTATCATCACTGATGATAATCTGATCAAGTTATTACTCCCTCTGGTTGCCTCCTGAACATGTTGCTGTAGAAAACAATCCTCCAATAAATCCACAAAAGTGTTGCTATCTTGCGAGTGACCAACCCACAATTTCCAGTCAATATGAGGAAAGTTAAAATCCCCCATTAGAAGACATTCTGATTTACTAGCCCATTCTATTTCTCTTTACAACAGTTCATTGTACTCATCAGCATCATTAGGCCTATAAGTTTGGTAAATAAATTTGATGAATTTGAGGTATTGCTCAAAATATCAAAGGCAGATATTGTTGGGATATTAGAGACGTGGTGTCACACAGATATAAGGAATGCCGAACCGGAATTTGGGGAGTGCAATGTGTACAGAAAGGATAGATAGGATAGGAAGGAAGGAGTGGTTATGCTATTAGTTAAGAAACACATAAAATCCTAGGAAGTGAAGCCAGTCGACATTGCTGGACAGTGCAGTGTCGAGTCAGTTTGGTGTGACATAAGCATCGGGAGATCAAAATTGAGGGTAGGAGTGTGCTATACACCTAATGACTCTGGTGAGTATAATAAGAAACTGTACAGGGAAATAGAGTGGGCCAGTAAATCATAGAGTCTTATAATGGAGATTTTAATTTCCCAAATATTGATTGGAGTTTGTGGATTAGTGACTTCACACACTAGCAAGGCTTTTGTGGATTTATTGGATGATTGATTTCTACTAGAGGGAGTAATACTCTTGATCTGATTATCAGTAGTGATTCTTCATCATTAAGAATCTGCAAATAAAGGAACCTCTAAGTGTGAGTGATCACAGTGTGCTGAAATCGGATTTACTCAAAGAGGTAACTACCATCAGGGGTAAAGGGATGGGTTTTTGCTTTCGTAAAGGCAACTACGATGGTCTCAGACAGTATTTAAATTTTATACAGTGGACCAACTGATGATGTTACCAACAGGAAATTCAAAATGAGAAGCATTCAAAGAACTTATCTTGGAAGCTACTAGGCTTTACATACCAACTAATAAATATTGTTCAAGGTTTAGGCCTAAGTGGATGTCAGATGAACTAATGAGACATGGCAGAGATTTTGGTGTTTGGTTTTTTTTTTTTTTTTTTTTTTTTCGAAGCATTAGAAACGGAGTCCATATTGCTCCGGGGATATGCAGTGGTCATTCCCTGACCTTTCCGCATCCTCCGTATTTGGTGGTCACAGGCTTGAACTCCGATTTAATCAAGAAGCGTGTGCTATGCACTGCTGCTCCTGCTCACCTGGCTACGGAGGTGCCCGCAGACATGGCAGAGAAGAAAAATGCATGGGATACATATGAATTAATGGGTGACATGCAAGCCTATGACAGATATAAGCTGGTTTGTAACCAAGTCACAGAGGAAATTAGGCAGTCAAAGGCAAATTATGAGAAATTCTTGGCAAAGGATGCAAAGAAAAACAGAAAAGAGTTCTTTACCTATGTAAACTCTAGAAGGAAATGGATGAATCAGATTGATCCATTAGATATTGATGGTTCAACATTTGAGGATCCTGCTCAGGTGGCTAACAAACTAAACAAGGATTTTGCATCTACATTCACCCATGAGGGGTTATTCAGGAAGGGCAATGACAGAGGAGATGTAAACTCTGGCAGTGAGCTAGATGATTTTGTAATAACTGAGAGGAAAGTGGAGGAGAAATTGTTGAGGATAAACATAAAAAAGGCACCCGGGTTGGATGGGATCTATCCAGTTATATTAAAGGAACCAGCAAGGGAAGTAAGTAAACTCTTAGTCATCTTTGGACTCAGGGGAGGTACCCATAGACTGGAGATGTGCAACTGTGACCCCAATTCACAAAGAAGGATCAAAGGGCAACACAAGTAATTATAGACCTGTTAGTTTAACTTCTGTTCCCAGAAAATTAAAGGAGGCACTGGTTAAAGAAGCACTGCAGGATCATCTAGACAAGACTTCAGTTATAGCTCAGACACAGCATGGTTTTGTTAAGAGAAAGTCTTGCCTGACCAATTTTATTGGATACTATGATGCAGTCACAAAAGAACTGGATGCAGGAAATAACTTTGATATATATATATGTATATATATATATATATACTAAATAGATACGTTATAGTGTAAAGTTAATATCTTTAAAGTTTGAAAATCCATATAGCCATAGTCCTGCCATATCTCCAGTATACATGAAAACCAAAATATAAATCATATTAAGTAAATTAATAAAATAATAAAATAATAAAATAATAAGCCCAACACAGGAAAATTATTTTGCAAGGAACTTTGTCGAGGGCTAAACCCTTACAAAATAACCAACCCATGCTAGACTGAGCCATCGGTTTCTGTTATCATCTGCCTGTATACTAACGCCAAAATAATATAATAGTGGAAATGTGGAATAATTTAGTATAACATTAACGTAAGATTTGAGACAAATGTAAGTCTAGAATGCCAAAACAACAAGTGTCGTACCGTAATACATAACAACAATTTATAAATGATTCATTTTATAAATTGTTGTATCATTTATAAATTGTTGTTATGTATTACGGTACGACACTTGTTGTTTTGGCATTCTAGACTTACATTTGTCTCAAATCTTACGTTAATGTTATACTAAATTATTCCACATTTCCACTATTATATTATTTTGGCGTTAGTATACAGGCAGATGATAACAGAAACCGATGGCTCAGTCTAGCATGGGTTGGTTATTTTGTAAGGGTTTAGCCCTCGACAAAGTTCCTTGCAAAATAATTTTCCTGTGTTGGGCTTATTATTTTATTATTTTATTATTTTATTAATTTACTTAATATGATTTATATTTTGGTTTTCATGTATACTGGAGATATGGCAGGACTATGGCTATATGGATTTTCAAACTTTAAAGATATTAACTTTACACTATAACGTATCTATTTAGTATATGCATAACGTCCGATGTAATGTTCGATCGTTTGATGGCATTAATTGGGTGTTCTATATATTACACTTTAACTATAATTTTACATCTTTACAACCTAAACTCAGTAATTTTATGGATGCTTTATATATATATATATATTTGGATCTTAGAAAGGCTTGCCTGACCAATTTTATTGGATACTATGATGCAGTCACAAAAGAACTGGATGCAGGAAATAACTTTGATATATATATATATATATATATATATATATATTTGGATCTTAGAAAGGCTTTTGATACTGTTGCACATGGAAGACTGCTGCACAAATTGGAGTAGTATGGCATTGGTGCCATACTACTCCAAATTGCTGCTATGGATAAAGGGATGGTTGAGGGGAAGAGACTGAGGGTGGTAATCACTGGACACTGCTCATCTTGGACTAATGTTATTAGTGGAGTCCCTCAGGGTTCAGTGTTGGGTCCATTATTGTTTTCTGTATTTATAAATGATATTGATGATGGTATATGAAGCTTAATGTCCAAGTTTGCAGACGATACAAAGGTTGGCAAGGTTGTTAAGGACACTACTGACGCTGTGCTGCTGCAACAGAATCTGGAAAGGTTGAGCAGATGGGCTGAGAGGTGGCAAATGAAGTTGAACATTGACAAATGTAAAGTACTACATATGGGAAAAGTAACCCCAGAGCAACATATGAACTCTGTGGTACTACGGTGACAGTTGTAGAGAATGAAAAGGACCTGGAGGTAATTGTGCATGCAGATATGAAGTTTCTGAGAGTGCAGATGGGGTGCAAGAGTAGCTCATGGTGTCTTGTCAATGATATTCAGGAATTTTTCTAGCAGGGATAAGGAGGTGATTATTCCCTTGTATAAGGCAATGGTCCGTCCACACGTTGAGTACTGTATACAGGTCTGCGGCCTCATTTCAAGAGAGATGTAGAGCTGCTGGAAAGAGTACAGAGAAAGGCAACAAGATTAGTGAATGGAACAAAGGGTTGCTCTTATGAAGAAAGGCTTAAGTTTTGAAAATTTCAGTGTCTGGAGCTAGGCACCATTGAGGTGATCTGATAGAGGTGTATAAAGCTTTGAATGGTTTGAGCATGCTCAATGCCGCTGGGATTCTTCCTCTTGGTCAGAATAATCACCTGAGAGAGCATAAATTCAAATTGAGGAAAGACAGATGTAGGATAGATTAGATGTGTGGAAATTTGCCTTTAGCCAGTGGGTAGTTGGTTGGTGGAACAGACTCCCATCCCTTGTAGTGGAAGTTGATAGCCTAAATAAATTTAAGGCTCAATTGGACAGGTATTTCGAATGAACGGAGAGCTGAAATAGGAGTGGCTTGTTTTTTTTTTGTTTTTTTTGGCTGATGCTTCTTAAACTTGCTTTCTTGCGTCATATCCCTCTACTAATGCTAATGCTAATTCTAATAACATACTCTTGCTCTCATTTTCCCTTTCCCAATTATGTCACACCAAACAGACTCAACATTTCACTGTCCGCCCGTGTCAACTGGATGCACTTCCTTAGATTTTTATGTGTTTCTTTACTAACAGCCTAACCCCTCCTGCCTTCTTACCCTGTCTCTGATTTCTGTACACATTGTACTCCCCAAATTCCAATTCTTCAATGCTTATATCTGTGTGACAACGTGTCTCAAATATCCCAACAATATCTGCCTTTGATGTCTTAATCAGTACTTCAAATTCATGAATTTTATTTACTATTCTTGTAGCATTAGTGTAGATTCAAATACAGTAATACCCCAACTTACGCTACTCCGACTTATGCGAACTCGGAGTTATGCTGTTCTTGATTTTTTCGTTTGGCAACACTGCCGCCCACTATCTTTAAGGTCGGTTTTCATATGCCATTGATATTCGGTGCAACGGCGGAGAGTGAGAGCGAAAGATGAACAAAATTCAACTTTGCTGCCGCATGAGCTGCACACATACATTCCAACTGTCATATTTATATGTGTGCATTCAAATTCATGGTCAACTTTTGTCGGAAATTACATTCGTTTTCACGAATAAAAAAAACTTTCCAGGCTTTAAAGTTTCCAAAGACTGATTGACAATGATGGTTGGCGGGAATGCAGCTGGTGACTGCAAGTTAAAACCTCTCTTAATTTATTGCTCCGAAAACCCAAGAGTTTTAAAAAATATATCTAAAATTAGCTTACCAGTGATTTTGAAGTCAAATCATAAAGCTTGGGGTGACTGCTTCCGTTTTTGAGGACTGGTTTGGTCACCACTTCATACCCGAAGTCGAACTTTATTGCAAGTCTAAACAGATTCCATTTAAATTGATCCTTCTTATTGACAATGCTCCCGGTCACCCTCCTGCCACCCTAATTAATTTCTACCGATGTATGAAAGTTGTGGTTTTGCCTCCAGACACAGCCAGCTTGCTTCAACCGATGGACCAGGGAGTCATCAGAACATTCAAAGCCTTCTACACAGCGTTCATTTGCACATCTGAATGAAGCTATGAGACATAATAGTGAGACATCTGTTAAAGACTCTTGGAAACAAGCCGTAAGAATCATTGAAGAATCTTGGGATGAAATTCACAAAAAAACATTGAATGGTGTCTGGAAGAAACCATGTCCATTTTTTTTCAAAAACGAGACGAAAACATTGCCAGAAACTTATCATGTCGCTCATATGATAGAAGAAGTTGTTAATCTTGCCAGGAAATTAGATTTGGAAGTCAATGGTGATGATGTCAACGAGCTGTTGGATTCACATAGTGAGGAGCTGACAATGAATGAGCTCATAGAGATGCGTGCGCAAAACGTCACTGAATTATCCGACACTTCAGACCCAGTTCCACCAGAAAAGCACATGACAATTGAAAGCTTAATAGGTCTCAGCTCAATTGAAAAGGGCTTAAAAATTTTAGAAAACGTAGACTCCAATGAAGAACGCGTTATAGCTACAAAGCAAGGAATAAAAAATTATTAGCTTGCTACGAAGAAATTTTGCATGAAAAAAAGAAGGCGCTGTGTCATCAGACGAATTTGTTAGATTTTATGAAGCCATCGACGTCAAAATAACTTTTTTACGTAACTCATTTATTTTTTTAATACATAATTTATATTAATATGTATAAATAACTGCAATTTTATTAAATATTTTTCTTTTAAACTATTGTTTTTGTTAGTCCTTTTTCCAAATTAAACAAAATTTATATGTATTTATATGCAAAGTTGTACCCCGACTTATGCGAATTCGACTTAAGCGATTTTCGTCAGACCCACCTATCGTGTAACTTCTGGGTATTACTGTATACATGCACTTGTTCTTACTCTTAGTTATCCTAACACAGCCCATCTATTATATTAACTTGTTCCATGATGACTCCCAGCAGCTCTTGAAATCCCCAGCCACTTACTCTTTAGGCTGCTGCTCATTACAATAGAAGCAGTGCAAGAATCACTTTCGCTGCTGAATGCGGCTACCGTTAATCTTTTATTATGTGTATCCTCCCAAACTAGCAGTTTTCCAACCTACCTAACACTGCCTCGGTTAGCTGCCTTTCTTGCTGCCTTTATATTTAAGTGAACTAATCCCCTTAGAAGCAGTCTCTTCTGCTAACAAGCACAGACCATGTTGAAAAAAATTTTACCCCGTGAGCCTTGCACAATCTCTCCAGCGCTGAATTGATCAACAAGGCTCTCATCATATACTCTCTTCTATCGTGTCTAGGCAGAATTGCAGACACTTTCAAATTTAACCTAATTCGTGACTTTTTTTCAGCATTGACCTTTACTTGTTAACTAAATCTGAAGATCTCTTTCTCTTATTTTATTAACTCTTACTTATTTTCTCTTGCTCTTACTCTATTTAATGGACAAAAACAGCATTGCTATAATGAAGAAATTTAGAATAACAATAGTAGGTAATAATAAGAAAATAATAGAAATAACTATTACCAAATGTAGGAATACTTATATAAAAAAACACCACAACTGAAGTGAAAATTATGGTTGGCACTCTTTTTCTGTATTCTGTTCTGTATAATCATTTCATTGCTAACTGTTGGTTTAGCTGTTATCTTGCTAGTTCACTGTTAAATTTAAAGTTTATCATATATTGCCTTTATTTTTATTATTCGGACCTAGTTAAACAGGCAGATAACAGAATACAGAAACAGATCAGAAACAGATAGCCTTTCTAATTATTGGTGGGATATATTGACTGGTGTTAGCCCTCGAAAAAGTGCAATTCAGTGTATCCGATTATCAATAATTAGCTGCATAATCATTATTTTATTCTATTTTATATTTTTATTTTATTGCTAATTATATGTTTATTTCTAGGGTATAGCAATGTAAACCAACACAGGCAATCTTTTTCTTTTTATGTTCTTTTTGCCTTATGGCCTGCTGAGTACTTTTATGCCAATGTTTTAATACACTTTGAGTACCTATGTAGTTCCAATTATACTCTTACAGTAGTAATTATATACAGGAAACCCTTGATTAATGCGGTTTTGAACAATGCGGTTTTAATTAGTGCGCAAATTTTTTTTGATACTAACCCCTTGATATATGCGTTATCAAATTTGATTAGTGCGCTGTTTTTTTCTTGCGGTGCTTGGCAACTCACAACGGCGCCTGAAGCGGCAAATAAGTGACACGCACTCACCAGGGTCTTCTAACTTAAATGAATGGGAATCGTCTCCAAAACGCTCTACAGCAGCACCCCATACTGGTTGTATGGGGTGCTGCTGAAATTGAAATGTGCTCTGGTAACTCATATTCTTTTATTCTTTTATTATTAATATTAAACTTCTAAGGCGCATTTAGGGCTAGAGCCTCAAGCTGCGAACAGATTTGGACTATGTATATATAAAGTGCTTTAGCATCATAATTTCTGTTTATTCAGAAATTGCTGTGTATTATGATGCTAAAGCACTTTATATATACATATTAAACTTCTTTAATATTACGATATTAAAGAAGCAGTTGAGAACATACACAAATCGTGGGAAGAAATGACGAACAGCTGCATGAGAGCAGTCTGGCAGAATCTTTTGCCTGAATGCGCAAATGATTTTTGTGGTTTCATTAATCCTGTCAACAAAGTTATTGATGAAATTACTACAATTGGAAAAGACCTCGGCTTTGAGGAAGTAGATTCAGAAAACGTTAGAGAATTATTGGAATTGCATTCAAAAGACCTAAGTAACGACGATCTTGAAATTGAGCATCAACATGCATACGAGGAAGAAGACGAAAATGAAGCAGAAGAAAAGCAACTTGCTCCCAAAGAAATTTCATTCAAAAAATTTGAACTATTTAATACACTTTAAAGAGCAAAAGAACTCATACTAGAGATTGATCCAGATGCAGAGAGAAGCATGAACGTTCGTCGAGGGTTAGATAAGCGAATTGATTGTTATCGCAAAATCATAGAGGAAAGGAAGAAAAGTACCACTGTTTAATTGAAGTTAGATAAGTTTTTTTGAAAAAATAAAATTTAAATCATACTATCTTTTTTTAAATTTATTCCTTAATAATTTAAGAACTATGCAGTACATTATAGGTACGTATTGAGTAAGAAAAAATATGTTTTTACAATTTCATAATTTTCAAGGATTCATTATAATTATTCCCATTGTTTCTTAAGTTTGATTAGTGCGGTTTTAATATGTGCAGTATATTTCAAGGATTCATTAACAGCACTAATCAAGGGTTTCCTGTATATATATATCTACCTGCGATTTTTTTTTTTTAATTCTCAAAATCTTAATAAAAATATAAATTCAAAAAACAAAAGAAATGTTAGAGTGAAAATAATAATAGTACACTGTGTATCTATAATAATATAATAGTACATATATTATTAATATTTCTACATATTAATGTATTAATATGCTTGTATTTGGATTTTAAATTGATCCTGCCAGCCGTTGTTACATACAAAATCATCACATCAAAATTGTTTAGCAAATTTTTCCCATTGAGCCTTTAAGATTGAACCGTCTATTGAAAATTCAACACTTCTTTGTGTAGTGAACCATTGAAGCAATGCTTCATCAACATTTATAACCTCACACTTTCTGAATTTTTTTTTCTGGCTATATTATTTTCCAGAGACAATATGTAAACATCTTTATTCTTTCACAACACATCCCCTTAACAAACCCATGCTGTGTCTTAACTGAAACTGCAGTCTTGTTTAGCTGATCCTGCAGTGCTTCTTTAACCATTAGCTCCAATATTTTCCAAAGGACAGAACTTAAACTAACATGTCTGTAATTATTCGTGTCACCTTTCATTCCCCCTTTGTGAATTGGGAAAACATTTACACATCTCCAAACCATGTGCACCTACCCATTTGGCTCTGTTCCAGAGTTTCATAAACATTTGCCATTCTCCTCCCTTAATAACTCCAACTGTATGAATAAGTTTGTCAGCTTTCTGATTAGGACCATCAACAGTTGAACCATCAATATCAAGTGGACCAATGTGATTCATCCTTCCTTCTGGAGTTTATATAAATAAAGAACTCTTTGCTGTTTTTCTTTTAATCCTTTGCTAAAGATTTCTTGTAATCTGCCTTCGCCTGCCTAACCTCCTTTGTAACTTGGTTACAGACCAGTTTACATCTATCATAGGCTTCTGTGTCACATGTTAATTTATATGTATCCCATGCATTTTTCTTCTCCATTACGAGTCTCCATAGTTCATCTGACACCAGTTTTGTCCTTGAACAGTACTTCTTAGCTGGTATGAAAGCCTAGTAGCTGCAATGGATGCAGTTCAAGAATCATGTTCACCTCTGCCTGTAGATACAGTTAATCTATTAGTCTGTGAATCTGTGAATAAACAAGCTTACAGTTTTCCAACCCACTTAACACCTCTGTAGCATCAGCAAATATTCTTGCACCCTTTCTATTAAAGTGTATCTCATCACTGTAGAAACAATCTCTTCTATTAACAAGCACCGAACATGCTGAGAAAAATTCTACCCCACGAGCCTTGCTCAATCTCTCCAGAGGCAAATTCATTGGCAAGGCTCTCCAACGGGCAGGATTGCAGACACTTTCGAATTTAACCCTAACTCAGGACTCTTTTTTTTTTTTTTTTCTTCTTTTTTTTTTCCAACATTGACCTCTGAATTTGACAAATGTTTCATCTTTATGGCAATTAATTTATACCACATCATCTGAAGAAGTATGCACAAACAATGCAAACAATGAACTGATCTCAGTGAACCATAAATCAATCTAAAATGGGAAAAATAATTTGTTTAAAAGGAGCACTTCGGAATCACATCATACATTGTAATCCATGTAGTCCAATCCCCAAAATCTCCAAAATGATGAGCCCTGCTGTATTCTTCTCTTTCTTGATGATTCCCTTCTGAACCTCTCTCTCTCTCTCTCTCTCTCTCTCTCTCTCTCTCTCTCTCATGGTAACTCGGAATTTTTTTTTTTTTTTGGCTGATGCAGCATAAGCCTCTGGCTTCCTAATAATAAAAATAATCATAATAATAATATTTCTTTTATATATCTTTTGGAAGAAACTTTCTGTAATGCTTTTTCAGTGATGTATTCCACCAGAAAGGAAAACATTTTAAATATTTTGCAAATTCTGATTTCTAAAACTTGACTAGCATGCATGTTCATTGCAGCTTTTGGCATATAGTAAACAGAAAAAGACTATTTTGTTTGAATTCTTCCAGTTCAAATTCAAATTCAAACAAATTTTCTCCAATTTAAATTCTTCTGGTAGCATTGATGTCTATAACTATTGTCTGGCGGCATAGATGTCTGTAAATATTTTCTGGTGTCATGGATATTTGTTTTCATTAGCGTTAGCATTAGTAGAGGTATATGATGCAAGAAAGCAAGTTTATGCAGCCAAAAAAAAAAAAACCACCCCATTTCACCCCTCTGTTCATTCCAAATACCTGCCCAGCTGAGTCTTAAATTTATTTAAGCTATCAACTTCCACAACAAGGGATGGAAGTCTGTTCCACCAACCAACTACCCACTGGCTAAAGGCGAACTTTGGCACATCTATCTTACTTCTGTCTTTCCTCAATTTGATTTTATGCCATCTCAGGTGATTATTCTGAGCAAGAGGAAGAATCCCATCAGCATTGAGCTTGCTCAAACCATTTGAGGCTTTATACACCTTAATCAGATCACCTTGCAGGTGTCTAGTCTCCAGACACTGTAATTTGCAAAACTTAAGCCTTTCTTCCTAAGAGCAACCCTTTGTTCCATTCACTAATCTTGTTTCCCTTCTCTGTACTTGTTCTAAAAGCTCTACACCTTCTTAAAATGAGGCCCCAGACCTGTATACAGTACTCAAAGTGTGGGCTGACCATTGCCTTATACAAGGGGATAATCATCTCCTTATCCCTGCTAGAAAAATTCCTCTATATCATTGATAGGACACCATGAGCTACTCTTGCAGACTGTCTGCTCTGCTCAGAAAACTTCATAACTTCAAAAACTGCACAATTACCCCCAGGTCCTTTTCGTTCTCTGCCACTTTCAGTGTAGTACCACAGAGTTGATACGTTACTCTGGGGTTATTGTTTCCTATATGTAGTACTTTTCATTTGTCAATGTTAAACTTCATTTTCCACCTCTCAGCCCATCTGCTCAACTTTTGTCGATCCTGTTGCAGTAGCGTACTGGCGTTAAGGTCAGTAGTGTCCTTAACAACCCTGCCAACCTTTATATTGTCTGCAAACTTGGACCTTAAGCTTGATATACTATCATCAATATCATTTATAAATACAGGAATTTCTATAGAGAACAAGCATGGCGTAAACACATGACATGATGATAAACTTTTAATAAAGAAATATAAAATAAGTTCAAAAAACGTTTTTCAGAACTTCAGTCTTTTACTCTCTCTCTCTCTCTCTCTCTCTCTCTCTCGCTCTCTCTGACAGTAATTTTTTTTACCTATTTTCATATATTTTTATTAATTAATGATCATTTGTCAAGATAATGTAAAATGTTTTATTTTTATTGTTTATTATACTTAGGTTGTAATTGAAGGTGTGATTAATAATTTAGGAAGCATAAGCATTGATGATCTGTCTTTTACTCAGACTTGTGAACCCTCCAAAGGTAAATGTTATTGTTTTAATTGCCTATCACATAACAGAGATTACTATGATACATTTACTCAGAAAAACTTGACATGTTAAACAGTTTGTTCCTTCTTGTTTAAATGTGATAATCACTTACTTAATCTTGCACAATCTCTCCAGAGACAAATTCGTTGACAAGGCTCTCCAATGGGCAGGATTGTTGCAGACACTTTCAAATTTAACCCTAACTCGGGATGCTAAATATTGTTATAATTAGAGTGTCATTAATTTGTAAAAGATTTAATGGATTTTAATGCTGCTTAAATGTAATTTTTTATTTTTGAAATTTTTTATTTAAAAATGATTTTATTATTATATTATTTCTCCCTGATTGGGGGTTCCACCTCGTGATGGATATTGCTGCCAAGTACACACAGTGGTTGTTGTTATGTCTGGTATTACTGTTGGTCGAGAAACTCTGATTATCCTACAGTTGTTCAGGATTGCTACATTCTGGAGTTCCTTGTAGGTGTTTGTTGGTGGTGGGGAGATCTGTTGCTGGTAGGCTGTTATTTATGGTCTTTTGCACCATACCTGTGGTTGACACTATGATTGGGATATTCGTTTCTTGTTGCATATGGCACATCTCTTTTATCTCCTGTCCTAGGTTCGTGTACGTCCTGATTTTTTTCCAGTGGGTTTTCTGCAGGTTGTCAGTGTTGAGTACCGCTATGTCAATCAGATAGGTAGCCTTTTCCTTCTTGTCCACAAGGGTTTTGTCTGGTCTGTTGTGCAGGATTGTCGTATCCGTTTTTATGATGTGGTCCCAGTACAGCTTGTGGGTTGGGGTCTTAGTACTGCCTAGGGTTTGTACTTGTAGTACAAATGATACACTTTCTTCGATCAACTGGTATTTCCTTGATAGCTTCTGATGTATTATCCTGGCTGCCTAGTCATGTCTATGAGTGTATTCAGTCTGGGTTATCACCTTGCATCCCCCTGTGATGTGTTGAATCATTTCTGAGAACAGGTGGCATTGTCGACATGTGTCATTGGACACTCCAGACTCCTTGGCGATGTATTGTCTATAGTTCCTGGTGTTGATTACCTGGTCTTCGATGGCGAGCATGGATTTTTCAATCTCAGAGAAGAAGAGCGTCCCACTTGTGAGCCATGCATTGGAAGCAATTTTAGCTAAGTGACCGTGATGGAAATCATTGTAGTGTCTTCTGTGCCCATCTTTCTAGCTTCATTTGTGCCTCCTGGTTTTGGGGGGGGGACTCCTCGCTTGGGTTCAGCAGGGTATACTGCTTGTCTGTCTTCCTTATGGCCTGGTGGAGTGCTGATGTGTGTTTCTGGAACTAGGCTATCAGGTTAACTATCACTGTCTTCTGTTTCTCAGTGAGATCTATCAGGCCCCTTCCTCCTTCTTCCTATGCAATTTTCAGTCTTTCATGGCAAATTTCGGGTGGTGTTGGCGGCTCTTGGTCATCATTGTCCTTGTCTTTTCTTGATATCCTCCAACTCGGTGTTAGTCCAATTTATGACCCCAAAGGAGTATGTTAGCACTGGGACTGCATAGGTGTTTATGGCTTTAACTGTGTTCCCTCCTTTCACTTTTGCTTGTAACAAAATGGAACTGCTGAGCAAATACTTGGTGCTCCGACAAGCATCAAGTATTTGTATGCCTCTCCCTCTACCATGGCTTCGATCTCTTTACCACTCTACAGCTGGTAGTTTCAGTTGACTAATTTTCTCTGGTGCAATCCATGGGTCTTATTAATATTATTATTGTTGCTCTTATATTATTTCTCCCTGATTGGGGGATTTCACTCCATGACAGGTACTGCTACCAAATACATAGAGTGGTTGTAATGTCTGGTGTTACTGTCAGTCAAGGAAATCTCTGACTATCCTACAGGTATTCAGGATTGCGACTTTCTGGAGCTCCTTGTAGGTGTTCTCTGGGAGATCTATTGCTCCTTGGCTGCTACGTAGAGTCTGTGGTACCATACCGGTGGTTGACACAGTGATTGCTATGGTTGATACTTCTTTCATATGCTACATCTCCTTGATCTCATGTCTCAGGTTCGTGTACTTCCTATTTTTTTCCTCATGGGTTTTCTGGATATTGCTAGGGCACCGCTATGTCAATCAGGTAGATAGACTTTTCCATCTTGTCCACAAGGGTTATGTGCGGGATGGTCTTATCCATTATTATGGCGCAGCCCCAGTACAGCTTGTGGGTTCGTACTTGTAGTATGATACATTTTCTTTGGTCAGCTGGTATTTCCTCACTAGCTTCTGATATATTATCCTGGCTACCTGGTCGTGTGTATGAGTGTATTCAGTCTGGGTGATCACCTTGCACCCAGCGGTGATGTGTTGGATCATTTCTGAGGCCAGGTGGCATCGTCGACATGTGTCATCTGACATTCTGGGCTCCTTTGTGATGTATTTTCTATAGTTTCTGGTGTTTATTACCTGGTTTTGGATGGCCAACACGAATCCTTCAGTCTCGGTGAGCCATGCATTGGAAGCTATGTTACCGATGTTTTTTTTTTTTTTTTTTTTGATTTGGTAGTTGTTGGCGCATCGGCTTCTGTGGCCATATTGCACCTCCCAAGGTTTTTGCAGTACTTTGATCCAAGCCCGAGGCGGGAATCGAACCCGCGACCTTTGGGTTGCCGATGTGATCTTGATGGTGGTCATTGTAGTGTCTGCCAAGGAGTGTCTTCTTTGCCCATCTTTCTATCTTAATTTCTTGTACCATCTGTGCGGGAGGGGTTTCCTTCCTTAGGTTGATTGGGGTATACCACTTAACTATCTTCCTTATGGCCTGGTGGAGTGGTGCTGTGTTGTTCTCGAAGTAATCCCTGAGGGATTACTTCGAGAACAACACAGCACGCTGTTTGCTGTTGTTCCATCAGGTCTATCAGGCCCCTTCCTCACTCTTTCCGAGGTATTGTTATTCTATCCACTGCTGACTTCGGGTGGTGTTGGCGGCTGTTGGTCACCATTGTCCTTGTTTTTCGCATGATATCTTCTAGCTCGATGTTAGTCCAGTCTATGACCCCAAATATGTATGTTAGTACTGGAGCTGCATAGGTGTTTATGGCTTTAACTGTGTTCCCTCTGTTCAGTTTTGTTTTCAGCAGGCTTCTGAGTCTCTGATGATATTTTTCGGTCAGGAACTTCTTGATTTCCTTGTGTTCTAACTGCTCAGCCTGCATTATCCCTAGGTGATGATGCAGGTCTGTCATAGTTTCAATCTCTTTACCAGTCAGCAGCTGGGAGTTTTGGCCAACTAATTTTCCCTGGTACAGTGTGTGGGTCTTGCATTTTTCTTGACCAAATTCCATCCTGATGTCCTTGCTGAATTCTTCGTTGATCAGGAGTACTTGCTGGAGTTGCTTTTCGGTTGCTGCATAGAGCTTGATATTATCCATATACATCAGGTAGGTGAGGGTGTATGGGTTCTTTCTTCTTCTTTGAGGTTATATCCATACTTGCTGCCGTTGAGCATGGTGGATAGCGGGTTGAGTGCTAGACAGAACCATAGTGCGCTCAGAACATCTCCCTGAAAGTTCTAATGGGGATTGGCCTGGTTGTGAAGTTCTCGACCTTAGTGGTGGTACTCCATTTTGTCACTGTTGCTCCTAGGAAGTTTGTCACTATTGGATTGACCTTGTAGATCTTCAGGTCTCTATTAGCCAGCTATGAGGTAGAGTTGAAGGCATTGCGGTAATCGACATAGGCCGTGTATAGGTTGTGGTGCTTCTTGAAGGCTTGCTTCATAAATGCGGCATCTATGGTTAATTGCTCCTCGCCTTCCTTTGCTCCTCCGCTTCCATCATTTCTGCTGTTCGGCCATTATGTTCTGACTCTCTAAGTGGTCTGACATCTTCTTAGTTATGCAGCCGGTCAGGATCTTGTATATCATCGGGAAGCATGTGATTGGCCTGTATTTTGCCTGGTTTCTTGTATCTTCTTCTTTAGGCTTCAGTGAGAAACTTCGGGATTGTCTCCGGGTGCCTTATCATTGGAGTGAATTGCTCTGCTAGGTGTGTGTGTGTGTGTGTGTGTGTGTGTGTGTGTGTGTGTGTGTGTGTGTGTGTGTGTGTGTGTGTGTGTGTGTGTGTGTGTGCGTGTGTGTGTGTGCGCGCAGGTGAGCTTCTTGTACCAGTAGTTGTGGATGTTATCAATTCCCAGGGTTCTCCAGGTCTGGGTGTTCCTGATTGACTGTTCTCATTTTTCTTGAATCTCCCACTCTCTCATCTCTTGTATGTCCTTTGTTTTCTTCCATTCTACTCTATACAGGGTGCTCTGCTGTTATGTCTTACTTCAGTCCTCCAGAAATTTTCCCAGAATTCTTCGATCGACTTCTTCTTGGGTGGTCTGTTTCCTGCTTTCTCATCTTCACCCAGTTTCCTGTAGTAGGTTCTTTGGTCCTCATCAAAATTCGGTTGTTTACTTTCCTCTGGGAGCTCTCTTTGTATCAGTGTAGTCTCTTGCTGAGTGCAAGGAGTTCTGCTTCAGTGTGTTCAGTTATTCTCCTATTCTCTGATTTCTTGTCTCATGTTTACTGTGGATGCTCTCTCTCTTGACGATGCTCTTCACCTTTCCAATCAATTTCTTACTTCTATTACCCTGTTGGTACTGGGTCAACTGACCTATCCTAACTCTTAATTCTTCTATCTTCTGCTGAAGTCTTCTTTCCCAAGCTGGTGGTTCCTTCTCTTTTCGGTTCTTCTGCTGCTGGTCTCTCGTTTCTTTTCCATTAATCCTAGTAGCTGCTATGGCAGCACAGTATATGGCTGTGTGGATAGCCTCCAGCATTTCACCATTGTTGTCAAGGTAATGTGGCATTATTTGCCGATTGAGGTGTGTGTGGAGGGTCTGTTAGTCTGCACAGGATTTTATTTGGCCTCTGCTCAGATATCACATGGGGTCCATTCCTTCGAATTCTGTTAGAGCCTTCATCCACCCGTCTTCTATTCTGGATAGCATGAATTTTTCTCTTTCCACTTCAGCTACTCTAGGTTGTATTTCTTCTTGCTGTTCCCCCTTCTGGTTCCATATTGACCATATTCTTTGTGCTTTGTAGCAGATCACTGACATTCTGCTTGATTTTTTTCCAAGATGGCAGGAGCTATTTGGTTCTTCGTGACAGTGGGCCTTCTTTGGTCTGCTAATCACTGTTCAGTGACCTGTATATCCGGGTATCGTTCCAACCACTTGGTATGTAGTCGTGATATGTACATTGTCATATCAGTCTCTAGCCTGGTTATTTCATAGTATGCTCGCATGATGTATGTATTCATTTCAATGCTCCACTTCGTGCGATGCCGTTTTCTTTCTTCCTGGGTGGTCACTATAAGGTATAAGGTATAAGGTATGTTAGTGTCTAACGGCTCCTGGGATTTCTCCCATCTCCGCGGGTGTACATTGTATCGGGGCCAGAGATTTGAAGTGTGTTGGGGTCATGTGCTGTATATTGTGTTGTGCCCTTTGTTCCTCCGGTCTATTAGCCGCCGAGCCCCTAGTGGGACCCGACGTTACCACACCATGCCACGGGGAGGCTGACCGGGTTTACCACTGTAGCTAGAGTACTCTGGCGGGTCCTGCCACCTACTTTCCTGGGATTTCAGTGGCTAGGACCAGATTTGAGAATGAGATGATCGCTGTTTCTTGAGCAACGGTTGTAATTTTAACAGAGCGTAGGGTTGTTCGCTGATAACTTGTTCTAGGGCCAAATAGGTCGGGCAGTAATTTTGATGTTTTTAGATTTAGACCTGTGGGGAATGCGTGTATGTGTATATATAAATATATGTATATACACACACACACGCACACATATATATATATATATATATAAACTAAATAAAAAAAAAAAAAAAAAAAAACGTTGTGCAAGAGAAAAGTAAGGGAGGAAGGCAGAAGACTGGAGGGTAGGAAACAGAAGAAAGGGGCCAATAGAGAAGATGGCCCCTGATGACAGTGTGGCATGCCCAGTGCCTCACCAGAGAGAGGAGTGGGGTGGCGGGTGGACGAAAACCACCTCCCCACAAAAAAAAAAAAAAATAAAAAAAATAAAATAAATAAATAAATAAATATAAAAAAAAAAAAAAATCATTCTGTAAGAGAAAAATAGGGGGGGGGGGATAAAAGAACGGATGGCAGGAAACAGAAGAAAGAAGCCGAAAAAAAAAAAAAAAAAAAAAAGGAGAGAGAGATATACTCCGCAAGTTCAGGGTAGGTACAGCTAGCACGGCCAGTCAGTTGGAGCCGACAACTTGCTGGAAATCCAGCAGTGTGAGTGCTGCTATGGTGGATGGGTCATGTTCAGTAAGGTCTAGTTCAGGTGCCGTCATTGGGGCTCCATTTGGTGAGTCTGTGTCGCATCCAGACTGAAGGCTGGTCCAGTAGTCCATCAGAACGAACAGTGGGGGGGTGGTCAAAACCGGGAGTCCAAGATTGATGGTCAAGTCCAGGGATCGATGCTAGGCCTCTTCTTGATGAAATGTGTCACATCTGGGCGAGAGAAGTTTGTCCAGAAATCAATGATGAGGAATTTGTCAAGGTATGTGCGGACCCTGTCTTTTATTGCACTGCTAGTCAAGTCTTGTGCAAGTTGGTCCAAGGCGTTAGCATCCATGGCTCAATGATGCGTAGCAACAATTGGCAGTCATGGTTGTTATGACCTATTGATTCGGATACTAAGGTGGTGGTAGCGCTTTCTGCCTGGTAAATAAGTCCATTGCAAATTGAGTCAGAGCTCGGTAAGTTTCTTCATTCTGTAGGATGAGGTGTTCTTGATTTTGGTAGTTGAAGCGTAGTTTTGTTATTAGGATCCTCCTGAAGTCCTCGTAGATTTCACAGCTGTGGGCAAGGTGCTCCCACGTCTGATCCTCTCCACAGTGGCAGCGGGGTGAGTCTGAAATTCTGAAGTCATGTAGTTTTTTCTGGAAGGAGCCATGTCCAGTGAGGAGGTAGGTAGCATAGAGTCCTGGTGAAAACCAGACAGGTGTGAGGGGGTAGGAGGCCCTGACATCAGGGAGGAATCTTTTGGTGACAGCGCCTTTAGTTGATGCCTGCCATCTTTCTTGCCAGGTGTCTGTTAGATGTTCATTAAGTCTCTTCTTTTCAGCGTTTCTATTATTTGCTGGGTCAGTGGTGAAACCTGCACAAGTAACTGCTCTTCCTTTGGCTATTTGGTAGAGCAACCCATGACGAACAATCTCCAGGTCCAGTGGAAGAGATCCAGTGAGGACCTGGAGCGCATGGGTGCTGACAGTGCGACAGGCACGCGAGGACAGAAGGAGAAGAGAGCGCTGGATAGTTCCTAGGCGCGATCTGTTTACTACGGTATTGGCCTTCTTGTACCAGACTCCAGAAGCATAGGTGATAACCGGGATGAAAACTGCCTTATAGAAGAGTGACAGCGTTCTCTTCTTTAAGCCCCAGTCCTTCCGGGCAACTCTTGAGACTTGGGCAGCATACTTCCTGATCTTAATCCTGAGTTGGTCTAGATGAGGAGTGAAGGAAAGGTTTTTGTCTAAGATCAAACCTAGATATTTAAGCTCTGTTTTTAGTTTTACTGTAACACCATTGACCTTGATTTGGGGAGGTCTTCTCAAATCAAGGGTGCCTTTTAGTAGGATCGAATTGGTTTTCTCTGGGGAGATCTTTAGGTTGTTATGCTCTGCCCAAGCTTGAAGGGTGGAGATGGCCTGGTTGGCAGTTGCTTCTAGTTGGGTTCTGTTATTGGCAGAAAAGAGCATGACCAGGTCATCTGCATAGGCCTGGGTTTGTACATTGTTGAGTTTGGTGTTCAGGAAATCATCCAGCACCAGATTCCAGAGGAGAGGCCCCAGGACAGATCCCTGAGGGCATCCCCTGAAGACTGGTCTGGAGACACTGCAGTGGGGAGCAGACACGACAACTCGCCGGTCCTGGAGATAGGTCTTGATGCATCTATATAAGTTTTCTGGGACATGCGCTCTTCGGAGCCTGCCCAGGACGCTGGGCCACCAGAGGGAATCGAAGGCACCAGCAAAGTCAAAGGAGATTAGTAGAAAGTATTTGGAGTTGCAGTTGGTAGCAGCTTCAATGATTGTTTCCAGTGCATCAATCGTGGAGCGTCCTTTCCGGAAACCGTACTGCTTAGGTGAGGAGAGACCAGCGTCATTGTAGTGGGCTTCTATTCTATGGGAGAGCATCCGTTCGAGAAGTTTGCTGAAGACTGGCAGCAGTGCAATGGGCCGGTAAGATTGTGGCAGATCATGTGGTTTGGTTGCATTCTTCAATATAAGTCTAAGGATTGCAGTCCTCCATTGTGTGGGGAAGAATCCTTGGTGGAGACAGTGGTTTAACAGGTTGAGTATTGTAGTGGGAATAAGTTCAATGACCTTCTGGACGATTTCTGGATCGAGCATGTCTCTGCCCGGAGCCTTCTTGTTTCTGATTCTAGATGCAGCTAAGTTGAGCTCGGTTGTGGTGAAGGGTTCTTCAATTGCAGTTGTGTGATATGTTTCATTTTCTGTGCAGAGCTGTAGCTGTTCCGGTGTGTGTGGGTCAGCAGGCTGCTGGAATGTAGCGTCTAGAATATTATTGATAGTATCTTGCCACGATCTGGTGTACAGTCCGTTCGGTAATTTTGTGGTTGATACGACCTCACCTCTGGGGAGCTTGTTAGTGGTCACTTTGTACACAATCCCCCAGGGATCGGCGTTCCCTTCAGTGCTTACCAGGGCTTCCCATGAGCGCCTTTTGCGCTGTTTTATTGTTGTGGTATACTGGTTCCTGGCCACTCGATATTGCTGCAGTAAAGCCTCTGTTTCTTCTGGAGGCCATGTTCTTCTTGCACGTTGATAGCGTTTTCGTCGGTAAATGACTTCGCGTCTAAGAGTCTGGAGTTCAGGTGACCACCAGGGGACAGCACCAGGTCTGAATCTCTTCTTTTTGATAGCCTTGTTTGCAGCATTACTGACGAGCTGTGTAATTGCGCATTGATGCTGGTCTGGGCTGAGGCCGCTAGGATTGAAGCGGCTGGCTGCACTGGTCAATTCCTCCTTAAAAAGGTTCCAGTCAGCCTTATTCAGGGCATATCTTCTTTGTTGAGTTCGGTTGGTTGGTTGAGTGACTAGTGAACGGTGTAGTTGGAAGGTTAGTACCCTGTGGTCAGAGGTGGTCCAGTCCTCACGGACTGTCCAGGACAGGAAGCAAGGTGCTGAGCAATGGAGCTTGAGGCTAAGGTGATATCTATTGTAGCTTCCCACAGGGTACTGGAGAAAGTTGGCAGGCAGTTAGGTTTGTTTAGAATGACCAGGTTGCTGTTAGACAAGTAGTCCTCAAGACGTTGGCCATTTCTATTTCCTCTGTGATTTTGAGTTCGGCTGTGCCAGGCTGGGGACCTGCAGTTAACATCAGCCCCTATAATGAGTTTTGCATTTGGCATTTGTAGCTGGATGGTCTGTAGATATCGGGTGGCAGGAAGAATATCTTCCCCCGGTCGACAGTATATCGAAACTAAGTAGAATTGCCCCAGTGGTGAAATTACATGGGCGCACACAGCCCAGCTAGTACACAGATCAGTGATTTTGGTGACAGTCAGTTCGGGATTGCGAACGACGATCGCGGCCCAGGGTGTGTCACCATCAACCTGGACCACTTTAAATCTCAAGGGGTAGCCTTTTACCTCCTTGTTATGAGTGTATGGCTCCTGAAGTAGCAGCACATCTAAGTTCTCTTCATCTGCCTTTTTGACCAGTTGTGCAGCAACAGCCTTGGCCCTCTGAGCGTTATGTTGTGCTATTTTCACGGTGTGGGTATTTAGGTTTGGTCTGTTACTCCCCATATTCTATTCTTGATTGTTGAGCACTTCTGGCTTTGAGATAAACTGGGCAACTGCTGTCACGGAGCGAATGGTTGGCTGGCACCTTTAGGGCCTTGCAATTGGCACATGTGGGAGGTTGAGACTTTTTGGGACATGTAGCGTATTCATGCCCCATTTCGGCACAGTGGCCACAGGTGGGCAGATTTTGCCTGCACGTGTGCGTGGTGTGGCCGAAACGGCAGCACCTGAAACATTTGGGGACGGCTACATGCTCCCTAAAGCGGTGGCTGCCCCAGTTGATGTAAATTCTTGTTTGTTGGGAGAGGATCTTCCAGGCCTTGGGTGATAGCTCAAAGACCCAGTTAATGGTGTGCCCAGCTCTGGGTTTTGTTTGGAATTTAGGGATTATGTGAGAAGTTGGTTCTTCATCTGGGAGTTCCTGTTTCAAGTTTCTGTGGAAAATTTCGCTTTGCAATTCCTCTGGAAGGAGATCCTTGTCCACATCTAGTACCAGTATGCAAGGGCCCTTTTGTCTAGGGGGCTCGGCCAGGAGTCCCAGAGATGGTAATTTAGGATTCTTAACAATCAGTTCAGCATCCTCTTTTGTGGCTGTTTCTATAATTACTCCCGTATTTCGCGTTTTGCGAATTGACTTGATTTTAGTGTTCTTTAAGTCATCTGTCAAGGAATCCATGATGGTCTTCTTGACCTCCTCACTGGACATACGACCTTCATTGGTAAGGGGTTTAAGTACCACAAAGTTAGGTCTGGGTGATAGCGTTTTCTTCAGTGTAGTCCGTAGGTTGGCACCTGAATTGTTTGTCTGGTAGCTCAGTTCCTGAGATTCGGGAATAAAGTCCGGTGGTGACTTCCTCAGCGCATAGGCATATGTGGAGTCGCGCTGTCGCATTTGTTTTACTCCACAGTCAGTGTAGGCTTCCAATTTTGCAGTTGCCTTTTCGCTTTCCAGGTGAGTCTGGATAAGCAGCGATTCTAGCTTGTTCCATAGGGTGACAATTTCTGCCCTAAGAAGTGTTGTAACTCTGTTAGTTGGCTCTTTGAGCACGTTCTCCAGTGCTACTTTGAGTTGTAGCGATTGTTGGATAACTGTCCCCTCAGGCATGCTGGGGTCAAGGGGGAGGTCAGGTTGTCTCATATCTGTGTACTCGGTTTGGGAGAGGGGGGGTTCCATGGTCCCTCTGTTTTGAGATTTTGACCTGGTTTTTCGATCAAATTTGGTACCGATTGATTTTTTGTTCTTAATGGGGAGTTCAGTTTGAGATCCCTCATGTTCTTCGTGTTGCTCTGCTATTTTAGGGTTGTCGGTCACTGGCAGGGTTGTGTTTACAGCCGATTTCCTCGATTTACCCTCCATTTTGAGCAGATACGAATTGGCGAGTTCACTGCGGATGAGCGAGTGGCGAGACAGTCTCACAGAAGGAGCTCAGAAAATGAGTGCAGATGATACACACTGCAAGTTAGTAGGTGAATCAACTTAAGAAGTGCTACACAAGAACAGTAACCACCAATAGGATTTACGTGCTGTTGTCACGTGCTATTTGCCCTGGGATGACATCCATATGGTCATTATAATGGTATTAAGTTACACCAGTGCTTGCAATATTATTTATGTCAAGTGGCACAATTCTAATTTCTGCCGAAATCGTGGGGCCAAAATCAGCCGTTCACATCCAGTATCAGCGCCCTAATTTAAATAGCCGACTGGGCTAGGTGAGTAAAGGGCCTGCCTGGCAACCCAAAGGTCGCGGCTCAAATCCCTCCTCGGGCTTGGATCAGAGTACTGCAAAAACCTTGGGAGGTGTATTATAGCCACAGAAGCCGATGCGCCAACAACTAACTAGGGTTAAACGAGGCAGTCAGCGATTCCTGAGTTAGGCCTAACAATATTACAAAGGTAATAAACTAATATCAACAGTTTACAAAATCAATTAAAATTTATAGCCAGTTAGAGAAAAACTTACTGACAATTTCTGGACAACAACTGAATTAAATAAAGCACAATGAATACATTAGGATATTAAATGAAGTGTGCAGCATACTAAAACATCAACCGTACTCGGGTGGTCACTAGCGCAGTTGCACAGGAAACACTTCCAGTTGGTGGGGCTGGATGGTCTTGACCTACTCTTGTGGTAGCCTCACTGGGGAAGAGCGCCACTTGTTCCACTGTCTTGCTTGGGAGACTGTTTCCAACTTTTCAAACCGACCCCTCTGCCTAAGGCCTGAACGTGAGTGACTTTATCCTGCGCCACACTCGATGCAGTATGAATAATATTTATCTGCAACATCATTCATCCATCTATGGAGGTGGACTTGTTTAGCTTCAGCTTATGTGCAGTGGTTTATTTATTTAGTTATCACGAGCGGCACCAGATGGCACCACTATCTGCCTCAGCCATCGCTCGGCCTTGGGGAAGATATGTCTAATGGAGTAGCTTTTGCGGGTTTTTTTTTTTTTTTTTTTTTTACATTATTATTATATCGGTCTCCCAGCGTAATAGAGCCGCGTTCCACTAATGCAGGATTTGAACCTGGGTTCATCAGGCTGTTGGTCCAGTGTCTTAACTACTGGGCCATCGTGCCTATTCTAATTATTATTATTATTATTATTATCATGTTTCTCCTGATTGGGGGTTCCACCTTGTGACGGGTATTGCTATCAAGTACACGGCGCCTCCGTAGCCAGGTGGGAAGGAGCAGTAGTGCGTAGCACACGCTTCTTGATTAAACCGGGGTTCGAGCCCGTCACCACCAAATACAGAGGATGCGGAAAGGTCAGGGAATGACCACCGCATATCCCGGAGCAACATGGCCTTAGTTGCTAATGCTCCTGAAAACCAAATAACAAACAAACAAAACAAAAACCAAGTACACAGGGTGGTAGTTGTTATGTCTGGTGTTACTATTGGTCGAGGAACTCTCTGACTATCCTGCAGGATAGTCAGAGAGTTCCGGATTGCTACATTCTGGAATTCTTTGTAGGGAGACCTATTGCTGCTAGACTGTTATGTAGGGTCTTTTCGAAGGAAGCAGTTGGTTAACTGCTTCCTTCCTGGGTAGTCACTAGCGCAGTTGTGCCGGAAGCACTTCCAGTTGGTGGAGCTGGATGGTCTTGCCTTTCTCTTGTGGTAGCCATATGGGGGACAGCGCCACTTTCTCCACTGTCTTGCTTGGGAGACTGTGTCCAACTTTTCGAACCGACCCCTCTGCCTAAGGCCCGAACGTGAGTGACTTTATCCTGTGCCACACTCAATGCAGTATGATTAATTTTTCTCTGCGACATCATCCATTATTGGAAGTGGACCTGCTTAGCTTTGGCTTATGTCCAGTGGCAGTTCTCGCGAGTGATGCCATATGGCGTCAACTGCAAGAACAGTTTGCCTCAGCCACCACTCCGACCTTGGGGTAGGTAAGTCACTTGGAGCAGCTTTCACAATGTTTATTTTTATATTATTATTATTAATTTTTATTACTATTAATTTATTTATTATTATAATTATTTTATTACTATTAATTTATTGATAGAGCCGTGTTCGCTTCCGCCAAGGCGGTACTCGAACCCCGGTCCATCGGGCTGGTAGTCCAGTGTCGTAACCACTGGGACATTGCACCCATTATTATTATTATTATTATTATGATGCAAGAAAGGCTGAGGCTTATGCTGCACCAGCCATAAAAAAAATTCCCGAGTTACCCTGAGAGAAGAGAGAGAGAGAGAGAGAGAGAGAGAGAGAGAGAGAGAGAGAGAGAGAGAAGTAGAAAGGAATCACCAAGAAAGAGAAGAATGATGATATCCAGCTCAGGACCCTGGGTTTGCCAAGCCCACACTCACCAGATGTACAGTACACACACACACACACACACACACACACACACACACACACACACACACACACACACACACACACACACACACACACACACACACACACACAGATAAACCTATCCCAGTTTGCTGTTTCTGACACTACAATGGTAAAATTTTAAAATTTTACGAAAATTAAACTAAACATATTATCCTTTCTCATTGAATTTTAAGTTTAATACTATCACTTAAAAATTAATAACCGGCAAAACTGGTATGGGGACAACAGAAACGGGTCGGTATGAATGAGACATTCCTTTAGTCTGGCTATCATTCTGCTCATATACACCTAGGTCCATATACACCTGGGCCAGGTGGGAAAAAGCAGTAGTGTGTAG